>NC_140067.1:7642270-8288104 GCF_963513975.1 Fringilla coelebs
GCCCTTCCTTCCCCAAACACTTCTGTGCCTGAGCCAGCACAGCCCCAGACTCGCTGGAGATGAGGGGCAAGCCATGAGAAACCACGTCAGCAGAAGAGATGGTCCAAACCCACACCTCTGCTCATGTCAAGGGCAAAACCTGGGGTGAATCTGACCCAGGAAAATGAAAAATTTTGGTCTCAGTGCTGCCCACTCAGACTCCTGCCAGCCAGGCAGAAACCCAGCAGTGCTGTCTCCCACTTCAGTGAAACCCCACACCTTCCTCTGGCTGTTCTCTGAGGAACAAGGGCAGACCTCTCCTGTTGAGGTCAGGGATAAATAGCAGAAACTGAATGGAATCAGACAAGAAGAAGTGGGGACAGACTCTCCCATTCCTACTGAGCTGTAGAAAGAGGAAATGAGCTGCTCCTTAGTGGCACGGATTTCCTGGCAGTCCATCCCATTTTCCTTGTGGTGGGAAGGTACTGAGGGGCAGGGGGCACATGGGATGGGCATCACAAATATCAGAGGATTGGTCTCTGTGTCCAGTGTCATTAATTCTCATTCATTTTCTAAAACAGAATCTCTCACACAGGGGTCAAGCACTGAGCTCAGCACTGTGTGGGGTCCATGGCACACCAAAAGGCTATCCTCAGCACCTCTGTTGAGAACATTTACCCCAAAAAGCCCAGCTGATGTTAGTTCCTGGCCAGTGCAGCAAGCTCTCCTCCCTCCCTGGCCACCTCTCATCCTTTGTTCCTCTGGGATAACTGCACACAGCTGCTTCAGACAGAATCCTGCCCTGCCTGACCATACCCCTGCCTCTTTGAAGAATGTGTTAAATAAGGTCACTTACATTCAGCACCTATAAACTCACACATTTCAGCAGAAATATCACTGAAAATCTCCCCTGGGGAATCTAAGATCGGAACCTCTCTTTCTCAAATCCTTTTATAGTGGGGTCCATGCTGAAATGCCCCTCCTAGAAGATGCCTGAAATGTTTTCATACCTCTGAGGCCAGACTAAAAAGCCTGGAGGTGCTGGGGCCAGTTTCTCCATCTCCTGAGCTGCTGGTTTGATGCTCACTGTTCACCAGCGCTGTGTTAATGCATCTTATCTTGCTATTGCTGTGGGCAGGGAGCACTGCACATGTTTAGCTATCACAGGTCAGATGATAAGTGGGAACTCATTAAACCACAGTAATTAATTGCTGGCAACCATCTGGCCACCCCTGAGCAGTCATGAACAACGTAAGCAGCAGAACTAATGGTGCCTCCTTGCCAGTATTTCTCTCTCCCATGTGGATCCTCTGATAGCTAATAAAAGCTGAGAGTTTATCTCCAAGCAGACACAAAGCCAGCCTCTCTCCCCCCTCCTCTCCCCTGCCTGAGCACCTGCTTTCATGTAATCTTCAGGAGCAGGGTCTCTTTGACACCTATAACATTCCATCAAACATCCACGGAGCTGGTTAATGCTTTACAAGTTATGAGGAAGCAACAGATTGATGCCATCGCAGCATTTTCTCTCTCATGCAGTTAGACAGGAAAAAATAGCTCTTTTTAATCTACCCAGTAACCTTTGCCGAGAGGTAGTTTTGTTATATTGGCAGCTGCTTTAAAACTTGGGGCTGGGAAGAGTAGCTTTAAGGTTTTATAATATAAAACCTCCCAACCCTGCACCATTTTAATGTGCTAAGTAAAAGAAAGTTGCGCTTCCCTCAAAGTTATTAAATTTAATTGAGATCACATTGGGACAAAATGTTATTTTCCTAAATGCCCATGTTGCAAAAGATATTAATCTTGTTTGCCTGCAAGATTGATGCTGGCTCTGCTGAAGCAGGCTAGATGCTACAATTAGATATATTTAATTCCTCCTCAGCAGTGCTCCGTAATGTGATTTCATCTTCTTCCCCTTCTTCTTTTCTTTCTACAGCAGTTATGATGGGCTGTGGTGTCTGCCCAGCTCTGGGCACAGCATGGGAACTCACACTCAATTTGAAGCACTCAGTGCTCAGCAGCATTAACACTCTGTGATCTGGGGAGCAGGGAGAGCCGAGGAGCGAGGGCTGCTTGGCAGCATGTGCATTGCACACCCTGCAGGAGCAGGGAAGGGCAGATCTCAGGGAATTTCATATCCAAACTCTGGGAAAAGTGTGTTGCTGCGAGTCCCTTACCTTTTCTTCAGGGATGGGGGGAGTGCAGAGGCTGACGAGGACGATGACAATGGCAGTGAGGACAAAGAGGATGAGGGCAAAGTAGAGGTAGTGCACGTCCTTGAGCACAGCTGGCCTCCTGTCCTCCTCCCCGCAGGACGGGGCGCTGTAGCTGAACTCCATGATCATCCGAATCACACCAACCACAAAGCCAGCCATGAGGCCCCAGAAAGCGCCCTGAGAAAAGGCAAGCACAGAGAAAAGGTCACTGCAAATTACCTCTGGCTGTAGTTTTCCCTCTCCTCTCCCTCTTTCCCAAGACTTTTTATGCCTGATGGAAATCCACACTGAGGTGCATCAAAGGAGAATTTTTTCAGGTAAAAAATCCTAATTTTCTCTCGTTGTCCTTGAACGTGGAGCACACAGAGCACAAACAATGCAAGAATCTCCTCCTAACAACACTCCTCCAATGAGCCTTTGACACTCCATCCCTAAATGGCAGAGCCACTTCCCTTTCATGCTCTCAAATGGGACTGCCAAAAAGCACCACTTGCAGTGACTTCTCAGAAGCAGACCCACACCCACCAGAGCCTGGGCTGAGATCCCCTAATGCGTGCCAGGAAAGGCTGTCCCATGGTCACTCTTGAGCTGGACTGACTCTGAGCTCAGACAGTCTCCAAGGCTCAGTACTGGGGGAAGAGATATCCATTTGTTTTATCAAGTTAAACACCTGTATCAGCTGGTTGCTGACCCCTCACTTACAGGCTCATTAACCCTCTTGCAGAAGATTGCCAGGATGAAGAGGGCTGCGATTGGGGGGCTCAGGTAGCTGCCTATGGACTGAATGTAGTCAAAGAGCTTTCCACTGTTGGCTGACTGAACCATTGGGATCCAGAGAATGCTGATGACCACAAGGATGAGGGTGAAGATTCTGGAAGAGAAGGATAAAATTTTACTAACTCTGTAGGTGGGTTTGCAGCAAAACACGCTCTCAGTTGCTCTTGAAATTTTCTAAGGAAAAAAAAATCCACATATCACTCTTGAGAACTTTTCCTTGTGTACACAGGAAAAGAGAAAACTGTGAGCCTGGTGTGTCCTGAAGTGTGGCATGGTCTTCAACGACCTTGCTCTTGGATATGACAGAAAGAGGGAGCTGATAGCACGTGGAAGCAATCTTTGTGCCACCTCTCCTGGCAGGAAATGTGCTCAGTCTCTGGCCTTTGCCAAATTCCAACTCATTTACTACTTATTAAAATTGTCTTTGGGGTTCCAGGTGAATATTGAAACCTTTCTCTGCCCTTGCACTGTGTGCCACAGAGGTTTGCCCATAGTGCTGAGCAAGAGGGACTCGTCCTCTACCCACTCTGCCATGTTGAAGTGTGAGTTTGCCTGCAGCCTTCAGCTGTGCCTCAGCAAAGTTTGGACCTTAATGCTCATGACTGGAGAGCAAAACCTCCACACTAATACAGCCTAAATTCCCCTGTCTGGAGGAGAGCTTTATATCCCCCTGATATAACACAGCACCAGAGCTCATCTGCAAAGGACACTACAACTTATCACAGAGACAGAAAGCTGGGGGGCTCAGCTCTGCACTTTCCCTGGAAGAAAAAAGAAAAAAAAAAAGTAATTGCAACATATCACTCCTGTCTGATGCAAAAATAACTTTTTTTTATAGACCTCTGGTGAAAATGACTCAAGAACAATTTTGGCTTTTCTAAAAGTTACGTTTAAAGCAGTTTTTAGAATAAGTTTAGAGAGAAGAGAGGCAATAATCTGCTTAGCTCAGTGGAACACTCAGAGTTTCCCCTTCACCAGCCCTATCCGAGATGAAGCTGGAAAACACAACGCTCTTTCCCAAGCTGCCCTCCTGCTCTATATTGCGGGCACCAGGTTTTTCTCAGTGAGCCCAGCCTGGAGGATGCAGAAGCTGCTCTCAGAGCAGATGATGAGAGGAAGGAGACACAAATAGATGCAAGGACCTGCCCACAATCATCAGCTCCTGCTCGGAGGCCTGCCTGCGGAGCCGCTGCCAGATGTCCAGCACGAAGAGGGTGCTGCTGCTGTTGAACACAGAGGTGAGGGAGCTCATCAGGGCTGCCATCATCACTGCAATCATCAAACCCCTCAGCCCTGCAGGAGACACACACAGAAGGGCCATCAGGGCTGGGCCCTGGGTCTCCAAGCACTGCTGTTTCCATCCTGCTGTCAGGTCACATTTCCACATCCTTAGGATGGATAAGGATAGCCAGATCCCCCCGTGCAGAGCCTGGCCCAAGCCCAGCCCCACAAGGGTGTTCCTCACCATCAGGCATCAGTTCAATGACCAGTTTGGGGTAGGCAATGTTGGAACAACCCACAGCAGCTCCACAGATCCTTTTGCAGACCTCTGGGTCCACGCAGGCCACTTCATCTGGGGAACACGGGGAAACAACAAGGAGTCAGTGCAAACCCCACTGCAGATCAAGAGAACAAATCCTGATGCCCTGTGCAGTTTCACATAAATTCAGAGGTGGAATACAGCTACAATGAGTGGAGCTGGAAAAGGCTTTATATCACATAACAGAGGTGAAACTTTTAGATGACATTTTGAAATTCTGTTCACGATAGAGCTGAATCTCTCCTGGGCGTTGCATAACTGTAATCCCTGATGATTTGTCACTTGTGGGAACTGGACTGTTTCCATGAACCTGTCAGCTGCTTCCCAGGGATGCTGGAGGCTCACTTACTCCTGCTTAGGAAATCTGGGAAATGGGCTCTTTCCTCTGGGAGTGGTCCTTCTAACCAAGTTGTTCTTCCTGGAAAGGGGGAGGCTCTGGGGAAACCAGCAATGAGAGCTCCTTGGGACTTAAGGGAGGCTCATTTAGCCTGATCCACCAGGACATAAATGAAGCTGTGTGGGAGGTTGCTAAAACTCTCCAAGATACCAAATGGATGTAATCCATAGGATCTGAAGGACAACCTCAGTGATCCATGAATTTAGTTTCACTGGCTCCCTCCAGATAGACAGATGAATGCAATGTCCACAGCATGGAGTTGTATGCCCCCAATGGCAAAGTATGCCCCTTATGGCTGCTCCTGGGGATTTCTGCCACTGTGGGAGAACTGGAGGTGGAGGAGGGCTTGGGAACACCCTGGTGCAACAGGAATCTCTAGGAACATGCCTGCAGAGCAGCAGTTTCTAGGATGTAGAAGTGTTGGCAGAGCTGTGCGGGATTAGTGGTCACAGCAGGATGGCAGCCCGTGTCAAGGAAGATGGGAAGGCTTACCTGGGAAAAGAGCTCTGCTGATCATTCCTGGCATGACAAGGAAAAACACAGGGAAGAGCTTCAGATATCCTGCCAGCACTGATCCACCTTTGGCATGGGAGAGGTTCTTGGCAGAGAGAGACCTCTGGACCATCACCTGCAACCAGAGCAGAAAGGGAGCAGAGAGTGAAAGAGGAGCACAGCAGAGAGAGCAGGATCCATCCTCTCTGTCTCTCCTTCTCAGGGATGACTTTCATCCCACAGGATCCCAGGGTGTTTTGCATGCCAAGGACAACTTTCCCACCTCACTGACTGCACCCTGCTGCCACCACTCAGAGCTCAGTCCACAGGCTACAGGAGAGGACAGCGTGGAAATTTCCTTTACAGGAATAATTTCACCCTTGACTGAAGTGAAGCCACCTTGAGGGCTGGAGACAGCAGCTGTATGGCAGCAAGAGACACAGAACGAAGCAGACTGTGGGTGTTTTGGTAAAAGCTCAGTGGTGGGGTTTCATAATTATCCCATCTGAAAGGACAGAGCACCACGTCTCGAGAAACACACTCAGCTTTCCTTGTTTGTAGCTTGAAAAGGAATAAGGGACATGAGACATCTGGGAATATGAATGAAGGAATATTGTCTGGAGGTCTGCTCAAGGTCACAGCACAGCCAGCTCCAGATTCACATTTTTATATCCCTGTCATGATAACTGCACGAAGACTCCCAGTACTCACCAGCCCACGGTGGGATAAAGATGGATGAAAACAACCTGTTCTCACTGCTCTAGGAAGTGCATAAAATTAGCAGCTTGCTGAGAAGGTGGAAGGAGTGAGACATTCTGGTCTAGACCAGTAAAAA
This sequence comes from Fringilla coelebs, assembly GCF_963513975.1. Classification (NCBI taxonomy): domain Eukaryota; kingdom Metazoa; phylum Chordata; class Aves; order Passeriformes; family Fringillidae; genus Fringilla; species Fringilla coelebs. The sequence goes on from NC_140067.1 coordinate 7,648,504, forward strand.
AAGTAGCAACTCCTGCACACTGAGGCACAGTGATTTTTCAGCTTACAGATCGACAGACTGAGAGGTGGACTAAAAATAACACTGTGGTGGTTTGTCTGCCGAGGTAAAGTTTTATTTACCTGGTCAGTGCACCAGCACCAAAGAGCCACCACAGTGAGACCAAACACAAGGCCAGGCCAGGGAAGGTCTCCTGTGATGGGATCCCTGAACAAATGGAAGGCGTCTGCACGAGGGAGGTGACAGTCTGTGTTTGGGACCGTGATCTTTGGTATTGCTGTGCTGTATTTCTCCTTAAGTCCTTCGTACCAGCCAACTTTTTCAAATCCTGTAAAGAAAATGCCAGTGATTTAAAGGCTGTTGCATCATGCAAAGTTATTATCTAATCTGAGTCTCGTGATTTCTTTTCTTTTATCTTCCTTTTATCTCCTTTACTTTTCATTCCACCCTTGCTTTTTGGAGTCAAAGTTTCTACAGAAGTCAGCTGGATTTTGCCCAGAGTCCTTGTGGTTTAAACAATACATTTTGGAAGAAGATCAATGCAGGAAAACCTCCATGATCCTCATCCCTGCAATGTCATCAGCATCTAGTTTTTACTTATACACCCTCCAAAAGATAGAGCAGAAAGAATAACATTAAAAAAAAAAAATAGATTAGATATTTCTTTTGCCAAAGAGGCTTAAAACAAAGGCTGATTACGGTCATTTCCTTGTTGCTCTTTATTTTTTTATAACTCCCAGTTGCACCCACATGAACTCCAAAAGTCAACAGTGGAAGTCAGCAGGGTTACTCTGGGTTGACATGGGCTTCATGAGAGCTGAATTTGGCTCTGAGAATGAGATGCCCCAAAGTTCTTTGGCAACTCCAGTGAGGTGAAGATATCCAGAGCCTCACCTCCATACAGTTAGTGCAAAGGATGAAGACAGCATGATGGCTTGGAGAATGAGACTTGTGCTGCTTCTGTGAGTGGTTCAGACTCATTTCTGCACCACACATGATAGGTCAAGGCACCTTGCTAAGATCTAGTGGCCTTGGGACCACTGCAGTGCCACTGCAGGTTCCCCTTACCTATGAACATGAGGACCAGAGCTCCCAGCACCATGATCAGGGTCTGCAGCACGTCTGTGTAAATCACAGCAGTCAAACCCCCTGCCAGGAGAACCAGAGACAGCAGTCAGTGTGTCCCCATGCACAGGGAAAAAGGTACCTCACCTGGGAAAAAAGTTTTCTTTAGCCCCAGCCCTGGGATTTCAGGACAGACCCACTGGGAGAAGCTGGCACTGAGCTGGTCCTCTGGAGCCCACAGCTGTCACAAGCTCTCCCACGAAGAACAGTGTGGAAGGTTTTCCATGTTCATGGGACAACTTGGAGGCAGCTCAGCATCTTAACAGCTAAAGTTGCTAATTTTGCAGAAAGGGAACAAAATAGCAAATATGGGCAGCGGTAACTTCCTGCACAGAGGGAGCCCAGAGCCTTGTGCAGTGTTAGAAAATCCTCTAGAAACAGTGATGCTTCCCTTTACCACCTTCCCGTGGGCCAAGAGGGGAGAGGGGAAGAGTCAAAGGTCTCCAACAGCTGGGAGTGACAAGGCAGGTACTACCAGCAACTGAGGCAATCTCTCCCTCAGCCCAGACCCTGGATACTCTTTCCCCTCTGTAGGAAATGGGAAACTTCCATCCTAGTTTCCAGTTTATAATGTGTCCTTTAAAACCAGCTATTTACCCGCTATGGTGTAGACAGCAGTCACTGCTAGCAGGACCACAGTGGACAAGTAGAGGTTCCAGCCCAAAGCAGTTTGGATGAACAATGCTCCAGCAAAAATGTCTGTCTGGAATAAAAAAACCAAGGGCAGTCTGGCATTAGCAGTGCTTCGTGCAAGTGAAATCTAATAAAGCAGCCTGCAGCCCTCTGCGGCTGAAAGCACTGACAGGGGAGGACACCAGCAAGGTGAACTGGAAGGGGAGGAGAAGAGCTGTTGGGACTCTTGGCTCTGAACCTTTGTTTGCTGTAAGGAAAAACTTTCCTCCAGGTCAGAGCTTTCAGGATCTGGGAGAGCAGCAGGGTGAAAATGAAGGTGCTACGCCGAGGGACTAAAAAGTCATCAAAATAAAGAGCATCCTGAGGCACAGAATCCTGGCTGGCACAGAGAAGGACTGGTGTAAGCTGTCACTTCTTCTGGTGACTGTGAACACATCTCTGGTCAGCAGAGCCCATGTATCCACAGGCAGACACAGGAGAGAAGGAGGGGGAGAGAGCAGAGAGCTAATTCTTCCCAGGGCTGCCTCTGGGTGGCCTCATGGTCTAGAGACACTCCCTCTTGAAAGACTCCTAAAGAGTCACTGATGTCTTGTACCATGACTGGTTTATCTGAGAAGGCCAGCAGGTGGTTTTTCTGTTCATGCAGCTCAGCACATGAGAGTAACTCCAGAAAAACAGGTTATACCTGCTGAGGACCTCACTAGAAATACAGAAAGTCCCATCGCCTGTATTTTGTTTGGAACTTCTGGCAGAATGACACCAGAAACCGGATGAAACCTGGAATTACACAGATAGCATCATTCCAAATTGCAGAGGGTGATATGGGAGATGTTTATGTTGGGAAAGTAAGGTAGGAGGACACCTGTGAGTCTGGTATGGGGTGAGATACAGGTGAAGAACTTGGCCAAGGGAGACGGAAGGGATGGGGCAAGAATTCCATTTGCTGTATCTGAAATGAGCACCTCAAAAGGAGCCAGTGCAACCCCTGACCTCTGTGGGCCTGAGGCACAGCCAGCAATCCACAGAAATCCCTGTCCCTTCTGGGGTTTGGCTTCCCAGCAGGGAGCACAACCAGCTCAGCAGCCGTGCAGGATCAGTCCTCTGACAACGCTGCTTATTGAGATCTCTGTTTTCTTTGCCAGCCAAGAAGACTCTGCAGTGCCCTGGCTGCTGACCTACGCTTGGGCAGAAAGCACAGGGAGGAAAATCCTTCTTGTAACCAAGTGCCTGCTGTCCAGCCAGCCGCTAAATGAGCTCTCCACAAACAATAGCTCTGCTTAATAGAAAGCACCTGTCAGGGCCATAAACTCCCCCAGCCACATCCGTCAGCCACGCGTGAATTGGCTGCGCAGAGGAGAAACCACTGAGGTGAAACAGCAGCGATGGGGGCCAGGGTCCTGCTCTGAAAAGCACTGGCAAATGCTGCTCTGCTGAAGGTCACTCTGAAAGACAGCTCTGTTTCATGCCTTGTCTGCGTGGCTGTGCTCCTGCAGGAGAGAGCTGCCCTTTATCCCTCACAGGTAAAGAGGCTTTAAGTGCCTTTTTGCAAGACCTCGCTCACTCTGTCACCCAGGGCTGTGCTCTGGTCCCACAGAGCAAAGCTGGAGGCAGTGGTGACAGCGGTGGGTGACGTGACCAAGAGCTGCCCATTGGAGAGGGAAATCTATCCCACACTCCCAGCCTGGAGCTCCTCTCGATGCCCCTCCCAGGAGCTGAGACATAATAAGCCTGGGAGAAGGACCTTGGAGCCACATGAGTGTTTTATCTCCAGTCAGTGTCTCCCAAGGCAATTTGACATCTGAATATTTCAGAAGGGTCTGGTGAAAGTGGCTTGTACTGACCTTGGGATAATCAGCTGGAGACAAAGGACTGACATCTTCAGTCCCTGTAATGGACTCTCAAATACTCTCCTCTCCCTCCAAGGGCACAGTTCTTATCTGAGCATAATTTCTGTTTCTTTGCAAATGGCATTTAAAAGGGGGAAATACTAGTATACCCAGTACACTGGGTTTTGGTTACCAGCAGGGTACAATGCTACAAGCAATTCACAAAAGATGCTGCATTTTGTCTTAAGCCAGAACCTACCTCCCTTTCCCTGCACCCTTTTGTGCCACACAAGTGAGAAAGAGATAGGAACAACCATAAAATACCTAATGCTGCAAACTCAACTACAAGAATAACAGCAGGTTTATGATAATTTAAGAGAATTTCATCTCTACAAGATGCTGCCAGACAGATTTTCACATGGGGTAAAGCAGCCCTTCCTCTATCTCTGATGCCTAAGGTTTGATGTGATAGAAGAGGAAAAGCAGGCAGGCAGCCCACAGTACTTACACTGTTTAGTAATTAGTTGCACATCCCTGTAAAGTTCTCACTGTGCATTGCTGTTTAATGAGGGCTCTGTCTCTCTCTTAGGAAAGGTCTCCATGATCAATACAGAGCCAAGAGCAGCGCACTAACACACTGCAGCTGCTCCTGGGAGCAGGGCTGGTCCTTTCAAGGAGCTCTCTCTGAGCAGCCCTGCCTTGTACCAGGATGCCCTCTCCCTGCCCTAGACACCAGGGTGGTGTTCAGCTGGATACATACGGATATCCTGGTGAATATGTAGAGAATCAGGGACAGCACAGACGTGTAGATTTGCAGCCTCTGCCCTCCAAACCTCTTCTTCAGGTACTCAGGCAGGGTGACAACTCCTGCTGCGATGTAAACTGGCACGAAGATCCAGCCCAGAGCCAGCAGTGGCCAGATGGCCTGTAAAAGAGACAGAGAATAAAGGGACAGGACTCAACACATGGGAAAAGCTCTTCCCCCTGTTCTGGCAGTAGCCACCCTAAGAAAGCAGGAAGGTACAGTGCCATGTGATGTATCTGAGTGTCACCATCATATTTTCTGAAAAATCCCTTTGCCAGGATTTCTTCTCCTGGGAAGCTGAGAAGCCTCAGAGAAAAATGAAAACAATAATTATCTGATTGCTCCTCCTGTGTTTTGCTGCTCTGGAATGTGGTTTGGACATTGTTTACCAACTGGTCATTGTTTCATTGGTTTCATGTGAATTGTTTTAACTTAATGACCAATCACTGTCAAGCTGTGTCAGACTCTGAGGAGAGAGTCACGAGGTTTTCATTGTTATCTTCTAGCCTCCTGTATGTATCCTTTCTCTATTCTATAGTATAGTTTAGTATAGCATTCTTTAATGTAACATAATATCTAAAATAATAAATTAGCCTTTTAAGAACATGGAGTCAGATTCATCTTTCCTCCCCATGACGGGGGACCCCAAAAATACCACATTTGAGAAGCAGACTGAGTTTTTCTCCCTGCTCAGATGATGAGCCAGCAGCTGGAGGAATTATTACAATTCAGCCAAAAGCTTTTGAAGATCCCCTCTTAAGGCCTGTATTTCTCTCTGGCATGGGTATCACCTCCTCTTCCATCCCCTGCTCTTTTGAGCAAGGTGGAGTATTCTGTTGCTCTGGTTCTCTGAAAGATGGTGGTGTATTTGGTGGCCTTTAAAACCACGGGTGCTGTGGCAGTGAAGAGTTAAGTGATTCAGAGCAGGATGGGAGCATCTGTTTGTTGCTCGATTAGCAAGTGATGAGGCTGAGGCAGCAGACTGTCCCTGAGGAGCATAAAAATAAGCAACAGCAAGACTCTGCTGGGATGTTCTCCTTGCAGGCTGGTGCAGATGTGCTTCTGTCACTGGTAGATAAAGAGGCACTTCAGTTGCTTTGCCACAGGTGAAGAGTCTTTTGGAAAGTGTAAAGGCATTCCTCATGTATTTCTTCTCCAACTCCTAGCAAAAGCCCAAACAGGAGGACTTAAAGGTAAATGAAAGCCATTGGATCATCGAACCTCACCTCCTGGTGGTCTCCAGCCATTTTCTTTCATCCTTACATTTATTTCGATCAGTTATTTAAGTTTTCAGAAAAAAGCCTGATCCCTGTGAGCAGAGATTGTGACTGATTGAGAGCAGCCATGGCTCCTGCAGTGGCAGAGGCTGGCTGTGGTGAAAGATGCTCATATGATCCCTCCAGCTGAATGATGTCCCATGGCACAGGGAGAGAGTAATGGCATATGTAAGTTCTCTCTCCAATCTGAAATAAATTAATCTCAACTCATGAAGTTAGATTTGCCCTGAAACACAATCTTGTCTTCATGAGCCTCTGAAGTGACTCGAATAGATTTCCTTCGAGAACAATAATATTATGTCCTACATGCACCAGGCTGAACGCAGTCTCTGTTTTCTTCACAAAGGATGTAAAGGCGACTTTAATGGCCTACAAAAAAACAGGAGAGAGCTTTTGGTGGGCCCTGCCGGTGCGTGGCACTACTAACACTCTCTGCTGAGGTAGGCAAGAGATTCAGAGTTAGGTGAGTGATGCTTCTTGTGAGGCTGGCACTAATCTCACTCCTCATCAGCTGAGAAATTTCATTAGCACCACACCCCTAGGGCCTGGTTCTCATGCTCTTGTGTGCTGTCAGTAGCAATTTTCCAGGCCACTTCAACAGGGCAGAATGAGTCCTGCCTTCACACCCAGATGTTCACCCCAGAGGTGCCACCTTTTGGCAGCTGCCAGCTGAAGAGAGTGTTGCTGATTTTCATGGATTTACAGTGAATATGGGAGCACATGCTGCTTCTTTTTGCCTTTTTTTTTCAGCTCCCCGCACCCAGCATCCTGTGATTATCCAAGCACCTTTCCAGCATCCATTATCTTTTATTTTAATCTCCACAAGTGCAGACTAAAGCTTAAAAACAAGGCCATGCACCACTGGGAAGGCCAAAGAGCTGATAATCCCAGTGAATTCCACTTAAACTCAAATAAAGATCTCACGTTTCCGAGGCTGTCGGAACGTCTGCCGGCTTCTCTCCCGAGAGTTGAGCGCTTGTTGCTGCTGACACCGTTAAACACCTGATTTTGGAGGGAAACCCCCAGTCCCTTTGCAAACAGTGACATCTTAGTTGGCAGCAGAGCTGGCACTCACGTTCCACTCGAAGCCCCCGACGGCGATGCCCCCGGCGGCGGCCGTGCCCGCCAGCCCGATGAACGAGCCGCTGCCCACGTCGGTCGACATCAGGGAGGCTCCAATCTGGAACACAGGGATGGAGCTGGGACACTCACCTTGAGAGACTTCTTTATTTTCCCCCCACTTCCCCCCAAAAGTCTCTTCCCCCAGGATCTCATCTCCTTGTGGTTAGGCAGCTGGGTGTTGACGCAGAGTTGGGTTTTCCTTCAGCTCTCCTCTCCTCACCCACACTTTTATATTGTAAAGCACATTCCTGCTCCCTTCCACTGCCCCCACTCCAGTGCAAAGCTTAATCTCAGGATCAGGGCTCACTTTGCCAGTGGTTCTGGGAAGCACACCTGTTACAGGGGCACAGCAGAGGGAGGGGAGCCTGGTGACACCACGGATTCCTCAGCGTCCATGAAACGCCGTGGATTTCTCCATTCCCTCGTTAGGCAGCCAGCAAGGTGCCATCTCTGACCCTGCTGACCCTTGCTCTGCCTCCACATGTCTTGCAATTTAATATCAGGTCTTAGCTGAGGCTGTGTAATGCACAGCTGAAACCTGTCACTCTGATAAAAACAATAATAAAATGCAGATAAGCCAGTCATGTACTCAAGGTGAAGGCCACGAGGAGCTGAGCCTGCAGGAGAGCTGCAGAGGTGGAATCAGCTCTGACAAACAAATCTGAGAATGAACAGCATTAAAGGTTGCTCTGAACCTGAAAGTGTTCAGAAGAGACAAGAGCTGACCTGTACCAAACAGCCACCTGTGGCTGGAGCCAAAAGCAGTGAGGATGTTTTGGGATTTGTTTGGGGGATTTTTTTAATAGGAAAAAAACCCCAGAAATCTTGTTTAAAAGAACAAGATTGAGGACAAAAAATATTCAATTTTAGTATCTTTTAATTTCCCCCCTCCTAATTAGAGAAAACCCTGAAGCTAAACTTTTGCATTAAATGTTACTTGGCTGAGACAGAAGTTTAAAGAACATTTAAGAAATGACAGATTTTAGAGAGGTGTATGTGTCTCTGGTGGAAGAGGCTGAAAATCTAGCCTAGTGAATTTATGGGCAATGCACAGCCAAAGGAAAAAAAGAAAAAAACCTGTTTTGGTTGAGAAGTGCATTCCATTACCCGCGACTCACTGGAGAGATATATGGTTCTAGAGTCTGGCATTGGCTGAGAAGAATCTTTATTCCTGTGGCATTTTTATTTCTTTCCAACTCTAAATTATCTTTATATATACCTTTCACTCCCAAGAAAAGGCGCCTTCAATAGATTATTTTTTCCTTCATAGTGAAGATTTGTACTTCAGTGGTTTGAAGTTTATATCCTGTATATCGTTAGTCAATAAACTCAACTCTGCTCTAAATAGCAAGGGCTCAAAGTCCTGGGATTAGGGATTATTTTTGATTCAGTGCTTAAATGCTCTTTACAGGCTAACACATTCCTAGATTACCTAATGCTCTCTTGACTTGGGAACATCAGTGGAGAGTTCAAGCCAAGAAGTTTCCAACCCAGGTAGGCAGCCAGCATTCCCCAACTTTCATCAGTGGGAACATTTTTATTGCTGACTTTAGCAGAGAAACTGAGAGTTGGAAAACCCTGAATGTTCTGAGCTACCTTTTTTGCCTGGCAGCTCCCTGCTGCAGCCCACTGGCAAAGGTGAGTGGGATGATTCCTTATGGATCCTTCATCTGCCCCCTTCATCTCAAGACTACAGTCAGAATATGTAAAGGCTGGGTCTTCTCACCAGCTCTCACACCTGGAACTGCTTTCAAACCACAGGAAACAGAGGGAAGCATTTCACTCACAGGCCACCAAGACATGGATCGTCCAGCCAGAAAATATCCTCCGACAGTGCCCCGGCTCGCTCGCACCGACGACTGGAAGCACAGGAGAAAGAACAGGAACAAGAGTTTTCCTCCATTCACCCTCCTCCAGTCAGACCAAGCCTGGAGCATCCTTAGTGCCTGGCCTCAGCACAGATCCAAAATGATTTTATGGATCTGTTGGGTATGCCAGGCTCCACACACTGCTGCTGCCCCTTTTTGTGCAGGCTCCTGACTGTCCTGCTTTGGAAAGGAGCTGCTTGTACCTGTTTAATGACTCCTCCCTGAATGCACCAACTGGGAGAGAAAAAGCAGTTCAGCCAAGCAGGATGCAGTAGGTGTCTGTGACAGAGGCCTTCGCCAAACAACTCGAACAAATCATTAGCAACAATCCTTCCAAAGTTTTTAAGGTCCCATTTTAGTCTTCTCCAGCACAACCTTGGCTTTTCTTTTGCCTCCTGCCTGTCCACATCCAGATGTGAGACTGCTCTGCAGCACAGGAGCTGAGCATCATTCCCAGAACAACCTCCAGGGAGTGATCCCACAGCTGTCCCCGTGTGGGGTGGAAGTGAAAGCTCACAGAAGGATTCCTGTCACCCCCAAATTTGCTCCACAGGCCCTGGGATGATTTGTGCAGAGGATGCCATTTGCAGGCAAACCCCTTTGTACCCAGGAGGAGCGCAGGGAGCATCAAAGACCCAGCCCCAGCCCCGTCAGGGACTCACCCATATCCCAACAGCGAGGATAAAGACGAAGTACAGAACCACCACGACGATGTCTGCCACTGCAAAGGCTGCTCTGCTGTCCCCTGGCAGCCCAGGCAGCTCCGTGGGGGCTGTGGTCTGCTGGCTCATGGCTCTGAGCAAACTGGGGATTTGCTCCCTCACGCTGGACTTAAATGCACGTTGGCCTTCATCGTTTCCCTTGTAATAATTAACAGGGGCGAGAAGGTGTGAGTGGGGAGCAGAGGCCAGGCAGGACTGTGACTAACGTTTTTCAGCAGGAGCTTGGTCTCCGTGGATCATCAGAGAGGGCCCCACACAGCTCTGTGGTGTGAGGATTCCTCCCATTCCCCCTCGTGCCCATTTACCAGCGGTCCCTTCTCCTGCCCGTTTGCCTGCTGGTGACATCCACTGTGATGTAGGGGATGGTTCTGCTTTGAGGGCTGCCTTGAGAAGGCTTGTGCCCCACAGCCAGCTCTGGAAGGGCTCTGCCAGCCCCAGGAGGACCCTTGTGTCCCAGGACATGGGCAGGAAGGAGGAGAGGGCTGGACCCTATCAAACTGTGAACGCAGGGACATTTCTCACCCTCGTTTGCAGACAAGGTGGGCACCCTCCAGCATGAGCTCCCTGGGTCACCAAACCTCTCCTCCTTTGTTGGGACAGCTTTGGGAGGATCATAAAAGGTTTGAAAGGTTCCTACTGGGGCTAGCAGAGCCCTTCCAGAGTCTCCTCCAGGCAGACCCCAGACCTCAAAGCAGAACCATCTCCTACAACTCCCAACCTCACCCTCTGCGGTCCCTCACCCCGTGACATATCACACGGGACATTTTAAACTTAGGTGAGCTGTGCTTGATCTTGGTTTCAAGGGAGGCAACAAAACCTCTCTCTCACTTTGTTTTATTCCACTCTCTCCCAGATTTTTCTTGCAAATGCTGGCTGCCTACTTGCTCATTAATTGCACTGCTAACATGAGACCCACATCCACCCCTGCTCCCCAGTCTGAGGCTCCCTGGGAGCAGTGCCTCCCTGTAGGCTCATTATCCACAAGAGGCTTTTCAAAACTGAAATGTTTCAACAGGCTGAAGTACAGTTACCAGAAATTAAATATCTGGAAGCCCAAATCCCCTGGTATAAACAGGCAGCTCTCTCTGCACAGAGCTGATTTACACTCACCCACACACTTCTCCCTCTTAACACCACAGCACCTGAAAGCAAAAGACACTTGCCTAATCCTAACATGCACTAAGTACCTACCCAAGAAGCAAAGGGTCTCCAGTCTTCCCAAACCAGGAATGCTCCTCCACGTGGGAAGCCCAAACCCCAAGTACCTGCCTGACCTAGCCCTTCACCCCACCTTCCCACACTGCTGCATTTGCCAGCAAATACATCCAAAAAGCCATTCCCAGCAGCCATGAGCTACCACAAGTCCCTTGGACACATTGGAACAACACAGTCTCACGGCAGCAGGATGTTGTCAGGTGTTATTGCACAGCCTGGACCATCCCAAACTGCAGTGGCCAGCCCAATTGCTGGGCAGGATTGCAGCAGCTGCACCTCAAGCATGGACAACACCTTGAGTGCATTTGTGGCAGTCCTTCCCTCGCTACTCCATCCTGCTCAGGCAGGAGCTGCTCTGCTCCCCGCTCCCAGGACAAGCTGCAGAGGAGTTCTCCTCCTCCCCAGGGATGTGACCAGGGTCCCTGCCCACAGCCAAGGAAGTGACACATGTGCTGTTAGGTGGCTCCCCTGCCTGCTGCAGCAGCAGCCCCGGGCACAGTGCAGGGTGCCCGCAGCAGGGCAGTGCTTATCTCCTGCCCCATGCACATTGCAGGGTCCCAGCAGCAGGGCAGTGCTTATCTCCTGCCCCATGCACTGCTGGGTCAGCACTGGGGGCCCTGCACGCCCAGGAGGTGGCACTGGTGGCCATGCACACCCACGCTCCTTGCCCTGGGTACAGATGTGGGAGTTCACATGCTCAGGAGACAATAAAAATTCATCGCGCTGAAAAACAAACAAGCAGCCTTGGGGTGAAAAATGTGTCAGCAGCATAAGCTCAGCACGTGGGGTTTGGCAGATCTCTGCTGATTCAGAGGGTGGCAAACTCTTTCTCCCACTTTTCTTGGGACCTTGAGTGTTCAGGTTACCTGCTGCAGCAAACCCACCCTCCCCAGCTGGCAGAGGGCTCAGAGCCTCCTGGCCACGCAGGCTGTGCTGAATTTTGCTTTCCCAAAGTGAAGGAACGAGTTGGTTTGTGTTACCTGTGCTGGTGGGAGTGGTGGTGGCAGCAGAGGAAGGGCTGGGCATGACAGAGAGGGCTGAGCTGGTGAGCACAGGGGACAAAGCCATCCCCAGTGTGTCACCCACAGCAGGATCAGTGCAGGCAGAGGTGCTGGCTGCACTCATGGGGGCAACTGGCACAGAGAGCTGAGGAATACAGATCCTCATCCTTTCCCCATTCCTCCCCTCCTGGCACATCACTCCTGTACCTTCCAAAAACCATTCCTCCTCCCTCTAGGACTCCCCTCCTGGTGCATGCCTGGCTTTACACAGTCTTTTTGTTGTCTTGGTGAAGGCTGAGAGCAGGGCTATCAAACAGGGGGCAGAAGCCACCCCTGGAGCTCACACCACTTTGTCCCTCTCTTTGCCAGAGACAGCCCCACTGTCACCAAGCCCTGCATCCCTGGCTGCTCCCAGCCCTGCTGTGGTGCCCAGCAGAGCGTGGGGCAGGCTGCAGAGTTGCAGCAGCCCTGTGAAAGCCGCAGTATCAGCAGCACCTGGGAGCTGCAGCCAGGCAGCCAGACCCTGCAGCACAGGTAATACACTCTCCTCTCCTTGCAGCAGGGCTGACAGGACCTTTAGTGTCCCCTTGTGGGGTGTTCACCCTCACTCCTGTCACAGAGGCTGAGAACGAGCTCTTCAGGGACTGGAAATTGTAAGTGGCGTTTCAAAGAGTGCAGCTGGCAAAAAAATAAAAAGGTGCTGAAGAGCAAGTGTTTCTGGGGCAAAGGATGGTCGGTGGAGTGACAGGCAATTATTTTCACAAATGTTAATGAATAAATGGACTTTCTCTTCATTACCAAGCTACTTCACAGTCATCAGCAAATAGCTCCAATGACAATTAGTGAATTTCTAAATGGATTGAGAAATTGGTTTATACACAGATACCGATGCAATGAGGTGAGGTGATAGCCCAGCCTCACTCCTTACCTTTCCTCCTGGGGGATTTCCCTGTGTGCTGAATGGGTGAGGCATTCAGCTCACCATTATTTTCTTCTCAGCTCTTTCTCAGGGGAACGACTCTTGAATGAAATCCAGCAGTTTAATTTCGGTGTGATATGAATGGGCTTTGAATGTATTTAATGTTTAAAGGCAGCTATTCGGCTCGGAGCCGGCTCCAGAGGAGCAGCGGGAAGCAGAGCAGACCCCCGGGAAGCGCAGTGGTGCTACCACGGCTCTTTTCTTCCCTCTGCAGGCCACACTCTGATTTTCACTCCTGGGCTGTCCCATAAACCCGGAGGCAGACCATCCCTTCAAGGCTCCTTGGATACACTGTATTGTTTGTTTTACCGGGGTGAGTCGGAGACCCCTGTGCTAAGGCAGGGATAAAATGCCATGCAGAGGAGCCAGGGAAGGTGCTGGATTCAGTGGGAACCTCAGCACCTTGCCAGGCTGCTCTGAGCCACATCAGGGGGAAGCTCACAGCTGTGTGTGCTGGAAACTGCTCCTCTCCCTTCCTGGGGACGGGCAGAGCTCCCTGTGCAGGCTGTGTGCTCACACACTCACTTCCAGCCTGCAGGTGGGCTCACATGGGATGTGCTTCCCACGTCTGGGCTCCCTTGGCAGGGAGCTGGCAGCATGGATCCCTGCCAGCAAGGGGCACTGACCATCTCTTACCCCCTCCTTGCTCTCTCCCAGGGCCCATAACCCTGGCATCTGCCTGTGGGCCAAGGACAGCCTTGACTCACAGCAGAGTTTCAAGTTGCCACACAGCTTTTGCTGCACCTAAGTGGGACCCGAGTTGAGTTTAGTGAGAGGAGACACCTCGGGCTAAGCGTGGTGCTACCGACCAGCCAGTCCAGAATGAGGTGGACTACTAAGAGTGGAGTCTCACCCTGCTGTCTTTATCCAGACAACTCATTTGCTGCCCCAAAAAAGGGTTTGCACCTCCCTATTCAGCTGAACAGCCTCCTTTGATTGCCCCTTCCATCCCCACACATCCCACTGGGAAACTTCTACGATTGCTGGGAAATTAAGGTGAGAAGACAGAAGGAGTTTCAGGTCGCTCTTCCAGCCATAGCTGCCTAGAAGAATCATTCTAGAACCAAGCAGACTTGAGCTGGAAAAAATATGTCACATTTACTGAGTGACTTTTTTGACTAACAGCCAGACTTTGAAAAATATTAGCAAGGGTAAAACATTAAGTGACAGAACAAGGACACTTTAGATGAAGGATGTTGTTCTCCCTTTAATTTACTCCCCTTTACAGCCTTGCAAAGATCTCAGCAGAGTCAGTGTCCTTATTGATGGATACACTATCCTTGTTAAGATGGGACGATATACTTATTTACAGCTTTCATCATTGTCATGGAGGCACAAAGCAAACAGATATAACTAATGAAGATTTAGCTGCTACATAATGCCTTTGCCAACTCCATGCAGAAGTCTGGGTAAAAACCCTGGAAATAAATCTTTTTATGAGAGCATTTCAAAATAAATTTAAGACATGAAGAGATCTATTTGTAGTTTGCATTAGGACTCTGGGTATTGCTTTCCTGGAAAGATGTCTCAGGTTTGGAGTACAAATGAAGGGATGAGAAACACCAAGGAAGTGAAAGTCACATCAGCCCTAGGATCCAAGCAGTGAATTGGCATCTTCATGGTGATGCTCCACAATAAAGGTGGTGTGAGCTGTGAACATTGCTACCACCAGCAAGATGCAGATGCAGCAATAAAGAATCAACAGGCAGAAGAGATGGAGGAGGTGCAGTAAAAGCTCCTTCACCTTATTTGATCCTCTCTAGGTCCCTCTGAAGATGAGAACAGCCACGAGGGAGCAACTCACAGTGGCTGGGACAGCACTGCTCCACAGCAAAGCAGGCAAGGTAATGCTTTCACAGCTCCTGCAGGAGCAGCTTTGGTACTCCAGGAACGAGCAGATTCCTTGGATGTTCTCCTGAAATCCATTGTCTGAGAATCACAAGGAACTTAGTCCAGGTTTTACCACTCACCACGTGGTAGAACTGGAGGTGGTGCATGGTCACCTGGTAAGCTCCTGTGGAGCAGGGAATAGGATGTGCTCTCTCTGTTTCCCACTATGACCTCACACAATCCTTTTACAGACCACACAGTGGGGAAGAAAACTGTCCTTGCTGAATGATTTCTGATCTGTGCTCTCCCAAAAATCACTCCACAAACACAGCTAAAAAGCAATCCGAGGTATTTAAATACTTTCACTTTGTGGCCTCTTTCAAAAGAAAATGCCCCATGGCAAAAGCACAGATGTGAATATCTGTTTTGGAACTGTGAATTCAGACAGGCATCAGCAGCTTGATCCATCTCTGCTTGGTGACTATTTACAAAATCCTTCTCCTCCATGTCAATAGAAAAATGGCAAAGTAGGATCAGATCCTTCTTTTTAAAGTTAGGAGGCAGGATGAAGGCATTCTCCCTTATGACAGGCTGGTCAGTGTTGGGGGGTTGGTGGTTGGTCTCACAGGGAGATGAAGTCTGGTACAAACCCTCTTGTCTAGAAATACTGAAGTCCAACAGAAGCAGTGAAGGAATGGTTTCTTCACTGCTGGGGCCTCATCCCAGAGCTCTGCAGAGCTTTTATTAAAGTTACAAGGTTTCCTCCATGATGTTCTGCGCTCCTTCTTTCCCCCTTTCATACAGAGCTCCCTCACTCGGTGTCTGTGCCCCAGGGAGAGCCCCTCTGCCAGCACCATCCAGCTGCTGATGCTCCCTTGGAGGCAGCCTTGAGCATCAGGGGCAGCAGCTCCTCTTGCTCCCATGAGGAGTCCACCAACACATCTAATTTCTTTTCACATCCAGGCTCTGCAAAACACAACCACATTTCATTGCCATTTCCCTCCAGTCACTGTGTTATGGACTCACAGAACTGGAAAGGAAATCCATGTCTTTGAGCCAAACCCTATAGATGCAAGATCCCCTTTCAAGCTTCAACTTCAGACTTTTCTACAAAGTCTGTCGATCCATTTCTGGCTGAATCACATTTCAAAGAAAACTGGCCAGATAAGATACTTTTTTTTTTTTTTTTTAAGAAGGGAGCATTTTTGAATTGATGCTGAATTTCCTTTGACTAGTTGAGAAAATAGAAGTCAAAAAGCTCAGAGGGTCAAGGATATATAGGAAGTGAGTAGTCTTTAGAGTTACTATCCCTAAGGAAAAGAACCAGAAAGGAAGGCTGAGACAAAATGGTTGCTGAGATGACAAAGGAGGAGGAAAGGAGGGGGCAGGAGGAGGAAGGAAAAAGTAGTAAAATCAAACTTAATGGTTTGCTGCAGTTTGTGGGGACTGAGGAAACAAATTCTGGAGCTGAAGGAGTTGTCAGGCAGTGAGATAGGGTTACACATCCTCCACACAGAGCCTGCAGTGCTGGCTTGATGAGGAGAAAGGACTTGGGATCACTGCAGACAGAGCTGCCTTCCTCCCTGTCAACTTGCACAAGTAATCAGCATCCCGAAATGACAGCTCCCTCCGGGGCTGAGATTTCTTAAAACAAAACTAAAATAAAAATAAAAGGCCTCTTTGGTCCTGCTTCAAACCTAGCTGCACTACCAAAAGGAAAATAATTGTTAAGAGACAGAAAGACTCTGACATTCTCCAGCAACATGCCCAATGCTAATCTTCAACACGATAATAATAATAATAACAACATTGACTTATATTATTCCTACACCACAGTTGAGCAGCTCATATCCTGAGGAATACATCAGGCTTGATAAACTACTGCCATCAACTTGCACAGTGTGATGAGACTTAGCGTGGGAGGATGCTGATGTTTCGTGATGCCCTAGAGAAGCTGAGGACAAAATGTGATAAAGATTCCCCCCTGCAGACCTCGGTTTCCAGGGAGGATTTTGAGTACATGGAAGAGGAATCATACAGTTTGGGACACTGGCCAGGACACAGGAAATAATGCCCTTTTTCTAGGCCAAAGCATCACTGAAGCTTCGTTACTGCCAACTCCAAGCCTTAAAAAGTCTTGAGATGGGGGCCAAAATTGAATGATATTGGCTTAGATATGATGAGGAGGTTTTTTTTCCCAGCAGTAGAGGTTGTTTTGTTCTTTCTGGTTTCTGCTCCCAGAGGGTGCATTTTTATACTTTTCTCCATCATAATGAGCTCTAGCAGCAAGTCTCATAAATGCACGAAATTTGGGAAGTTTACTGCACAAACTAGGACTTCAGGGAAAACAGTAAATCTCACCAGTTTCACAGGAGAATTGCCAATGCTGATGCTCAGCTGAGGCTCCTCTCCACTCTTACACTCCCCCACTCTCCTGGCAAAGCCTCTGCTCTGAAATTTGCAGCATTCCAAGGGTGGCTTTCCAAGAGGGCCCCATGAAACAAGGTCTTCAGTGAGCAATTAAACCAATGAAAGCAGCTTCTTTTTGGATGTCCATCACAGTGTGGGAGGCTCTGGTGTCAGAGGAAGGTGTGGGGTCTCACAGACCCACTCTGACGGTCAGAGTGCACTGCTGCTGTGGATTTTCTCCTGGCTTAAGCTCACACTTTAATTTTTCCTTTGTGGTGGGATGGATAGGATCTTTCTCTTTTGCTTCATAGTTTATTTTCATAAACCTTGTAAAGACTTCATATATTTAAAACTATCAGTTCTCTACCTGATGTAGTTGGTGTTAACCAAGGCACCCACTGGGTTGTGATTCTCACAAGGACAAACAGACCCCTGCAGCCTCCTCCTTGTGATCACCCCAGGAAATCCCCCTTCCAAATCCAGGGAAACCAATTCCTCAGATCACTCCTGGCAGTATCTGTGGCTTTTATCCTCTCACCTACAAGGTTCCTACACGCAGGGAAGGTAAGAATGGTGCTGGCTGGGCCATGTGCTCAGCCAGTATTCTTGTGACAGACCTGACTCCTCTTTTTATTGGGAAACATGCAGCAGAACAGATCTGAAGTGCACAATTCAATCAGAACCAAACAAACCAAAACACCTCCCAAACCCCACTAGCCTCTCAGTAGCCTCTTTCACTTTTTGCTAACCTGCTTTTCCGTGCCTAAGCGAGCAGAAAGCAGCAGAAACACATTTTAACAGATTGGTTCCCACCTCTTCCCCGCCTCCCCGAGGCAGGTTTAATATCTCTCCAGAGAGAAAAATTCACCTCCAATAAATCATCGATTACTGCAGCACTTAAACCCCGCTCGTCCTTCAGTGTTCTGCCAGAAAGGATTCCCCCAGCTCAGCCCCTTGCCC
Organism: Fringilla coelebs; assembly: GCF_963513975.1. Taxonomy (NCBI): domain Eukaryota; kingdom Metazoa; phylum Chordata; class Aves; order Passeriformes; family Fringillidae; genus Fringilla; species Fringilla coelebs. The sequence continues at coordinate 7,666,273 of NC_140067.1, forward strand.
TCTCCCGAGCCCCGCTGTTCCCGGTCCCCAGGGATGCTCCCGTGCCCGGCAGGGATGCGGTGGCTCCGCGGGCGCTGTTACCAGCAGATGGCAGCTGGAGATCGCGGAGGGAAATTTGGGAGTCTCCTGCTCGTTCGAGCACAGCTCACAAATCCTGGGTGAGCCCGGCACAGACAGTCTCACCACCGAGCAGGGATGGGTCCTCCCCGCTTTTCACCCCGAGCTGGGGGGATGCACAAGGACAGAGAGGGAGGGTGGGGAAAGACACGGTGCTTATCCTGCCAGGCATTGGAAACAGAATTAAAAATAAAATTCTACAAATTCACAGGCAAAATCTCTCCTCCCTTCACCCCAGGCTCAACCTCTCAAGCCACAGAATCATTTAGATGTCATTTTCTAACCCAATCCCACCACAAACTCACTCATGCAGGTCCCAGCCAGCCCTCAAATGCATTTTAGGCATTAGAGTAACTCAGAGGACAGGAGCAATCCCTGTTCTTCCTCCACACCAAAGCCTCACCCAAACCCATCAGTGCAGCAGCTCCTCAGAAATGAGCATTACCCTGTTATCAGCCCTTGCTTCTCTCCTTTTCAGGTCCCACTACCCATAAATGTCCCTTCCTCCACCACAGCCAGTCCTGCAGCAGGACTCACTCACTGTGCCAAGGCACAGCCCCAGCCCCACACCTTCTGAGATGTTCAGTGTGGAGTTGTTCTTCTCTGCTCTGTTCTCCTTCCCCTCCTCCCAGCTGACAGCCCAGGTGAGCTGTGCCACAGAAGGCACCTGTAAAAAGGAATCATTTCCTCCCACCTTCTCACCCAGAGGAGTTGGCTTTGAGGAGCTGCAAATGTGAGAGGATCCACCCAGTCCCTCATGCACTGATTGCTCCTTCCTGAAGAGGCCAAGATGGGCTCTGCTGATGCAGCTGGGTTACCCCTCCAGCCCAGACAACAGGAATACTTGGTATTAAAATATTTTTAAAAGCTAAAGATAACCCCCCAGCTTAAAAAAGTTCCTTGTTGTCTAAGGGCCAGATCCACGTCTGATCCTGAGGTGTAAGAAGCACTGTGCATCCTCTGATCCCTGGTCAAACAAAGGTGTGTCCCACCAGGGATTTTTGGGCAGCCTCTGCTCAATTTGGGCTCCACTGAGCAGCTTTTACTCCCAGAAGGTTCCTTGCTGTCCCAGCTCCTTGCACAGGCAGCACAGAGGTTATTCACACACTGAAGCTTTTCTTGGCAAGGACAGAAAATGAAAATAGCATTTTTTCCCCATTCCCCCCAGCCCCCACAGCTTCAGTTCTGCAGAAGCCAATGGAGCCAAAAAAGGGGCTAGACAAGACATCAAGCACTACCCATTTAATCCAGCTCCAGTTCCTCATTTACCAATGTCAGCCTCCTGTCCAAGCTTTCTTTGGCTTTCATCTCTTCTTTTATCTGCATGCTGTCTCTGGTTTGCCCCTTCTGGTTGCTACTGCTTTGATCTCTTGAACTTCTGCAATCCAGACCCAAATCCATGAGAGCTTATGCTGAAGAGTTTCCAGTTTTTTTCCTGTTGTTACACTCTTTAAATTCTTCCTTTGAAAATTTTCCTCTGAAAATTCTGGTAAATTCTTTCTGTGCAGCAAAGCAGGAGTTTAGATGTCCAGCCTGGGCAAGTGACCCTTTGACAATTCCCCAGACCCCTGGAAATTTTCATCCCTGTGGTTTTTTTTGTTTCTTCCATCCCAATCCAGTAGCAGATCCCCTGTGCAGGCTGAGGCTGTACCAGGCTGGGAAAGGTCTACAAGAGTCCCAGAATGAAGTGTAGAGTTTTACCTGTACTGTTATGTGGTTGTTATGTAGCACAGAGAGTGTCTACACACAGAGAGAGTGTTTCATAATTAAATTTATTAAAAAAAAACATGGGAGACACAGTGAGAGCTCTGTGTACTAACTCATTCTATTCCAGCTATTTCTCATCCAAAGGTGGATGGTGATTTTTTATTTCATCATGAATACAGTGAGAAGAGGAAAAAAGGCAGCAGCAGAAGGACAGACAGCTTTTTCAGCAAGTTTTGCTACTCCCAGGTAGGGATGTAGGCATCATGTAGTTATGGGAGGGCTCACCTTTCCCACCCTGCAGAATGCAGGAGCCCTGCAGCAGAGCAGAGCAGGGTCTGTCTGTGTGGATTCCCTGGGAGTGGCACTCAGCCTGCCTGCTCAGAGAGCAGCCCCTCATGCTGCCCTCCAGTCGGGTTAGAATAACTGTGTGCAAGGGAAGTGGCCTCAATTTTACTCAGAAGTGTGGGAGAAGAAAAACATGAGAATACATTGTTGTGCTTTGAACTTCCTAATTCTTCACCCTAAGGGACAGTGTCAGGGCAGAGTGTCCAGCCTGTCCCTCGTGGCCTCTGGCTGAGATGGACTAAGTTGAAGAGGATCTGGGGGCACTGCCCTGAAGTGTCTGCCCCAGACCCACCTGGGACAGACACCTCCCTCACCCCAGAGGCACTGCAGGGTGGGGGATCCTCTGCCCCAGAGCCCTGAGCACTGGGCCAGCAGGACCTGCACAGCCATCCCCAGCTCAGGGCCCTGCTGCCTCTCCTCAGGCTGATTCCTTTTGAAAGCAAAGCACATAACATAAGGCCTGTGTTTATTTTCCCCTTAAATTAGGGTGGCTTGATTTGAATTGAGAGATCTGCCAGAATAAGGCACGTTTGTGCAGCTGTCATCAGAAATGCATGCTTGCTTTTTTCTTTTTTTTTCTTTTTCTTTCTCTTTTTCTTTTTCTTCTTTTTCCTGTTTCTTTCTCTTTCTTTCTTTCTTTCTTTCTTTCTTTCTTTCTTTCTTTCTTTCTTTCTTTCTTTCTTTCTTTCTTTCTTTCTTTCTTTCTTTCTTTCTTTCTTTCTTTCTTTCTTTCTTTCTTTCTTTCTCTTTTCCTTCCTTCCTTCCTTCCTTCCTTCCTTCCTTCCTTCCTTCCTTCCTTCCTTCCTTCCTTCCTTCCTTCCTTCCTTCCTTCCTTCCTTCCTTCCTTCCTTCCTTCCTTCCTTCCTTCCTTCCTTCCTTCCTTCCTTCCTTCCTTCCTTCCTTCCTTCCTTCCTTCCTTCCTTCCTTCCTTCCTTCCTTCCTTCCTTCCTTCCTTCCTTCCTTCCTTCCTTCCTTCCTTCCTTCCTTCCTTCCTTCCTTCCTTCCTTCCTCCCTCCCTCCCTCCCTCCCTCCCTCCCTCCCTCCCTCCCTCCCTTCCTTCCCTCCTCAGTTCCCTTCCTCTTTTATTTCCTATATCAATTTGCTTGATGCAGCCCTTTCCAGGCTAAGCTGCCCCACTTCCAGAGAACAAGACAAAAAGGGGGAGAATTCCCAGGGGAATCTCAGGGAGCCCCCTCTGAAGTGGCACATTTGTTCTTGTGTGCCTGGTGACACACTGGTGGCACTGGGCAAGCCATGCATGGCACCTCCTGAGAGAGGAAAACCTCTGTGTTTTCCACTGCTGTGGCCCAGATTTCCCTGTAATATGTGGAGTTTGTGAAGTTTTGAGGAAGGCTCCAGGTTTGCATCATTCCCAGACTCAGAGCAGAGCAGCTGATGGACAGTGGTCCTGGGTATGGGATGCTGGGAATGACTCTGAAAAGATCAGTTGCCCAACAAGGAGAGGGGTATTGCTGGAATCCTGTGTGGCATCACCACCCCAGCCTCCTCTAACCTCCCCAGCCCCTTGCTTTCTATCAAAGAAATCTACTTTACATTGTGGAGAGCAACCAGGGAGATCCAGCCCTGCCTGATTCATATGGAACAGCTGGAAAAAGACAGTAGCCTGAGAAACTGGCTGCCCTTTTTTGATGCATTCAGCTGTTTAGCCTTGTATTTGTCCTTTAAATAATTTGTCTAAAACCAAACAACCCCAAAACATCCAATCAGCAGTAAAATAAAAGCCCAAACAAAACAAGAGAGACTTCCTTTTCCAGCCTTGCCCTTCTGCAGTTGCTGGTCTGAAGCAGTTTAATCTAAAGCAGGCTTTGGCAATTGCTGCAGAAAGCAATGTCCGTGATGGGTATTTAGAGACCAGGGCTTGCCTGCCATACACTGTCCAGGGCTTTATTACCTGCTGAAAAAGCTTAATGTGCTTCAGGTGCTATGTGATGTCCAGATGTCGTGGCAGAAGCCACTTGGAGAGCGCTGGTGATAGAAATGCTGCTGGGTGAATGCAGAAACATTAGTGCCAAATGTGATATTTAGTCCCAGTTCATGCATTTGTAGAGAAACGCAGGCTGAGCTGCTCAGGGCCAGAGGCTCATCCATCCCAGTACCCTGTGCCTGGCAGTCAGCTGTAGTAGGTCCTTAATGCAAATATCAGGGCATGCAGATCGTGGCTCAGAGCCAGCGATTTGTGGTGCTGGGATTTCTGGAGCCAGACTTAGTGCCTTTGTATCGAATAGCCCCCGGTGAATTTTGCTTCCAGGAATTTACCTAGCTAATTCTAAATCCCTTTGTACCCACAGTTTCCTGTGGCAAGCAGTTTCACAGCTTAACCACACGTATTGTTTAGTGTTGCCCATTTTTCCATACCCTGAAGCTGGGTGAGTGTTCTCTGCTGGATGCCACTCAAGACCTGCCCTGGATCCAGCTGACACAATGGATGGGTGGGTGGATGGAACCTGAAATAGCATTGCTTTGTGATCAGATGGGCAATTATCAGCAGGCCACCAGCTGGGTGTGTTTTAGGAGCCAAGGCACAGCTCCTCACCTGCCTGGCTGCTAACAGGTCGCATGGTGCTGTCTGCTCTGTGGACAGAGGGAGTCTTTGAGAATGAGCAGGAGAAGATGGGCACAATCTGGGTAGGGAATGAAGGGCAGCCTGGAACCAGATGTGTGTGTCAGAGCGATAGAAGATGGTCAGATTGAGGGCAGCATCCCCTGTCAGGAATGTGGAAATTGTGTTCTGACAGCTTTGTGCCCAGTTCGGGGAAGGAAAAGAGAGTTGCAGGCTGTGATCTGTATGCAAAGACTTGGAAGCAAGACCTTGGAGTGGGAAATCCTACAGGGAGAAAGGACACAGCATCCATTGTTGCAACACATGAGGGGACTGATTTCTCTACAGAGGGCAGTGAGACCAACCTGGCAGACACAGCTGTCCCTTTCATCTTTCATACATTGAGCAGTGACAGTTTCAAGCTAAAGCTCACCAAGTGCCTGGGCCCTGGCAAGGTAGAATAGCTGTCTTTAAATTAGGTCACTCAAGAAGTTCAACCTATCAAGGCCACCTGCATCATTTCTACCCTTATCAGGAATAGTACTTGGGAATTGTTCAGCAAGCTATGGCTCAGGCATGGGGGATTTAGAAATTCTCAAATCCACATATGGTAAAAGCATCGTGGTGCTTCATTTCCCTATGAACACGAGTGATGAAGCAGAAGTGGGAATGTTTTCTACTTAGAGTCCAATTTCCAGAATTGCTCAGCTCCCATTTAGGCAACAAAGTCATTGGCCAGATGTGGGAAAGAGACAGTCAAAGGGATGGTGCTGAGCAATCCTATGTGGCTCCTTCCTCGAATCAGAAATTCAAAGCCTCCTCAGCTGACTGTCAGCCTTTTCCAAGGGCTATTTATGGATCCAGGGACTGTTTAAAAGCTTCATGGTTGACCTCAGGCACACGCTGGATGGTCAGCACATTTTTCTGGGAAAGCAGAGTGCAATTCAAGATTTCTTGTAACTTTTTTTGTTCACCTGACACATGTGCTCCAAAGACAGTGAAGGATGAGAAAATAATACGGGCTTGATAAATGACCGAAAGAAAGTTTCCGATCTGCAGCGGTTCCCATTATTCTTCTTATTCTTGGCATCAGCAGAGTTATGGCAATCTTCCCCCTTCCCCCCCTTCCCAAGCTCTACTCTGTTAACTTTTTTTTTTCCCTGTCAAATTCACAGGAGTGGCACCTGGGAGCATTTTGACCAAGGGGAAATTGACTGAGCAAAGTTGCCTCTTTTCAAATACATTTTCTTGAGGGACTGGAATGAATGAGGATCATAGTCATAACATGGCTAAACAGTCTTTGTTTAACTTAATGCAATATAATAACCTAAGTGTTGCAACACAGCTCCTTGCTGTGACATCCTTTTTCCATTTGCTTAATTTTCACCCCAAACACACGCTGTTAATAAGCTGCTGAGAAAATACAGCTCTTGTGACAAAATCCAGAAACTGAGCCCCTGTATGGTGTGTTAGATACACAACTCTTATTTGGACTGGCAAGTGGCACTGAAATTGGTATTGCAAAACAGATCCATTTTTCTTGCTGCCAAATGTGATGGACAGATGAAAAGGGAGGGTTGGAGAAGTGGATGGCAATAAGCAGAGAACAAGTAAAATGAAATCCCTGACAGAACAGTAACATGTGAGTTGGAATAGACATGTGATTGCCAGAAGGGAAATGCAGGATGCGGGGTGCTTTGTCAACAGCCAGAGTTAAAATAAATGTCACACTGGCACTGAAAACTACAGGATTAAACTCCTCCTGGTGATTTATAATTTACAAGAGAAAAAGGCAGACAGACACCCAGTGACTGAGCACAAAAGAAAAACTCCTATTGACTTTAGTGGGTTTTGGAGAGGATCCAGTGCAGTAAAGGTTCTGATCTGATCTCTGGAGTCAGAGTATGTTTGACCAGTGATTTTAATCAGCAGAATCAGGCTCTTAATCACAGTTTGGTTTACATTTACTGCCTTTTTACTCGCTTTGTAGCAAATCTGGAAGTCATACTTGTTCTTTAGGAGCTAAGTGAAAGTAAATAAAGACTGCCATAAAATTTTGACATCTTTAAATTAAAAGACAATTACGTTAAGGAATATGAATAACCCTTTCCCCCTTGGTTTTACCAAACCAGCCCAATGCTTTAGAAAAGCCTGAAGTAAACTGGGTTTGTACAGACAACAATATCTTGAAAGTTGCACAAATTGTCCTGCAGGTTGCTGGGGGAAGGAGATTTTTTCCAAGAGAAAATGCAAAAGACTGTTTTCCTTAGTGAAAGCTGAAAAATGTGTTTTATATCATTTATAAAAAGTAATTCATACAAAAATGACATGTTGCTGTGTGGAAAATAGGCAAAGACTCTGGTTCCCAAATCTTTATCCTTCCCACAACTACAGCATTCTGTGACTTTTTCATCAGGGATTTCCAGACTTCAGTTGGAGAGTGCATTTGACAGGCACTGAATGCTGAGATCCAAGATGCAAAATCAAGGAGAGAATGCAAAACAAGGAAAAAAAATCCAACTTTGGCCACTCAAAGCTTTTCTGAGATTCTCGATGCTTCAGGCAATAAGGCCAGTGTTTGAGGAAGGAGTGTTCAGAACTACATTTCCTTTTTGGAAAGGACCTGTCTTACAGAGGTATCCCCTTCTGTGGGAGTTTATAAGCATATAGGGAACAGATAAATGCTGCAGAGGCTCCCCACACATTGGAAGTAGCTGTGCAGGGGCTCTATCAGCCCTGGACAGTTTGGGAGTGGCATTCAAACCAAAGCAAAGGCTGCATGTTTGACACACTTCCTTCAGGAGCACTGAGCTCCTGAGAGGACTGGAGAGAGCCAAATGCAAGTGATCTACCAGGGATGGTGAATTCAAACATATTTTACTCAGTTATTGATGATTTTATACAGTTATTTCTTGGATTAGTAAGTTTTCCTTTCAGTTAGACCCTCTGAAAGCTGGAACACGCAAGTTATTTTTAGGTTATAGATAGATTTCAAACATCAGAAGCCTATGGCTTCCCAAAAGAAGAAACATTTCAGATGATAACTAACAAAATTTTTTTTCTGTAGGGTTTTTTTTTGCAGAATCTCTTACTTCTATCTGCTAAAAACAAAAAAAAAGGGTGATGAACAGTTTCCAGTGTTCCAGAAGTTACGTCAGGCTCTGTCAAAGAGCTCCTGGGCTGTTCAAAGAGCTGTCTGAAGGGATTACAGATCCCTCTTGTTGATGAGATCCTCTACACAGAGACCTGGCTCAGCAAGGCTGAGTCAGAGTCCTGGATCTGTGAGCAGAGTCCTTTTGAAGAGTCAGGAGCAAATCCTTCCCCATGCCACCCCCGGTGTGGTTCTGCCTCTTTGCACAGAACTGGAGACAATTCTGAGCAGAAATTCCTGGCAGCCAAGAGCCAACATATGGCACAGGCATTGGGGCAGGATCATCCAGGAGAGGAATGACTGGCTGTGGGATAGCTGGAAATCACATCACTGAGATGGGAAGATGCCTCAACACAAACACTAGGAAGAGAGAGAAAACCTAAAGGCAAGGAAGAAGGCAAAAGGTACTGCCTGCATTTGGAAAGAAAAATAAGTACTGTAGCAGTTTCTCTAATGTATAAACATTGGGAAAAATTTGAAAATATCTCTGCTTTGAAGAATGGAGACATCTTCATTGTTTGAAGGGGGCTTTTGCTGCTGGGGATGAGAATTCAACGCAGCTGCAAGGCCTTAGATTTGAAGGACAAAAATTACTCAGAGAGTATGGGCAAGATTGCCCACATAAGCTACAAGTGGAGACAAACATGAATCACATGGACAAATAAAAACTCCAAGGAGCAATACCCAGAAACTTAGTGCTGTCTGTCTCTGTGAGACTGGGATTAGATCACACATTAATTGTGATTTTTGTTTGACATTAAAAATTCCTTTGGAGCAGGCTTTGTGTAACGGCAGCATTGCTGGAAAGAAAAGGTCCTGAAAAATGTCTTCATAGTTTTCCATGTATGTGTATAAATATTAAACTGCCTTCCTTTCAGACATGCCACTGAACTCTGCTCTTGTTTGCATGTTGAACCTGGAAACTTCTCAAAAGTTTTGCCTACGGATAATTCATGAGTTAAAGCCCAAATTGAAATGCCATGTTACAACTTGTAGAAATGTTAGACAAATATAATGACCATATTTTCCAGTTACCTAATACCCACTCAAAATATAAACCCCAAAAGAACAGAATTGTTTTCTTTGCTGTTAACCAGACAATATCACTCCATCTAAATATAGTATGTGATGAAACCAATTTAAATATTGTCCAAGTATTTAACACTGTAAATATTAGACTTAACACTCCATAAAAACAGGCTTTGATGATGTAGGCTGACAAAGGGAGACTAGTTAATTGCAGATTACATCATGGCTAGGACAGCATCACTGCTAGGACAGCCACGATAAATGTGAGGTGCAAGGTAAATCTAATAAAATAAAAATAGTCTCTGTTCAGTGTTCACCTTTATCAGTTTTGCTAACCTTTCTTAGCAAAGGCAGGGGGGAGATGTAGTCCTAGGTAAAGGAGTATCTGGAGTTCAATATGTTGGTGAAGTTTGCATTTAAGGCCTGATTCAAAAAAATATCCAAATTGGTGTTTGATTTCTAGGATGAGGTTTTGTCCTTCTCACTACAACAGGGCACATATGACCTTCTGACATTTTCCTGCAGTGGGAAGATTTCCTGAGTCAGAGTCTGAATCTGCCTCATGCTGTTGTAAAATATGGCACAGTTCCATCAGAGTTGGGGAAACAAAATTTTAAAGCTTTTGGTTACTGATAACTTCAAAGGATTTCTTAAACTTCTGAGTTCAGATAACTATCTTGAAAGTGGGGACAGTTTCCTGGCAGTACAAACCTGATTTTCTTCTTGTAACAACCTGCACCCTTGTGTGTCTGTCAATCTGAGTTAACCTTCCTTGACATCTGCCCAGATATGACATAAAGATGGGTTTGCCCTGCACAAAGGACAGTCTTGTGGTACCAGGATGCCCTCAAAGCCTGGAGGTGGGATGTGTCTACCTGGCTTTAACTTCAGGCTCATATTGGTAGGAATTTCAGCCTGCAGGTGAAGCCTGGCCCCTCACTGGAACTCCTGAGTGGGATGGAGGCATCCCTTCCATCATCCTCTCCCCTGCACTGAGAGCTCCCAAATGTGCCATGTGGAGCCTTCACTCTCACTCACCCAAAACAGCAAAACTGCATTTCAATGGGCTACAAAAAGTGCAATGATTTTACTGAAAGGACAGTGAACAATTCTGTGTAAGTTCCCATCTTTTATGGTGCTGAGTTGATAAAGCATCTTGGAGGGACCTCATTTATTGTTGAAATCACTGAAGGAGCTTCTGGTGGCTGATGTGACCAGCACGTGGCTGCCACTGCATTTTGGCCATAAAGGCTGTATAATTCCCAAAATGCTGTTTGCCTCTCTTATTTCATGGATCTCTTTTTCTCTCCTTCTGCTCTATATAAGCTGAGCTCCTTCAATTTCTACAACATCCTTCAGTGCCCAAAACACCTAAAATCAGTGATGCTGGAAAGAGTCTCCTGCTAACAAAGGATCTGGTCCCAAAGTGGCTTGTGAGACCTGTTAACACATCAGAGTAAAATCAAAATAATGATGTTATATAGAGTAAGTGAGTCCAGCTGTTGATGTTGACACTCTTGAGCCTTGAAAGGAGAAATGTGATATAACCTTGGGTAACTGTGGTTTGTGCAGGCCCAGCTCCATTGCCTGGCTTTGTGTTTGCCTGCTCACAGGGATGGTCACCTGCAGAGATGCAGTGCTTTAGCTCTGGAGCTGGTGGTCAGCATTACCTCAGCAGCAAGGCCAGGAACTGAAATCTGCACTGGTTATAAAAACTGTCTTTTGTGTGTGTGTGTCTTTGCTTCTCCTCCCTGCCAGGTGATGCTTTCCTCTGTCACAAGGGATGCAGGATCACCCTCAGCCATGGCCCACACCTGTGTCCAGCCCAGATTGCAGCTGCAGGGCACAATTCCACAGGCCAGGAGCACAGTGATCTCAAGAGCAGGCAGGAATGGGATGCAGGCCCCCCTCCAGCTCCCCTTGTTTCTACTGTATTTGTCTTTCTTAATTAACCCTGCGCCGCGTTACTGACCCAAAGACATGGCAACAGCAGTGTTGAGAACTGCAGGGATTAAGACATTTGCATTATAATACCTCAGCCATGAGATCATAAATGCCCTTATGCTGTATTTTGTTATCCTGGGTTGATAATGGAGGCTGATAAAACTCCCACTTTCTCTCTGTATTCAAGTGAGTTAATGTGTCTGGGCTGGTGAGATCCCAGCAGGCAGAGAAAGAACCAGCACAGAGTCCCCAGTCTCGGATGTAATCAAGTAATGAGGCTGTTTGAGGACATTACTTGTTAACATATTAGCAGGTACCAGGGGTAAGTGAGTGTTTATTTAGTCCTGGTGTAAAAGCATGTCTAAAATGATTTATGCTGGAAGCTGTTTCACAGCAAACAGGCTGCTTTCATGAAAGCGGGTCAATCACCATCTCCCGCCTGCCCTCATAAATCATATTCAGGTGCTAATGTAACCAAAAGGTTTATATAATCTGCACAATCAGCCTGGAGGTCTGGCTGGGTACAGTAATGGCCTGCCTGCATTAGTGCCTTCTGCCTCTAAAGGCTGATATTTGAGGGGAGCCAAATGATTGATTTAAAGAAGAAAGAAAAGAAATAAACTCCCATGACAAGTAACAAAGTGTACGTACAGTTTTCCAGCCACATTTTACACGCACAAGAGTAACTTGCCACTGTTGAGATCTGCTGCTGGGACTGGTTTTGCATCAGGATAACTTCCATACGTATTCTCTAACAGCAAGTGGACTGTGTGTTTCAGGTAACAATGACAGAGAGCAGAAGCACAACACTGTAAATTGGGATTTGCTTCCTATGTTCCCCAAATTTCTCTGGTTGAAGGTTAGTTTCACATTATTGAACTTTTTTTCATACTGGTGGAGGACTCCTTTGAGAGATGACTGAGGTCTGGAAGGACCTTCTGGACCTACATCCAAAACATAACTTCATTCTGTTCCATCTTGAAAGTTACCACAGACCATTTTTTTCTGCTGTTTACTTCTTCATCCTCTCTCCTCTTCCTGAAGAATGTTACAAGACACCACTTTTCCCTTCTTCCCAGTTTTCAGGTCAAACTTCTTCATTGCCAGATTTTATCCTATTGTTAGCCAGATTTTGTCCTATTTTTCCTGCTCTCTTTCTATGCCAACAGCTAGTTTAAATGGCTTTTCTCTCCCACATGTATTTACCACTGGATAGGCTTCTGCCTTGGGTCTTCGTGAGGTCTTAGACTACAGAACACATAACCCCCATAAAATCTTCCACTTTCTTCAGACAAAAATCTTATTTTAGTTCACATTAGTCAATAGTATCTTCTCTCAGCCTTCAGTGGTTCACACCAAACAAGAGAAACTCTTTGTCTCATAAACCAGTTTGGATCAGTCTCACAATGGCACGTACCCTTGAGCAGCACACAGCTCCTACTTACAAAGCTGCAGCTCCCTCTTTTGCTGACAGCACTGTTACTGCTGAAAATGAGGTTTCAAAATATTGTGCCATAATACTTTGATTTGGAAATGATGCTTTATGAATAAAGAGGTGAACTTTTTCTTTTTGAGGAGTAGCATCAAGTTACTTGTTTGCTGAAAGTGTCTGGAGACTTACTGATGGACCATGAAGTCCAGACTGTAGGTAATGACTGTGCTTGGACTTCAGTTGTTAATTGCTCTTCATTATTTGCTTCCTATGAGTCACATTATGCCATTATAAAGTCATGAAGCATTAGGAATTGAATAAGGACACAGGAGGGATACTGAGCAAAATAAATAACCAGCCATGGGCAAAGATCAGTAAATATTTGGTATGAGCAGATTGAAGTTAACAAATAATGTTAAAACTTAGTGCTTGGTGACTAAATGTAAGTAAGAAAAGAATTTGTGGAAGCATTCAATAATAAGGAAGTTCTTTTGTGAGTGACAAAGATAATGAAGTTGCCCTCTGTGGTATTGTTTGGGGTTTTTCAAAAATTTCTTTCCCCATCACAGTGACCCACTTTTTGGTTTTGGTAATACTCTGTACTAGATTAGACAAGTTTTTTTGTATGAGCTGCACATCTCACAAAAGCAAATAAAAAGGAATAAGTCAATCCAGACTGTAGAACAGCTCAAAGATACTCAAGAAAGTTGAGATTTTTTGAGTTTTTCAAACAAAGCTGCATCTGCAAGGTGTGTGGTAGTTCCAGTCACAGAGCCCTGCACGCTTGTGACAATTCCTGCATTATGTCCATTTTAGTTAATTTGTGGCAGGCCAAAGGAAACCTTTACAGCAAGCAGACATGCTGCTCAGCTGCTGAGAAAGCTGCTTTGTGAAGAGCAGGGGCACAGTGAGACCAGAAAAGTCCAGGTCTGTATGTTAGGTACATAAATGAGATGTTCTTTCTTTCTTGGGAAAACTGACTGCAGGAGGTTCCGAGGGACAAGGACTTCAAATGTTCTAGTAATTGACCAGAAAATGTTTAGACAGTGACTTCTTGCTTCTACTAGAAAGCAGTGGCATCAGTCCTCCTTGGTTTTGTTTATTTGTTCTGGGCACTCAAGAGAAGATGGTGGGAATCACAGTCAGTGCTTGTATCACCTTGTATTTTTCATGCTTTATTTCATCCCTGTTAAAGCAATTGAGGTAATGTGACAAGGGTCATTGAAAATCGTCTCAAATATTCTTCTCAAGTCCCTTTGAGCTGTGTATTAATTAGGGTGTGAATTGGCTGGGTGTTGGTTTGGGTGTTTGGCCACCACTGACGCCAAGTGTTCTCCAGAGATTTGCAGATTTGCTGCGTGATGTTGGGCAAGTCTGCCTGCTCTATTTCACTTGAAGTTCCCTGGCACTGATGTTTCTGTCTGGCTGTAGGCATGGCTTCCATTCAGCATGAGGATGGGGGGCCTCAAACTACACAATTCTAGTATAAAAAAAGCCCCAAATTTACAGAAAGACTGTTTATTGCACATAATGGATCAGCTTGACTGTGTCATTCTCATTCTGAGAATTTCATTTAGGCATCAAAGCCATCACCACAGGATGTAAATAGTCTTTAAAAAATTAAGTAAAGATGACACACATGAGCTGATTTTTAATTCTTTTACTCCAAGTCATGCACATATTGTGGCTTTTTTTCTGTGGCAATTTATTTCAATTTTATTCCTTTCTCCAATAATCATTTATTGACTTAAGGCATTTGTCACTTAGACAATCACTGTGACCTTTAATTCTGACTTAAAAATCAATATAATATGAGACATAATTAATATACCTATTGCCAGTGATTAGACAGGTCTACCCTGATTGTCCAGCCAGCAACATACATATAAAGAATGCTAAAAATTGCTTTTTGCCATTACCAATAAAATATATAATTAGCCATCATTTATCTGTCCTAGAAAGGAAAATAATACAGAATGGAACAGAAAATGAAACTCCCTGGACTGGTATCCTCAGTTGTGATTCATCTAACCAAGATAGCTGAGGTCAATGGAAGAGATGTTGTGCAATAACCTTAAACAAGATAACTGCTGTTTAAAAGACCAAAGTTAAGGAAACAAATTTCACCTTTCACTAAAGGTCAAACTACCTGGCTCCTAAAACAGAGCCACTGAATAACCCTGCTCCCCAAGCTCCTGTGACAGCCTTTCCTCAAGGTCATAAGATGAACATAGGGTAATGTTTAACATAGCTGGGAAGAGAAAACAGGAGGAGGTGGGATGTGGTGCTGGCAAAGGCACACACATGATCTCTCTGGCACTGCAGGGACCGAGGGGACACATCCTCCACGCCCTGGGAGAAGTCCCATGTAAAGGTCAGGAACAATTGGAGCCAATGCTCCTTCATTTCCTTACCTTGGTCTTGTTACTGCCCACGTGTGAAATAAATATCCCAGAGTGGCCAGCCAGGGAGCAGGCACAAGTTTTTTCAATGTGTAATAGCACTCATCCATTAACCATAAATAATCTGTATTTATCCAAGGGGTTCTTAACAAAGCCAAGTGTACATTGCACAGAGCATTAGGCTATCAAGGTATAAACTATTTAAAGCAGCCAGTGTTTGAATTGTCATTTCTCAAGTTTAACATTATGTTGTTTCAATATCTAAAGCCTGCTTCCCAATGCAGCAAAAATGCAAAACACATTGAGAGAAAATGTAAAACATACTAACTTGATTATTATGAGTGCTCTGGATTGTGTCACAATTCACTATTAATTTAGACCACATTCCAGTGGCTTCTCCCTTCCCTCTGCATTCTGGACCAATCTGTCAGGGAACTACACCACCGATTAAATAAAAAATGTATATTTGCATCTATGTATTTTAAAGTCTGCTGCTTAGAGGAAATATTTGGATATGCAGTTTAGGGAGCATTATTTTCCATTAGCAGCTAGAAGTGATGGACTGATTTTGAGGGTCACTTGCATAATAAATTTCTTCTGGACATCAGGGACATCCAAATGGTCAATTCTGTGAGTACCATCATGGGCTGAATGGTGAAGTGTGTCCCACCTCCTCCCACCCATTAACCATCATTAACCAAATGATGGTGAAATCCCCTCACTGAGAAACTGCTGCAGCCAGAACCAATATCTGCTTTGGGAGAGATGGAATGGCCTTGTGGCTACAGCTCCAGAATATGGTTCAGCAAAACTGGGTTGTGTTTTTGCCTCTTTTATAGACTGCCAGTGTGACCTTGGGTGAATCACTTATTCTTGTCCACCTGTAAAGTCAACAAAATGAATTTTCCTATTTTCTCAGCTTAAAAACATAAATACTTTGGGGTATGCTAATCTTAGCTAGTGCTATGACAGTACTAGGCACAATGGGATCCTCCTCTTAATAGAACTATTGTGAATGTAGTATTTATTTACAGTATTTTGACATTACTGTGTCCAAAGCAGCTGTTGGAAGGAAATGCAAATAATGCATATAATCAGACTTTTCAAAGGGGTGCTTTTTAGGCGAGTTCTATTGATTTTCTAGCCATAGATTATGTAATCAGTATGGCAGGCATACAAGAGAAATAAAGAGGCAACAACTATTCCTGGTCATCTCTGATGCTCATTTACAAATTGAAAAGCCTATCTTCAGAGCACCTTTTAAAAAAGTCTCCCAGAAGGATTTCAACTCCTGGCAGAAAATTGCTCAGAATTCACCCTACACAGCAACAAAAGGACAATGTCATGGTTTATCTCCACCAGAACACTGGACAGATCCCTCTCAATCCATGAGGCTTTGATGTATTTGTTTGTTGTGCTTGGTGGCGGTAGTAAATTTGGGACAAAGAATTTGGGATCCAAATTGTTCATCGCTGGACAGCCCAGCTGCAATGTCTCTCTCCAGTTTGTACCCAGAGGGGGCCATAAACACCCAGCTGAGCACTCCCATCCCAGTTCCTTGCTTATGGGAGAAGAGCACGTCTCTCAGGGAAGACATCAGCTGCTCCAGTCCCTGTCAGTGTGCGTGGGACAATAGTTTGAAGGATTAAGTGAGAGACCAAAAACAAAACAACTTGGTGATCTGGGCTAGGCAAATCCCATAGGTACATCTCCTGAATAGCAGAGGGTTTCAAAGGCTGCCTAGGGTGGTCTAACAGGGGAGTCCTGACCCCAGGGAGAGCAAAGTTTAGCAAATATGTGGCAGAGGTTGGGGAAGATCCTTCCCTCGCTGAGGGGTTCTGCTTTAAAAATTACCTCTTCTTTCTCCACAGAGACACAGGCCTTTTGTGTGCTGATGCTCAGCTGCTCCTCTGATGAATACAACCAGATCATGCAGGGTTTGCAGACTGGAGCTGCGTTCCAGCCTGATTCCTCAGACAAAGTCATTAGCTATGGTCCCAGTGTATCTTTGCTGCTTCCTGCTCTTCCTGTGGTGCCCAAGTGAGGACACTCATCTCTCTCCCCTCCTGCTGTGTCCTACAGCCCAGCGAGTCCCTCCAGCAGTGCTCTGCCAGCCCTGCTGATCTTTTCCACTGACTGGAGAGGGAGCCTGATGCAGGTGTTTCAGTGAAACTTATACAATCCAGATGTAAATCCAGTGGCAAGTCCCTCAGGATTAGACATGTCTGGAAATGAACATTATTGGGCTGATAAGATTTCTGAGCATTTTTTCCACAGGAAACCCACTGATTTTCATCTCCGGGTTTGGCATGCAAGCTCCCTAAGGGCTCCTGGGGAGGCATACCTTGGATTGCCTGTGACTAGATATGAACAGGAGAGCTCCAGCTGACACTAAGGGCCAGGCTGGGATGGCAGTTAGGAAGGAAAAAAACACACTCTATTCTTTATTGTTGACTTTGAAAATGTGTTCAGGAAAGGATTAGAATGTCAGGACTGTAATACTGGTTGTGTAAGAACCGCTGTTTGGAGGAGTCGTTTTTTGGAGAAAAAGCTGAGAGAAGAGGCCATTCACTTCATTCCTGCAGATACACCAAATAAAAAGGGATCAGCTAAACCACAGACAAGCCCCGTTTTGCTTTTGCAACTGTTCATTTTTTCCATCAGAACTCAGACCATGGAGCTAAAATCTTAAGTAATGAAAACCTTCCTGGCAGCCCATGGCTGTGCAGTGCCCTAGACCAGGCTGAGACTGGAGTCAAATGGAGCTGATCCCCAATTCTCCAAGCTGCAGCAGGGCAGACCATGGTCTGAGTTCCTGAGATGAAACTGCTGCAGTGGGACTGTTTTCCAGGCTGATGTTTTTCATCTCTCACTTACCAAGAGCCTGGGAGGAAGCAGAGCAACGTTATCAATTCCCTCTGCTCCAGACCATCCGTCTTTCTCTGCTGGCATACCTGACAGCTCGAAAATGATCAGGTAGCAGCTGCTTTTTGATTCCTTCTCTTATCTCTAATCCACTGTCTCATGAAGTGGCATAAAGTTAATGCTTTGAGGACCTTCTAGCCAGGGGAGTGTGATTTCCCCTCTAGCCAGCAGGTAGAGCCAGCAAGCCTTGCTTCGTGTCGCAGGTTAATGGCAATTTCACAGAAACCTGGATAAACAGATCGCTTCCTCTCTCCCTTCCTCCCTCAGAGAAAGTCCCGACTCTAACAGTAATCCTAAAAGCCTGCACAGGGAATGAAGCATCTCACAGTTGGAAAGTACTTGCACAGGTGACCTTTGTAATGAAGATTTCAGCATTTGCTCAAGTGACTGCACAAGTAAGACCAGGAGATGGAAATCTCATTGGATGTAAATCAGCATCCAGACTGCGCCAACTCTGTTTTTGGGGTGGTTTTTTGTTTTGGTTTTCTTTCTTTACAGTAGGAAAGCAGAAAAGAAAAAATAATATACCTTGCTGTTTTCCACAGACATATCCCTTACACTGCAAGGGGTGGAGGGCCCAGGAAAGGCTGCTCTGGCACGTTTGAAGCCATGATCCACTTGTTTCTTCTTCTCCACTGCAATCATGTCTTTGAGCCATTATCTTCTTTCTTAAGCATTTAAAAGTGTCCCAGAATCTCTTTTGGCTCAGGAGCTTCAGCTTCTCTTTGGCCACTACCTGAGTTCTTCAGTCCCCATCAGAACTCACCTGCCTGTCCCATAGTCAGGGAAATAGCCTTAAACCATGTGTTTTACAAAAAAATACACTCCAGCTTGTATAAAACATAGCGCTATATCTAAGACAAAACCTAAATAATTCTACAGACAGTAGCTATGTATAATGAATATACAAAGAATTTTTCACGGTAGCATATGTACACAAACATCTGTGATCATATTTGTGAATCCTTAGACGGTTGCATTTCAGCCTGTGATTAGTTTGAATCTTTTCATTTTAATATCATTAATGACCATAGGTTTAATTTCTTGTTTCAAAAACATCACCAATATTTTGTGTTTAATATAGAACAAGTAGTGACTCTTTTCCCCCCAATGCTTTTAAAATCCTTTTGAAACCACTCTCCAGTCCAATGTCTAAGCTTTCCCAGCACAGCCATTTACCTCTGATAGGCACAGTTTTTCAGAAAGAGGTCAAGGATGGTGAAAGTTGCTATCACATCACAAGAGTTGATAGTGCTACTTTCCCCTCAATGCTTTCTTTTGCTTGCCTTGCAAGGCCTCTTTCAGTTCCCTTGACCCCGCTGCCCTGCTCCTTTCTCCTGATACAAGAGAATTAATAATAGAGCTCCGGTTCTCCCCGGAGCCGCACAGCCACCGGGATGTGGCAGTAAAACACACAAGCGAACGCTCAAAACAGCAAAGCCCCCCCACCTCCTGAAACCCATTTTCCTTGCTGCCTTTGATCTGGGGCAGGTGGGAAAGAAAGCAAAAGGTCTTTGGGAGAATTATGACCGCAGTGCCTTCCTAGGTGGCACGGCCGCTTCCTTGAGAGGCGCCCTGCCATTAATGGCTCCTTTGTGCCAGCGTGTATCAGACCACCAAGGCATTTACCCAAAGGCTAGAATGTGTGGAGAATAAAAAGTAACATTTTGCTGCTTCTTCCTGAAGGTCAGATTCGTTTCAGCCGCACAGCAGCTCACGCTCAGGCAGATGGGTAATGGGACAGCAGATTGGGGGAAGAAGAGGTTTTCTCATCTCTGTTCTGTGGGAACAGCCATGGCTTCTCACATAAGTGTGCTCTCCTCCTCCACCCCAGTTTCCTTAAACCACTGGACAAATCCCCTTTTGATCCACCTTCCAAAATCCACTATCAAAGAGAAACGGCTTGTCTCTTTCCACCATGCCATTGTGGCCTAAAAGGCCAGCCCTGAATAAACACCCAGCTCTGTTCGTGTTGTTTTCTGCTGTTGCAGTTGTGTCTTGCCAGGACTGCCAAAGCTTTGGGTAAGACTTCCCATAATTTGCAGAGATTGCATGCTGGACAGGTGATATGGGTAGCCTTGTGTCAGTTGTGTACAGAGAGGGTCAAAGAACTGTGGAAGTTCCCTCCCAGATTTATGAAGAACCTTAAAAAAGCCAAAGTCTCTGAATGTGGTGTTTTGCATCTAATGAACTGAATAGAGAAATGAGCAGATTGTACAAACTCCTTGTGAGTGCTTTGCCCTATCAGTGGTGTCAGGCATGAGGAAACTCTAATTGTAGCTGAGCAGGGGACAGACACATTATTGCACAGAAATCTCTGGGCTCCTTGCTCTATCATCCTGCTCCTGCCACCTCCTCTCCTCCCCCTGGGCCTGGTGCTCATCCACAGACCACAGCCATGCAGCTGTGCCCATTCCATGGGAGAGTCTGGAACCTCTTCTTGTGGGGGACACGTTCAGGAATGCTTTCAAACTATATGGAGGAAGAAAGGCTGCTGAGTTTGCCTCAAGCAGTGCAAAGGCTGTCTGAAAACAAAGGCAGAAATGTGACTATCAGGTTAATCTGCCCTGTATGCAACTGCCTTGCTTTGAAGAGAAACACAAGTGCATTATTTCCCCATTTTTCCTGAGTCTCCAGAAAACCCTTTACAGTGAAGGCTGAAGACACAAACACTGAAGTGCTGGGTGTCCAAGGCAGTGTTTGAGTGGAATTTCGATTTACAGCCACAGTGACTGTGGAAAAGTCATCCTACTTTTGGAACAAAAGAAAGAAACAGAAAAGAAAAATATCAAGGGGATGGTAATGTATCTTTATAAGATCTTTTCTGATAAATTCTCAGTAAAGGTCAGAGAAGGCCACTCAGACTGAATAGAAAAAAAATATGCTTGAACCCTTGATCGTTAGGCTGGCTTGACTTCTCCAGTCTCCTGCCTCTGTGAGTGAAGTATTGAAACTGGAAATTGAGAGTGATTCCTTTCCCCAGCTACCACTCTCAGACAGCACTGCTCAGTTGTGTAACTCCCTGAAGACATTAAAATGTCTTTCCCTTCCTGTAAGAAAAGATTTTCTTTTCCCTTTCTTAAGACATTAATTACAGGGTCACTGACTTTGGCAGATTACTTGCTAAATTGAGTTGCATCCTGATATCCTATATTTTATTGGGATGACCACCCATCTTGACACCCAGCTTGGGCTTGGCCTAAGATTATCCAACAATGAAATCATGACTCTTTAAAGGGAGAGGATGAATGGCTGTTCTAAAGTGATCTAAGATCATTGAACAAAGCCACTCACCTTTCTCCAGCTCCTGGCTATATGGACCAGGTTCTACTTTTGTCTCAACACCAACAATCTCAGAGTTGCACAGGGAGTTTAATCTACTAGATGATTTGTCTAAAAAAAAAATTAAAATGTTGTGAATGTCTTCTTGTTAGGGTAGCTTTAAGCTGGATAAAAAAAAAAGGACCAAACCTTCCATAACTGTGATTGTCACCTCAAAAAGGTCACAGGAGTAAACGCCTGCTCTGGCATAGCAAGGTCCTGGTGAACTTTGGGAGAACTAGTATTTCCTCCTGGGAATGGAAATTCCCCCAGGAATGGACTCCAGGAAAGCACAGGAGGGCTGTGAGCCTCAAATCAGGTCAGCATCTCCACTGTACAGAGCTCTCAAACCAAGAAATGGCACTCATCTCTTGACCCAGGTAGGGGCTCAGATGGAGCAGTAGAAGGAGCTCAGGTTTGTCTCCTCACACCAGCAGTAGATTCATGTGGCAGAGGGCACACAAGCTGGTTCCTGGGTTCAAAAGTCTTTCTCATCCCTTGCTTTCACATCTTGGTCTCTGGTTTTATGTGACACAGTTGCAGAGCCATTCACTGGATTGCCATAAACCCTCACTATTCCACTGCCCATTATCAAACTGAAATAAGCTCTCTGGCATTCTAAATTGAGACATTTATGTAAAAGAAACCCAAAAAACAACTTTTCAGTTTGTGTTTTGAAGCTGATAGTAGACAATCTCATCATTTAGTAGCTATGACCTCAATGTGATTTAATACAGAAATTCAGCCTTCCCAATGCTTAGTGGAAAAAGAAGTGTCAGAGATTTCTATTTCCCCACCTGCAGGGAGGGTGGAGACAACGCCTGGCTGCAGTTTGGGACCAGCAGAGTGTCCTTGCAGGGTCCTGGGTCTGGCTGGGGCATTCCTTCATCAATAGGCACCATTTATCACCAAGGTGCGGCTGGGTTCCAGCAGCGACAGAAGGAAAACACCGGCAATGTTTTCATTAAAAGGTACAAAAGATTTGCAGTGTAGCTGACAGAGGCCATATGTGACCTGCTCAGCGTTCAGCAGGGCTGATAGAGAGCAAAAGGAGTGTCCTGTGAAGGTAAAGCTATACCTCACCTTAATGAACTGCTACTCAGGGGTAGGAGGTGGGAGAGGACGATCAGATTTCCTCTGACCTGGAGTTCAACTTCTTTGGATGCGACCAAGAGCGGCTGAGATAGCAAGGTAGCTCAGGATAAAGAGTGTGAGAAAAGAGGGAGCCCCTTTTTTCCTTCTTTAATGGAAAAGCTTGGCCGGGGGCTGTCCACAAGCTGCCAGCAGCAGCAGAGATCTGCATGCAGACCACTGTGTTCTGCGTGTCACAGCAAAACCTTACCAGGAAAAGAACCAGGATGAGGGCAAAAATGTCTCCTGTTTTCACAGGTGGAAGCATTTTAGAAGTGTGGAGGAGCCAGAGCCATCCATTTCCCCTGTGGCAACATTGCATGTCAATTTTACACACCCGTGATCAGCCGTGGCCATGGCCATGAGGAGCATCACCAAGGCCTTGGCAGACAAATGGAGTGCCCACCCCCCTGGGCTCTGCCAGGAGTTCAGAGAGCTGCAGCTCCTCTTCTCATCTCATACCAAGGACACACAGAAGTGCTGTAGGACTGTGGGCAGAAATTAAGGCAGTTTCTTACAACAGGGAGTCTGCTCTTCTCTAACCTCAGGCAACACAAGGTGCCTGTTCTCCTGCTACCCTTCCCATCTGCCTGACGTGCTGCACTTTGCCTGACGTTCCTTATTTATGTGTTTACAGAATGTTTCATATTTGGTACCTTTTATTTCATTCTAGTGTTTTCAGCTGCTACTGTGAAATCACTTTAAAAAACAAAAATCTTACTGATGCAGCACAGGAGAGATGGTCTGTACAATCATACCAGACGTGAAAGAAGAAGGAAACAAAGTTCAACCTTACTTCACGCTGTTGAAAAACACTTGAATGAATCCAAACATTTCCTCAAAGTTAAACCAGAGGTCAGGGATAGAGGAAGAGACTTGAAGTTGCTTCATTCCCTGTAGGCTTGAGAGCAGAGTAAACTACAGCTTGCTTGAAACACCAGGCACTGACACAGAGCCAGCTCTGGGGTGGCACTTGGCAATGCTCAATCCAACCAGAGGCTGCAATTCCCCTGGCTGAAGGCACTCAAGTGCCAATTCACCTGGCTGGCCCTGGTTTACAGCAGTGCTGCACAAACAACCCTGCAAATGTTTTATCAATTAGGCCTGTGAACCACAGAGAGCTGAATGTCCCCACAGCTAAAAGGTTAATATAAATAACCATATTTAAAAACATTATTTATTGTTTCTTCAAGTAGCAGGCCTGCACAGGCTCTGTGGCTGGGATTTGGTTTCACAGAAGTGACGTGGGCACTTGTTGAGGTGTGTGGGGGGAAGGTTTGTGCTCCAGCATCCCGACACCCTGTGCTTGTTCATCACTTGTTACTCACCTCGCTCCTGCCCTCTGCTCGCCTCCTTCCCTGCCCCATCTGTGCAAAGGAGGCTTTGTAGAGCTGGCAGGGTCAGTGATTAATTACACAAAGACAAACAGAGTTAATATTCTTCCTGGATAGAACTAATTACTCAAGTGTTTGCTTTTATAAACCTCAGATTGATTGTTTCAGGGACAAATCAGTCTAATTGAAAAGACCGTTTGTTTCCAAGAGAGGAAAAATAACATGTTTGTGCATCATGGGTCGGGGGGGTGGTTTTTTCCTCTCCTTTTCAAAAGGGAGGCAGTGAAAGAGCTGGTGCATATTGTTGCACCCTCACTGGACATCAGAGTGGCTGTGCCTCAGCCATTCCCAGACCATTTCCCCTTTCACACAAGCTGTTATTTCTCTCACCAGCACTTTGTGGAGGATCATGGGGTGTGAGGTGGAGGGTATGCACATACTGAAAAGCGGTCCCAGCCCAACATGCTCAGGATTTAGCTGAACAAAGGCAGGAAGAGAGAAGGGGCACAAGATACACTCATGTCTTTTTCTTGTATATTCTCTGAATCCATTCATGAAGCCTCTCACATCTGGGGAACAGAAAACAACTGGCATATCATTTCTGCTCCAGTGCACTCAAAACACTTCACTGCCTTTCTGCTGCCTTAGTCTGGTGTGTCACCTCCTACTCTCTCCTCTCCTTGGCACCTCACCATCTCAGAGCACTTTGAACTCCTTTGTCTTTCCTTGCAGCCCACCCTCTCTGATGTCTTCTTTCACTGATGTCTCCTCTGACCTTTTTCATTTGTATTTGTTCCTTTCCAGTAGATTTAAGCAGACAGGATTGGATTCATGGAGCAGTCATGGGATAAGAAAGCTGCCTGGATGCCATAACAGAAAGCACTGACACATGAGACAGGGTACAACAGAGAGCTGGCATGAAATGCATGCCTGGGCCCTTCACCCCTGAGAAACCTGGCCCAGTGGGCTGAAGGAAGGAACTGGAAAAGGGGCTGCATTTCAAGGGGAACCTCCAGTATTGCTATACCAAGATGTCCAGGAATGTAGACGGAGGTCAGGCATCAATCTCCAGCTCCTGATCCCACTTACAGTACTGACCTGCTCTGCTAATGCCTGCATCACTGTCCACATGGTCTCTTGGGAGTGGAGGGAGGAAGTTTGTGCTGTGGAATTGGGCTTGTGAATGAGCAGGATACTTTCAGGCCATTCAGTTCAGGATTCTCTTAGCTAGGGAATTACGCTGGCCATGATAATGCGGGAGGCAGATGAAATTCTGTGCCCTTTGTCACGTGGACCTGCAGATCACTTCCCATTTTTGGCTCCAAAAACCTCTCAACAGAGATGCACCCCAGCAGTTTGCTCCCTGCTGTCTGTCACCTGAGGGAGGCTGCAGGACATGAAGGCCACCTTCCATCCTGGCTGGAAATAATCAGTCTTAGATTATCCTTGCTTGGTGATGACTGAGACAAGGGAAAACCACCTCCAAACAAGTCAACTGCACAGGGTGGGGCACGAGGGACAGGAGGCATTTCCAAAGGAAGGTGGTGCAGTACAGGAGCAGCAGCCTGATCTGAGAGTGAAGGGGCAAAACAGCCCCAGGAGCTGCCAGAGGAGGCATGAGAGAAGGGCCAGAGACCTGGCAAGAGTTACTGGCATTATTGTGGGGGAGAAAACAGGGAGGTTTACAGGCAGAAGGAGAACCATATGCAAAGAAACCATCTCCCACTGCTGGTTTTCAGCTGCTTGTTTTCAGCTGTGCTTGGGAAAACACAGCAATAGGGTCATTCTTCATAAATAAACACCCAGAGCATCCGCTGCTTCGCCAGGGAAAATAACACTGCAGGCATTTGCTAACTAGCCATGTCTGAGAGGAACAGACATCTCACTGCTGGATTAATCTGGGAAAGAAGTAGAGGGAAACCCCAATAAAACAACTCTGGCCAAGTTGCTGTCCAGCTTTTTTTTTTTTTTTTCCCCTAAAATAAAAAAGATTTAATGCGAATTTATCCATTCTCCACCACCACCAAAGTCAGGTGAGAATTTTGCACCTTGAAAGAATACAAACCATAAGGCAGGCAAACACTTTTTCAGGAATGTTCTCATCAGGCAATTAGCCAGCCCCCTTCTTAGGCCATGCTAACACTTATGGCATGCTGCTGCCTCCTGCACTTTGACTCAGGACAAGAAAGCCCAGCAGTACCCTGTAAATCCCAGCTCTGCTGACAGCCAAAATCAGGAGCAGCTCATTCCCCTGGGAAAAGGATTTGTGAGAAAGGTGCAGAGCTTTCCTTACCCATATGCTTTCTGTTCTCACTACATCTATGCCTTCACCTGCTTTTTGTTTATCACAAAATTCATGTGTGAGAGCCTAGAACTGAGAAGGATTTTCCTCTTCCCTTCCCCACTTCCCCTCCCTCAAGAGAAGACACTTCTAAGTATTTGAGCATTTTCTTACAAAGGGCTTTTCTCCAACTCCTGGCCTTCCCTTGCTGTCCCTCCCTTTTGTTCTGGATGAATTATATGGTGTCAAGTGTCCACAGCAACCATCCCTGCTCCAGTCCAGCCCTGCAACGTGCAGGATTTGCATGGTGGAGAGGGAAGAGTGCAGAGAGAAAGGGAAATACCGGATATTAAAAATTGCTGACCCTTTACAATCACTAATGCTGAGAGAGGATATATTTTTCATGTGGGAGGGCTGGGCAATTTTCACAAAATTGGCGGGCTGTTTGGTGATCAGGCAGAAATTCAACTGCAATAACATGTTCTCCAGTTTCCTAGCTGAATTCCAGGAGGTTTGGAGGTGAAGCCACAAAGGTTGACACGTTTGATCAAACCTTTCCTGCTCTTGGCAGGGGTTATTGCTCTGAGTGTGATACACATCGTTATGGAGGTAACAACAATAACTTTCCTCCTTCAATTTCAGGGCTGGTTCCACAGAAAGCACCTGCTGGCACTGCTGAAATGGAGAAATGCTGCAGAGCAGCAGCCTTTCCCCAGGCTTAGTGGGAGCAGTCAGTGGAAATTATTTGAGACATCTGCTCTTTCCCTGTTTCACTTGCAGCTATCATTTCTTATTTCTAGTTGCTAATAACAACCACCAGCCTTATCAGCAGTAATTCCTCTCTGCATATTGCAAAGAAAAACAGAGTACATTTTTTTACAGAGTGGGAAAAGCAAAGGACAGGGGAAAGCAAGGCTTGCCCAGCACCACCCAAAATCCAGTGGCAGACAAACAGATCTCTTCAGCCCCAACTTTCACTGTCAAACAGACACTGATTGAGCCAGTCATCCTTATAACCACCTCCCTCTTGCTCTGCTTCTTCCTGACACCCCAGTGACCTTATCTCATCACTGAATGCCAAAAGTCAAGCCCCAAATATGAAGAGTTTTACCAATGGTTCATGACAAGAGGTTTGTGGAGATCAGCATGCCTGAAACCAAACTGACTTTACAAAAATCAGGTTGCAATGCTCTGGAATTTACTACACAAATAGACAGCCTTTCTGCAGGTACTTCTGTTTTTTTATTTTAAATCTATGTGATCTGGCTGGAGAGGAGAGGAGAGGAGAGGAGAGGAGAGGAGAGGAGAGGAGAGGAGAGGAGAGGAGAGGAGAGGAGAGGAGAGGAGAGGAGAGGAGAGGAGAGGAGAGGAGAGGGGGCTTGGTTGATTGGAGGAGTTCCCTGCTGCTCTTAATCCATTGAACAGGCAGACACCTTGCAGGACTCATATTTCAGTTTTTCAAGCATAGTGTTGCACCAAGCAAACCCCCTCCAGAATATCTACAGAACTGCTATAAAGAAATCCTCTTTCCAACTCTTATCTCATAGCAGAATGAAAGAAACTAATAACAGAAAAGACAAGCCATGATTTTTCCCTCTTTCTGTTGCATTCATTTTCTGGCATCCTGTAATGCTATTCTATAACATTGTGTCATGTGCTGAATGCTTTTCTGTGAAAATAAAAACACAGAAACATGGGGTTTGCTTCAGGAGCAAACAGCAGTTGATAGAAGCTCTTTGTGGTCAGATATGGCTACTGTAAATTTTATTGAATTTGAAACAGACACTGAGAGGCAAATCACTTTGCAGATGTCAGGGCAATTCGATCTGCAAGGAACCTGATCCCACAAGCTTCTGCACTGCACTGACTTTCAAACATTAGGGAATTTTAAACATCTGAAACAATCACTAGAAGTTAGTTAAATGTTCTTGCTTCTTGGTAAGTGCCACCTTGTAGCTCACAGAAAGGATTTGAAGATTTGACCAAACAAGCGAAGATCAGTCCCTCAGACTGGATTTGGCTGCACTGTCCAATTTAGAGGCAGAAACAATGTTCAGATCAGAATGGCACTAGTCAGGACAGACAGATCCACGCTGGTCAGTGGTCTGTGGCTGAGTCCTCAATTTGCTGTGTGACTGGAGGCATGCTTGGGAATGCTGCTAACGCAACAGGTCTCACCCCAACAAGACATTTTTCCGCCTCTGAGATGTTGAGAGTTTTAGAAATTACTCTTTTGAGGTCCTTCTGAGACAACAGACAAAAGAAAATTATTATTTAGGGTAACCATACTTTAATAATTAAAACTTGGGAATTTTTAGGGTCAATATTTCTCACGACTGCAAAACAGTCTGAATGCCCTTTCTACGGTCTTCTGAAAATGTCAGCTTTCGATTATGGCTCAACATGTATATATTTCTCAGAGAAAGGACACGAGGGTTTATTTTGCCAAGTAACACCACATTCTGATGAGGTTCATTAATATAGCTGATGGGAAAAGGTCATCTCTGTCCCTGCACTAAATACCATTCTTTTGACATTTGGATTTCAGCCTCCACTAGGGTCAAAGAGAGAGAGAAAAAAAGAAAACCACCAAAGTCTTAGAGGATGTAAATACTTAAAAAAAGAAAAAAAAAGAGGGTTTTTTTGTTCATAAATCAGAACGAACCCTATAGTGCACACCTACACAGCTGCACATTCAGGAAAAGAGAGACTGACTGGGCCAAGGGCATGAGGTTTAGATTTCCTGGAAAGTACCAAAGGAGCTCTTTAAAAAGCAGCCATTTATCTTCACCTGAAAAAGAAAAAAACCTCACAAATTTCAGGACACCAAACTAGAGCTTCGCTTTGACCCAGTGAATCAGAATCTTTGACTCAGGATCTCCCTCACACACATTGAACAAATCCCACTTCAGAAGAAGCAGAAGACAGGATCAGAGTGGAGCTGTAGTGAAACAGCCGAGCAAACAGGAATTTTGGGGACGCTTTCTCACATCTGTTTTTTGCCTGTGTCTAAGGGGGATGCTGGGTGCACCTTTCTCAAACACCTGAGGTGCTGCTCTGCTCAGGATTGCACCTCAAACAGACATTGTTCTGTTACAAGAATTGAACACTGATTATGTTGAAATCAGTTAACAGGAAAACACTTGCATGAGACAGATTTTCTAAAGGAAGATACTGAACAATGAGAAAAACAAAGTTTTGTCTCACAAGAACTGGGCCAGAGCTAGACAATTGCAGCATATCAACTGCAGTTTGATACTTTTTTCTCACAGCCTAAAGCTTCTTGCAAACCAAATTAAATACTGAAATGAAAAGCCTGGGAGTTTATTACCTTGATGTAGCACTAGCATTCCTGCTCAGGAGGTCAGAATCAGGAGGTAATAGTTTTAAGCCAGAAAATCTCTTTGGAGGGTAAGATTGTAGTAATTCTAGAGAATTTTTTCATAGCTTCATAGCATGAAAACATCCTGCCATTACGTAGAAAGCGAGGCCCTACATCAGCAGTTTATTCCAAGTTATTCTCTTTTGACCTGCCTCTGAGCCAAGCCCCAAATTTAATGTTCAATGCTTGAATCATGCATTACATGATAAAACAAAGTCCCCAGAGTCCTCCACTCCACTACAGCTATATAAAAATAAAATTATTCCAGGCAGAGAAGTCACAAACAAGCCAAACACAACAGGGCCATAACATGCAGCCCGACATTGTTGGCTCTAAACAAACAAACAATTGCATATTCATTTTGACAAACATCTGAAGGGCTGCACTACACAGAGATGAGAGTCCAGGGGCCAATATTCATTCCCAAGCAAGTCCATTGGCTTTGGTGGGGTTACTCAATAGGCTTGCAGAGCCATTGTGTGTCTCACTTCCAGCAGTCTCCAAGCACATCTGAATCACATTCTCCTGCTAACCGTTTCCTCTCCCCCTGCACAAAAGCAGCCCTAACACGGGGAGCAGCAAAAAGATCAGGCTTTGTTATCTTTTCTGCCTGCTCCAATATTTCAAGTGCTTTGGGGGCTTGCTAGTTCCCTTGAACAGCAGCCATTCCTTGGTTTATTTGGCATAAATTATACAATTATGTTTCATATCATCACAAGGCATCCGCAAATGAATAGCAGACACCCCGGTCGCACTCAGCCTGTTTAAACAGGATGCCGGCAGAGGAAGGAATGTGTAACACAATGACTCCACACTATTTCCAATGGCAAGAGCCCCTTTACACCTGCATAAATAGAGCTGGGCCAGGCTGGTTGGACAGGCATTGTCTCTTCCAGCTCCATGCCCTGCTGCTGTAGCAGACGTTGTTTTCGTTATGGCTTCTGCAGGGAACTCATCCTCTACCTGAGTGGTTACCCTTGTGAAAACACAAGTAACAACAGAAAGTAGCAATATGTTGTAAAGGCCTTGCTGGAGCTGCACAGTTTCCCTGAATAGCACAGCAAAGTTTCACTGAAAGAACATGCTGCTGAACCGGGCCCTCTGGTTGCCATAGAAGCAAAAGGCGACTCCTTTCAGTTCCTCCACTGTGAAATTTGCTATAAATGAGGGTTCTAGTGTCAATAGACTTCAGATTTTACTGGCCACTCTGCGTCTGAGCTGTGGTTGAACATTTCTGTTTATAGTTCAGGAGCAAGCCATAATCCTCAGCTTTCCTCCAGGATCACTTTTGAGGCATTCTCCTTCCTCACATCAGCGCTCCAGAGATGTTCAGCATCCCTTCTTTTCCTCTCTTATGAGGTCTGGCCCAGCTGCTGCAAGTGGTGATGTGCTGGAGTCTGGGAATGAGATGGACTATCTAAGACATTCAGATGAATCACCTTGGACACTGAGCATCCTTCCAAACCTTGCCTGGTTGCTACCAGACTTTCTGATCTGGTCCTTAAACAGGCTGTGGGTGCATGCTCTTGTTCAAAGGAATGACTCACCAAATCCTGGAGGGAAGGTCTCAAGAAAATAATGAGGAACCTTAGCCTACTATTCTGTGTAGAAAAAGGCCCTCCCCAAAAGCAGCCATGTCAAGCAAAGGTTTTGTGTATAACTTGTCATGAATACACTGAAGGAGGGAAAAAAAAATAGAAGAAACATGAATTCTCCAGGCACTTCCAGATGTGAGGATGAGATGCCCCATCATCAGCTGTCAGCTGCCATTGGATGATCAGACGACTTTGATATTTAACACAGACCTTTAAACCAGATGCAGCGTTAGATTAAAAACTATAAACCTGTTTAATTGTTTGGCATTATGCAAGGGACGGTTTGTTTAATTAGAAGGTATTTGGCAACTTGTTAGATTGTAAAATGTTTGACAATATGCCAGTCAGACCCTCCAAGCGATAACAGCAACATCAGACTCGTACGTGTTGAACATTTTGTGCCACATGTGTGGTACATTCTTCAGTGGAGCCATTCCAAAGCGGAATTTAACGGCTGGGGAAGGTGTCAGATGAGCAATGCAATTATTTTGCAAAATAGCTACTGCACAAACAAAGTCAATGAAGGATTTTTTGAGGCTACATCCAGGCAGGACACCTGTAGTTTTGGTCTTCAGGGTCTCCCACTCTTACTCTCTCCACTGGAGTGCTCAGCCCCACACACACTGGGGAACTCTTTTTTACTAATACATGTCTCAAAGCCCCTCACTAAAATCAGGCTTTCCATGGCTGACTGTCACATCCTGTTGAAAGAGATGGACAGACAAAAGACATTAAGAGAAAATGCTCCTCCTGCAGTGGAGCTTTGCTGAGATTGCCGGTGAAGGACGAGGCGCAGCAGGACACCCACCCAGAGATGAGAGAGCCATCCTCATCCAGGCATTTCTGCCCAGGTTGGCAGGCTCCCTGCATGTGCTTTGCAAAGGGAATGTTAGGTGGATACCAGCACAGTCCTTTGCCTTTTCAGCAGAGGCAGCCAATTTCACTGCACTGAACCTGGTGATACGAAAATAAACAGATTGACAGCCCAGTAATTTCACTGATTGGAAATGTGAAAGGAGCAGGCCCTTTAGGGTTATATCAGGTA
This sequence comes from Fringilla coelebs, assembly GCF_963513975.1. NCBI lineage: Eukaryota > Metazoa > Chordata > Aves > Passeriformes > Fringillidae > Fringilla > Fringilla coelebs. The sequence continues at coordinate 7,697,974 of NC_140067.1, forward strand.
ACACAGTTTCCAGCTAGAGAAGCCTTGTGTATTTTTTTTTTCCTGATCGTTCAGAGTTCGTTCTAGCAGAGAGAGAAATTGCAATAATGAAAAATACATTGACAGAGCTGCTCAAAAAACATGTTTGAAATAGGCAAATTTTGTTCCAGCTTGGTAAAGCAAAACTTTCTGATTGAAACAACTACATGTTTGGCGTGAGAGGAATAACAATTCATCATTTTTATTTCTTTCCTTTTGTTCTTTAAAAGCTAAAATGTATGTGTCAGTGACAGGGCTCTGATTTGCTATTTGAACATGAATATACACCAGTCACTGCAGTGCATTAATGTGTGCATCCTTCCATACTTAACATTCTGTTTCAGCATTGAATGGAACATATTATCTTGAAGACACTTCTGAATAAAGACATTTCAAAATATTGGAATTCTTTGCAGACTGGAAGTTTTGGGGTTTTGGTCAGCTTTTATTAAAAGCACATATGAGCAAACTACCTAAATCTTAAAAAATGTAATAATCTGGCTCAATTTCAGTTTCTCTTTTATTTGCTATCCCACAGTTGGGTAATTTTTTTTTTAATATTATTTCCTAACACTTTTTTGCTCAGTAAGCTAACAAACCTGATTCCTACCCCTGCTCTAGGTTACCCATTGTGCTGTCAGAAAGTCACTTCAGCGTTCTGTGCTTACATTCTCCACCAGGAAAATCCTACAGCTGGGAGAGTTAGAGACCTTGAGAGATGATACCAGCCAAATATTCCTCCATTCTGCTTTTAAAGATGTACAGAGGCAGAGTCTCCAAATCCAGGCAATCCATCCCTGTGGTGTTTTTCCATCCCCTTAAAAAGGTTTTCCTCCTGTCTAACCCAAAACCACCGCTGCAGCAATTTAAGCCCATCACTTCTGGCCTTATCCCCAGTGGATATGGAGAAGAGTTCATTACCTCCCTCTTTGCAGCAGTCTTTAACATATTTGAAGACTGTTATCATGACTGTCTCACAGTTGTCTTTTTCCTAGACTAAACAATCCAACTTCTGTCAATCTTTTTCACAGAACTTCTACTTTCAGTCCTTCTTATCATCTTTATCATTTTCCACTCTTTTATTTTGTAGCCACTATCACAATGTTCTCTCTCTGCCATCTTCTTGGTTTTTATCTTTGTGATGGAAATAATTTTTCTCGAGGTGCACAAGCACCAACTGGCACAATTCAGGCTAAGGTGATGGGGCACTGCTGTTACACCAGTAAATGAGAGCAGAATGCCACAAACCACATTATCAGAATGTGGAAACAACATCACCACAGCCATAGACTTCAGGGCTCCATGTTAAAATAGGAAAAATTAAATGCCAGTCAGTTCATTGGCATGAAAGGCCTCTTTGCTTTGGGTTTTTGGGTTTTTTGTTTTGTTTTGTTTTGTTTTGTTTTTTTATTTTATTTTCAAAGAAGAATTCTAATGAAAAAAATGTTCGAATTAGGTCCATAAGCAAAACTTCTCAGGAAGTTGGTTGCCTTTGAAAATTTTGGAAGACATAGTTTTCAGGTCACAACAGTGATTTTTATTTTATTAAAATCAACTGTTTGAAAATCTGAAATTGCTGGGAAAAAAGAATGCCTGGCAAGTATGCCTAAGTATATGAAAACCACCGAGCAGGTCTTTAACTTGTGGTATGCATGCTATTTCCATCTGTGTCACTAGCAACCATTCCAGCAAACCCCTCTGATCTAGTATCATAAGCAACAAAGTTTAGCACATCTCTCCTCTTCCTAAAAATATTCCCCAGAATCACCATGAAGTGACAGATCTAACACACCAGGGGTGCCTAACATTTATGGTGTTCTCTGCACACAAGAACACAAGGTGTCTATTATATAAATCTGGGCTGTTTTCTTTAGGACCCATAGATCTCTGAATAAACACAACTTAAAAGGGAACAGAATTATTTTAGCACAAGTCTTAGTATGGAGATTTGGAGCAAGGGGGTAAATATTTATTCCTACATTTATTTCTTGGAAAGCTGTCTCCATAAACTGTTCCAGGCTGCAAATTCCTCTCTGAAAGCTAATTTCAGGCATATCTCAGATAGTTTCAGAGTGTGCTTTTGTTTCAGATAAGGTACAAATGCTTCAGAGACTTATCTATGTCTCTTCTAAAGGTCTCCAGTCTGCAAAATTAAGTTATAAGTATCTTGACAAAGAATTTTTACACCTGATTTTTTTTCTACATTTCCTTCCACTGAAATTAGAAGAACAGTATTTAAGATTATTCCTACAGCACTGTCTTTTGCTGGATAAAACATAGGAAATGCAAAAGAAAGAAAGAAAATGTCACCACTGGATATTGAAAGAGAACACAGGGAGTTATGGGCAAATTATCCCATCAGACCTGGTGTACTGACACCCAAGTGATGGGGTCCAGGAGAAATTTGGTTTAAGCCAAGTTGTGCAGGAGGTCCTGTGCAGGAGGGTCACTGTGACAGTCTCTGCATTTCCTTCTGCAGGGCCACGCTGGCAGCAGAGACTCTGCCCTTTGTTTATTTTTTAATAACACTAAAATATTGACTTGTTCACCTTTTCCAACAATTTCTGTCATTACAAAAACTCCAGAGCACTGCTGTGCCCAGAGCAGCCTCCAGTGAGGTTATGGGCAGGTGTGACCCACTGCTGTGTCTTCACCCAGACTTTGGGCACTCCAGTACAAACCAGGCAGGCACAGGGTGACCCCTCCTTTGGCCAAGCATCTTGCTTTGCTGGGTATGACTCTCTTAAATAGAAATCTTCCATGTTTGTGCTAAAAATGAATTCTGTTTTTAAAAAAGAGCACCACAGGCCTTGGGAAAAAAGTAAACAAACAAGCCAACCAAGATATTTAAATCTGTTTTCTGAAGAATCCTGTCTTGTCTCATGGATGTTGTGTTCCCTCTGATTGCAATGTTAGCAATGCTGCCTGGAAATTTCCCTTTTCTGCTGGCAGCCTTGTGCTGCATCAAAACCCCTTGTCCTGAAGTGATCTGAGCTGCAGGTTGTCTGAAAAAAACAGCTCCATTGGTTTCTGCGTGTAACTGGCAGCAGCAATGGTAAAAAAGCAGGGTGGATCCTCAAGCTGGCCTCTAAATTGTTCCTGCTTTCAGGGATCCACTGTCAGAGATCATCTCGTTCTCAATACAGCCAGCTGCTCTGAGAAGGAACTGTGGGAATTTCACTGGTGTTCATACTGTCATCATCACTGTTCAACATTCACAAGGGCTTGAGACCCTTTGAAGATCTCACTCTCTTTGTGAGCACAGAACACATTAAAAATCATGGTCCCAAAGAGCTTGTTATCTAGCTGGGGAAAAAAAAAAATAAGCCCAACCCTGAAACTACAGAGGAGGAGGGTTGTAGTTGTAAGACAGAGACAGTTCTTTTCTTTGGAATACAGCTAGTACTGGGGAATACTGGGTCTGTTAATATAGCATGACTAGGTTACATACATGGTTTTACCCTTCAGCTGGGACATCTTCAGCTCCTACAGATCCCTGTGTTTTACTGGTGGCCAGTACCCAGTGCTTCTTATCAATGATCAATTTGGCCAAATGACAGACTTTCAGGGAGAAACCTTTCCTGGCATTACCAGGGAGTTCTGCCCTTCTCCTTTGGAGCATCCTTCCCCTCCAGCCAGTGGGGCATCTTACAGGTGGAGTGGGGCAATTCAATGGGAAGTCAAGGGGAGAGGGCTGGTCGTTATCTGTTCACCCATCCCAATGTCAGAGGAGACCTCCTCTTCCTCACAGCTCCTGAAGGGTTTCTGGTAATCAGCAGGACCTTGTGCTTTTCCTCCTGGCATCAGCAACTTTCCCCTTTTATCACATTTGTTGCTGACTCCTTCCAGTCTGCTGCTCTTTGCAGCTGTCTGCCAAAACCAATATTCTCACAGCTGCCAGAGGCAGCTTAGACTGGCACATCATGAAAGGCAGCAAGGGCCATATTTCCAGATTAAAATAAACCCAGCCACTTCAGCGCCTTCTGACAATGTGTTTGACATGCCTGTGCTGTGGCCTCACTCCTTGGCTCTGACAGGACACAGACATGGCCATGGCAGCTCTCGTGGGCACCTTGCTCCCCTCTCCATCTGCCCAGCAGGAGTGGCCCACAGGATGACACAGTGCCATGGACCCAATCCTGCTCCTCCCTCACACCTGCCTGCTTTCCTTGGGATTACAGGGGGCTGGAGTTCAACACCAGACTGTTGACTCTGGTAGAGCTTCCCTCCTAACATTTCCAGCATTACATGCATGTATTCTTAATGTATTTATTTTGTATTTGTATTTGTCTTTTGATACTGGTAGGAAGAGGCAGGCACCTTGGTCATTACAGTACAATATATTTTATTTTGGAAGAACGTTATTCTCTGTGTCGACCCACAGCTGTAGCAAAAGGGAGGGGCACGTCTACACATTCCCAGCCAGCACTACATCCTTGTTTTCTGACAAAAAAATTATGAAACTGGCACAGAAGATTGCAATTCCAGAAGACAGGAATTCCCGACCTAGGTGGTCCTTTCCCATTTGCCATTCCAAAGAAAACTTCAGCTCGTAGACAATGTCTAGCAGGAAAGAACTTCAGTGCAAAATAAAAAAGAGCAAGAACAGGATAAACAGTGCCTGAACTTTCAGTTTTGTGTGAAAAATATACTGAGAGGCTCTGAAGGTATAAGGCCTCTTTGCTTTTTTACTTAAGTCAGTCAGTAAAGTAATTTGAAATACTCAGGGGAAGATCCCAGGGCATGTGTTTATGGGTCACTGAGGGTGAAAACACAACCTTAATTCATAGGGTAGCAATCAGGGTTTGCTGAAAACTCACCTTGCAGGGACCCCAGCTCCCACAGGCCCCTCAGCCTGCTAAAAAAATGAAGCCACAGGGTGTGGCACACCCTAACCCCTTCCAAGGACCAGCAGAAATGCAGAGATGTGTCTTCTGTATGTTTCTACTTCTGACACCATGAAGCTGGCACCGTGTTTTGGGGCCAATGCCAGGCTGTCCTAGTGCTTGTTTTCCCAGATCCCTTCCTCACTGCTGATCTCCCCATTGTCATACTACAGATGAGTTGCCAGGTTTGCAGCATCCCCCCCTCCACCCCATGCTAGGATGCTTTAGACACAGAGGATGGTTTGTAGGGTCAGTGAAAATTTAGAGCCACCAAGAAGCATTGTTCCATCCTCTAGGCTGCTGCCGTCAGGAAGCTGACATCAGTGCTGCTATGAAAATCAAAATCAATCAAAATCCACCAAAATTTGATCGAAAGAAATTAAAGATTGCACTACATCTGGAGATAGAAGCTGCTTTTTAACATATCAATGCTGGTTAATTATATTTAAGGACATTTCTCTTAGGTGCAGTTAATAGATCTAATCAAGAATTCTTTTAGGTCTCCCTCATTCTGTCACTCTCTCTACCTCTTAATTTGTGTTCCCTGTCTCTTCTGAGGGTGGGAGACACATCTTGTGCTAGGTACCTTATCCATTCATACCATCTTTATAAAACTGATGGTGGGAATGACTCAAGTATTTTAGCGGAGTTTAAATGGTGCAAAGTTCCTTATCAGACACATCTTCCTTACTCAGAGCCATGTAAATTCCTCAGTTTTTAACACAGTTATAAAACCAATGAGATGAGTCTCTCTCCAGACGTGCCTGTGTCTCTGTATTGAGCATGGAAGGAGATCAAACATTGCTTAGGTTGGATGTCTAAATTTTGCATGGGTAAAGTCAGTGCCAGTGTGAAAGAAAAGGCCCTCATAAATTACATCTGTGGTAGCCAAGTATATTATGGCTTTTAATCTATCAGCTGCCACTTGTATGCTTCATTAGCAAACAATTTTCTACTCTGTTTTTTTTAACTTCTTGGAGCTGTTTCTTAATTTTTGAGTGAAAAATTTTCCCATGAGAAGTCAGGGTGTCATCTCATTCAAAAGTCTTCCCTATGAAATGGTTGATTTTCAGATGATTTTTTCTTTGCCAGAAAAAATGAAGATAAAATATTTCCCATCAGTGTTGTACTCTGTATCAGTCAATGTTTCTCACTGAAGATGCAGTTCTGAGTTTGTTGTGACCTTGTCTTCTCCTCAGCTGAACACTATCTCCCCCAAAAAATTTGGAGGGCAAGCAGTTAGTCAAATGTCTGGATTCCTTATCTAGCCAGGACAGCAAGCAGTGTTATCTCTAAACATGCAGGGATCTGCTGTATCTGAGCTGTGGTGTTCAGAATGGAAGGGCTTCCACTCCAGGCTGGCTCATCCCCCCCTTTCTCTCATTTTAGAAGACATTTTAGGCAACAACAGCTATAAGAAATTAATCTGAGCCTCCTATGACTGAAATGTTCCAGTGTCACGATTCTCCTTACATTGGGATGAGAAATAATTTAAGTTTGATAACACCTTTCCCTCCACTGGGGGAAACATTGGTGCTCTCCTCTTCCGCTCTGACATGGGATAAAACAAGTATGTGAATTTCCCATGAGTCAGATTTTTTTTTTCCCATCCATTGCTATTTTTCATGCAGTGATTCTATATGTGGAGTTGTACAAGAAGGAAAGATTGCCAAAATTATCAGCTCTTCCCAAACAGCATGACAGACACAATATATGCAATACAGATGGAAAACGGCACAGCGTGGACACTTTTATGGTATGAAGATTCTCAGCACTGTCAAAAGCAGAGTGAAAAAACAATAGCCTGACTTTCCTCCCATCTGTCCTGGTGTAAATCAGATAGAAATCCAGGAGAGCTGCACCTCTATAAAACCAAGAAGTGAGATGAACTAAGAACAGGATCCATCTCACCTTCTAACCCCTGCAATCATTCAAGTTAGCACCATGTTACAGACCAGCCTGTCTGAAAGTCAACAGGAGAAATGGGCTTAAGTTTTATGTGGAAATTGGAGGTTTGTATAAATTCCTCTCCTCCCCTTTTTATATGCTTACAGCTTCTGAAAATTAGAAAATATAAGTTACAAAACTAGACATTCTTCAGGAAAGGGCTGCAGCACCTTCACAACAAAACACCTAGTCACTGCTGTCCAGGTTCCTCCCCATCTTGTTTCTCCCTGTCCTGTGTACTGCTGACAACTCTTCCTGATTCTCAGCCTGTTATATTTCTTAACCTACCAGAAATAAGATGTGAAATTTATACAGAAGCAACATAAAAATATATGACTGAGAAGGAGAGAAATAGCTGTCTGCAAAATCATGACTAGTCTGCAGAAGATGAAAACAGTATAATTATTCACAGTCTTTCAACTCAAGGACAGGAAAGAATAAAACAATTTGGAAAGTTGAAGACAGCTTAAAAAAAAAGGTGGTTTTTCATTCAGCTGTGGAAATGCTTGCCACAGGAGCTTGTGGAAAGTGAAGTTTTACAACAGCTCAAAAAGTGGTTTTGGGGGAAAAAAGGCCAAATCTATCAAGAAATGTTAAATGCTCAATACAGGAAATCACCTGAATTGTACCATACCAGAGCCTGAGGGGTATCATGTATAAATATGCTGTCTGTACCATTATCCTGGACACTGGATGTGGGCTGGAGGGATGGACTTGTCTCAGTGATTGTTCCTGTGTCAATCCATGAGATGCAGCCTGCTGGGGCAGTGTCTGCATCTCCGGCTCTGGGAACGGGACATGACTGCAGAATCCACATCTTCTTCCAAAAACTTCTCTTGCCTTGTGCTCATCCCCAGACTTCTGGCATTGCTTGTTGCCTACCCAGCAAGCCAGTGGCAGGAGACCTGGCTGAGTCTCAGGTTCACATGGGAGCTCCCTTAATTCCTTCCTTCTTGATCCTGTCAGTCCCACATCCTGCTCTCAGCTGCAGAGCGCCTCGAAATCCTTTTGACAGCCCTTGAAGGCTGTGGTCCAGAACCCTAGCATTTAACTGTAGTGCTATCTGAGCCACTGAAACCATGGATAAAGAAAGAACAAAGTGAAACCTGCTCTCTGAGCCCAGCTGCACATATCATAGAGGGGTTTTACAGCCTGAGCCCGATGGGGCACTGCAAACCCCGGCTGAGTCGAGAAGCCAGAAGATACTCTCCACAGGAAAGAGTGCAATTGTAGTATACAACCCATCTGGATCCATGCAGAAGGAAACAAGGCAGATGGGAAGAAATATGTGGGACATAGCTAGGGGATGAAGGCATAAAAACTGGCCCAGGCAGGATTGCAGCAAATTACCCAGTAATACAGCATCATCAAAATCAAATCCTTCTTGAAAGAGAGTAGAGAATAGGATTGGAGAGCTAAGGGTCTGTACATGCTGGGGGAAGGGCCTGATGACTGACTTTGCAATGCCTGAAATCAGACATCTGTTAAGGATTGTACGTGACAAACTCTTTGTTGAGAGTTAATGAGGTCACTTGAAATGGTTCAACACAATAAATTTAATGAGGCAATAAAAATAATTAGAAATGGCCTGGCTTGTAATAGTTTAGATCTGAACTTCCTCACAGTTCAGGGCTATTTGGACTGAAGGCTTTTGGCTTGGCCCATTACAGAAGGAGAAGTGAGGAAGTAAACTGGAATTCCTTTCTATCTCTGTCTTTTAGGTGATTGGGTGTGCATTTAGGGTGAAGTTTAGACTGCTCTCGTTTATTTTTATGAAGCACTGAAATCACACTACATGTACAAAAAGTTCATTGATTGAATATGTCTAAAGTAACAGATATTGAGATCCTGTGACACTGAAGACAACAGGTAGCTGAGAGGAGAGATGTGAGTCGGAGAACTGTTTAGTATCAAACCCTCTAAAATTGGGATTTGGATGTCTAAAATGTGCACAGTAAGATTCACCACGTAATTCAATCAGTCTTTGGAACTTGCAAATCCATTAGTGTCTAGCCCTTAATTACTATGTTCCATAGCTTAAAAGTTTTTCAGGTGCTGTAATTAGATGGCAACACACCTTAGAATTATCTTGTGTGAAGAATTATGCCCATCCCACATCCAGAACTCTGCTGTGATCTGGCAGCAGGTACCTAAACATGGCTACCTAAGGCCTTGGAGACTCAGGAGCCATTAACACTAGTCTTAAGCAGAGCAAACTCATTTTAATATGATGATGTGTATTGGTTAAAGAACTTTCATGGAGTGGTAGTTCAGATTTCCTGAAGGCAACCTTAGAACCTGTATCCAATCCCTGAGATGAATGTTCTGGCCACAAAGCTGTTACCACCGCTTTGTTTTTTAACAAGAGCCAGGCCCATTTGATAATCTTTGTGGAAAGAAAACTTAACAAATTGTATCCTGAATGGAGATTTGTCTTTATAGCAGGTTGGTCATCTTCTGCAAGAAAACCTGCAAGGAGGGAATTGGATCTGGGCACACAGAGGGATCTGCCACCCTAGGCTGGCAGAAGACACTGGAGTGGTTACTCTCAAGTTTTGAATTACACTGTAAACAGAAGATGAGATTCTCAAAATGCTAAATTCTAGGTGTCTAAATTAGATACACTATCATCCTGAATTATTGCATATATAATATTCTATAGGGAATTACATATGCATTAAGTCAGTACAGTAGCTGCTTGTTGGAGAGCAAAGTGTTCTCTCATACATGGAACAGCTCAAACTGAAGATAAATGTGTAAAGCATGTGTCATTCCCTCACCTGTGCTCTGCAAAAGTCAGTAAAATCATGGCAGCCTTTTCTGGTGTTGCTGTCTATTGTTACCATACAGGGGTAGACTGAGAAACAGGCAAGAGCAAAAATAATCAACAGTTTGAAGATGAGCAGGCTGAATTACACTCTGCACACTCCAGCCTACTGAAAGTGCTTTTGCTATTTATGTGGCACAGCCTTCACTTAATAATCAATCTCAAACTATTGATGCATTCAAACAATGTGTATCTTGTTCCAGTTATTAACACAACCTATCTCATGTTGCATCTGGAATGTCAGCTTCCTTCTGTGCCTGATCAAGGCTGGAAGGCCTGGGTTCCCAAGGAAAGAAAGCTGCTTCCAGGTTTTAGTGTGTTTGCTGATGCAATTGGATGAAGTGAAATCATTAACACCTCAGCACAATGACTTTTGGACCCTGCTGTTGTCAAGGAAAAGCACAACTAAGGCCAGTGCTGCAAGTCCAAAATCAACAGAAGCCAATGAGAGTCCTTTCATACTCATTCAGAGTATTCAAAAGATTCAAAACTGCTGTGTGTCAAAATCTGCAGTGTGCAATGGGGACATCCCCACTCTTGTATAGAAATGAGACTTTGCTGAAGCAATAACTCCTCACACAGCTGCCTTGTTGCCTTTTAGTCATTTAACCTCCATTGCTGTCTTGTGTTGGCCATTTAATGCCTCAGTATCAACCCTACCAACATCTGCTCCCACATTCAGCAGCACTGACACTGCAGAACAGTGGAATAATCCACGGGACAATAATGAGCTCACACATGGAGCAGGTAAATGATGCCACAAGGCCTGTGAGCACCAGGGCCAGCAAAGGAAGAGCTCAATTGCCTCTGTGCCAGTTCCCCATCCCTGCTGAGAGCCCGTGCATGACAATTGTGTCACACCAAAAGGGCAGTGACTCAAGGCAATGCTCCACAGATTAAAAACTAAGAGCCACCTATCTTGAGCCCAGGAGCCACTATATTATTGAATGGAGCACTTTTTCTCATGAGTGGAGCACATGTTATTCTGTCACACCATTTGTAAATCTGGAGTAATGCTGCAAGATTTTTATCTCCAAACTTTTTTTTTCATGTTGGGTTTTCGACAAGGTAAATGAAAATCCATCTTGCTTGGCTGAGTTACAGAGCGTAACTTCAAGGGCATTCCTTCATTTCCAACCTTCTGTTGCTTTTGACATAAATCTTGGGAGCTGGACTACTTAGAAAGCAGCAGGACACTCCAGTCAACATTTCCTATTCTTTCCTTTCAAAATATTCTTGTTTTCATTATAAGGTACTCTCAGAAAGGGGAAGGTTTTATTAATTTTTTTGGTGAAATGCTACAAATATGAGGAGATCAAGAGCAAACCCATGTCAGACAAAATTGTAGCTGCTAAAAGTGATCCATTGAGTTGAGCTACATTTTGCATATGTGTGTATTTAACCTCCTTGTTGCTACAGGATTTTTTTGTTGCTCTTTCTTCCCCCTCTTCCAAGAACTGATGGAGTTTTAAGATTCCAAGGCTAAGATATTTTAAACTTCAGTATTAACTGTATGTTTCCTTTGGGATATCCTAGGTAAACTGAATGCTGATTTTCTTGGCATGCTCTGCTAAAATTTTATTGGTATCAACATTTTCTCTGTCTCAAGTCACATGGCAGCAAAGTTCTTCCTGAAAGTTCAACAAAGCCCACACTAAGAAAAAGGTACTGTCCCCTCATTTTAAACCATTATAAATTAGGCTCTAGGCACTGGGAAGTTATGGGAATTATTCCAGTGTGTTCATCTATATACAAGAATCAAATTTGGAATGTGTTGCATCAAAATGCTGGCTGTCATAGTGTTAGAAAGAAACAAAATATAGAAGAAACACATCCCTTCTAAAGAAATATTTGTATACACACAGAGATACGCCTCAGTGTGTGAATACACACAGACATCAGACAAAACATAAGTGAAGAGTATCAAAGCAGAAACCCTTCAGAGAGGGTATGACAGAGAGATCTGACATGTCACTCATTTATGATCTTCCCAGGCTGCTTTTTAAGGCAGCTGTAATACCAGACTCCAAAAGGCAATTTTGAACATAATGTCTATTTTGGGCACGTGCATTTACAGAGAAATGTTGGAAAGCGTGACCATGAATTTGTGTCTTGTTCTGAGAAGCCCCACCTACCCTTCAGTGAGATGTTCTGCAGGTTCTCACAGCTGCTATCACTGAGCACTCCAGGCCCTCTGGGATTTCTGCAGCCAGTCCTTGGCTTGCTGTGTTTGGTGGGTTTTGTGGTACCCCGTGTTCTCAAGTCAGGCCTCAAATTAAAGGCATCACTACAAGAACCTACGTGCATGTGGGGCTCAGAAACGGAAAGAGGGAAACCCAACCACTTCTGTGGGAAGCAATCTGGGGGATGAATTTAGGCATAAATCTGTTCTCAGTTAGATGGCAATTCTAATATCTTTTATCTTTCAGTAAGAGCATTTCACAGCATGATATTATTTAAGAATAATTAGCAAATTTAAAAAATAACAAAAACGAAAAACACTAACCCCTTCAAACCTAATCAAAGCATCTTAGAACTAAAATACAGGTAGTTAATGGCAATTCATTTGGCTATGTAAACTATCCCACTTGGAAAAGATTTTGAGTTTTGAGGCTGGACTATAAATACTTTACACACAACTCTCAGTATAATCAGTTTTCAGCTGGGATGTGAGTGAATAACTGATCTGTTCCAGCTCACCTTGCCATCTGTTCAGCTGTGCCAGTGCTGTCTGCCTTAACATCCTGCTCTGCTGTTTCTCTAAAAACATCACCATTCACTACACCCTGTTAGGTCCTTTCAGAAGGCTCAGTCTTTCAAGGATGCCTCCAGTTAACCAGTGAAGACTGCTTAGACATTGTGCAGTCTTTCACTGGGAAGGAGGATTTTTGGAGACCAGACAAGTATGCCTGTAGGAAATTAATTTACAGCGACTGTTGGAGGAAGTGCAAGGGTGTAAATTTGTGACAGGGAAAGGGAAATTTACTGTATTTAATTTTATTTAGTATGAAGATGATTTTAAGTCATGTGCTTCTCACTCCTGTGGTCAATGTCTTGGTGGGGAAAGACTTATTGAGCGCTCTTTGGGAAAGAGACTTCTTAGGGCCTTTCTGATGTGCTGGAAAAATATCTAGCAAGATTCTGTTAGAACAGCAATGGCATCACAATAGAAAAAATTCTTCATGGGAATTTTGTGGAATGTTATTTGAAGGACTTTATAGAAAGTAATATAGAAAGGTAATAAAGGAATCTTAATAGCCAATGTGCACAATTTATCATGTTGAGAATGAAATCTCATGTGTAAGACAGCCTTGGACGAGAAAAAATAACCACCTTAACAACACTAGTCATCAAGCACTCTCAGTGCCCAGCACTTCCACATTATCTTCCATAAAGCAAATTGTTCTAGGTTTATTTCCAAGTGTCAGAGCCCTGTGCAGGATTGGATGCTTACGTCTAGATGGCCTCTCACATCAGGACATCTCTCATCCATGCTCACGAGCACTCTGGAAGTTTAGGTGTCCCCATGTGCTCATGAATGCTCCCTGGTGCATCAACCCTTTGGAAGTTTCTGTTGGAATGGTAATTGAGGAAATCACAAGCCTGCACTATTTATGGAGATCATCTGGTCTCACAGTTCACTATGCAATATGGAAACACATGTAGCTGGATATCAAAGGCCATGACAGCTGCAGAGGGCCACATCTTTTTCCAATATCACTGCTCTGAGGGGGGAAAAAATGTCTCCTTTCTGAGCTCTTCTCGATCATTGATTTGACTCAGAGCCTGCAAGGAAGGTCTGCAAATCAAAAGGTATCAGTGAATGGTTTGTGAGTTATTTTGTGAACAGAGTACAGATCATTAAAGCCAAGTTCCCTTCTGTTTCTAATCACTTCACCTATAATTTAGTCCCTTTACAGCAAGAGAAAATACAGAATGAGTGAATGGCAGAGTCTACAGAGCGATGTTGATGAAGAAGAAACAAAGCATTTGGTTGCAGTCAGCCCTGGACGAGGCTCAAGGCCTCCACAGTGTGGTTGACAAAATACAGGTAGGTCTGAGAGCAGTTAGCACATTCCTTGGAGTGTAGGGAACATGGTTTAAAATGGCAGGAGCCACACGGATCTGAAGAAATCCAATGATGTGATTTGACTCACATCAGTCCCTAATTTGCTGTTTCTACATAAGATGCCTGGAAAATCCAGTAAAGTTGGCAATGAGCTTTTGTTGCCCATGGCAAAGGAGCCGCACCCTTGACATCCATCATTCAGAGCTCGGCAGTCTGTATGCTCTGAGTCCCTGTGCTACAAAGGCAAGGCCAGGCAAGTTGAGGAGAGAATAAAGGCAGGCCTGTGGCAACCCCAGAAGGGCCACAGCCCTGCCCATGTTTCTGAGCATAGCCATTTCATGCAAAGAATAGCAGAGGGTTACTTACAAATCCGGGAGTCCTCATAGCTACAAAGCATTCCCAAATTCCATGCCACTGACAAAGCAGGACAAAATTTGTTTCAGGTTTTTGCTTTTCTTCCACCTTGGCAGATTTGTTCTCTTTAAAGAGAAAATCTATGTAAGTTGCTGCAGAGTAGACAGGAGACATGCTGCTCCTTTTGTCTGCTTCTTCCTTCATGACTATGCCAAAAAGAGACATGGAACAAGTTACTTTGCAAATTCTTCCCTGAGAAATCACTTGACTGATGCTGAAACATGACTACTTTTCTTCCTAGGCTGTCAATTCTGATTTTCCAGTCCTGTGCTCTCAGTCCAGTTCTATAAGCCACAGGAGCAGCTATAAAGATAGTAGCACAAATACAGGGAAGCTGAGTGTGGCTTTAGGATGGGATCACATTCCACATATATTAGTCAGTAGACTTCTTGACAGAGGAATCCCAAGAAAAAGAAAAAAATTATGTTTGCTGCCCTTTCTTTCCATTAGAAGGCTGTTGGGGAAAGGGCTTTCTTCCCATGCACCTCTGTTTTCATCACAGATATTCGTGCCCTGGTGAATTTTCTTCAGTGCTTTGATGACCTCATCTTCAAATGCTATAGAGGGAAGTCTTCCACTTCTCTGAGACTCCCACTCACAGATCTTCCTGTTAAGTTATTCCATGTCCCCATCGTTTCCTTTCCCTCAACTGCACTGATCCTATCTCCTCAGACTTTGTGAAATCATTCCTTTTAAATTTGATTCTTTTTTTTTACATCATATGGAGGGAGGAGAAGGAATTGCATCCATACCTTGTCCCATCTTCATTGTGTGGAGAGGTTTCTTTGATATGCACAAAGACCATTAATGTTGATAACATTATATTTCTCTGTGGCATTTCTTAGCCACATCTGTGTGCTGCTCTTGGCCACACACCACACAACTGCAGTGCTGAATGGATTATAAGACAGAGACAGAGATGGAAGCAGGAGGATTAAGAAAACAAATGTTAAATGGAACTGTAGATAGATTTGACATCCCAACTATTCCTTATCCCTCAGCACACACATTTATTATTTGTACATTGTACAGCAGTGTAGAAAATGCCCTTTCCAAATTCCATGCACTGAAAGGAGGATAGTCCCCCCCAATAGGGGGGATCCCAACATAATTTGCTCTGCTCGGACTTCCAGCTCTGAAACCTCTAAGACATGACTAGTTTATGTATTTATATGCTTAAAAAACAAAATGTGACACTCTCTACCAGCTTCAGATTAGATATAAAGGCCATATTACTGCCATCTAACATAAAAAAATGAAGTCTCCAACCACTGAAGGGCCACAGTGCTAAAGGAGTCAGCAGTCAGCCTCAAGAGGCTGAATGAGAAACACAGATATTTCTGTTTAGAAGGGAGCTCTTTTGTGTTCAGACTTCCTTGGTTTCTTCAGCTTCTAGAAGCCTTGAATTTGAGACTTCTGCAGTTTGCCTCTGCAGGTCCTTCTGCTAACCACAGAGTGCTTTGGATAGGCAGTGCTAGCTTTGAAGCTGGCAAAAGTCTGGAAACTTCATATAAAACAGGGCAGCTTCAAGAAGGATTTAAATACAGTCAACTGCGGCCCTTTTCCTGACAGCAGAATAGAACTAATTACCATTAGTCACACTTGTAGAACAATTAATACATTTTTCCTTTGCTAAACAAATGCAATTTGCGAGACCAAACCATACAAAAGGGTGGAGGGGTTTTAACACATGCCAGTTGGATTTGGTTTCTGTGTCTCCAGATGGCAGTGAGTGCAGAACAAGGCCACATTTCTCGGCGTGAACAAGAATCTCCATCTGCAGCCTCTGTGTGCCACAAAGCCTGTGACTCATCTGACTGCTTTGTACTGGCTGGGCTGCTGCTGGGTTTGTGTAACCATGTCCTCCCAGGACTGGGCTCCCAAGTGCCTCAGTAGGCCCAGATCTGCACATGGTTAAGTCAGATCTGAGCACATCAAGGATGTTTACCAGCCGCAGAATTCAGGATTCAATTTCTGTCCCTGAAAGCCCATCTGTCCCAAAAGCTCTGGGAATGATGCCCAGGACAACCGACTGACCTGGCTGCCCATGTGTTTTATACTCAGATTGCAGAGCACTTTCCAAAGTTTTGAAAGAGTTCACATTCCCAGAAATGTGAATGAAGCAGGTCATGCCCATCTTTACAGACTGAGCACAGATGCCTTTCTCATTCCTTTTCTTTAGCAAACTCTACCAGCTCCTTCATTTCTGTGGAGCTCACTACAGAAAGGAGATGTCCACACACTTTGTGTGACCTGTTCCCTCTGAAGGAGAGGCTTTCCTGCAAGAGAGAACAATAGTTTCATGCCAGTAGAACCACCAGACATAGGCAGTGATGTAACAGTCCTTCTAATGCATTTCCCAGTACCCCTCTAACAAAAAATACTGAAAGACTTCATAACCATGGATTTAAGTGAGCACAAGTCTCTGTCCACCTGTCCCCTTTGTATGCTGGTGAACTCTCCTAAAGCCATACAGACAAATGAATCAAAAATCATCTGGTCTTCCAGCTCTACTTTTTCCAATCTTTAGTCATCCATTCTCTTAATACCCAAATTTTCATTCCTCAGTGAAAAGTAATAATGTTTTTATTTTTCTGTGCTGCTGTAGCTTGAAGGATCTATAGATGTGTCTGAAATCCACAGGAGTAACTCAGGATGAAATCACATTTTCATTATCTAACATCTCTGATGGGCAAGGGAAGAACAAGGGCATGAGACAGAAGAAGAGTCTGAACCTCTGTCTTTTAGCACGAGACTTTGGACCTTGTTACCGCCTCAGTAAATAACAATTTCTGCATCTCAGAGACAAATCAATGAAGAGGTTTTAGGTTTCTCTGTTCATGGGAGATATAAGTGGGAGAAACACGACAGATGCACATTTATATGTTTGAAATATAGAAATATTGCCAGCTGCCATGGAGAGGAGCAGACCTAGAAGCTATGTGCGGGCTGTCTAATGCTCAGCCTTTCCAAGTGCTGAACAAATACTGTGACCAAAGGGATGGGTGACTAGGTGTGGCTGTTGTCCCCACTCTCTGCTCACTAGCTGGTACAGAATTGAAATTCCCACTAATTTCCAAATGAAGAAAGGCCAAAGCTACTACTGGGAGCCTGCCAGCACACATCACGTGCCTTTGGGGTTCAGATGGTGGGGGCTTTACTCTTCTCACCACTACAGAGGAGCACAGTGCCTGTGGGAATTCATGCCTTGGTCGGTTTTACAAGCTCTGAATGCATAAGACTGAATTTATAGAGTTTTTTTTCTGCTGTTTTTTCTGTACAGTGGCTCCCTCTGTGAGATGGCAGGCAAGCAGGCAGCTAGAACATTAGGAAGTATTGTATTTATTGGGTCCTGCAGTCATCAAGAAGGTGGGAGGCAGAAAAAAGTACCCTCTTAGGAGAGATACAGATTAGACTTTGAGTCAGTTCTACAGCCAACTGTTTTAAAAGCCCCAGAAGAGGCTTAACTATTTAAAAATGATTTAGCGGGTGAAACTGCTCCATATGAATTATTTGGTGGAATTAAGGAGATGAGAATGATTAGGAAGGAGTGAGGAGCTTTATCAACTCAGCACTAAATGTTCAGCTGAAGAAGGGAGGGCAGGCAAGACATCTCATAGATGCCTGTGATTTTCAAGCAATCTGTGAATGTTTATTGGGACGTCATGTCTCTGACCCCAGAATGGGATGGGAGCCAATCTACATAAAAGATACTCTTATATTCCTGGCATAGTTTTGTGGTGAGCAGAATCTGCTGTATGTATATTTTATGTTTCAGGTTGCAGGGCCCTGTGTGGGAGTTTTATATAATGTCTTTCAATATTTATTTGGTTAAACTTTACAATTATGATCCTTAGAGAAAATGATTCTCAGATGCTGGATCGTGCCTGTGTAATTTGACTGAGATTATGCACACAGACTATCTCTTACACAGCAGCATCTCTATCATGTGTGCTCCTCCAGCCCTTCACTCCTAAATATCTCTGATGATATATTTATCCTCTCAGCCACCATATGGGTGAACCAGTGACAGCTCCCCACGGCAGATTGATACACAGACACACTGGCAGACAGCACCTACTTTTCAGGGTCTCCCTGGGGTCCTTGTGGCTCCCAAAGACAAACTGGTACATTCAGAAGGTGTCTCAGACTACCAAGGACCTAAACTACCTGTGGGAGACAGAAACTTCCAGAGATATCTGGTGATTCCCATACACAAGAGCGTGGGCAGCTGATGTCAACACATCTAAGTTCAGACAAAGATAAAAGTAACAGTATCAGTGATGTTTTTCCCCCCTCTTGTCTTCTCTGGAAGGATCCCCATCTACAGGTCTGACTTGTACCTGACTATTACCTCATTCCAAACAACTTCTCTAGAGCACTTGAAAGGACACATGAAAGGTGTCTAGAGATTAAGAAAAAAGTGTTCAGACTGGAAAGATTAATGTAGGAGGTGGACTGTGTTGGCTGACAGGATGAGGACTGAGAAAACACAGTCACAGGTGGAAGAATATTTCAGCTAAATACCAGCTCTGCTGTACATTACTGTGCAGTGGGAAAAGGGATGTTCTCCAACATGAAGAAGATCCTTTGCTTCTTAATCATTCCAGACCACAGAAACTGGGGCAGTTTGCTAGTAGAATGACAGTCAAACAGATCCAAGAGCTCTCCACCAGCAATGAGGAGACACCAAAGATATTCCAAACATGATCCCAGCATTTTGGTCTGCTTCTTGTTGCTTTCTGCACGTCTAAGCTGATATCATCACTATTGTGTTCAATGGGAAAAGCCTGTAGTGTTGTGTCTCACCCCCACTGTCCTCCACATGGAGCTCCCCAGTTTCTGAGCTCTTCATAGATTATTAAAAAGAGGCTAAATTAAACAAAAGTCTACTCTTTTATGTCTTTATCCCAGTTAACACTTGGAGCTCCCCAATTTCTGAGCTCTTCATAGATTATTAAAAAGAGGCTAAATTAAACAAAAGTCTGCTCTTTTATGTCTTTATCCCAGTTAACACTTGGAGCTCCCCAGTTTCTGAGCTCTTCACAAACTATTTAAGAGAGACTAAATTAACAAGTCTACTCTTCTATTTCTTTATCCCAGTTAACACTTGGAGCTGCCCAGTTTCTGAGCTCTTCACAAACTATTTGAGAGACTAAATTAACAATTCTACTCTTCTATTTCTTTATCCCAGTTAACACTTGGAGCTGCCCAGTTTCTGAGCTCTTCACAAACTATTTGAGAGACTAAATTAACAAGTCTACGCTTCTACTTCGTTATCCCATATATAAATATCCCCAGAATGAGATTGCTGTGCCATTTTGGGTGCACGAGCAATAAAACTGATCAGAGGTTGAGAGATTAGGCTGTGTGTGGGTTGGGTTTGTTTCATGGTGGTTGAACCAGCTCAGATACACGATGAGACAAACGTGTGCCACACAAGCCACCAAAACCTGAGTGTCTTGGGACAGGCCAGGGCAGGCAATCATGTGGGTCTGGTCACACCAGTGAGAACAATCATGTCTTTACCGTTCCCATGTAAGGGAAGCAGCCAAAGATCTGTCAGCACAGTAGTTCTCATTAAACCCCAGCGTTTGCCAGTGGTGAGTGGAACCTGGCACTTCCCAGGCAGAAGTATGTGCTGCACACACACTCTCTCTCTGAGGTTTCTGGGAAGCATCAAGCTGTACAGCCACTCCGTGCAGGCTCTTAACAGCAACATCTTTGATTTGCACAGGGCTTGCTGCTGACTGAGGAACCCTCTGTTCAGTGTGGGCACAGTCAGTCTAGAGCTTCCAGGAAGCACGGAGCTGTGGGCTCCAGAAAGGGTTGGGGTTTTCAGGTGCAGTGGAGGTATGATCGGTTTGATTCCTCTGAGCAATACTCTGCAATACTCTCTGCTCTTCCTGTTGGGTAAGGAAATCCTAGGAAAATATCAAAAATCCTCAGATTCTACCAAAACTGATATATCCAAGTAAAAAAAACAAGTGTATTTCTATGTAAAGGTAGTTGTGAAGTACCTAGAGACAGTCACAAGAAAAGGCAGGCCCTAGTCACTGTCTATGCTGTGTTGTGTTTCCTTTCACATTCCTGTGTGGGTAGGAGGGAGAAGGAGAAATTAAATATCCTGAAGTTGAATTTAGGTCATCAGGAGTCTCTAGGGTTAATGGGAACTGTTATTGCTGAGATGCCAGGGAAAACTATTTCAGAACTATCAGCTCTGCCAAAAAGAGCAAAATGAATCAAACATTTGAGTTCCTGTGTAGGAAGTAAAAATAATTATTCTGTTATTTATTACTGTAAAAAAGGTCTAATTTCAGCCAAACTGTCTGAAAAAAAAGCATTCAAATTTTATGTGTTTGTGGCTGTAGGAGGATTTGACTTGGATAGTTTAAATGAGTCCCTGTGTGTGTGTGTGTAAATGTCACAACATGCCATATAAGCAAGGGTCTGACGAGTCTGAATACGGCTGCATTTGAACTTTGGGAAAATTCAGATTCATGGCCTGCCTGTATTTTGGCACTACAAACTGAGCCAAAGCCTTTACCCAAACACACCCAGGACTGTGAAAAGTTCAGTCCTGTATCCAGCCTCCGGTTCCACGTCTGTTGCTGCCCCAAGCAAGCGTGAAGTGGGCTGCATAGGCCCTTTGTGTGTCACAGATGAACCAATATATTTCCTGCCTTGGTTTGGAAGTGCATCTTGTTGCAGCTTCATAACGAGCTGTCTCTACAGCAGATGTCAAAAGCCAAATTTAAAAAATGTATTTTCCGTCCTAAACTCAGTGTTTCCTGAGAAAACAAACTCTTTGTGAATATTTAAATCTGCGCGATGACCTGCGTTTCTCCAGTGCCAATGCTCCGTGCACTATGAGAGAAAACAAGAGCTGATTCCCAATGTCCTCTTTCCCTTCCCACGCCACTGGCAGCCAAGCCTTGTGCTGAGGCAGCACACTTGGACCTCAGAGGCACTGAGGGAGATCCTCCACTGGAGGAGGCGATGAGGGAGCTGAAACTTCAGCTGTCTGCTGAGCTGCTGTGCACATCCCAGTCTCAGCTGTGTCTCTGCTGGATGAAGTCCCCTCAGTTTTTCTTGGAGGACTCCTCCTGTGGAAGCGGTGTTTTTGCAGGCAGAGCACCTCCAGCTGTTGCCAGTGGTGGGCTCTCACCTTCTACCAGAGTGTGCTATAAAATAATAATTTCCCCACTGGTTGCAGAACAGTCATACAGAGTAATAGAAAAATCGCATTGCAGCTATCAAGTTCTGCAGAACGGTTCAATAAACACAGGTGACAACCCAATTCTCTGCTACTGCTGTGGAGAGATCTAAAATAACATGTGTAGATCTTCTGGGCACCATCCTTATTCTTTTAGATGAGACTTTGCCACAAAAGCATTTAAAAAATAACCGTGAGAGCTGCTGCTTTCTCAGTTTTGGAAGATCACCGGGAAGTGGTCCAAGACTGAATCTTACTTAAGGGAAGATTTCCCCAAAGGGAGGTTCCACATGAGATGAGTTCCCTAGGGATGGAAGAGCTCTTGGCTCTTGGCTGCTCCTTTTATGAGATGTATCTGGACTGGCCAGAGCGAGCTGTAAATGAGACATGATCAGGGCTGGCTTTACAAGGCCTCTTTTCCCAGCTGGGGCAACCTCCAAGGCTGCACAGTTCAGTGTGAATTCACCTCCTGGAAAACCAAGACTGCCTTGACAATCTGCTCTGGTCCTGCTTGTACTGATCTTTTGGTTATGTTACGGGTGACCCTTTACAGTGTGTTTAATGACTTTATGGGAATCTGGGAAAACATCCAATCATTCATAGTCAAAATATTGCACTTTGGACTTGGTACCAATACAAGCAACCTTGTACTTTATAAAACTGACTGGGAACTGGTTTCCCACCCCATTTACTCTTCCAAGAACTACAGCCACCACAATAAAGTAGCAATAGAATTTATGATCATTTACAGTAAGTGGAAACAAGGCGCTTCTGGTACTCCATCCCTGGTGCTCTTTTCCTTAAAGCATCAAGACTCCTAAGAAATGCTTCATGCACAGTCACATGCAAGTGTCTACCAGGACTTTCAAGCTGCTTTGACTTGCCCCAAAAGGAACAAAAATCTCTTTGCAGTTGCAAAATAACACACAGGTTAACTCAGATCTAGTCGCCCACAAAGGCAGCACTCCTGACTCAAGGCCTATGACAGATCCTCAATTATTTTTTTACTTCTTTTTCATCAGTATGTTTTATAAAAGTCCCTTCTCATGGCAATACTCTCTCATACATAAAATAGAGATTCTGACAAATGGAGAAGCAACTTTAAAACAACCTGGACAGAGGTGAAGGCAAGGGGTCTTTCATTTCAGAAAAAGGTAAGAAAGGGAGATCTTCCCAGTTTGAGTGATGGCTCTGCAATTTAAGACAAACAAAGATCCCAGCTCATCACTCCAGTGTGTGGACTGTTTTTAAAAGAAAGAGATGTTATGTCTGTCAACCTGCCCAGAAATCCTTTAACCAGCAAAAGGAATCTGAAACCAAGATTGTCAAAAGCCAAAAAGGAGTATTTTGCAAAGGTTTTGGGTTGTTAGGGCTGGGCAGAGGAATAAAATTGCTAGAAAACGTATCTGGGAAAACAGATTGGCCATTGACTTGTAACAAAACCTAAGTCTGCTGCAGTCAAAAATAAACTCAAGTAATCCTGGAGCTGTGGATTGTTGGATGGAGAGTGGCCAAATGAAGGGAGGGTTGCCCATGGTCTCATTGTGCTTAAAAAGGGATTGAGAATGCAATATGGATTAATCTGAGCCACCTGGGGAAGGGAAACTCCCCTGCTGTAGCTCCTGGTTTTTCTGGTATTGCAGTTCAAGAGCTTCTATCACAAGGACTCAACACTCCAGAAAATGTTTGGTTTGGTGTGTGAGTAGAAGACCTGTGAAGGGGCCAGAGAGTGTTCTTTGGAAGGCACACCAGCATGAACTGGCTGGTCCCACAGTGCCAAGAAACACTGTCATTATTAATGATCCATAAATGTGGAAACTCAAGCACTGAGCAGAGCAGATCTCCAGGTCACAAGGGAGCAAGGGCAGTGCTGGAGCTGAAACACAAGCTCCCAACATAAGGAACATAATCCAGTGTATCCCAAAATTCTCTGTAATTCTAGGTGTGGGGAGGTAAGAGAAATGGGTGAAAACAGAAAGGTCTCTTTAGAAACTCACAGTCTCAGATCCTCAGAAACAAGTGGCTGCTTGAATACACTCAGAGTGAAGCACCTAAGGCCCTAACTAATAACTTATGAAAATAAACTTATGAAAATATTCTTTGGAAAGGAAGGCATAATCTCTGATGTCACAGGCATTGCATGTTTGCTTACATCTATCCTATAGATTTTAAACAGTGTTTGATATAGCACATACACAGTAGGAAATACCTATAATAGATAAGGCAGCAACAGAGCCCTGAGTTTGCAGAGACTCTGAGCACCTCTAAATTGCTCCTTGCCCTCAGGGTTTGTTTTTTATTGGTTTCACCACTTAAAGCACAAAAAGAAGCCCATCATGAAATGCTACAAAAGCTGCTGTCCAAACTCTTGTTGAACATACATACTCAGGGAAGGAGGCAAGGTAAAAGACTTTCACCTTCTTTTGAAGGAGGCTCAGCTTTCAAAACCTGAGGAAAACTTAAATCATGCTGTTTCTCCAACACATAATTATAAACTGAATCAACCATGCAGGTTGGCTTCCTCCCTCTGTATGGATGCATTTCAAAGTCTGCCCTGCCAGTTCTGATATTGTTCTTTGAAAATTGTTGTCATTATCTTCAGAGTTAAATAACCTGAAAGTGAAACAGAGTGGTCCAAATTGATTGATTTTCTATTTCTTTTCTTTCACCAAATGGCCCAAACCACTATGATTTGGTCTTACAAAATCCATTTCTCTCCTTCCCTGTCCTAATTTCTCCTTGTGACCACAGGGGAGAAAAAAAGTCAATTTTCGTACAGGTCTGGCTCATCTGCAAGTGACCACATCTTCCTGTGGCTGATTTGAAAGCAACAAATTTAATCCAGAAATGTTGTTTGGTCACCATCCTTCCATAGTACACAGAGATAGTTTTTGCTAACAAATCTCTCTGCAAAATCACAGAAACCTGCTCTGACTGCTGTATAGACACAAAGGAACATGGAACATTTTCTTGGCAAAACTAACCCGTGGCTTCCACATAGTGAAAACAAGAGTCATGACAACAAATCAGAGGGCAGGAAAACAAATAAAAATCTCAGACTTCTTGACATGAATTTTGCTTTAAGAAGCATTGACTAAGAAAGCATGGTAGTAATTATATATTTGCATTTTATTCTTCATTTAAACACATTAAAAAAAACACCATCAGAAAAAAAAAAAAAAAAAGAAAAAAAGCATCCATTACATTAAATTACCAGCAGTGGAATTTTGCAATGGCCTGGAGAGAGCAATCATTTGACTTTAGGGACTGTAGGGCACATGAAGGGTTGTTACCCTTCCTGTCTCCGGAATGGAGCCCTCAGATCACTCAAGCTTATTTTGGAAATCGAGGGCCCTTGTAAAATTTCTCTCAAAACATCACCCTCTGGCAGAGCTGCTCACAGTGGATCCTGCAGGTAGAAACACTCACCATCTTTAACCCTGGAGCAGGAGCTGCTACTGTTTGAGGTGAACCAGCAAAAGTTACTTGCAGCTTCTCCACAGAACGAGTCTTCTCACTTTTCATCCTTTTCTTTTTCCTGAACAATAAAGTTGCTAAGTGAAATATTAATAAATGTGGTTAGAGAAACAGCTATGTGAACTGTTCTATAAATTGCATACCCTACTGCATGCTTTCAGAAATCACTTTTTCTGCTTTATTTGAGGGCATAACACTCTTTCTCTGAAATGAAAATGTCAGGACACAGCAGAAGAAGCTCAGAAGAGCCTGGATATGACAACAGCTTTGATTTCTTCCTCCCTCTCAATTCTGAACAAACCCAGCCAGTATTTTCAGCAGGGTTAAGCACGCAGAGGCCAGACCAAGTTGTGAGCAGACCTAACTTCTCATTCATGCATCAAGGAGGAAAAAAAAAGCATTTCATTCTGAAGTCTTCTAAGTGGAAAAGCACTTCAGGGTTGGACTTTGCACAGCCACATGCTTCTAACTGATTTAAAGGGAAAAAAGCAGGGTTCCATAATGGTTTTCACTGTAAGCACCCACCTACAAGTATGGCAAGTCCTCACTCTCTGAGCTCTCTGTGCACACCTCAGTGAGCTACTGGAGCTGAAAACCTCTCTTCAGGACTCTTCTCTCACTTAAATTCATTTTGTAAAGGTGTGGAACCATCTGCTTTTATTCCTTGGGGAGCTATTGAATTAATTGTCGTGACAAAGATTCCTTGCCTACAAGATTCTTTTGACTGCAAAAGAGGAGGAAAGACAAAAGAGGAGAGACTACAATTAAAGTGGGCACACGACCTAAGTTACCACAACTTTTAATCTTCCCCTGGTAGCTCCTGTCTCCTGAAACCCAAACCAATCAGGTGTCACCCAGCAGGCTCCTCATGACATGATCTGATGATCTCTGGAATATTGTCTTCCCCCACCAGTTCCAGGAGAAGACAAGCCCAAGGGTGTGTGAAGAGGAGTACACATGAGAAGGCAGCCCTGGAGTTCTTGGTTTGGATCTTCAGTAGAGCTGGCATAAAAGCTGATTCTATACCTTGGATCACTGCAGCTTCCTGGGAACTGGCTCTGAGACACATTGTATGACAAGAATTTCCTGAAACATCTCCACACATGCTTAACTAAAAGATTAAAGCTAGAATCCTCATACATTCAATTCCAGACACCTCTAAAGAAGGGCAAGGACTGAGATGAGCCCTAAATTCCCCTTTCTTGAGGAGATGAAGCTCTTGGTCATAGATATGCAGGTGCAAGAGCCCAAAGCCTCTGCACAGTGATGAAGATGGCATCCACAAGATCACATGAGCCACATCAGAGTGTGCAATATCCTCAGCTCTCTTCCACCCTCAGCTCTGTTGATCAAATACAAGTCTGAGTGAATGAGATACACCAGGGAGGTATCCAAGATAAAATAATCTGTCTCCACACTGCTGTAGGTCTATATATGCTACTGCCCAGCTTCATCTGTGTCCTTCACCTGTCAGAGCAGTGACTTGGTTGTGATCAAACCCTGCTTCAGTGACTTACTGTGAGGGTCTCCAACTCACCACCCTGCAAAGCCCACAGCGACTCCAGGGGGTTAAATGGATCCTTCCTTCCTTCTCCCATACAGTCAACATCTCACAGTGCTCACAGGGGATTTTTTTCCATCCAGTCCCACAGTGTGATCTCCCTTTCTCTTCACTCCATGGATCATTTCCAACAAAGGCTTTGGACAAGCTGCAAGGGAAAGTATTTGCACAATTGCTGCCCATGTTTAGGACCCCAGCTAATTTCTTGGATTCTGACTCCCGAGCCCTTCAAAATGCCAGGGACTTACCCCACTCTCTCAGGCACTGGTTGGGATGGAAAGAGTATTGAGTCTGAGAGCCCTGGCTGAAAACTGCCCTGAAATAAATGGGATGAAAACATTTCCCACTCCCTCATCTGGCTGAAAGACACTCCAAAGAACCAGCTAACTAAAATGCACTCCTTTATTCAGTTTTTTTGCTATTCATTTTACTGGGAGTCGAGATTTCTTTCTGCCTTCCAGTTTTGCCTTTGTTGCTGTTGAGTTTCTAAGGAGTCTGTTAGACAGGAGGAACAGTATCTCTCAGCACACAAGTGTGTAGGGGTGCCAGGCCAGGGAACATCATTAGCAGACTTATTTAGAGAAAAGGGTGAGTTAACCACAAAATGCTCTGCTGATAATTTGTTTAGCTGCTCCTGTGGTCAGAAGTGTGGTCAGGCTCACAGCATCCAGGAGCTGTTAATCACCTGTCAGCGGGCTCTCGAAGTCTTCTGCAATTGCAGCCCTTGTCGTGTGAGGCTCTGTCAGCAAGGGAAATGAAAAGAGCAATGCTCAAAAAGCTTTTGAGAGAGAGCAGAGCTGTGGCTGAATCCAATCTGTGGTGTATCTCATCTGGGAGTGGGTTTAATTTGCTAATAGAAACCCCAATTCTTATGTCAGTAAGGGACCGTGCAATTAACATTATTTTGCAGCTGGAGTTTTAATGATTCCATGCAGCTTGTCTTTCCTCATCTGTTACTCCATCCCACGCCTGACAATGTCTGAATACATGAGCCAATATCAACAAAACTGGACACATAGGAGAAGTCCTGGGCATATTATGTTTCTACATCTCACTAAATTGGGGCAGAAGAGACAGCACCATCCTGGGAGAATCCTTTCCCTGCAATCTCAGCTCCTATGGACCTGAGACAACATATATCTCCTGAGAGGAGTGCAAGTGCCCCAGCTGCAAAAAAAAATCCCCTTGAGGTCACATCTAATTAGAGACATCAGAGAACACAGTGTCAGGACAGAGTGCCAGGCTAGAGGAGTCCCACATGGTCCCTCAGACAGATGCCCTGAAGGTCAGAGCACACTTCCCTGAGGCTCAAATAGTCCTTATAAATGAGCAGAATTGAGTCCTTTTCTCTACCCTTAACGCTGGAAAACTCAAGGCCAGACCTGCAAATCAGAGAGAGGAAAAAGTAGTGCTGGCCATGAAAACTAAAAGCAGAAAGAGGACTTCAGCACTAGGTTTGTGTGAGAGGTGTGTTTTACCCTTTCCCTGAGGAAAGAAGAAAATATGAAAGCTCAAAGTAAATGCATATTTCCAAGAAAAATGCTGTGTGATTAAGTGGTATGTTTTGATCACTAGTGGTGGATATTTCATCATCCAGGAAATTACTGTTAAGGGTCACTGTGCGCTAATTAAGCTTTACTTGTTCCGAATCACCTCATCAGACCCCATAGTGCTCTGCCTTTGCTCTGGCTCCACGTGTCCAGTTCTGGGCACACACACGGAGAACTGCTGGACAGAGCTCTGCTCCTGCCCACACTGGCTGGAATGCCCTGCTCCTCACTGGCACCAGAGCAGCACTCCACCTCTGTTCCAGTGAGAAATGCCTGGCTCTGCTGATTTTCGAGGCAGCCTTTTAGGGCTGCGAGCTGCCAGATGATGTCTGCACATTTTTGAGAGCCCCTGGGAATCCACAGGTTGATTTTGCTGGGCTTTAGGCTGGGCTGTTAGGCTCCAGCAGCCAGCTAATGCAGACCAGTGATTCCAACAGGGAGTGCTCCAGAGCAGGGGCTGTGTTAGTGGGGAGACTGAATCAAAGTGACAGGGAATAGATAGATGGGGAGAGATTTTGGGGGTAATTAGATACAGCAGGGATGTGGGATTCAGACTGGTGCACAGTGTGCCCCTCTGCACGAGGAAATCCCATTTGGTTTCCACCTGGATTCAGGGGTATCCAGGTTCTGGAGCTGGCAGGGCTGAGTGACTATTATTCCAGGATAGACATCAGCTCAGATACATTGATTGCTTAGTCTGCTCTGGATACTCTGGACTTAATTTTCAGAACAGCCAATAAGCAGAGGAACCAGATCCAGTCCTGCTCTGCTGGATTTCAAGCCCATGAGGGACTTACAAGCCTTTTGGTTGACCTGCAGCAGAACTGAGTCCATAAACCTCACGGGGAGTTTCCTGCCAGTGGTCCAGGAAGATGTGGGGAATGAGGCTGGGCCTTCAGAGGGGGCTGGCTGGCTTTCTGCTGGACTTCCTGCCAGGGACAAGCACAGCACCTCTCAGGCTTCAGATGTTTTGCACCACAATGTACATATAATACCATCTGGCCTTGCCTTCCCATGCTGTATCTCGGCTAAGCCCAAATATTTATGCCTATTCAGCACTCAGTTTATCCTAAATGGAAAGGACTGCTGCCAGCATGTAAAAGATATATGTAACACGATGGATCAGCCAAACCTGGACACTGGCAAAGCTTTCTGAGGCTGCAGAGCAGGGCATGTGCCTACAAGCAGGGTTTCTGTTTCCTTGCTGCCAAGGAGCTCGTGTCTATCTTAGAGAGTTTATTTGTGGGAAGGAAAAAAGTGGCCCATAAACATAAAATGTAACAAAAGAAAATGCCAAACTAAATCTGACAGGCTTTTCTTACACCACTTCGTTTTGTGGAAAAATAGCATCTGTCCACTTAAATTAGACCAAAATACTGAGATATTTCCTAATGAACTGGCAACTATAGATGCCAAAGGGGTGAGAGCTGAAATCTGGAGAGGATATTAGCTTTTCCCCCCGATCCGAATATGATCTTTATTATTATTATTTTTGCTTCTTCTTTCCATTTAATTTGGCAATGGACTTACAGAAGAAGTAAGTTTTTTTGTGTTCTCCCTTCTGTGAACTCAGACTGAACACAGCCAAAATTAACTTCTCCCTGGGAGGTGAAGATAGAAGAAAAGGAAACTAATCTTCATTTCCGACCTCCATCTCCCTGACATTATATCCTTTATTTACAAGACCTGCGCATCATCTGCATATAAGAAAGAAAGAAAATAATGTCTCAAATTGGAATCTGGAAATATTTATTCACTTTATAATGGCATTGCCATAAGAAGTTTGATTTTTTTCATCTACTCCAGATTGCGCTGTGTAGGAATAGTAACCTCTTTAGCCCACCACTGAATTCTGTGATTCATCAGTGTAACAAAAGACTTTTGGAGGGTTCAAAGTATTTCCTTTCTTTTCTGACAATACACACTGGAAAAATACACAAAATAAACAAGGAAAAAAGGGAGTTGTTTCTGAGGAGAGGCCAAAGAGGGGAAGAAGAAGTTTGCTGGTCAAAGTAAAGAGTCTGATGAAAAAAAACCAAGCCTGGAATTAATAGGCATTGGTGAGTTTTAGACATACACTTTAGAAAGTGTATGCCTTTAGAAAGCAAAACAAATACTTAACTAGCATTTAGTTAAAATACTAACAAGTATCTCTGTTGTACTTAGGACTCCAGTAAGGAGAGATAGGAAATTTTGCAGAATTTGCTAGGAAATGCTCTGACTTCCAAAGCGTAACACTTGTCATCTTATAATGCAGCTTCTCCTACAGGTTATCTTTCAGATGCAGACAATATAAGTCTGTCATATTTTTGTTTATCCTGCAGCCAGATATAAAGGTTGTAAATTTGAGTTGATCACAAACCTTGTCTAAAGCACGTGTGCACTTCCATGACCCTGTTTATCTTCAGTGTTTGGCCAGCTGAGATAACAGGCTGGTGTGTCAAACACGTGACACATGTTATCTGGACACCAGGAACACTTTTGTGGCAGGGACATGTTGACACAGCACTTTTGAGGAGATGTAGACAACACGATGGCTCCACTTGTGCTAAGGAACGAGATGAGTGGTCTTATGTTAATGTGTGTGCCTCCCCCCATGCCTAGCTCTGTCATCCTGGGCTCACAGTGTGGAACAACTCAGATGAATTTAACAGCAGAAATGTTTAAAAACCCCAGCACTTTGCTTTGGGTATGAGAAGGATTTCGTTTTGTTATTATGGGATCAGAGAGCAAAAGGTAGGCAGCTCTTTTCTACAGAAAACATGTACCCACATGGGAAACTTGCCTTTGGGTTGTTTTTTTAAAAAGTGTTCTTTTCCTTTGTTAAGAATAAAAACACAGTATTTGAGATTGATAGGCTTGAACACACTGGGAGAAAGAAAAATTAAGAAGTGCTATTCTTAAGGTCCTTCTCAACCACTAGGACAAATCACAGCCTCAATAAAAACATCACATGTCAAATCCTGTGATGTCTGTATCCCTGAAAATTGCAGTTTTTCAGGGTTGCATCTTTCCTTGGGGGACTCTAAATCCACTGTGCTCAATCTACCAACGCCCTTCAATGTACAAGGACATGGGAAAGCACAGAATGTAACTGGGAAGCTGCATTTTTGGGGCTGCAGGGAGAAATTTAATCTCCTGGTGAATAGTTCTTTAGGAGCATGTCTACACCACCAGATGGAAGACAGCAGAGAAGGGCAGGAGTTGGTAGATGCCCTGTGTGAAAGCATCAGATTAGACCTGGAAGTATCTGCCACATCTGTGGGATAGCAGACAGTGCCAGACCTCTCAGCTCCAAAGGCAGGACTGATTTCTGCAGGTAGCACTGCAGAAACCAACCTGGGTCCAGCTGCCTCCCAGGTTCCCTCCCGTGCAAACAATTTCAGGGGAGGTGAGATTGCATGACAAATTCAATTAGAGATGAGCCTGAGGGGGAAAGAAGCTGTCAAAACAGATGATTAAGATGAATGCAGTTTGCAGCCAAGGGGAGTAACCAGCATTAAGTCATGCCCACAAGCAAGGGAAAATAACGTGCTAGAAACTACGAGGTAAATTGTACTCTTTTTTTTGTTTCATTGTGTTCCTCCTTTTTCTCCTTTTCCTCCTTTTCCTCTCTCCCACTCTCTATAATGCTACTGCTTGGCTACACATTAAACACTTTGACAGTCACACAAAATCATCTAACATTTCCATGGCAGTGAAACACAAAAGCATAAACAGTTGATTTCTTGTGAAATTTGCAAGGAAAACAAACATTTTACGAGGCTCTGGTTCCCTCTGCCTTTTCCTCCCATGAAGCCCCCAAAATTATTGCCAGTGTAAAAGACAGGAGAGAAAACAGACCTTAAGTAAACAGAGTCATGAGTGTTATTTACTATCCCCTGGTTATATGCCAAGGAGATATCAAGCAAGCAGACATTAGGAAAATATTTATCCAAGCATTAATATATTCTTTGCACATGACACATTGCACATCATTATTTAGCTGGGCTGATAACACGGAAGCTTTACTAACAGCATATTTCTTCCTGTGCTTAGAAGTCTTTAAAGCATTTTTAAGCCTCACAGTAAATCACAACCCAGTCTGCAGATCTATTCTGTATACACATGCAGATTCTGCTTCAGCCCTTCTAATCACAAGGCTGAGTGTCCATATCTGTTCATCCCTGGAACCTGAATGTCATTTCAGTGATGGAAAAAGGAAGGGCAAAGCTATCAATGTCTGCCTCATCCTAAGATCCTACTAAAATTCCCAGCAGCATCCGCCTCCGCTGCTTAATGAGGGCACTGGTGGGGTGAAAATCAGAAAATACAAGAACTGAGACAAACCTGGAAAGACTTCTGAACAAATCAAGAAAGCCTTTAAAATGTCTAAAGCACTCTATTGTTTCAGGGCTGGGAGGTCGTGGGCTTTTTCTGGTGATCTTTCAATATGCATCTTCAGAATAAGTCCTAAGAAGTCTCATTTTTGGTCTTATTCTCATATTTTTTTACTCAGTTTGGCAGATGAAAATGTTTAGATAGTTCCCATCTGGCAAGAAAATGAATCTCTCACTGTTCTGTTTCTGTGTAATAAATACAAATTTCAAAATGTGGGAATTACGGCAAACCTGATTGTATTGGCTGAAAATGGAACTAATGGACACAGAATTAGAAGTGCAGATCTCTTAACTGTTTAGTCAGCACTAAAGGTATAGGATCCACTGACCAGAGCACACCATGGACTGAGCTCTGAAGGGGAGGAAGAAGAGGGCCAAGGCATGGATGTGGGAGGATTAGGTGGTGGGACCCCCTGAGTTTCCTTGCATCAGACCTCACAACAACCCCACCAGGACTCTGAGCCCCTCGTTGTGCCATTTTCAGTAACAAGCCTAGGGAGACAAAGGTGTAGATGCCAGTGTTCTGTAACTCAGCACTAATCTGAAACACTTGCTGGTGATGCCATTTAGCCAAGCCTTTAACTATTAAAAAATATTAAAATATTGTAGATCTTTCTATATCTGTACATGGAAAGCTGGAGCCTGGAGAGCTTCAGTGACACGATGAGAGCTGGTGACACCCTCAGGAACAGAAACTGAGTCACAATTCCTCTTGTCCTGTCTGAACTCCCAGGCCCTCATCAAAAAGCCTGGACAGTCTTTGCAGCTACAGATTTGTGCAGAGATCCATAGGGACTCATAAAGGCTAAAGCTGCCTTTAAAAATGACTTCTTAGGCATGCAAAGGCATAAAGTTAAAACTTTCTGAGATAAGTTGTAACTTACAGCCCCAGCACATGCCTGCCTACTAATCCATCTTTCCAGTGAAAAATGTCACAAGGAATTGCAATCATTCCCTTCAGAGCAGCAAGATCCCCGGGCCACTCAGTCCGGCAGCATCACGCTCCCACTTAGTTGGGGATTTGTCATGCTCTCCAACAAAGGGGTCACTTCATAATGTTCAAATAATGTGCCACATTAAGAGGAGAAATAAAGAAGGGAATTGTTAGCACAGTGAGATTTCCCACACACTCTTGAGGGCTGGAAGCCTGGGTCCTGTGACCTCTCTGTGCTATTGGCTGGTGACACGCGCCGTCACTTGCCTCTGGGACCTGGCTTTCCAGCTCTTGACTCATAAGGAAAACTCCAAAAATCTCCAGAATCTCTAAGAGTGCTGCAGTGAGTGAATTGTTCCAGTTAGGCTTACGACTGCTGGTTTGCAGTTTAGCAATTGTGGAGCACTCCAGCCATAGGTTTGATGGAAAGGGAGGGGGGAAAAGTCTGCACATTATTTCCCAGTGAGAAACTCTGGAAGAGATAAGAACATTTCAGGAATAACTGATAAGCTACATCCTGCTGGTGTTTTTTTTTAATTTATATTAATGGATTAGCTGAATTGAATCAAGGATTCTGGGTGAGGAATGTCTCCAAGATGAATGGAAAGATGACACCCATGGGAGTGATTCTCAGAACAGACTGAACATTGCCTACTGGTTTAATGGCAAGAGTGAGGTTTGCTTAAGGAACTGAGGATCCATCTCAAAATTTCATAGATTTTTTTTTTTTTTTTTAAACCCAGACAGGATTGTTATCTTCAAGCTGTTCTCTTTTGTGCTAAAGTTTCTGCAGCACCTCCCACAAGCCCATAACTTCAGTTTAACACCTTTGTAAACAGTCTGGATTGAGATATTACAAATGACAGGGACTACACCTTCTCCTAGAAAATGCATTCCATTTCAATCCAACGTCAATAGTCCAGCAAGATTTGTAACTTAAACTTGAATTACAGGCGGCAATAAATACATTCCAGTTTGTTTAGAAAGCCCACTCCCATTTGCCTTGCTAGTATCTTTCCCATGCTTAAGCTGGCACTAGTTAATTCTGACTTCTGCATACCTCTGGGATATCCATTTCTAGCCTAACTGGTGGAAAATTGGTTGTTGATGCTCAGGAAATAACTGATTTTCCATCCATTATATTGTAGCCTTCCTGAGAGCATTATGCCGCTGATACACAAACCACTGATTACAGTTTTTAGTTAACAAATAGGTTTTGTCAATGGCCCCAGGCGCTGCCTAACAAAGCTGTGCTTAACGGCTAAGGAGGCCGATTTCTTTGGGGATATTGCCTAAATGGAGCACAGATCTAGAGTACACAACAGTTGCTATTCATCAGGCACAGGGAAAAAAAAAGCCTGGCAGCAAGCCAGAAATGTAAAACAGCTCTGTAAGTTGGCAGAGTAGTTTATAATTACTGCTATTAAAATATACACACACACATATATATATATCTATATATATATGTATGCATACACACACATATGTCAGATTTGCTGAGATACAAAATGCCCTAACTTCAGGGCAATATTTCTGTGATGATTTCATTCAGTGATTAAGTATTTCGGAAGGAAGATACAAGATATTAATTAAAGCAGAGGATAAATACCTTCTTAATTAGCTGATGAAACACAATTTGCATGGAAGTGAATTCTTTTTAATAACTGCTGAATGTGCCTGGGGCAATGTTTCAGTACATCCCCACTTTTTCCTTTCTGTCATCCTCAAGGAGTTCTAAATAAATATTTGGAGACTAATTCTGATCTCGCTCACTGAGGTGGAATTACTGTGGTCTGAGAAATCAGAAAGTGAAATCAGGCCAGCTGATTTTGCTCCTTTTTCTTTCCCTTCCTCCTGCATGGCAAAGTGGAAAGGAGCACTCAGAGCCATCTGAGATATTCTGGGTTTGCACAAAGACAGCAAGAGAGATGCCACTACAAGGTTTTCCTACACTGACAATATTACCATGTAAATCTTCACATGAGGTTTTTTGTTCATCCTCGAAGTTTTCTGACACCATTAGATATTCCCTGTTTAGACATATGCCAGTCCAGAAAATCTGAAGAAGGATATCCCAGCAGCTATGGAATTGCCAGTGTCGGAAAGAAATCCTTATTAATTTGGGTTTTGCTTGGTTTTGGTTTTGAAAACATCTTTGCTTCATGTAACAGCCTGCAAGTACTGCTAGTTTAATATGGAGATGCTGAATATTTTTCTTTAACATCCACAGTCAACATGTGGTCCCAAGGTCATCTCTTTTCAGCACACTACTCAAACTCTCTTCTGAAGCTGGAATTATTCATTTCCTTGTGGCCTCTTCTATGTAATTTATCACAAAGGAATCCAAGCATTTAATAAATTACGATGAAAATGGGTTTATTTTCCCAACTTGCCGGTGAGGAGATAGTTTGGCTGGTGCCACTGCTGCCTTATGGATGGGTAAAGGATAGAAAGATGTATTAATTCCCACATTTCTCCCAAACCCAAGAAATTCAAGGGGTCTGTGACTTGATTTTTTCAGCTGACAGTGCATCCTGCTTTTTTCAGAACTGCCTGATGAGCTTCTGGCTGCACTTTCCTCAGCCCCTTCTCACACATGAACCTTACCAGACCTCTGCATCAGCGTGGTCACAACGAGCAGCTCCAGCACTGCAGAGAAGACAACTGAAATCTGCTTTAGAGGGAGCATCTACTGATTCCCCAGGGCCTCCCAGGGAGTACTGGATGTGGACCACTTTCCTGTGCTAAGAATTCCCACACTGAACCTCTGACCTCACGAAGATTTCAGTTTTTTTGCTCTTTCACCACTTCATCCTTCTAATGGAAGTAGTGCCTGGCACCCAGGAGGGAACAAGGCTGTGGTTTTGGGGGACATTCTGACCTTCCCACTTAGGGCTTTGCTGCAAGCAGAGGCAGATGTGTCCTGGTGATAACTTATTTCAATCTGCAGAGTGAGACTTTCCTGTGCATTAAGAAAAGGACAAGAGTTTGGGGTTGAAAAGGCCAATCTATATAATTAACTGAAACAGGAAAAGCTGTCATAGAAAGTGGCTGAATTAATGTTTTCAGGGGAATTTAGCTTCACTATTAAACAGTTAACGAAAGAAATAAAGAAACTGGATGGGATGGACTTCAGCCACCTGAACAAAGACCAGATCAGCCATTTCCATGGATTGCCACATCAGCTGTGCACATGAACAAAGGCAGTTTGTCCCTGGGACTGAGGTCTCTGCTGATGGCTGAGGACTGGAAAGAGCCAGGTATTACACACCCTGTTTTAAAGTTGCATATGAGTAAGGTATTGTAAATTGTCTCTTCTTTACAGTCTTTCCAGGGACCTCCATTTCCTTCATTCTGTTCCCACCACAGAAGTTCAGAGCAAAGGAAGAACTGGAAATGTCAAATTAGCTGTTTCTTTCACCATGCTGTAACTAGACAGGGGAAGGTTTAGAAGGAGGCAGGGAGGAAATGGCAAAGGTACTCACAGGCCATAATGTGTCACCTCCAAACAACGGGCTCAAGATTATGCTTTCCATAATTTTTAAGATGAATATTTGTAGATTTTACTAAGCAAAATAATATATTTTCCCCCTATATTTACATTCTGTTTGGCTTTTTTGCTTGTTTTCTTTCAGTGCAATAAGATCAGTGCTGGCACCTGACTTGCTAAATTTCAACCCAAGGTTCAACTACAGTACAGAATTTTATAATGACAAGGTCTGGCCCACACTTATAACACAGCTGGGCTCCCCCCTCGACCTATACTGAGCACAGGGGAGGTGAAAGTCTGCTGTTCTCAAGCAATATTGAAGTCTCAAACACAATTTCAGCCTTGCCATGCAAACTGACAGGGAATTCACAGCTGCAGGCTCATTTAAAAAAATCTCCTCGCTGCAGGCATCAAAGCCTCAAGGCTAAATTTCCCCTGCATGCTCCCACCCTGGCACAGATATGCTCCCAGTGCTGCAGAAAGCAGAGTCTGCCTCTCCAGGCAAAACCTCTTCCACAGCCCAAGTTACACAGGTCAGCCTCTTTACTGGGTTACTAAAGATATTCTGGTTGTCTGTTCTGCTTTATTGCATCAGCAATTTCCTTTCAAAAATCCAGCCTTTTCCCTTGGCTTCTTATTTAATTTTCCAAAGAATTTCTACCATGCTATCAGGAGGAACTGCATGCTGGACCCGCCCGAGTTCCCTCTCCAGGGCTGCATTCCTCCCTGTGAGGATGCACAGGTGCTTTCAGAGGCACCACAGAGCCACAGAAAGCAGGAAAACCTCTGTCCAGCTGGGGAGGAAAACAGGTACCTGTCCTGGCATATGACCCAGCTCCAAGTACAATTTTGGGAGCGGGAGGAGATGATCAGACTGGGTTTCTGATGAATGTCATCTAAGGCAGGACCTTACACGGATGTCACATGGGGACAGCACCACAGGAATCATCTAATATGGCATATAAGGAAGGAACATGATCTTTTTGTGTGATTTGTTTTTAAATTCTGGGAATAAAAAAGGAGGGAGAGGGCAAGGAATCCTACTCAGAACTAGAGAGTTCAACAAATGATTTCTGCAAAGAAAAATGCTATTCTTTTTACGCCAGCACCTTTTAGTTGTAGGACTTAAAAGAGTTTGGGGTTCTTTGTTAACCACTTGGACCGATGCCCAACAGTTGTTTTCATTTATCCTCCACATTCTCAACTGCTCCCATTGAAGTGAGATAAAGTAGTAGAAAGAAAAATAAACGGGGCTCCTCTCTGCCCTCTTTCCCCAGCCCTGGGGTCAGTGCTGTGCTCTCTGGAGCTGTGCGCGGGTGCCACACAAGGCAGGAGAGGCAGGAAGGACAGGCTGGGGCTGGGGCTGTGCTGAGGGGCTCCCAGAGCTGGGCTGCACCTCCCAGCTCTGCTCCAGCCTTCCTGCCCTGCCTCTGCCAAGTCACTTCACCTCCCTGTGCCTCGGTTCCTCTGAAAAAGATAATGTCGCTTCTTTTTTCTCATCTTGCAGCTTTTTTCTCATCTCCAGCTTTGTGTCTGTAGACAGGAAGATTTTTTAGGCCAGGGTAATTTCTTACTACCTGTTTCTTGCCCTGCCTAAAACAATGGGGCTTTGGTCTGTAAGAACATTTAGGTAATAGAAAAATTTAGCTAATAGCAAGAGTACTTGTCCAGATCTGCATGTCCTCTGGGTTTGCCTTACCTTCCTCATGGCCAGAACTGTTGGAACAGTTTTAATCACTCTGTGAATATGCTTGACAGCTTTGAATCAAACCCAAACCCAAATTGAAAACTGATTTGAATTGTTATTTCTTTTCAAACCCAGAACTGAACCTACACTCTTACTTTGAAGAATATGTGGGACTCCAAAAAACCCCAACCAACAGAGCAAAACTTCCTTTGTAGCTGGACCAAAACTCAACTTAAAAAATGACTGATTTGAGTCCATAACAGATTTACTTCCTTGATGATGTCAGTTCCCTGTTATTCATCATGTCATGTTAGCTGAAGTTATTAGGAAATACACCATTATTTGTGTAAAAATTAATAGTTCCTGAAAGCTTTAAAGTCTTGGCATAAATGGTTACTTGGTGGAAACTTGTTATGAAATGTCATGGTCACTTGTAGCCAGTCTTCCATTTAGAAACCTTTGATCAACTGATAGGAGAGAAAGCACAACTAAAACAAGAAACAAGTTGTAGGTGGAAAGCACTTACCTGAAACCATCAAAAAAAGATAAAAATAACAATGGCAACATTTTCTGACAGAAATTGTGTTTGGATCTGATTTTCCAGCTCAGTTCTGGCTGCTGATGTGACTAAGTTGCTGTGCTTGGACTTGAATGCTTCTCAGTTTTGTTTAAAAAAAAAGAAAAAAAGGTAAAGGGGAGGCTGGGATGTTGTGTTCCAGATAGTGAGCTGAGCAGAGACAATAAAATGAGGAATTTCTTCCCTCAGTTCAGTAAAACTTTTTTGACCAAGTCTCGTGATCCAGCCCAAAACTATACATTTTATTTTGTCTTCTGGTTTTCTAAGTTTGACTTTTAAATGAAAAGTCCTGCTAAAAAATTGAGGAATCCAAACATTTTACTTTGATTTTCATGAGGTGTTGGTGTTACCTACCAGTCAATCTTGTGAATTTAGGTACCATTTCTTTATGGTCTTTGATCTGTGCAACTGCAGACAGCGACTGTCAGAAGACAAAACCATTACAGATCATATCACATGACACAGGAGTGCATGCAGTGGTGCTCTTCTTGAAATCTTCTGCCTACTGCTGTTTTCATAGCCTTAAAATTGAGGCTCTGTTGAGTGGACAGGACAGCCTTGGTTTTGACTGGACACAGAGAGGAAAGGAGAGAGAAGGAGCAGGCCTGGGAAAAGCCCAGGTATGCCAAATACCTGCAATTACCTGCCTCTACCCTTCCTTTCACCATCTATGAACAAGTAGTGACAGGTGACTGCAATGACTGGAGCTATTAATCTACAGCTCAGATGAATTAATTCCATCTTAGTGGGAAAAAATGTTCCCAAACATTCAGGGCTAGGCCAGCAAAATTAAGTAGAAGCAGGAAAAGCAGGGAGAGGGGAAAATGGCCAAAAATCCTCATATCTTCTTCATCCTTACTCTCACACCTCCAGGGAACATCTGCAGTCCCAGCTCTATCTGAGTCTTTTGCAGCCACCAGAAGAAGCGTCTGGATGATGTGACAAGGCACCAGCAGGTCAGGAGCAGTGGAGCAGACGTGTCCCTGTGCAGACTAACTCCTGAGGAATATTTGGGATTTTTTCCCCTAGATGGGGCTGTCAAACACACTGCCCACCCCGCAGCAGGTGAAGAGAGGGAGCAGCCTTCTTTCCAGCAGGAAGCACTTCATGGACCGCCCTTGGCGAACGCGCGGTCTCGTTTTGCTGCGCCAGAAGAGTGCATGTGTGCATGGCACGGCAACACAAGTTCATTTCCATTTCCACTGCTGAAGAATGACAAGACTGGCTGAAGATGAATCCCTGCTCTGGTGTTGTTCATGGCTCAGATGGAAAAGCAATCAGACAAGATCATTCGAGACACTGTTGTTGAGAAATGGGTTTGTAGAGGCAGTAACGGCTGTCTGTCTCCTAAGGAAACCACAGCCACTGCTGAAAGCATAAAGCTCATCTTCCCCTCACATCCTTCCATCCCACCCCCACAGCACCGTGGCAGCCAAACATCTGCTTTGTACAGGGCTGACAGGCCAGACCAAAGCGCTCTGCACGCAGTCAAGTGACAGAGATAAGGCTGATGATGCTGGAGCAGATGGATTCTGTGTCTCTGGCTCCCATCCTTGTTTGTTTGTTGCCATGACCTGTAAGCTGTTTCCACTCCACCAAGTGTCTGGTGAGTCACCAAACCCACTGTGTGGGGAGGATAAAGGCACCCTGTGATCAAATGCACACAACCCCTGATACCCTCCCTGCTCCTCGTGGGGGTCTGCAGGCAGTCCCTCCTGCAGGCACCTGCTTATGTGGTCATGTTTGAAATCATCTTCTGTGACACCTACATGGAGGCTGACTGGCTTGGACTGAGTACTCTACAACAATTCTCTGGTCCTGCCCCTCTTCTCTTTGAATGTGAAAATGGGGTAAGTGTCTTGGGAAAATGAGCCCAACCAGATCAGGTGATGATGCAGGATTAGGTGCGGTTCCCCACTGGGTGTCAAATCCCAGCACGCCCACTGCTAGCCCATTATATTTTAATGGCAGGAGGATGATAAGTCAACACTTCAAAGAGAGAAAGAAGGCTGTGGAGAGCTTCCTGGATTCCTCTTTAAAGTGAAGAAAGAATCAGACTTAATTGAAGCCACTTCTTATCTGTTTCCATCTTTTCTGTTTCAAGAAAGTAGGAGGTTAAAATGGACAAGAAGAATAGCACAGGAAGAGTCTGAGAGAGAAAAATGTTTTTCCCTGTCACTTCATGTTTGTGATTTTCTTCCTTTGCCCTCCATGGATAAAATGACACAAACCTGCCAAAACCTGCACAGAGTCAAATTCTTATCTCTACCCTCCATTACCAGAGCTTTGTCTTTTGCAATTTGCCAGACCTCTTGTTCTGCCTTTCATAAAATCATAGAATCATTTAAGTTGGAAAAGACCTTTTAGGTCATCAAATCGAGCTGTTCAGAGCAGGAAGCAGAAGATGCTCAATGAAGTAGCTATAAGTAAAGAATCTGTTCAACCATACAATTAAAAATCACAAAATCTGACCTTTTCAGCTACCTAGACTGATGCAAGCTGGCATTTATGTCATTGTGCTGAAAATCGGTCATCATTTTAAGCTCTTAGACTGTGTGTGCCTCAGATAATTTTTCAAGGATGTCCACTGAGAAGGGAAGGCATTGGCTTTACCATAGCAAAAATAATATCAAAGGGAAGAATTGCAGGCATTTGTGCTGCACAAATGTTTTGTCAAGCCAGAGAGGCTTTTTTCACTGAGGGAAGAGGCTCATGTCTTTTTGAGTTTGGTGGTATGGGAAACAAAATGACAAAACCGGAGAAGATGGAGCAGAGTTTGTAAAAGTATGTGGTGAGAGGTAAATGCTGGCTTCTCCCCATAACCTTTATTGTGGCCTGCTCACACTTGCTCACACGACAAACTTGTCTCCACAAGGTTTTCACCTCAGGCCAAGGTACCTCATGACAGTGAACCCCAAGGAGGAACACAGTGTTTTCTTCCAGTGAGGGCATAGCCTGAACTTCTGTGTTCCCTCCCTGACCCATTAGTGGATACAGCAGTCTGGGCAAGAAAAACATGAGCAAAAACCAAAGTAGACAACAACCTTACGTTTCTGCTACAGACTGACTTCATGTTCATCACTTTCTGTGCCAGTAAAGCATGGTTTGTCTTTTCTTCTTCTTTTTTTAAGAGAAAGCTTCCATTTAACATCCAGAGCCAGATTCATGAACAACTATTTTATCCTAAAGGTGACTGTTTCTGTCCTGTCATAGACACAGGTGAGGTGATCATGTTGCTGTTTCTGCTGAACTATGGCTTGCAGAGGCATGGGTTAAGAAATGTTAAAAAAGATATTTCTATATCTTTTGTGTCTCCCCCCATCATACAGAGAGACCATGTATGCTCTGCTGCTTGAAAGAAATGCAAATGTCAGGACCTGCAGCTCCTGGGATAAAACATTCAGGTATGAGGAAGGGAAACAGGATGATAAAAAGATCTGGGCAAGAGGGCTTAAGTGTGCAGTCAACACAGAGAACTGGAACACCACCTGGGTGAAAACAGAGGCACCCCTGCACTTCCAACCAAACATGGAATAACCAAAACACCACTTTCAGAATGGAAGCTGGGTAA
This sequence comes from Fringilla coelebs, assembly GCF_963513975.1. Lineage (NCBI taxonomy): Eukaryota > Metazoa > Chordata > Aves > Passeriformes > Fringillidae > Fringilla > Fringilla coelebs. The sequence goes on from NC_140067.1 coordinate 7,740,577, forward strand.
AGGACAAGTCAGCAAAAATGTGAGAAGGTTTTACTTTTAGATTGGTTATGAAAGGAAATCAAACTTGTGAGCCTTCATTGTCGTGTCTCTGAACATGACAAGAAATCCATGATAGTATTTCCCAATAATTTTAGGTCCAAACAAATTTAGCACAGGTGTGGAAGAACAAAAAGATAAGTTCTTGCCTATTTCTTGAAAAGAGGTTACTGGCAAATCATTCGTAGAGGGACTGCGTGGGTATTTTCACCTTACCCATTGGAAAGTCCACATTAGTGTGCCACCCTTGAATCACAAATTCATAGGACGTCATTGAAAGTGATGCTCATGGCACAATCTGTTTTTAACTGTTTTAACACAGATCATGAAACAAGTTCTCCATAATGTCAGAAGTTTGCCCTCAGTGAAGATACCAAAAAGTTGGAGTAAAGTTCCAGATAAATGGAAATGGCAGAAATGATGAGTGAAAGCAACACAAAGTGAATCCTCCAGATCAGGGAAGAGAAGCACCCAAAAAAATCCCCTGAACCGAGTAGAATGTGCACAGTGGTGAAAGAGTTGCAATTTCATTGCTACATACTTGAGATACAACTTTGGTACTGTGAGAAGGAGTGACTGCATGCATTCACACACCCAGGTTATGCACACTGCTTAGAAACTCTACAGGTCTTGCAAACTCTTCCACTTCTAGAAATAAACTGCTAAGAATGGAGCCACTCCTGACCAGGGTGGACTGGACGATGCCCACACCTCCTAATCCAAGGTGTGCTTTTGTTCAAATCTCTCTCAGAGCAGCTTGACTGACAAGGGTTACATGGGCAGGTCCTTACAGCTGAAGAGAGCTCTCACCAGTTTTCCAGTCACTCATGAGACTGAAGGGGCAATTTGCATGAAGTCTACGTGTTAGACTGAGAAAAAGCAACAGGTATGTGCTGCTCAGTGTATTGTAGGTGTTGGGTGGGCAGGATCCTCAGTGGCAGGGACAGGACAAAGGTAAATGAGAATGAAAAGGGCAGAGTGTTCTGATATTAAATTATTCCACTTTGTGCTGTTGATGCAATCCAAGCAAACCAGCAATTTCCTCTTGGCCTCTGTTTTATGAGCAATCCTATTCAAGCTTTGATAATAAAAGGAACACAGGTGGGTAATTAAGGAGGTGTGAAACACAAAGGAGTAGCCAGCTCTCTGCTAGGGCTTTTTGCAATGTGCTCTGGAAGGCTGTCCTCATCTGAGTACTGAGTGATTGTGTGACTTCACAGACTGACCTGGGGACTCATTTTCTTCCAAAACAGAATGAAACTCAAAAGGTTTCTGTAAAAATTTTGCTCTAAAATTTGCTGACAGGTTTGCCATTCCAAGAGTTGTACAATAACAGCACTGCCTCACTTGCAATCATGCTTTTCATGGATGGAAGCAGAACACACAGACAGCCATAGCAGGTCAAAACTCAAGTCCACCCAGCACAAGAGGAGAGTGGAATAGGGAATGTATGGAGAGATCCTTCCCCTTGCACTGCCCCTCAGCTCTTGGTTGACAGACTCACTGGAGAGGTTGTATCCTACCCAGCAAACAGCCTTCCATGGAGCTCTTCTCCACAGCCCAGTGGCAGTGTAACATCCACACTGCTAAGGACAAGACCCAGAAACCTTCCCTCCAAAAGTACAGGTCACTCACTGGAAGTATTGTAAGACCTGCAGTGTAACAGCAGGGAAAGCCTTGCAGGGACAGGCTGAAGTTCTGTCTGGTGTGAGAACACTCTTTACATGGGAATAAACCATGCAGTTAACATTTTCATTTACCTAACCACATAAATGCATGTATTTTTAACACATGCAATATGCTTTAATATATATTACTAGATAAAATTCTATTAATATGTTTAATTATATAGCATATATAATTAAATATTATATATTTAAATAAATAAATACCTACCTAAATATTCCTTATTCACAGAGGCGACAAGAGAGTGCTAACTGCTTATTTAGCTTTGTTGAAAAGGTTAACAATGAACAATGTATTTAATCCATCTCAGACATCAAATTTCTTCCATATTAATTTTTCTAGCATTCAAGTCCAACAAATTTAATTTGGAAGTATTCATTCAGCAATAGAAAGGTTTCACTTAGAAAAAACTGGAATGAAATTAACTGAGGATTTTTTTTCCCTTATTTCTGTTAAACAAGTGGCAATAAGCCCACATATGCTCTCTTACTCAAAAATACCCAGCCTTCTAAGTCAGCCACAAAATCTTACAAAGGCCAAATACAGAGGGTATGAGCCACTAAACTGAGTCACAAAAGGGGGTCCTTTGGGCCAGTGCTCTGCCTTTACAGCAGCCCAGTAGCCAGTGCTCAAACAAGCAGAATAAGCCAACTACTGTAATGTTTTTCTTCAGCCCTTCCAGCCCTCAGAAAGCAGCAGCTCATGATCTTCTTTAGCACAAGCTGCCTTTGGACACATCCTGTTTAACAGCCTGTGCTGAACTCCTCTGCTAACTTGCCCAAACCCTTTTGGAGATGTTTATCCTTGAGAGCTGTGTGTACAGCCAGGTGAATGGCAGGAGCAGGTAGATAGCTCACCCTCCAACATCAGTTTCTGGGTTTTTTTCTTCACCCCATTAAACTCAAGTGAATTGCATGATGCCCATGCACACAACTATTAACCATCAAGGAGGAGCCTTCCTACTTCTGCAAAGGGCAAGTTTGTTTAGTTCTTTTCCTTGGTCTATTTTGGTCCATGTGAAAACAAATCTAACATCACTGGTGCTTGGCTTACAGCCTCGCTAATAACTTCTCAAGTTCATGGACATCATGGGACACAAGAAAAAGAAAAGGAAAGAAAACCTGAGAATTTAGAGAGCTAGATCCTTAAAGGTAAAATAAAATAAAACTCCATATACACCTTCCATATGACTTACAGGGCCAAAAGGATTTATCTCTTCTTAATTTTTGCCTGTACTGAACTGAACTTCCATGTTCTTTGTATGTTTTACTGGAAATCATGATCCAAACTCTGCTTTGTTTTTTTCCATTGTTACTTCAGGTTTGATATTTAGTTTTCTTCTCTGGTGTTTTTTGTTTGTCTTCCTGAAGACTACTTTAGGGTTCTGCAAAGTTTCTAAGCCACAGGAATAAAGCTAGAGTGCAAAGCAGGTACCTGGGTGTTCCTTCTGGTTGCAGTCTCCCTTGCTGATATCCTTTCCCAGGAATAAATCTTGAGGTTAGCTGATCACAGTCAGCCAAAAAATTTGCTTTATGATCTCTCCCTCCTGTCCATGCCTTAGGAGTGATGGTTTCAAGAGAGGAAGTCACAGTTGTAATTAAACCAACCAGACCACAGTGATATATCCAGAGGAAACACAACTTCATAGTGCATATCCCTGTTCCCAGGAATCATTATCAGGACTTCTAGAAATGCATGGTTTTGTGTGTTTTGGTCCTTCTTCCTAACCCCAGTACTTGAAAACTGGCACCTTCTCCATTCTTGCACTCTTTTAACCAAATAAGTACAAGAATGCTGTTCCTGTGCACGTCCTTCTCATCACCCCAAGTGTGGAAAGCTGGGCAATTACAAAGTGACCCAAATGGCTCCACAGAGAACCATAATCTGAGATTAAGTCCATTTAGGAAGCCTGATACCAAATATCCAACTGCAGCACAGTAAAACCAAAATTCCCTACCGACTATCTCTGCTCATAAAAGTGATTTAGATTGGTTCTCCCTCTACAAGAGTTCTCTGCTGGCTGTCTGAAACAATTAACAGAGTAAATAATAGATTGCAATGTTTTTCTTTCCATCCAGGTTTGTGTTTTATATGAGTGAACAGTCAAAACATACATCTTAAAGGGAAATATCCTAGAACCTCAGAATTCCCTTAGCTGCCGAGGGAAAAGGAACCAGCAAAGCTCATTTGCAGGGAACAGCAACAAAAGTCTTGTCATTCTTGATGGAGATGCTCAGTTCAAGGTAGGGACTGCAAACTGAACTCTTCATATCCTCATCCCAGCTGACCTTATTACTTAAATGTTTTTAATTTTTCAAAGGGAAAAAAAAATGGGAAAGAGACCCAGACCATGGACTTTTCCTGTGTGTTAGTCTGTCATGTATAAAATCCTACTAAGGACACAAGGTCTCTGGCTTCTCTACAGATGTGCAGAATCCCCCAGATCCACAGCACATACAGATTCACCATCTGTTTGTTCATGGCTTCTACAGGAATTCAGCAGAATTCAGCAAATTCATGCTAGGCTAAGCCCCTAAAAACATACTACATAGGTGTGCTGATACATCAGTTAAACCTCAAGGGGCAAACAGCAGAGGCTGTTCTCTTCTCCAGAAGCTGTAGCAAGAAGTGCAGCATCATGTTCTTTTGGACATGAGGATCTCCTCACAGCTGGCACACAGTTCTGCTGCAGGGGGAAATCCCAAAGTCACTGACAGCCTTTTAGTGCTGAGAAAAGCACAGGAGGTGGATGCAGGAGACTCAGACATAGACGTAGTTGTACTTTATTTTCATTCCATTTGAAAACCAGGGGCTTCCATCATCTAGGAAAGGATGTGAAAATTGTGGGCACACCCTGTAACACAAAGTCTTCACCATCAGGAAATCTCCAGGGTCTTTATTCTTTGGCAAATGCCCTGGCAAACACATTTTATCAATTGGCCTCTGCAAACAAAGCCAACTCTTTCTTAGGAGCAAGAGAAATATGAAATGCAAGTTAGGTAGATTTCTGCTGGTTAAACCTGAGTTCTAGGAGAGAGGGGGGAAATGCAGAAAGGAAGACCCACGTCAGAGCACAGATGAATATCTTGCATGTGAATATGTCAGATGCTTGAGAATCCAGCCTAGGAACTATCAAATTTCCAGTCACATCATCAGTGTTGACTCTGAAGTAAAAATTAGTGACTTTTTCCATTAAATCCTATTGATCTATTTCTTCAACAAGAAGCTTCTTCATTTAAATCACCAGTTTATTGTGCCTCTGACTTTTTAAAAGGATGTCATGGGAGCCATTGAAGAGTCATTTAAAACACTATTTGTCCACCACATGTAGACAAGTTGTGTTTCCACCTGAAACATTGCTCTGTGAATTAAATCTTTAAACATAGAGCAACCTTTGTTTGCAAAATTAAAATAATATGTATTTTACATGTTCACAGACTCTCTCAGAAGGATGGCCAAATCACTCTGCTGTTCAGCTATTCAGGCCTGAAATGCAAAGGGGAAAAAAATAGTAATTAATGAAATTCACATACACTGGTTACAGCTTTCTAAATGGGATACAGGTACATGATGGTTTTGTATCAGTAGGTGTAAATAAGGTTTGGCTGTTTACTACACCCTGGCAGGTGGCTCACTCAGAGCCTAAAATAGAACATGCTTTGTATTCCTAACTCCTTTCTGAGGGACAACAAAATAGTACTTCTGTCAGCTCAAGAAGCAAGATTTTTGCTTGACCTGTGAAGTCCTGGTCCATTGTCTGACAGCCAGTGATGGCCACAGTATATTATGAATATGAAAAATAAATGATCAGTCAATCCTGGCAACAGGCAGACTTCACTGTTTCTGCACTTTATCACAGGAGGGTATGTGAGGTACTTCACTGTTTGGAAGTGAGTCCCTTCCAGAAAAAGTCCCTGAGCACTTGGGATGAGAAAGCAGTTCAAATGAAATATGGTCTGAGAGACAGTCCTCCCAAAGCAGCACACAGATCCCTTACAATGCCCTTCTTTCTGGCAGCATTACCACAAAACCTTGGAAAAGAACAATTTTCTGGTTATTCTCCACTTAGCAAGCAACAGAACACAGTCCTGTATAGATTTTGTATTTTGGGAGAGACACTGATATCACAGCCTTAGAAAACTGACATTACGGAAAATAGAGATAATCCCCTTTACTCTAAACCTTCTAAGCCAAGATGTCTGAACTCCATTATATTATTTTACTGTCCAAAAATGTTTAAAAGTGTTTCAGGCATTCCAGTGAGCAACTAGAAATAGACATTCCTTTCCCAAATCATCAAACTTCTATGTCCCATTTATAGCATAAAAAGCAGCCGAGTGATAGAAAAAATAAGGAAAGGAACAAAAACTGTCTTCCAGTCTGCTGGCACTTTATTCTGGAGAGGAATGTTCAGAAGCCTTCAGATTTGAGAGAGAAAGATTCCACATCTTCCTTTCAAAGTAACTTTTATTTTTTTTGGTATTTAAAAAAATCTTACATCCTACAAGGTTTTAAGAGTCAGCACTGATACGAAAGTGTGAAGCAAAAACTTCCATTTGTCCCTAAAAGCCTTACTTCTCAAATTCTTTCACAAAGAGTTTGCTATTTCAAACCAGAATTAACAAACCTCTGAAACTTTCTCTGGTATTACAGTATAAAATCTGGTCTCTTGCAAGCAGACAGGGAGAACATTTCTCTATGGGGAACTGCAGCTCTTCCACATCTAAGAGTCAGTCCCACCAAGAGCACCAGAGCCCAACACAGAAAGAGGGAGAATGTTCAAATGCCTCACTTTTTCCACTGCTCAGCTTTTCTTATATTGTTATGTGGATTTTCATTAGGCTTCCAAGTTTGGAAAACTTTTATTATTGTTATAAACTATACTCGTTAAGTGGATTTTCTAATCCTTTCATGCCAGACGTTTGGCCAAATTCAAGCACAGAATTGATTTGATATCTGACACACAGACTCATGGGAACCATATCCTGCCACTGACACAGGAATGATGTTGTCATCAGATAGAACCATTCCTCCTCTATGCTTCTACCAGAGCTACCTGTTTTTAATAATGATGATATTTGGGGAAAACATCTGTGTTACCTCGCCATGTGACCAAAGTTCAAGAGAACAAGCCACATGCTGCAAACATTTCTTGGAATTGCAAACTACTGTTCTATTCAGCATCCAGCTGGAGGTCAATATTCCCAAATACTCAGGAGTGTATGTCAGCAAATGCCTGTCTCTCATCTAGAAAATCTGATTCCTAAGTCAACAAGGCCAGGCAGGATTCGTGACCATCTCCCTGCCATGTGTGGCTTCAGAAGTCAGATGGCTATGAGGTATCTTCAGCTCAATGAGGGGGCTAATTAGTATATGACAGAACCATCACATCTGAATGCAGAAGTTATTAATTACTCTGTTTTTAGCCTATTTGGTAATGCTCCCAGCAAGTTGTGTAATGAATCTACTGTGTAACTGGGGACACAAAGGAGTGTCAGCTCATCCCAACATTAGCCAAGGCTTAATATTTTTTGAACTGACTATCTCCAGAACAATGACAAGATTATTCAGCTCATTTAACAGAAAGCAACAACAATCAACACCATTCTGGGAGAATCCAGAACTGTCCAGGACAGAACCATACAGAAAGCTTGCAAATTTCTAATTGACTGCTATTGAAATTCAGAAATGCTCTGTTTCCTAAATTATGACTCGAGGAAGGTCATGATTTAGCATCTGTCCTATTTCTGATCCTCTCTTGGCACTGCCTAGACTTACACTCAGGCAGCATCTCCATGGAGTTTGTTTTCTTTTCAGTCACGTGCAAAGGGACAACAGGAACTTGGGATAGCATTATTGTTATTTCTGCATTCTTCTGCAACTCAATCTTCTTCCTATCTCCAAAGCTCTTTATAAAACAATGGATTTTCCAGTACATTAGGACTTGCCACTAGCCCAAGGATTTTCACTGCTCCTGGCAGCCCGCTGCATTGGCAGAGTTCCCTCTGCATCCTCGACCTGCTGCTGATTGATCCCTGTAATCCAATCCATTTTCAACAAGCCACTTCAGCGCCAATAAAAACAAGGGGCTTTGCTGATTTCTGGTTTCAGCTGCAGCTGTTGGAGCCACAAATCTAAAAAGAAATATTTTAAGTCTATTTGTAAAAATATCTACTGGTAAAAAATGAAAGATCCATTACTTTTATTCAGTTAAACTCAGGGGGAAAGTAATTACTGCTGCTTTTTATGCATTATATCTTCTTTCTTATTTTATCCCTGTACACCTCTCTTGGTGTGATCATAGTGATCCTTTCAGCAAATAGGTGAGGAAATGTTATGACTGAATTCCCCAAGGGCTTTGGAAAATCTAAGAATCGACAGTTTGCATAACATGGGTGCTGCAAACATTTCATAGACTTTAAATCTTTGATTTAGAAGAGACTGTTCTGATCTGCCTTTTCTACAAAGCACCAGCCAAACAAAAATCCCATGTCATTCCAGATTTCTTGCACTATATTTATAATTTTTTATCTCAATTGAGAGAAAAAACACAAAACATTTCCTAGCACCCATACACCAAACTAGACACAGTTCCCAATGCTTTCAGATACATGATTCCAGTTCTGCAATTACTTGCAAAACTGAAGTTTTGCATTTTATTTTTAGAACTGAATTTGACAAGTTACAGCTTCCAGTAGTGGAATCTAGTAAGGGGTTTTGATGGTGTGGTTGCTGTAGAGTAAAGCAGTTATACCATGTTGTTAATAAGAGAAAGTTTACATAGTTTATAGATCAGATAATCTATTTTGGGAAAATAGATGTTGGCTCAGAGAAGAGCCAACCCTTTCTCTCCCCTTTGTAGAGAATGTTCTCTTGATTCAGACCAATATGGTTCTACTCATACCTTTTCCATCCTTCTATACCTGCATTTCTGCTATTAATATTTGTGGCTTCACTGGTTTTCTAAGGTTGCTAACACAAATAAGACTGAGATGGGATCTCCCAGAGCAGTAGTCATCCTTTAAGCACAGAATATTCCACAACCACTTTTAGCACTACAAGTCATAAAAAGAAAACTATCATAGGCTGATCTTTCCTAAAAATAGCAGTGCAGAGAAGTCTGCAATTGATAACTGAAAACTATGGAAAAATTTGTTCAAGCTATAAATTTTTTGAAATTATTTGTGAATTACTTGGGTTCACTGCAGCAGTTAGTGGCTTTTGGGTAATGGTTTAGCTGTCCTTTTGTTTACAGCCGTTGTCTGCAATAGCTAATTTCACTAGGAAGGGCAAGGAGGCAGTAGAAATAGAAAGTATGGGCCAGAGAATTGTACTGGGAAAACTATGAGAGCCAGCATTTTTTTTTTTCATTGAGCCTTATATGCTACATTTGGCACAGCGTTGCTTTAATGAAATTTTATTGATTCCACGGCAAGCTTCCAATGGAAATCTGCCCAGATTCCTGGGGGTCTCTGCTGAGGCTGGAGACCTTCAATGTGCTGATCCTTGGCTGTAGCCCTTCTGTTAATGGCTCTGTCCTACAGACAGGGGATCATGAGAGCCCCAGAGAAGCTGCTCTGTAAAATGAGACATCTCTCGGCTCTTGCAGAGAACTGCTGCTGCCATTTCCTAAGAAAATAAAGAGATGATAATTTCCCATAGCACTTGAGGGACTAGGGAACTTCTGGTGCATTGAGAATTAAAAGAAGAATAATTTCAGGTCGAATTTATCCAAATATTTGGGGAGAGAAGGGGAAAAATATTAAATCCTTACAAGCTGAAGAGCCCTGTCCCTCAACATGATCATGGTTCAGAGAAATAATAAGCCAAAATATGAAAAATATTTGTTTGGGAAAAGGTAAAAATATGGAGACCTGGTCACTCAAAGACACAAAAAGGGGCACCTCCAGCAGTTTTCGTGCAAAGGAGAGGATGTTTACCAATTTGCAGTGAGGAGAAATGGAGCAATCTCCACCAGATATATTACAGCAGAAGAGGATATAATATTGTCTACTCAAGTCCATGGCCAAGAAGGTCTTTTAAACCATTGGGAAGCTTTCAAAAGAACACCTGTATCAGTAAAATAGTTTACAGTCTTGAATTACACTCTGGAGATGCCAGCTGTATGCCATTCGTGAACAGGAATTTATAGTAGAGATGTCAGGTTGCCCAGAGAAATTAATCACCAACATCCATCTGATCTCAAAGCCAGAAAGTGCTAAAGTTCTGTTGTTTTAAAAAACCAAAAAACTCTCAAGGGCCCAGTCTGAGGGGCAGGGGCATTGTTTTCCATTTGCATCTTTGGGATCCACCCAAGACTTAGTTCCCTCTGACCACAAAATGAATGTTTATTGGGTGGGGGAAGGAACCCATCAGGTCACCCTGACCTCAACGACACCAGATTTCCTCTCTTCTATTATATCAAGAATTAATTTCTCTAACCCCCTGAGAAAGATTAGTATAATCAGAATGGGGAGAGCAGTGCATAACCAGAAGGTTATTGAAATAACCTTCAATTTAATTGAATATCTTCTCTTTTAAAGAGTTTCAGGACAGGGGACAAGCCTTTGAACAGACATGGCAGCACCAAGTTTTTATGGTTATGCAATATAACAGTTTTATTTCAGCACTTCCTCTGATTTTCATTTCTCTAATGAATCTTCTCCATGTTGGGCTCAGAGGGACTTCTTTCTGTAGAACTCATGAAATTTAAAAGAAAAACTTTAGTTCAATTTCTTGGAGGATTGCTGTTCTCCTAAATTGATTTTTTTCTCCTTGCAAAGAGTTTAATCCAATGGACAGTTAAGGGAGAATGTGCTAGCTACTGTGGAGAAAGTCACCACAGCAAGCAGTCATCACTTAACATGCAATTCTCAGTTTAGATACATTTTATCATTACCTGAGATATAATTTAAGGCTTACCACTGTCCCCCACCTCTGTGTAAACAGAAATGTTTTCATGAGATTTTTCACCCAAGCAGAGCATGGTTTCCTGCTGAGGAGTATTCAAATAATCATTGCTCTGTTTCTAAACCCCAAAAACAACACAGCAACCAAACACAACCCTTCCCATACAGTGCAGATCCAGTCCTAAGCTAAAACCCCACCTATTACAGTAAACAGCCACAAATCCAAAAGATTTTGCTTCCCACATTTACTAGAGCCCATAGGAGCCCTCTGTCAGAAAGCAGCGAACCACGAGGTTCAGTAACATCCCAACAAGAAAACATCTAAGTCTTACAGAGCTGGGAAGGGGAACCCGCTGGAAGGGAATGTTCCTGGGCAGCCCTGTGCCCCCCAGCTCCCAGAGCAGGCTCAGCAGCCCCCCAGCCACTCCTACCCTGAATCCACATTTCCTCCATCCGCAGCTGGGCTCAGCTCCCCTCGCCTCTGTGACCTTGTGATCTTGTTTCTACCTTGTCTGTGCTTCTCTAAACTCAGGATTTAAAAAGCTCTTTAAACAGCTGCCCCTTCTGCAGCAGGGGAAGGGAAGTCAGGCAAAGCTGAGGCTGGAGCAGTGAAACAGCACATGGGCATGACTGCTTTGTCCTGCCAGATACTGAGAGGCAGCACTGGCTTACAGAGCTCAAGAGAAAAGGCAGGGTTCCCATGGCTGATCCAGCAGAGATGCAGGTTGGGTGTGGAAGGGAAGAGACAAAAGTCAGACCAAGTGCAAGGCTCTACTGTGCCTGCACACCGGATTCTGCCCAGTTTCATGGCAGAGACGGATCCACCACCCTGAAGATCTGAAGAAATCCCATCCATTTACGATCAGGAAGGGAAATACATTACTCTTACACAATTTCTTTTATACCATTGCTGTGGCACAGCCAGCTCCTAGCTGGTGAGGATTCAAAGAAAGCCAACTTTGATGGAAACCACCTGAAAGACCCCAAATGTTTCAGACCATTGCCTAGTGCAAACTGCAGGCCATAGTGAAGCTTGGCTTACAGTGGGGCTTATGCAGAGGTGAAGAAGTGGATGAAATTAATTTGGGAGAGGTCCACCAGTTATGTTGGAGATGCTCATTAATCATATTAGTCTGTACCAAAAACTAACAGTCTGCCTTTAGAGACTGTCCTCATAGAAGTGATAGATGAGAATAATTAATAAAGGCAGGTGGTTTAGGCACAGACTCAAGGCCCCTGCTGTTAGAGCACCAGGGTCTTCAAGAGAGTTACTTTAACCCTTGAGATGGAGATGGTTTTTTTTTCATTACAATGAAAATTATGTTAAAAAATAATTCCATCACTGTTCTGCTGTTGCAAACCGTGAAAGTTTGTGCTCAGTTTTTGGTCAGGATGGGCAATAGGAAGAAGTCATAAACACTGGTGTGGGAGTGGTCATAAAGCTGACAACATTACTGCAGTAATGTTTCCAAAGAGGGGACTGACCATACAGCATGGCCCATCAGCACCACCTGTTTTATGGCACAAAGTCCAATAGATTTCCTAATTCCTGGTTCAGTGATTTCCATGTCATCTGGCAATCCGCTTCTTTTCCTCCTGAAACTCATATCTTCACCTGTGCCTTTATTAATTTTTATGTTTTCTTCCTTCTACTAGAAATCTTATTAGAAATACTAATTTCTCCCTCATCTTGTGTTATTTCTTGTAGGTAATGAGCAATGCACAATCCCCAAAACCAGATCCCACTGTGGTGCACAGTCAGCATCATGCTTAGCTTCTAGATAGATTAATTAGTCTGATCCAATCACATTATTAGAACACCAGTGCTATACACAGTGTATCTGTGTATATCTATATAGTGGTGCTTTGTATGGTATGGGTACACTTAATGAGACCAAATTATTTGTCCTCCTGAATCTGTGGCCATGGTGGGAGTGAAATTTCATTCATCTGCCACCTCAGAAAAGTTAATAACTTTCACAGCCTCAAATTTCAGTTGAAAAGCAAGAACAGAAGCTGCTTAAGAGAAATTGCTTGAAAAGTAGCAATCAGGGAGAAGGAATGGGACACAAGAGAGGAGAGTAGGGTCATGAGATGGAGGGGGTTTAGGTATTAAAAACCCGTGTTGAAAATGACAACGTAATGCGTGTCACGTAATTCAGAGATGGAGCCATTTCTTGAAAATCAGAAGCTAATTTATGCAGCCCTACAATGAAAAAAATCAGTCTTCCACTTTTCCTTGGGGGGAAAAAAAAATCCCCACGCGCTATGATTTAAGGCAGAGGAAGAGAATCTTTAGATTTTCTTTGACTTCATGCAGTGCTCCTTCCACATGTCTAATGTACTGCCTGCAGCTATGCTTCTTGTGCAAGGTGAGTGTGTGTGTCAGCACTGTCCTTAACAGACTTAGAGAGTCTGATGAGTTTTTCTTGTATTACCAGCTTTTTCTTTTTTTTTAATTGCTATTTCTTGTTTTTCTCTTTTAATCAATTTATTCTGTTTGGTCTTTCCATCTGTGTGCAGTTTAATTTGCCTTAGTTAAGGTGCTTGGACACTTTTTATGATTAATATGTCTAGTGAAATACCCAGGAAGAGTGACTTAGCTTTGTGGCAGGAGCTGTGAATGTTCTGAGTTTGACCCCAAGGGCAAGAATAAAGTCCTTAATTGTAGTCAATTGCATCCTTGATCTTTCTACTGTGCTGGCCTACAAAAGGGCAAATGATGACAACTCTGATGATTTTGTACTGTAAATAAGTCCATATTTGTGGACATTTATAAAGTATTCATTCACTGCCATTTTGTCAAGCTAGAATCACAGAGACCAGCAGGATTTGTAATATAGGTGCACAAATGGCCTTCCAGTAGCACTGATAAAAGTAACATTTTGCAACTCCTCTCTGTGAATCTGAAAGCAGACATGTAATCACTGCTGGTCACTCCCAATCTGGAATGGGTTTGACCTGCTGACCTCGGGGTGAAAGGCTCTGCTCTGCATTACCATTCCCAAGGGCTCTCTGACTCTCTCTGAGGCTGCTTTTTTATTATTTTGTAGTTAACCTCAAGACAGCATCACCAACGATGGATAACATCTGCAAAACACTGGCTATCTGAACATTTTCTTGCTTTGCAACCAGTCATTGGCACTCAATGAATCTGAAGGTTAAAAAGAAATTGCATGTCCAAATACTCACTGCAGAAATAGTGAAATCAGAATGGGGGGGAAAGCCCTCTTAATAGCTCCTTCCTGACACTAGTGTGTTTTTTCATTTATTCATATGGTCTTGACATTTCATTTAAAGTAATGGAAGATGTAACGATTTGGGGGTAATCATCCGAATTTGTTCCTTTTAGCTAGAGAAAACCCATCCACCAACTCCCCTCAAAAAATAGATGGGCATCAAGAAAGTTTTCGTTGCTCCTGGGTTCTGTCTATTACCACTCATTCAGATGTTCAGGTGCTTCACTCATCCATGCTAATGCTATCCCCTGTAGAACCCTGATGTATAAAATACTGCCCAACCTTACAGAAGCCTTATCCACACACTAAAAACAATTTCAGAATGCAACAGAACCATCCTTTGCATAGCAGCCACTTTCTGTCCCAGTACAATATTCAGACTCCCCACTGCATTCTGCCAGGAGGATGTGACCTCACTGGGGAGTTAGCCACAGCAAGAATCCAGAAAGACCCACGTTCAGTGACACCAGGAGGACCATCCAGGATTTAGATGGATCTCCACCCACAGCAGACCTGATCCCTGGAAACCATTCTTTTCCCCTGTGAACAATGAGTCTTTATGAACCCTGATTATTTGGGAAGCTCTGCTTATGTACCTCTGTATACAAATGTCAAATCAGCACTTAATGAGCATGAAGTGATTTCACATTGAACTGTCCATCTCATGAGCATCAACATGTCCAAGGAAGGAAACTCATTTGTTTATTCCCAGCAGTACTTTGGGATGCAGCCTTCACGAGCAGTGGGAATTAGACATGAGGAAGCAGCAAGATATTTTCCCAATTACATATTCACCCATCAATCATAGTTCTCTTTGAAACCTGGCCACTGGCCACTGGTCCCTGCTGGGAAAATGTTAGAAATGCAAGAAAAAGGGGCATTTTTCTTTTTGTGCCAAATTCCAGTGTAGAGTTAACTTGAAGCTGTAAGTAGCTGTAAGCCCAGCTCCTCTCTGGCAGATCTCTGAGAGGAGATCCATTGTAGAATTTCACAGCTGGATCTCAGCATCTCAGCCTGCTCCATGGTTTGACATTTTGGACATGTTTCACCATTGTTTCCCCAAATTTTCATCTCTGATTTTATTAAAGGAATAAATTTAAAGGAAATTCCGTGCTTTGGAGAGTGTGTTCTGGTAAATTTCTTTTTCCCATTACAACAGGATGCCAAGAAACAGAGACTGAGGCTGGACACATTACTATATATATGGTATAGAAGAAGAAAATAGATTTAGAGAAAACTCCAGCTGATTAAGCCAGCTGGCATTTTCAGGTCCATATTTCTAGGACTTCATAAAACAGTCTGGCTCTTTTGGAGAAGAAGCTCACTCTGGGGTGGTCATTTTTTTGTGGTAGCAAAGGCAAAAGCAAATATCACTACTTCTTGGGTGAATGAAACTGCTCCAAGGGACACCAAGCCAAGAGTACTGTGGGGAGACTTGATGTATGCCCAAGCTCTGATCTCCTTTTTGTCACTGAGGAACCAGGAGGAGACCAGGCCACAAGTCATATGGGAAAATATAACCCCAGGAAGCAGTAAAACCAAAATAGTCGAGACAGAAGAATGCTTCTGTGGAAATAAGGAATACACAATGTGAGGATGACAACTACTAAAATGGCCCCAAACCAACATTTTAGAGCAGCCAGATGTTGAGTCTGCAGGCAGAGAATCTCTCTAGGGTAAGTCTAACTCATAGGCAGAGAGATTTTCCCTTAATTTCTGTGCTTTGCTTTTCCATTTTGAAGGTTTTTTCTGTCTGACAATGTCTCTTTTTGCACTTACTTGTCACTTAGACACAATGACTTTGGAGCAGGTGAATTTCCACACTCCATATTTATCATTTAGACACCCACATGGTGTCAGGCTCAGTGGTGAATCTGGCAAGGGGAAAGCATTTTGAAGGAAGATTGAAAGCCAGCCTTGAAAAACCCTCTCTCATATGACAGATATTGATCATTCATGATGCAAAAAAATTTTCCACTAATGGCAAACACAAGGAATTCTCTGTATTCCTTCCTGTATCATCATCAAGTAGACATAAGGAACTCTGAAAATCAATTTCTAGGCTTTCTGGAAAAAGGAGGGGGGGGAAAATATAAAGAAGTTGGCATACAAGTTGATTGTGTTCTCTTCAAAGTCTTGGACCAGCTCTGACCATGACCATCTCCTGAAAAATCTGCATTCTCTCAGTGGAATGGAATTTCCCAATATGCCATGGTCATTTTGGCACCCATTTCTCTGAAGCAGCTATAAATCTGCAGGTCACAGAACTCTGTAAAAGGAGAAAAAATTTACCCAAGTGTTCTTGGACTGGGCCTGGAGATCAGGAGAGGGACAGAAATGTATGTCTCATCCAAAGAAAACTCTGCCTGACTTTAGACTACTAATAGCTCAGTGGGAAAGTCGAAGTGTGAGCATCCTTCAGAGGTTTCTGGGATGTAACCTGTTAGACCCTCACCTAGAACACATTTCCTCAGTTTTTGAAGGCTTGCTTGTCTGCAGAGTATCTGCCAAGCAAAAGAAATGAACATTAGGGAGCAAAGAAACCCAGTGGCAGCTGTGCATCAGGTCCCAATTAAGACATCAAACTAAACCCTTCAGCCCTAGTTCTCAAACATCCTTGTGTATAATATTTCCCATGAGGCTGGAATTCTTCTGTGAGCTTTTTGCTGGCTTTAATGTATAGCATCAGTGTTCAGTGAGCTCTCAGGGCACTCAAGCTGCTGTGTGAGACAGCAGGCTATGTTTTTCCAGCCCCACACCTCTGCATAAAAGATAAGGGCATGCCCTGTGTTACAACAGGGCTTGGACCAAGGGAGCGGGTCCCAACTGTTTGGCATGAGGCTGCATTTTAATTTGCCATGGAGTCATGCTGATTCTGAGCATTCTGATGTCCTAAATCTAAATCCTAAATCTAGCCCCTAATTTTCTAATAGTCATTTAGCGCATTGAGCATGCAATCAAAAGGAAATTCAGCTGCCAGGGTCTCTCTCCCTTAAGAAGGGAAGGGATGAAAATCTGTGAGGTAGAAGTCCACTTGTTGTGGCTTTGAATGAAAACAACCTGATTATGTTTAAGACACTTCCTGTACAATTCCTTTGTGAACCCCAGTGTACTTTGGGCCAACTAACCTCTTCAGGTCAAAGATGAAGTTTATAGATCAACACATCTCCATCATGGCATCTGATTTCAGCTCAAGTCCCAAGGAACATTTTGCCCTGATGTCAGTGAAAGTCCCATCTCTACATCCCCTGCATTATTGCAGAAAATCTTCTATTTCCTACCATTTTTCTGCAGTCTCTTGGAAGCACAGTCACAGAATCACTGCAGAGTCTCACCACGAGTGCAAAGGGCCTGTCTTACTGGCAGAGTGAAATCATACATTGCTCCCTGCTGAGAGGACCTAAGTCACCCAGCTGTCCTCACCAAAAATTAACTGAATAATCCTGCAGATCACTTCAAATTCCCCTTGCTGTACTTACAAGACAGCCCTGCTGTGAACGGGAGCAGCATGCCCAGAGCCCTCTCCCACTGCTCCACAACACAGAACAGATTTGGTTTGAAAATAACAGCAGTAGGAACATCTACACTGCCAAATAGCTGAGCTCCCTGGTTTACTGTCAGATCCTGATTCTTCAGTTGTCTGTGGTGTTTTCCCTTGAGTTCCCTTTGGGACTGGACTAGCTAATTCCTTCAGAAAAATCTCAGTGCATCTCTAGAAGCAGCTTGTTGCAGCAACCCCTCCCGTTATGAAAGTAGGATCATGCTGTCCAGATCCCTGAACACTCTCCAGGGAAACCTTTCACTCATTCCAAGCCCCAAGATGAAACATCCTTAATGAAAAAAACATGGTGACTGTCACTGGGTACCATACAACCTGTAGCTTTTTTCATGCAAAACTACCTGAAGTAAGCAAATAAAGGAATTTTCGTATCTCAGAGTTATAGAGATGTTACACCTGGCTCAGAAGGGACCAAGAAATTATTGTGAAGCACTGGACAAGGCCCACTGGCTTTGGAGAAGGACAGATTTGAGCTTGGTGGATGCAAACCACTTTTCTCTCTGCACTGCCAGGAGTCACTCCTTGGACTGAAAGCCTTTAGAAACAGAGATGGAACTGAAGAAAAGCCTGGTAGGACCATGATTCCACCAGTCTTGATGCCCACTACTAGCTTTCCTATAAACAATACTTCTGATGGAGAACAAATACAAATTCACCCTTGCACGGGTACATAATAGGATGTTTAACCTGGTAGTATGCCAGCTTTGAGAGAACAGACAAAGCCTGAATCAGAATAATGTTAGATAGGGTCTAACATGATTTGTCTGTTTCATTTTGTCACAGCATCTGCTTGGGAAAATCCTTTCTCTGGCTTTCTTTGAATTAACAGAGAGAACCTGCATTTTTTTTCAGTGCCCTACATGACAAGAAAAGCCCAGGATTCCATTTGGAGACAAAGCTGAAAGAACTTGCTTTTAAAACCTGGAATTTAGTGAAAGTACTGGAGCCACAATAGTCTAAGTTTCTAGAACCAATAAGCCAAATAGCCAAACACAACGCGCATAATTCCCCTGCCATCACTAAAAAGGCATTGAAAAGCTTTCCAAGAGGAAGTTAGCTATCCAAAGCAGGGGATGACAGTGCAAAATGGCTCTTTCAGAGCTAGACCGAGGTTGTGAATGACAAAAATTGTATGAAAACCTGCTCAGTGTTGTAGCCAAAAACAGAGAAGAAACACCCCCCAGGATTTGGGGTAGATGGATGTTGAGAGGAGGTCTTAGCACTCCTGGTTTCTGGCTGCAAATTGAAGTGTTGACAGTTGGAATTAACTTTTAAACACAAGCACGATAGCAAAATGTGATCTCTGGACATAATTGTTCTCCATAATACAAATTTGTATTTCTAGGAGCAACAGAACTAGTGAAGCCTGGTTTCCTACAGATGAACATCTAAGGCTATGTTTCTTTGCTGTCTAACAAGAGTAAGTTTGTTCTTTAAATTGTCTGACATTATGCAGCCTCTGATTTCCATGACATTTCTAGCAGCTTGATATTTTTGGAAAGAGCACTCAAACTCTTTCACTTGTGGTCAAAATAAATCAGCAGATTTTAACACTGTTGGGCAGGCGGGGTGTGGGGCAGGAGGGCGTGACAGAGAAAAACAGACATATGTAGCATGTAATGTCATATTTCTCACTTCCTTAGGAAACCAATCTGGAAAGATAAAGATGGCAGAACCCTGCCACATTCTGCTGGAGTGGAGTTTTAATTGGTGGGATGAGTGTCAAGAAAATCCCCTTTCTGAAGAATTGCAAGAGAAAGAGCTTACTGCTCTGAGTCATCTCTACACAGCCCTTAAACTACACAACAGGTGACACCTTTGTTGGAGACAGACTAAGGAAAAGATGAATTACCTCTTAAAACTCAAGTCAGATGATGAGGATAAAGTTTTAGAGTGGATAATTCCCCTTTTCAACATGGGATTCAGGCAAAATGAGTGGTTCTGAGTATGATGTAAGGTTTACCCATCAAGTTACTTCCTGGGGTTAAATATATTACAGAATTGGAACAGTTAAGGAAAGGCCCCTGCATATACTTTCATAATCTGATTTATATTCTCTTTTATCTCAGACTCCACCTCTTCAAGTCATCTTTTGAAAAACCTACTGAGAGGACAAAAAAAGGAAAACAGGAATTGGAACATTCCTGAAATTGTCTCTGCAAGAAACACATTAGTAATTTACCTGGCAACACTATCCTAGGGAGCTCTTTGGTTTGGAGAGAAGTTAAAAAAAAAAAAATCCACTTCAAGCAGTATGTGTTTTATCAATAAGTTAACAGTGAGACATATATCAGAGGCTTGTAAATTGATTTGGTGAAAATAGGTTGTGACTTACAGTACAAAATGAATTTGCAAGAACTTTTCAAGGATTAAATTGCCCCAACTCAAACAGAAAAAAGAAACAAACCACCAGGCCATCAGGAACAACAAATGATTCCTAGTATTGCAGAGTGCTTCTAAGTGTGATGTGAGCAGTATTAATTGTTCAAGCACAACAACAGTTCCATAACCATGTTGATAATAATTATTTCTTTACTTTCATATTTCATGGTGTCTGTCTGTGAATGCTGGACACTCACATGACATTTAGGAGACCTTGCTGTAGGGGTATGTCTGATTTTTAAGCTTCTTTTCTTTTAAGACTCTGGCTGGGTGAGCTGCTGAATCTCAGAGGCTCTTGAGCACTCTTACAATGCAAATGTGGTTGTCAAGCTCTACCTTCTTGTGGCTCAACTGCTCATGCCCAAGCTCAGTCCTGACCCTGAAACTTCTTAAGCGTTTTCTTTCCCTAATCAAAGGAGGGAGATCAGCTCTGAAAAGAGCAAACTAAAACAAAAAGGTTTCACACAGATTTTCTACACACTGCCTCTTCTACCTCAAAACATAAAAAAGATTACACATCACTAGAAAGGCAAATCACCAGATTGTTTCATCCTTTCCTTGGAAGTCCTTGGAAAGGTCAGCCAGTGTGCAAGGGGACAGGGCTAGCAGTGAGACAGCTGCTGGCTGTTTCATTTATCACCCAAAGGATGCTTTGATCAGCCTCTGCAGGGACCACAAACTCCTGCCAGGAGATTTTATTTCAACCAAAGCCATCATGTGAATTCTCATGTTGTCCAGAGCTCCTGGGTAGCTACCACAGCACACATTACAGACAAGACAGCCACAATACCTAGAGTATCCCCACACAATTTCAGAAGGCTTTGAGCCTCTCCCCATGCTGAGTACCACCATGCCCCTTCAGAAGGCTGCAAGGATCTGCCCTTCTCATTCTTTAACCCAGCCTTTTATACCCATCATGTTCATGCCCTGCCCCTGTGTGCCCTCTGTTCCCTTTGGTGGCTGGTCAGTGCACCTGGGCACTCCAGGTCCCATTGCTTTCAGTGCTGTTCACCTGATTTTCACAGCTGTACCCACTGGGGATGACCCTGGGCTGCAGCCCCAATCCCAGTTACCACAAACTGGGAACCTGCAGGCAGCTCCTGCCTCACCAGTGTGGGATCAGCCCCACTATTTGGTGTCAGCAGTGGATCACTTATGCCAATGTGGAATCACCCCCACTATTTGGTGTCAGCAGTGGATCTCTTATGCCAATGTCATCCTGTTGCCAGCACCTGTGGGATCTGTACACCAAGAGGAGTAGAGGGAAAGCAAAGATGAGGATTCAAGTCGACAGAAAACATGCAGACTGTGTGTGTTGCACACTTCTTCCAGACTGACAGCATTCCTCCTGAGTGGAACCCCAACCTACTCCCAAATAATTTGCTAGGGAATGATTCAGACATAAATGGGCAGAGCCCTATTTTTGCAGGTGTGAGAAGAAAAGGAAGAACCAACAGGAAATCAGGAGGGGGAAATAGGTCACAAGGCTCTTTGGTGCAGTCAGTGATTTCCCACCTGCCTGTGCCTGCTGTACCTGTCAGTCTAACACTGCTAAAAGCACCGTCAAACCCCCTTTCAGCTGTCACCTGAACTGGTCTGGGAACACTCTCAGAGCCAGTTCACTCCTTCACAGGAGAAGGAAACAGGACTGAGGATGAGGTACTGACTGATCTCTGGCTCTCTCTGACCTCTGGCTCAGAGGTAGGTGGGAATCTTCCAGGGAAATTCCTGGGAATGGCCCAGCTCATTTCTTAGGCCAAAGAGGTCCAATTTGGAAATCAGCTTTTTTTTTCAAGCCAAATGTGCTTGGTGAAAGTATCACCTTTTTGCCCTCCAAGAGCATCCTGCCTCTGACTCCACACCACTGCCACACTTCAAACGCTTCCAAACACATTCCCAAATATTCTCCCACCTTCTCTCCTCTTGGGAGAACTTCCCAGTTTTTCAGCTCAACCTTGCTGGCTGGCTATCCCCCTGGAAAAATCTTGGGAAAACACAAACAATGCACAGCTTTTTGATGAGGTGAGATAACACTGGTTCCAGGGAGATTTCAGCAAAATGCTCCAGCTGTGTTTGACATCGGTGAAGCCCAGGCAGAAAGTGTTCTGCACTGACTTCTAACACTCCTTTTGGCTGATCTGGGCCTTATCCCCTGCAGATGTCCATCAATTTGCCTATGGTATGAAGCACAATCCTTCAATTGCCTAAATGCATATTTACACAATGTTCACAAATCTCTTATGCTGAAAAAGATCTCTCCTTTAATTATCCAACACAGTCAACCATCTTCATTGGGATCCTGCCCAAGTTTATTTAAGAGGAGGAAAAAGTTATTATGAAAATTACCACAGATTTTTTTTCTTTTCCTTTATGCAATGAAGCATTTTTGTATCAATGCATAAACCACAAGAATAATCATCAGTTTAATAGTTTCCTGCGGGTGAGCCCTTTCAAGTTGAGCTGTCAGGAGGATGGGTGGGGAGCTCACTTGCAGGAGAAGTGAGAATAAGTCCCTTTCACAACACCCCCTGAGGCAAAGATCAGAATTACTCTGGGACAACTTGCTCTGCCCTCCGCATGTTGTGGGCAGGTCTCAGCCTTCAGCACTCAGTGGCATCAGCTTGTGCTGAGAAAAAGCCATTTTTTAGCAGGTTGACACCTCTGAAAAAGGGAACATGATGTTCTGTGATCTGCAGGTGAGCAGAAAAACATTACACCTGGATATGTGCTGTTGCCCTGAGTGCTGAATCCTTTGCATAACTGGCAGAAAGTGCTGTTCTGTGGGCAACAAGGACATAGCAGAGAGCTGTAAAGCAACTGTTTTCTACTTGTCTTTGGGATTCTTAGATGGAAGTTACATAAACTAAAATGTGGAAACAGAGTTTGGTTTTTTTTTCCAGAAAAGCTGCTTTTGTTGGATTGGATGCACATAAAATCACTTTCTATATTGCAGATGTTAATTGAAGGCATGTGATTAGCAAAATGATAAATTCTTGGGGATGAGGGAAGGAATTGTGCTGGTGAAATGGGATATTTACCCTTCATCTTCCAATGTGATCAATTACACCCTTCTGATGAGGGCTTTGGATGCTTGGGAACTTGGATAGCCAAGTCTCTTCCAGCAGGATCTTCTGCTGGCCTTGCAAAGACTCTCATCTCCCAGTTGTCATAAATGGCTTCTAATCTTGTGTACAGCTTGCTGCCATTTTTCATTGCAAAACCTTTTTTTTTTTTTTTTTTTGCAAATGAAGAAAAAGTATTTTATTAAGTGTTCTTATTAAAAATCAGTGGCTGAATGTAGGGCATTGTGATTTTTTTAAAAACTTCAAACATACATTTTAGCTTTGAAGATGTTTCAGCCCTGGCACTGTTTCTTCTTTACCTCTGAGATTTTCACAGGGAAGCTGGACAAAAATGAACATTTTCTCATGTTTTCTCATAAAAAAACCAAATGGTCAGTAAAATTCCAAGCCAGCAGAAGCTGAGGTTCCTGATTTCCAAGTTTTTCATTTTCAGAAGTATGAGTGGAGCTGATGTTAGTGATCTGAAATCAAAGCTCACTCTTTCAGATGTCCACATGAACTAACCCATATTTGATAATACCACTGTGACAGACACATTTGCCCATTATAACTTACACTAACATTGCACAAATATGTTCAATCCACATTGAAAGAGGGAAGGGGCAGGGAGGGAAATTAAGTAAATAGCAAAACAAAATAATTATTTAGAAGCTCAGACAAATCAGAATGTCTGATACAAGGAGTGAACACATGGCAGAGAAAACATGATGTTATTGCAAGACAACCTCATGATTTGGTATTTCTAATTATTTGTGTGGGATCTGGAATTAGTTTTGTGTTGCCTGAGGTGCAGGATACTTTCTTGTGGTGAAGTTCACAGGTGTTCTGCCTCTCTCTCCTCTCACACACATCACCATGGTAGCTGAATGCTCCTCCAAAGTGTGCAGCACGTACAGAATAGTCTGTCCAGTCCTGCTCCTCACACACAGAATGACCTTGAGTGAAAATCCCTGCACTGCCTTCACCACAGCTCCTCGAGGACTTAACAATGCCTACAGAAAAGGTAAGTCATGGTGTGGTTATCAGCAGTTCAAAGAAGTTCTGAGATCCTTTAAAGGAATGATGACAACTGAACCTGCATCTGAAATAAATTTTCAAACACCGTTTTGCTCATCCTTTTTTTCTACTTCTCTGTTTTCTAAACTGCAAACAGAGCTTCCTTTTTGGTCTGTGAATTAAAAAGGAAAAGTAAAAGGCCCTTTGATAAAATCTCTTATTGGCACCATAGCATCTTACTTTAATGAACGATGCAAATTTTAAATAATCACAGATCTTTACTCATTACTTAGATTAGGCATTACCATGATCAAATATAATTTGAATTATTGCTGTACAAATAGTTCTGTTCAGGTTTGGTAGGAACAGGAACAGAGATCTGTGTTGTTTCCATTCTATTATTCCATTCTGTGTTGTTTCTATATCAACCTTTTCCTTCCTCAAGACTCTGAATAATTTTTCTAGTAAGGATAAAGAATGTTCAGAACTTTCACATGTGGGATCCTGCATGACACAATATATCTGCTCCACAGGCTGAAGATCACTGATCTACATGGTCTTCCTCTGCATCTCTCCATGCACAAGCCCCCAGAGTTGAAGCCAGCACCATGATAAGGAGTGTAATACTGAGACATTAATTTTTGGTACTGGATGTGCCATGCTCTTCTACCTGATGGGTGAACACTATGCCAGGGAGTGCTTTAGAGTGGCCCAAAGCCTGGAGGCTGCAAAGACAATTCAAGGTTTATCAGGGGGTGTTGCTGTACTGCTCCTGTATGGGTAAGATTTGAGCTTTCAGAGGGGAGCACCATAGGGAAGGCAGCTCTCAGTAGCTGAACATTCTGGGGTTTGTTGTGTTTGTTCTTCTCCTTTCAGGTCAGCAAAGCTGAGTTCTTTTGGGGAAATCCTGTCATCTGTAGAATGTGAGACAAAACCAGATCTTCCTTTCTCTCACTCACCATAGAGGCATGGCAGATATGGTCCAATGCTCTGGCACTGGAGCAGATCCTGAAAACTAATTAATTACAACATGATGGGGATTTGCCAGAAAAATCTGTTCCAATTAAAATCTGTCAACACAAATTTGCAAAGGAGCAACGATGATTACAATTGCACATTGGGTGGAGCTAAAAAAACATGTTCCCTGTATCCCCTGAACATGACTATACAATTACTGACTTGCTGTGGTCCCAGTAAACAACTGAGATCCTGTTGTGTCATGTGCTTTCCAGAGAGATGATACAGATTGTTCCTGCTCTGAAGAGATCAGATTGCTGAAGAGATCTGAGGGTCTATTCACATTTTACACTGAAGTTTCCCCCTCTTCTTAGAGTGATCATCATCCTGTTCTTGAGCAAGCAAACACACCCTCCTTTGCTATGCATCCAACCCTGAGAGGGATTACATGCCAAGCAGATTATGATGTATAGGAATACCAAAATTACACCAGAGACCTGTGGCACAAAAGTCTGTCATGTTTAGGAGACAAGCTGAGGTTTGTAACAGCCTGAGTTGGTCCCCTCCTGTAGGAGTTCACACACAGGTGACACTTAACACACAAGGTCTAATGCACTGCACCAAATTTCCTGCTGTATTGGCTGAATTCCTTCCCACATCATTTTGTCTGTAAGTTGCCCAAGAATCTTGATATTTAAATTTCTAAAATCATACATATCACATGTACTCCTCTTTCACTTATCTCCTGTCAGCATGGCAAGCCAGGCCACTGAGCAATTGCAGGAAAGGTATCTCTAGATGAATTAAGTTGCTGAGAATTCCAGGCCTCCATTTTAAGAGCCCCTTTC
The DNA here is from genome assembly GCF_963513975.1 of Fringilla coelebs. Lineage (NCBI taxonomy): Eukaryota > Metazoa > Chordata > Aves > Passeriformes > Fringillidae > Fringilla > Fringilla coelebs. Next base: position 7,766,272 of record NC_140067.1, read on the forward strand.
TGAGTAGAGGAATTCAGATTTTATGCAGTTCAAACACATTTATAGAATCTCCTTAGTTGGATGGGGCCCACAAGGATCATTGAAGTCCAACTCCCTATTCCTGTTTCTGCCTTTCAGTGAGCCCCCAGTCCATCTCAGAACTAACCTGCATCCTCCAGAGGAGATATTTGGCTGCCCCCCAGCACACCCCAGTTCCCTTTCCCCACTCATATTTCTGTTGCTCTTCAAGAAACCCTGGGACAGGACTTGAAAGAATGCAAGCGCTTCACCGTCAGCTGCAGTCCAGAAACTCACATTTTGGGATTATGAGCCTGCACTATTCCACAGAGCAGCCTAACTCTGCTGGCATGGAGCTGGGGATAAAGCCATCATTGGCTTCCACAGAAGCTAAGTCAGGCCAAAGCAGGGAGCAAAGCACACTTGGACACTTCACCTGCAAGGTCTTCTGGCCATCAGCAGTTTATGGCAGCGCTTCATTCCTGTCTGGTTGCCGTGTGTGAGGCTAGGGTTGGAACTGGCTTTGCTCTGACTCACTTTTTCCACATAGCTCCCCTAAAAACAGAGATCTATCACAGAATTAAAGCAAGTTTTGCAGATAGAAAAACACAACCAAACAAACCTGTGATGAGAAACAAAATATTGCACACATGAATCACTACAAGGCTGAAACAACAGAAAATTCCATATCAGCCTAAATAATGGGAAACATTCAGTTTAATTGAGGTATCTCCTTTTAGGGACTGCAGGCAAACAGGGGTATCTGGTTATTGTTAGTGGTGAGAGGAGGGTGGGGAGGGGCTGGGAATCTCCAAGCACCTCCAGAAAGCATCCAAGAGACAGGATCTCTGCAACAGCCAGTGGTTCAGTGCGTGCTCTGCAGGCTGGACAGATGAGCATGCACACAGTTTTCTCGAGCTTGGGTTCCTTCCAAGATCAAAAATTGAATCCACCTGAGCTAAGCAGACTCACAAATCACCTTATCTTGCACGACATGACAGACAGATGTTTTTCTGTTGCCCTGAACTGCACAAATGGGACGTGTTCTCCTCAGGTCAGGCTCCCAGGTTAACGCCTGGCACACGGAGCTGCCTCCTTGCCTTTCCTGGGGGAAGACCAAAGGTGAAAAGACCAGGAACTGCGAGCTTGCCAACAGGCAACCAACCAGAAGGTCCCAAAGGTACTGATAGCACTCAGCCACACCCAAAATATTCCTTCTGTTGTGTCATTTGGACTCTTAAGATATAGAAGCAGGGACATGTCCTTTGATAGATGTTCGTGCAGCAGGGACTGAGGTGCAAAAACCAAAGTCTATCCTGCCATGAGGCTGCACACAAACTACAAAAATACAGCATCCACTCCTTGCCCATCTCCTGTGATCTGAATTGCTGCATGTAAGAGCACTTTGGAGGCCAGATGAGCACAGCTGTGTTCACAGCAGTTGAGATAGAAGCTTGCACTGAGACATAACAACGTTTGTAATTGTTTTTGTGGACATTTGTCAACTCCCACCTGGACACTGCTCCCCAGCCTGTGGAGCACAGGGGACAGCATTCCATCAGAGTATCCTGCTGCAAGGGTGTGTCCAGCCTGGTCCCTACAGCACAGCAGTGACTGTCAGGTATCCATTCCCCATCCCCCAGTTAGCAAATTGCCTTCTAGAAGCTCAAAAATGCACCCATCACAGGAAACCAGAAAGGCTTTACAGCATCATTTGGGGGAGCCTCTTGAGCAGCAAGGGCATTCCCATCAGCAAAAGGCAACCCCTCACGTAATAGTTCTACAGTCTTATCCTCCTAGCAGTGAGCTCTGGTGAGTGACATTAAATATTTAAATTATTGCTCTCTTTAATTCCTCCCTCTTCAGAGATTAAAGACAGAGCCTATGTAAACAAGCTCTCTCAATGTGGTGATGTATTTAAATTGTTCTTCTTTTTATTTCATCCCACACCAAAATACTATGGAGCACTAGGTGCTTCCTCACTCACAGAACTCAAGGTGAAGCCTTGGTGATGCTCACAATTTGAAGGTGTTTGGTTTCTTCCAGAGCAGGGCTCTAATTCTGCTTTCTCTAGAGAATTGTGGTCAGGACCATAAACTGGCATATCAGTGTTATGAAGTCTCAGATGATGAGCTAGGGCAGTGAACATGTTTCTAACACTTCTATCAAAACTTTGAACTTGTATTTTATGTTGTCCAGCTTTATGGGCCCAGCCTAGGCTCCCTCATTGGACAATCATAATTGCATGAAATATTACACAGTGCAGTAAAACAGCTGGCACTGGGCCAACTGAAACAAGGATCAGCAGAGTCAATCTGATATTTCTTTCACATGCAGAAGAAATCTTTTAATTTCTGCACAAACAGGATTTGCATATGCAAATGCAAGTGCCTGTCAGCTATTGGTTTGAAAGAAGGATCCCTGAAAATTGTGGTATATAGCCTTAAAGAGATAAGATGTTCCTAAAATCTCAAGAAATAAGGCATCCCAAGCCAAGACAGGAGGAAGAATTTGGAGAATTATTCTTCCTGTGTTTATGTTTATAAAAATGTTGGTACAAGGGTCTCTCACCAATATGGAACATGGCATTCAGGCAACCTGGCCTCTCTTGCTTGTCTGAATTCCTTCTGCAAGGGCAGCCCTCAGGTCCTGCAGGGTGTGGATGTGGGTGCACAGAACACCCTGGAACAGAACAAGGAGAAAAACACATTTCCAGTGGAGAGAGACAAGTAAGGAAACTCCACTTGTCTTGTGAGGAAACTTGATCTTCATGGAGAGCTTTGCAGAACACCGGGCTGGTGCTACCAGCTTGAACCTATCCTTCATCCCCCAAAATTTAATGAAACTATCTCATCTTTATCCATAGAGGAACTAACAAACACAAGGAAAAAAAAAACCAACAAAACAAAATAACCAAAGAAACCCCCTCAAAAACCTGTTCCCATAAAACCATTAATGTTTAAATTTTAGACACATGGGAAACATTTTTTTTTAGAAATTCTTTTACCTAAAGCATACTTTTTAGAAAAAAAAAAGAGAAGGCAAAGGTAGGTTTGCTTAATTAATATATTTTCTGTTTGAGATGTTAAAAAACCCACCTCAGTTCTGAATTTTACATTGAAACTCAATTATGCTTTATAGATTTACGTAATTGCAGTATTTTATATTTGTTCAATATTTTATATTCATATTGGCACAGAGGCTTTGCTAATGGCATGTGGAGACTGAATCACCAAATAGCTGCAGCCTGCAGCCTGTACACTGCATTAGCTGAAAGGAAGACACAATCTGAATGGCTAATTTATAAATATCCAATAAAATGCATGTTTTGACTAGGTATTGCTGACTTTTTTGGAGATACTCAGGAAAGAACACCTATTAGTTGTACTTTATTCTAGTTGTGCGATATTTCACTACTCAGCTAAGTTTAAAATCTTTCCATGACAATCTGTCATCTCCAGAAACCTATACTAAATGCATTTGCCAAAGGGGAGAAAGAGGTTTTTTTTTTCAATTACAAGTTTCATTAGAATTGAAACTGAAATGTCATTTCTAAAAGATCAAAAAAGATAAAACGTGCTATTCAAGAAATTGCACCATTTGAGTACATTTCCTTCTTCCTGAAGAGTTCTTTAAAATTTATATAAACCCGTTTATATTAACTCCAAATATTACTATTGCTTGCTGAAACAACAGTTTTCCTTACGGATTGATGGCAACAATTTTAGAGCAATTATTTGATTTCTTGAGTGGTTGAAACCCAGTAATTATTTTCTGATTCTCATTTATGATAGCAAGCATTCAAGCAGATAGTCAACATTTTCACGGTCAGATCAGAAGTTGTATTAGCACATTCCTGCTTTCAAGTTAAGCACGTGCTTAAGTGCCTTTCTAGGCTGAGATCTGACACCTGTTTAAATCAAAACACAACTCCACTGAACTCAGTGGTGCTGCATCTGTATGTGAGCAGGATATGTGAGAAGAAAATGAGACCCATATGGCTTTGAAAAAAATCTTAGCAAAATGTTGGACTAGCGCTGTGGATTAAAAGGAGGGCTAAAAATCACAGAATTATTGTTATTTTAGTTGTCAGTGCTGTATTTATCTGGTATTTCCTGGCTGTCTATTAGGTATTTAAGATAACATAGCCTCATCATTTTATACCAGCTAAGACTTTGACCCTAAAAGTGAATTTTAAATGTATTATGGACTCCAGAAATCAAATAATGAGAGTTACAGTCCTTTAATCAGGGAGAAGAAGTGACATCATATGCTTATCACAGCACAGCTCAAATTTCCAATACTGCACTGCTAGGAGCAATCCAGCTGAGTGAACAAATAAGATCTTCAGGACTGAAAATGACATCTGAACAAACCATGAGGATGCTGCCTATAAAGAAGATGATGGGATTCATTAAATTAAGTATTTCTTTATAGAAAAAATATAGGCTCTACACACACAGGCACAAGAGTACAGCTGCACTATGATTATAAAAGAAAATAACACAGTAAGTGTACCTTGGATTGAGCTGCACAGTCCACATCTAAGTTGTTATTAGGTAGACTAGCACAAGCTGTGCTTCCATGAGTCCCATACAGACATATATTCACTGTCACTTGATAGAATTTGTAGATAAATATCAGTCCTCCCACTGCTTCTATTGCTTGTGCTGTATTTTACTTTGAACTCCTTGTGAAGGCCCCATGAATAGATCAATACATCTGCAGGCCACAAAACAAAAGTTCATGTTTTCTACTTGCAAAAGGGCTATTTCTAGCTTGACCTATTCATTCAAGGCCATAAGTAACAGATACCTAATGATAAAAAGTGTTGGCCTAGATTCCCAACAGATACAGCTTGGCAGAGATCCACCAGTGTCCACACAGCCAAGGTAAAGATCTGTTACTTTCTGTTTCTTTAAAGATAAGTGATACAGAAAACTGCTGGTTAAAATTTTCTACTGAAAAGAGCATGACACTTATATTCATCTCTTGCCATGAATGCTTCAACCAATAAACAATATTCAAACCAATATTGTTTAACAAAAAATGTGTAATTCCCATTCATTTCCTCTTGTTTGTTTGAAAGAGAGCTACAAAGTGTTCTCAAGATTACACAAAAAAAAAAACAAAAAAAAAGAAAACGAGACAATGCCTTGTGCAGTTCTCCTTCTGGTGTTCCAGCACAACCCTGGGGAGCCCTTCTGATTTATTTCCTTTCACAATGATGCACGCAGCAGAGAGAATCAGCAAAGAGGGAGTATCTGAGGCGTATCTGAAGCTGGAGAGTGACTGTGGTCACTAGGACGTGCTACACAAGTGCCTTGCAGATCTATTATAGGCAGCAAACACCACTTAGCAAATATGAAGTCAGCAGTCTTTTCTTCTGGGTGGGTGATCTGGAGGAGTAAACATTGATACCCCAGAGTAGATTTCTGTGCAGGTGCACATCACTGGTGTGTCACTCTGACTCGTTACCCAGTGGAGTACAACACTACAAACATTAAAGGACAGTAAATGCCATCAACAGAGGCAAAGAGAAAAATTTCAGAAAAGGTGTCTCTGCATACAGAAGTTAGATGAACTACAAGGCATTGCAGACCCCGGGAATTTACAGAGACTCTAGGGGAGGGTGAACAACTTTATAGAAGAGAAATGCACAGAGGTTGCCATCAGCCTGTGCCTGCCTGAGCGAGATCAAGATGATAACAGTTGGAGGTCAGGAATGCTTTAGGGAGAGCTGAATTACACACTCAACCTTTTCTCATATCCTTTACTAGCTCCCTCCTCTGAGCCACGACTGAAATGGAATCCTGGGAGTGATGGGACTGTGGTCTGGTCCATTGCAGCCATTCTCATGGGACAAAAAAATCACAGAGCTGCTGGCCTGCAATCTGTCATCTTCTAACAATCATTTGTTGGTTGTACACACACTCAGAAATGTTCTGATCGTTACTAGTTGCTTAAGTAGGCGGAATGCCAGCAGCAGGGGAAGAAAGGCCTTGGTGGCAAGCATATAAAGGCAGCTGACAATGTTGTACTGACATGGGTAAAGAAACTGCTACCCTGGCAATGTGCTGCCTTGGAAAGGCATGAGTGCCGAGCACCAGCCAGGGCAGCCCTGGGGAGAGGAATTCAGTGGGTCTGGAATGAGGGCAACATCCGACTGCACACAAAAGCCAATGCCTACAATACAGTTGTCACTGCTCTTTTGTCTGCCAGAAAAGACAGGACAATTTATAGCTGTCATAGCAAGAGGTCTGGCCAATCCTTCTTGCAATGCCTCTGAGTCTTGGCTGGCACAGAAGGGCATGATGAGATCTCCACAACTGAGATCCCAGAGTGTTGCCATATTCTCCTCTGCTCTTCAGAAAATCTGGGCATGTGTCAGTTAAATTCAAAGCCACCTCTGACAGCCCACTCTGACACAGCAGAGTTGAAAGACTCCGAAGAAATTCTATAAACTCCTGCTTAAGGCAGACATCAGATGTGGGGCACAAAGTTGGCAACTTTGGCTAGGACAGAAGAACATCCCAGGCTGTCCCAGGCTGAGTAACGATACAGTGCAGTATGAACAAAATCAGGAAAGCAGGTCTAGGTCAGAAATAAGTATTTGCTGTCTTGGGGGTTCTAGAACCCTGTCTTGTTTCCTGCCTGTAAGACTGGCTCTCCAGCCCTCGCACAGCAGTCAGGGAGTGCAAACCACCAGCCTCCCCATGGACCTGCAGCTCGAGCAGTGCCAAGGCACAGCTTGCTGAAACAGAGGGAGCAGATCCACCAACCTATCCTGGTAACTCAGAATCCTTATCATGCCTGTCAGTGATGGCATTTACTCCTCACCCATTCATTTCCAGGAACATCCATCCCCTGAATACACCACGCTCTCAGGAAACTTTCCCATGGAATAGCCTTTGTTGCCTGTGTTTCTGTAATGCTGGAGGTTCCCTGATTGTAACACTGGCCCAGGACAGAGAGGAACAGCTAAATGGGCCCAGAAGTGCCTTCTGTACATGGAACTAAAGACACATGAGGAGAGGAGAGCCCCAGGCTGCAGTCTCAGTCACTCAGGGTGTGAACACACAGTAACTCTGCTGGACTCAGCATCGACTATTAGTCATGTAAAACAACAAATTTGATCCTTCAATATTTTTTTTTAACTTGCTCTTCTCTGAACTGTGTCCAATTTGCCAATATTAGGAATTCAATGTTTGGTCCCAATGCCAGATACAGCCATAACAGATTCACAGAATTGCTGAGCTCAGATAAAACTTTCAAGATCAGAAGAGCTGAACACTTCCTTGCTCTATAAGATGATGCTTTTTGCCCAAGCAGCCTCAAAACTTTAGTTATGGAGGTTTTCTTTGCATCCCATTTTATGTGCCAGAATGATCCCTTTGGAAAAACCCCTGTGTTTCCACCAGTCTTGCTTCTGTATAAGTTTATTTTCCCTATGTTTCCTACTAAATAGATGGGTCTCAGATTTATTTTCTCCACAGCCGGTTTCCTTGCTTGCCTCCTTCTCTCCCTCCTGTGTTATTTTCCTTTTTAGTAACACATGTCTGTCTTTACCAGCCATGATCCCATCTCCCAGCTGAAGACTGCAGCAGAATTCATGACCAAGAACATGTAGTGATCTTGAATTTTTTTTTGTTTCTTTTAAAACCAGCTCTGCAAGTTGAGAACTTGGATCTATACTGATCTCTTCAGTGACTCACAAAACAATCCTGCCTGCATCTTAAAGCTGTTTATTTTCATTGCTCCTACAGAAAGCATTTTCAGCCCAGCAGCAGTACCTCTCTCCAAGACAACTTTGCATTGATTACCTAAGCAGGTTTCATTGCATGACACTGTGATTTTACACTTCCCTAAAATCCAAATACACTAATAAAAAATTACAGGTTTGCCAGACAAGACGAACTTTTTGTAAACCCATACTGTTGATTTGCATTATTAAAATAAAAGTAAAAATCTGTCAAGAAGATCCACTTCAGGTATGGCAGGCCTGGAACAGATCAGTTGTTGCAATTGCAGCATTTACAAATTCTTTTGTGGAACTTGAAGATGGACTATGCTGCTTTTCTCTGCTCTTTCACTGCCTCCCATCAAAGGTTTATGTTTATTAAGCTATTCCCTAAACAATTGGGGATGTGCAGTAACTTCTTATCTCTACATGTTCACATTCTCCTAACACAGTTATTGAGACTGGGTCTTTCTGACCTGACTCCACATATTTTTCTTGGCACAGGATTTAGTTTTTAAGGGGATCACTATTTCAGCCAATTTTTGCATCATTAACCACCTCCTCCTCTCTATTTATTTATAATTTAATAAACCACTAATTTCCCAATCAAGGAATAAGCCAGTTTTGGCTAAAAGCCAAATTCAGACAAAATCCCAGCAGTAATAGAAATAGCTACATGAAGCCATTTTTAGAAGAAAGAATGTCAGTATTAAATATCAGTTAGAAGCTGTGAACTGCAGGTAACTGATAAAGGAGGCAAAAGATATCTGGAAAGTTATAGCTGGCAGATTGGACACCAAAGACAAATGCTTAAGCAAGAATGTGATAACAGAATTTCTAACAAATGTCTGTTACCTGACTGCAGAGTGTAAAATTGCTGATAAGAGACAAGTGAGAAAAGGAAAAAATATTCAGCAAGTAGTTTAGCTCTGGATTTGGAACACTTCAGCAGGAGCACAGCAATATGGAGAAGGAGGATTCACCTCCTGTGAGGTCTATGTGCACATGTAAACTCCCAAAGACTTACCCAAATGTCAGTACATGATTAACATGTCCTAAAAAGCTTAGAAATTCAAGAGGACTGACATAGTAAACACAGGGGGAGTTTCAGAAAGAAAAAGCGGCTTACCCTGCCAATTTTCATCCAGGGAACCTGAAATCAGCATAGGCAAAGAGAATGGAGAAGTTGATAGATGATTCTGCTGAAAGGCAAAGAAAGAACAGAAGTCTGAAAATAAAACTAATGCCAATCAAGAATGCTTTATGGAAAAGAGAGTGTGATCAGCAAATCTGCAATCAATTGGAGAGATGGTTGGCAAATGCAATGTGCAAACTCTGGGTATGTATTTGGCTGTGCACAATGCAACATTCCACATACAGTCCCTTTACAACACATCAAAAAAGGCATGTTTTAGGCAAAGCTTAGTTATTTGAGATCTATAGAAGAGTCTAGAGAGGATGCACTGACGAAACAAAGAAACTGAATATATCACTTTTATCTGACTGGATGAACAGAGGAACAGACAGCCATGAAGGCAGGTGGCTCTCTCTTTGTGTGGTGTTGGTACAATACCAAGACCAATTTTTGTGTGAGTAATTAAAACGTGTATCAATTGGGAGGGACTTTTTTGGGAGGGTAAAACACAATACCAGAAGTAAAGGGATAGACAAAACCCTTCTTAATAATTAATTTACAGCCTGATTGGTTATCAAAATGTATTAAGACAAGTCAATCAGAAAAAAAAGAAATATCTTCACAGAGTGAAAACAGCTCAGGTGAATGGACCCTTTCAGGCAGCAGAGAAAGGCATGGTTACAGTCTGTGCCTGAAAGGCAAAGTCAGAAACTGAGAAATAAAAGACACATTTTGAACGGAGAGGATGATTAATTTGAGGACAAACTGGCACGGGAAGTGGTGAATTCTCGTATGATTCGGGTCAGCAGAAGGTGGGATCCATCAGTCAGTGTCACATGAGGGATCTGATTAAATCATTTGCAAACCATGCCAGGCTCTGAGGTCTGTGCATTGCTGGAGAAGCCCCGTGCTGAGCTGCACCATCTGACCCAGAAACCTGCGACAGGGAAACGTCTCTGCTCAGCTGCACGTTGCTACCTTGCTCTTCCTTGCTGCCTCTCACAGAATGGATTGCTCCCTCCTAAAGTGCCCATCCTGGCAACACAGGGGCTTAAGAGATGAACAGAGCTTGCTTTGAATTGGAGGGAAACTCATATACATACCTTACCAGCAGGGAAACACATACTTTACAAGGTAAACCGCACCTAAGACTTTTTTCCCTTCCCTCTCTTTTCAAATCAATCAGGCCCTGTGAGTTTGACTCTATATGCACCTCTCTTGCTTTCTGTCAAATTAAAAAATTCAATTCTAGGTGAATATACAATCTCTTCCATTCAGGACTGGTGCTGGCAAAGCATGGGATGACGGGAAGTTGCTGCTGGCAACATGAAGATGGGCTGCAGCCACACAAATTCAACGGGATTCCCACATGCTGACAGAGCTCAGATGCCACCAAGAGTTTGGGGATTTGGGTCACTTTGCTGTGAAAGGTCTGCTACAACTCAGTCAGGAAAGGGCAGCCACCATCAGAGCAGTCAGGGAACCCTCTGGCTGCAAGAGACTCTGGGCACACACTATTGCTGTCCCGTCCCTTCTCCTGCCCAGGCTCAGGTCCACACTCTGCCCTTGGCTTCCCTCTTCATAATCTTTCCACAACCCATGTTATGGAAGAGCCTGGTAGTCCCACAGACCCTGAAGGAGGCTGGGAAGCAGTGAGATTCACGGGTCTTAGACAGCAACTCAAAGTCTAACAAAGATTTTATGCTTGCTCGGAATTTGGGCTTTGCCAGATCTGAGCACAGAGAGCACCAGTTTTCCAGCCTGCCCATTAAATTCCCCAAGCCAGCTCCATTTGGACTGGAGGAAATAAATGAGAAAAAAGGGCTGGGAGAGATGAACTTTGTAACAGGGCACGTTGGTGTAGGGAAGCAGGGAAAGGTAAGTAGAGTTTATTTTATCAGCACTGCACAGGAAGTCTCAGTCCCAAAAATTGCTCTCATCCCAGCCAGCACTCCATGTTATTTCTGGCACCTTTGTAAATTGATTTGCAAAAAACCCTTAGGAGTCCCTTGGTATCTCTCAGCTCCCTCCACCTCAAGTATTTTACTGCAAACCAGAGCTATTCCTACACTGTCAGGTTGAAGCAGCTCTCGGGGGCTCCAGCACCGCAGCCAGCACAGACACACCGACTCCAAAATTCAAATTCTGAATTCAAAAGGCTGCCCCTGGGCACAGCCTGCTCAGAAAGTCGTGTTTTTCACTGGCTCTGCCCAAACAGAGGAAATTAAGCCAGTTTAGCATGCAGATAGAGGGACTTTGCACCTTCTGTACAGGTCTAGTTTGAGAGGAATATCCTGAGAAAGACCCTGCTACCTTGTTTCCCTGTGAGAGACCTGTCTCATTTCATTCATGCCATATTAAACCTGATGAAGGGATAATAATTTAATTTTCTTTAGTTCTTATCTTCCAAAAAAATAGTGATTCTGCATTCTGGGGTGAAAGACACATTTTTAAAACTTGGTTGCAAATTTTGTTTCAAGAAGAACTTGCAAATCATTAATTGATTCTTCTTGTTCAGAGGGATAATCTGTTTAATTCACAATCTCTTAAATCTGATTTTCAGGCATAAAAACTGGAATTCGGGGGTCAGACTCGGGCCCAAGGGTTTGATGGACCCGTAGAGGGCACCAGACACTCATTTTTCAGTGCACTGGCCAGGTGCTTCTCCTGTCCTCCACAGTAACAGAACACAGGGCTCCAGACTCCTGGGATAAGGAGTGGGAGCTCCATGGAAATAGAATATTTTCATTCTAATCTGAACTGTTGGAATGGTGGGTATTTCAGTTTCCTGCCTCTTCCAAATTAAATATTGAAATAAAATGTTGGCTTGATCTGAAATTACTTTCTCAAGTATCTGATGAAATGGGGAAAAAAATCAGCTAAAATATTTTCTTTTCCATTGCAAGATTTCAAACAAGAAATAAAAAATAATCTTTGACATGAAAAGTCTCTTCACATGGGAAAACACAAGCATTCAATTTGGAAACAAAAAGAACTGTTTTGACTTCTCCTTTTTTTTTTCCCCTTCTATGACAGAAAATGAAATTAATTTACAGTTTGGTGTCACTGAATCTGCATTTTTCACCCAAAAGTTCAAACAGGACACTTCCTCCCCCTCTAGCCCCAGTTGTCTCCAATCAGGGCTCAGTGGAGGAAGTGTTTCAGTGGCCTTTGTGAAGATCACACCCTGAGAATCCCATTTCACTATTTACTCACAGGCAGCGCTAAATGGGAGGTAAATGAACGGGCAGAAAACAACCCCCAGAGTGACTCAGTGTCATGTGAGAAGCGTGCTGTCTGCCAGAACCACAAGCCCTGCTGCATCATCACGGTGGTTTATTTAATCTGTGAGTGAACTCTTGATATCACCTAACACATCTGCTCCCACCTTCCTGCCCACGGATCTCTGTCCTACATCTGACGGGGCAAAGGGGCTCAGGAATCCCCCCCCAGCACCAGCCTGGTCCACTGTGGGACAGGGCACCTGAAGCACTCACCAAAACTGAAATGCTACACAGAGCTGCTCGAGGGTTTGCACAAAAGTGGATGTGGCCACTTAACAGATGGGATCTAGGAAGTTGCTCTCAGTAAACCTAAATAAATTTGGGAAAGGGAGGGCAGGCACACCAGACTTGGAAGTAAGATTATGATCAAAAATATTGAGGCAATTATGCTCTCTTGGTAACTGTCCAAACTGGTATCCTCAATTTCAGACCCTTCAAGTCTCCTTAAGTTTGAAAACTTTCTTAGTTCAGGCTTCTCTATTTTCACCAAGCTTTACTCCCACTCGTCTCCCATCTTTCAAACAGCTTTTCACTTCTTGCAGCACGGAGGATGCAACATTCACAAGTTTTCAATCAACTTTAGCGGAGCTGGATTAAGCCCAAATTCCTGCAGCAACTGGAATTCGGGTGTCCTTCTAAGACCACTTATTTCTTATTGCCTAGGACAGGCTTTGCTCTGCACTCCTTCCCTATTTCTCTTCCTTAAGAGGTGAGATTATCCTTAAATAATGTTTCCCTATTGTTTTGTGTGGCAAACACTCTCTGCTTCCTGCTTTATACATGGTTTGCATTCTGTGCACATGGCCTAAGAGATCAGTTGTTCTGCCTCAGGGGGCAATTAATCCCCAGCACTGTAATCTGCACAGAGGCATTTAATCTTTCGGGGAAGATGCACCTGAAAGGAACTTTCTGAGAAGCACAGGGCTGATAGAAACCACTGAGTAAAGCCAACAGTTTAGCCAGAGGCTGGGAATCTCCTTTCTGCTCTGATCAAGTTTCCCCAGCAATTAAATGCGGAGCCTTCCAACACAAGTGTTTTTCTAAGGCTGATGAGCAAAAGTCTCAGGGATTCAGTTTCAGCACCTTCTCACAGGTCCCTGTTGCGTAACTCTCCCAAGAGAGGGTCTGGTTTTGCTCCCCCTGGGCTGGGAGAATCTTGCCTGGTATAGGCCTGACCTTTCCTCAGCCCTCATATAGAAGTCCAGTCCCTATATAGTGGATTTGCAGGGCAGAGACTTTTCCTGTTGCACAAAATCCAAGCAAACAGAGGTCCTAATCACTCCTTTGGCTTTGGAACAGCAACTAAGGCCACAGTCATTTGAAAGCACTTTGATGAGGTAATTACAGAGTGATGCATCCTTCATTTTGTCACCTTGCTCTGCACCAAGATATTCTGGATTACTTTTTCAGACTTCAAGATATTCAGACCTTTCTAAGGGAGCCAATACCAAAACTTTTGCCAGGGATTTCTCTGGAACTTGGCTGAAATTCTAAAGCTCTCTATTTCTAATTTGGCTTCCACGACTTCTTTTCCATTTAGGCTGTTCCTACCTGTATCCTGAAACATTTCTACCTTTTTTTGCATGTAGGGTTAGTTGAGGACAATGGGAAACAACACAGGAATCCTAATTTTAAGGCAGTAGTGGACAGTCACTACAGCCTTTTGTGCTTTGCACTTCAGTGCCCAGATATGAAGAGAGCAGTCAGCTGTGGACCTCCTCCTCACCTGCAACACATTCTCTGCACACCCAGCAACACTTCCCAGCCATTCAGAACTCAGATTTATCATTTTGGAGACTTGTGCAATTTAACTCACTGCTGGCACTCCGTGTTGGGAACCACCACACCATGACATCCCTCAAAAGAGACGATTCATCCTCCTTCCATTGCCTTTCCTGTTTCCATTTATATTGCTCTGGCCTCACTCAGGAGTTTTCATGTTTTTGCTCAGCTACACTCTCTCAAGCATGGGTAGAAAGGGAAGGCAGATAGCCTTGCTTTCCTGACTGATCCATGCTCAGCACATCCTCTTATTCCCAGTCCACCAGAGCCCAGCTGCATCCCCAGCACCCTCTCACACAGCTCCTCTGCAGCGCTGGCTGCACCGAGGGCAAGGAACAGCACTCACCCTTCTCCCAGCCTTGCAGTAGAGCTGTGGGTCTCTCCATGCCCCCACTGCCTGCAAAGCTGCCCCACTGAATTTATCCCACTGGGATAAACCAGCTCCATTTGCAAGGTCTGGTGCCTTTCCTTTTCCTTCCTCACCTACGGAACAGGTCTGCCAGGAGCGCAGGTGCAGGTAGCAAGAGGTGAGGCTCTCAGGTCAGCAGCACACATCAAAAGGGACACATAAATACCGACATTCAGGACTGTGTTTTCAAACCCAGGACACAGGCAGATGGACAAAAAAGACATTAAGCAGATAATAAGTTTTAGGCAAACATTTCTTCTGAAAACGGCTCCCTGAAAACCCATAGAGTTTTCCTGCCAGTAATGAGCTCTAGGCTAAGGGATGTCTGTAATGCATATCACATATGAATATGTTCAGAATAAGGGGTCTTTAGTTCAGCAACCGGTGCTGGACAAGTATAGGATGAGGTCAGTCTTAACTAAACTAAAGTTAAATCACTTTTGAACTGGTATCAGACAAAAGCTCATCTTCTAGGAAAAGCAGAAGGAAAAAACAAAACAAGGCAAAAACCAATCCATGAGTCATGAAATTGAAATAGGTTATTCAGTCACAATGTCCTGCAGCCCCATTCCCCCCCCATCCAGTAAAAAGGGTTTGAAGTCTGGAATCTCATGAAATATGCGTGACAAGGAGCTCAGCAGTATGGGCACAGAAGAGTCTCCTTGTCAGACCAGTGTTTTCCAAGAAGTCCCACCCGTCTCCAGTCTTACATCACTGCAGTTGCTCCTTGGACAATGTCAGGAAGTGATTCCTGCTGCATGTGTCCCCTTCAGTGTCCTTCTCTGCATTCCTGTTCTTAGGGTTTGTTTTTTTTATTGCATTTTGACCTATTCTTTCATTTATTATCTCTGTAATTGGTTATTTCTCCTCAGTTTCTTTAAATGTTCTTTGTAAAGTACCACTCTTAGGTTTTGTAAGGATGGGAGTGAAGGGTGACAGTTCTAAATGGGAGCAACAGACGTCCTGAGGAAAATAATGAGAACAGAGAACATATACAGCAACACTTCTGAAACCACCCAGCCTGCAAGGATTCCCTGAACCAGGCTTGGTGGCTTTGTATTTAATAGCTCTATTTAGATTTATTTTTCCCATGGACTTGTCCAGTCATCCTTTGATCCCTTGGAGGTTTCTAGCAAGCACAGTTTCCCCCAACAAAGTGTTCCAGACCTTGCCTGTGAACTGGCTATTCTTGAAAAGATCTCCTAATGCTATATTACACTTCTCAAACGTTTAGTAGCTGAATTCCTGGTAGACCCTTTGATAGATCTAATATGCACACTAGGAGTAGGATACAGAACCAGTATCCTGAACTCCAGCAGTAAGATATTTCAGGTGAAAGTTGACATAAATGTAATTACTGATGTCTGTATTAGTATAATTTTATTTTAAATCGTCTGGAGGAAAGTTACCTGTTTATAAGAAGAAATATAACTGAATATCCATGAAGAACTGGCAACATTTTAAAAGTCTGTAGGTTTGAATCAACATCAGCAGGTATTAGCTACACTGGGAAAGTTTCAGAGGTCCATCCTGAGAAAATAATAGGACAACTCCAGTTCCAGAAAGCTCTTGCAAGAAATTAGGCAACAAAATGAAGGCATAAAGAAAATAAAAGTGAATAAAGAGAGCTTAAGTGTACATTTAACTGACCCCTCTCCCTATCTCCCAGAAATCAAAAGCAAACATTTAATTGCCTCCAAAATAAAGCAGGATGGGAGCAAGCTTCAATCTGAGCTTTAGGCAGAGGCTCCCACAGCTCTATTATTTTAGTTGCTCTGCTCACACCTTCAGCAGCTCCTCCCCAGCAGCCTGTCCTCAGGGATGCCGGGGAAGAACAATGCAGTGATTTTTATCAGCCCTCCCTCAGTGGCACTGGAACTGTAGGGAAGGATTGGATCCCTGGCAAACAGCGAGGAGTGTCCTGCACCTCGAGTGCAGCCCCGGGTGAGTCAGTGCAGAGGCTGACTGTAAATCACTGCACCCTGCGTTGCACAACCGGCTCCTGGGGAGGCAAATACAGCCCCCGGGGAAAAGCAGCGGCCAAACAGCCCGAAAAGTAAAAGTCACCTGCAGGGACTGCAATCCAGAAACCCCAAACTGAACTCCACCAGATTTTCATCGGCGTTTCCAAAGGAGAGGTTAGCAAGCTGTGGATTGAAATGTGAAATCATTGGGCAAACTGAGTGAACCACAAAATGAGTAACTTCCTCCGTGAGCTCCCCCCGGAGGGGTCGGGATTGCTTTAAGGTGCGCGGCCTCTGTGATGTAAATTGTCTTGAACCCTAAGAGGTTTTGCAGATTTACATGATAAGGAACTGTTTTCTCCCCCAACTATTAAGCACGATGCGGGGGAGAGATTGAGTGGGAAGGAAAGAAGAAAAGCAGAAGCAGAAAGCTGGAAGGAGGCTGTAGGGAAAGAAGATTCTTGCAACACACTGATAGACGAGATTGAAAGTCAGCGGGGTAAAGAGAGCAAGAGCAGGATTTGGGCAGGATTATTGCAAAAGGGACTGAAAATGGATATCACACGTGGAGCTGCTCAGGCCTGATGCCAATCTGCCAATATGTGCTTTCACCCACGGCACCCATGTACAGAGAGCTACCAGGCAGTGATGGAACAAAACAAACACAGTCCTGATTTTCTATAACATTTGTCCCAATATCAGAAATCATAAATCCAGGTGATTCTGGAGCCAGTGATAATGTCTTTGGATTTAAAAGGGCTTGGTGGACTTTTCTTCCATGAATTTTGCCCAAATCTTTTGCCCTTACACAAATCTTTCACTTCTGTGGAATCACATGGCAAGGAGTTCCATTATTTAATCAAACATTTAATTAAACAGGTGCTCCTTCCCCCAGGAATGGTGCTTTGGCCAGATCCTGCAATGCAGGAAGAGTTGTGGGGGTTGTCTGAGAGAACTCGATGATCTTTTGAGTCTGGATAACCGAGAAGAAAGGGCTACAGTGACTTCCAGGGACTGGAAAGTTCAGGGAAGCAGAACAGAAGTTCTTCATGGTGACAGGAACAAGAGCAGTCTAGGGAACAGAGTACACAAGTAAAGCTTTTGGAGTTGGAGGCCATTTCCAGATACTTCAGATATCCATAGAAACAGATGAATCAGCATGAGAGCACATCTACAAATGCAGTGGTGATATGAGGATGGAGAAGAATCTGCCTCAGGCTCTCTTCCCACAAAGGAGAAACAAGTCAAGCCTGGGAGCATGGAGTGGCTGAAAGGGTAAGATGAAGACAGGAGATAAATGGATGTGGAACTACTAACATTCAGTGAGGGGAAAAGGAGCAGAAGGTTGACATGGAAGTGATTTCTCTGGGTCTGAAGGAAATTTTCAATTCTTTCAAGGGAACATTTTTCACCTCCTATTCCTTCAGGTCTTGTCACGACAGAAAGCTTCATTCTCTTCATGTTCTCAATGGTCCAACTCCCTCCAGATCAGCAAACTTACATAAATGGAAGTCAGCAGAACGAATCCCAGGGCTGGAAGAAGAAAACTCCTTCATCATGAGTTCCTCAGTGCAGCATGTGAGAAGGCTCCTTCCTTTTAGCCTCAGAGAGGATATCAAATTGCTTTTAGTGTTGCATCTATCAATGCTGGGCCACAAGACATTTGTTTGCTTCAGGTGTCATGGGAGCTGAAAAATCTCTTTGCAGGGAATGATGTTATCCCTCTAAAGCCTTATCTTAAGGAAAACATACGCGATCTCGCAGGGAAGCCTCTCCTGGTTGCATTTTAACTGAACAGGAGGTTCCTTTCCTGACATATCTGTTAGCACAGGAATATCTGCACACACACATCCACACAGCACTTTAGCAACCAAAGAATGCAAAGCCCTCCTCAGATGGGCTGGGGGAGGGAGGCAGCCAGGGGAAGAAGGCTTCCCATGCCATTCCAGTTCTGAGATATCCCTGGAACGAAGGGGTAATTACACAAAAGCCAAATATGTCGGTTCTGAGCTGCTGCCAGCTGGAGCCTCTGTGTCAGCAGGGCCAAGCCCCACCATCCTCCAGCCACCACCCTGGGGTGTCTTGCTGCCCATCTGCTGGCCTGAGGATCCTAAACCTTGCTCTGAAAGAAACCTTGCTGGGCTTTTTGCAGGGCAGTAGAGCGTAGTGCTGTGGGCCATGGCCTTGGGAATGGCACAGAGAAAGCAGCTCTGCCTTGCTGACGCTGCCAGCGAGGGAAGGGATGGATTCTGTACTCTGAGATAGGGACAGAAGAGGTTCAAATTACTGGCAGATTTTGGAAAGCTTTTTAAGTGGTATCTTCAAAGGGTATGTTACTTGTCCTAACTCTGATGGTGTCAAAGAATATTTCAAAGGGGGTATTGTTTGAGCACTTTCAGATGTCTCACCTTTAATGTCTCTGAGCTTCTGCTCCTCCAGTATAAATGGAATTGCCTGCCTTGCCTGTGATGTACCCTATAGGGGAAACTTTTACCCTCTGGAAGACTCCCACAGCCCCTGAGATTGTAAGAAGTAGGATAAATAATCACACCAAGAGTGTCTCTTGAAGTCTAAATGTTGTGGTTGTTAAAAATTGAATTCTTGGGTTGTTAGCACAGTTCTGCAATAAACTGCTGAATTCCCTTATGCCATTATTCTCTCTGTTACTGTTTATGTTTTCCAGTATTTGTTTTCTATGGAAGAACTTTTTTCAAAACACATTTTCATTTTAAAATGTTCACTGTTTTTACCCATTGCTATCTTATTTCATCCTAAAGAAAACAAAAATTTAAGTAGAAATATGATTGTGGCTTGCAAGAAAATCTCTGAAGTCAAGATGCAATGAACTAGTAAAAAGGTCGATGTCACTATCATGTTTCCAGCTCATCTGGGCACAGTTATCTCTGCTTGGGTTTGTACAGCAGCTTGCTCAGTGCTAGAGCTCGTCTGAGGTTTGTGGGCTTCCCTTTTAGACAAACAGAAGTAGTAATACAAAATCCAGCAGCATGAGTTCAGCCCTGTTGCCAAGGACCCCCACTCCTCATCCCTTTCAAACCCCGAGGAAATCCATCGATTACATGCTGCTTTTTGGAAGTCAGCAGTTTTGGGTGGTTTTGAACTGGGGGGCCTCTTCTAAAGCAAACATAAATCAGTGCATATGTATACACCCTCCTGCACACATAAACCCCATACATCATTTTAATAAAACCTACCAAAACAAGGAGTCCAATGCTCTCAGAGAATTCACCTCTGTAAGATGAAGAGAGCAAACAGTGTCAGAGACACAAGTCACCTCTACTACCAGAAGTCAAGAATTTTGTGGTCATAAGGATGGCATAAAAACATGGCTATAAAGCCAGCATTTGGAAGCAAGGGTGTTTGCATGGCTAATGTGGCTAAAGAAGGAACAGTCGGTGTTAAAAGCCAATAGGGATAAAAAACAAAGAAAATTCTGCCCTTTAGAAGATTTGAAAGGGACTGCGGCATCTCAGGACAAATACTTCTGCCTTCCCTGCCTCCTACTTAAATATCTTGCTGGAAAACAGGAGGTGGGGTATCAGGCAGAGGGAAATGTGTCATTTACTGGCACTGCTTCCTTCCCCAGCACTCCCACAAGTGCTGTGGTTTTACTCACAGGCCCACTGAAGGTAGGAGGAATCCCATACCCAGTCTGGAAACACCAGTAAGGAATGAAGCAAAGAAACCCTGCCCCTGAGCTCAGCCAGTGGGCTATAAGCAGAGTTACTGTGGCCACTGCACAACAGCACAGACGACTTCTGTTCCTGCCCAACAGCATCTTACCTCATCCATCAGCCCAGGCTTGGACTGCAGCACGACTGGAAACTTCTAGCCACAGTATTTTTCACTTTTTGGGTCAGGTTTCTTTTTGGGGTAGCTGACTGTACCCTCAAAAAAAAAAAAAAAAAAAAGCCCCCAAAACATTTGTTGCATTTTTACATCCCAAATCTGCTGGTCTGAATCAGATCAGCATTCTCCAACATTCCAACCCTTCTCTCAGTGCTGTACTGTGGCACTGATCCCTTTCCTAGAGGTACTGGGACAAGACAGCAGTATGTGACTGGCTTCTCTTTCTGAGGGATTAGAAAGGTCTCCATTCCTTTGCATTGTGACAGAACATTTTGCCTTGGGCTTTCTGGGTTTTTGGTGCAATCCCAAGGGTAAGCACTACTTTAAAAACAGAAACAACAAAAATGTATTTTCTGGCATTCATTTCTAGAAGAAATGAGAAGAGCCCAATTTAATATGCATGACTTCAATAGGTCCAGTAAAATCTATTCCTTGTATACAACCTAATTCCCTTGCCATAAATTCAGATTTGTTCATGACCACAACAAAGACCTTCAATGGTTGAGGAAGATCATTACAGGATTTTCCTTGTTATTACAGCCCAGCAGAGAAAGCGGTTTCAGCACAGCTGACAGAAGTTTCCATCTAGCAAACTCTGCAGATGGGTCACAGGCTTCCAAAAAGTGTATCAGTCAGAGATGAATTGGATTAAAGATAATCTGCAATGTGAAATCCTGTTAGAAAAGGGGTTTCCACTGCTTCCAGAGCTGAAACTCTCCTGGACTGAAAAAAGGCAGCTGATGTTTGTTTTTACAGCTGTGCAGAGTGAGAGGTGTGTGTGTGCGTGCTGGGGAACAACACATATGGTGACCATGTGACACGACCCACAACCAGATGAAAGAAAACTGTCCAATATCTCCAGCAGCGTGGTTCAAATTCCACTTCAGCCAAATTGGCGGGCGTGACAAATGCCAGCTAGTCCTTCTTCCCTACATTGATTTAGGAGGCAAAGTACTCTGTTTGATCACCTGCATGCTGTGGTTTTCATCTACTCCTAAAATTTTTGGGACACCAAATAGGGAAAAGCTGCTGGTTGTTAAATCATATCATTGCTTCTCCAGTTCAGGTTTCTTACTCTTCCTCCTCCCTTTTTACAAATGGTGGGTTTTTTCCTTCAAGGTTTAGGCTATTGGGGCAGCTCAGGGAAATGAAACTGGGTGCTCCCGCAGCAGAGGAGGGTGATGCAGCGCCAGAAAATTCACCATCGGGGACAAAAGCCCAGACTGGAGCAGAAGGAATCTGACATAAAGCAGACAGGTACAGAAAGGGACTGGACAAATCCAGGGAAGAGAAATCCATCTGCAGCTATTAACCAAAAAACATGACCTCTGCTCTCAGACCTCTGCTGTAAGGAACTGAGGGGAAAGAATTGCCCAGCCCATGCTGTCTGTATTGCCATTAATTCTGAGTGACAGACAGATGGACAGGCTTAGGGGTCTCCCTGATCCACCATTGCCATTGGAGATGGAGCTTCTTTAGCAATTGCTACATACAAACTGCACCCATAGAAATAATTTGTCTTCTTTTACTTTCATCAATAATAGTGATGATTCCTTCATTCCCATATGGAACTCCCAAATATTACTGGGTCCAGAGGAAAAATGGTTCCTCCTGCCAACCAATCCATGGATGACACAAGTGCTGAGACGTACCAACAGCAATAGCACACACCCTTTTAACATGTTTTATCTGAGGTCAGTTTTACTATTGAGGAGTCCTTGCTGTGTTTACTCCCTATCCCTGTCTGCCTATGAGAGGTCACAAATGGTTCATGCTGTTGCACGGTGCTTGGGAGTGGCAGCATCAATCCTGTTCTACTGAGGTGGGAATTTAGTGAGTTACAGTTCAAACCTTTCTTCTGTAACTGGCCTTGTTTGTGGCTATGGACAGATCTGTTCTCTTCCCGTGCTTAGGCTGACCCAGGCATGTCCCACATTACCCAACAAATGGGGGCTGCTCAGGGTCTGGGGTCAGCTGTGGTACATGAGGCATCACACAATAAAGCCTCAATGCTGGACAAGTCAGTCTGCTCCTGCAGTAACACACTCTGCCTCAGTGGTAACACTTCACTGAGTTATGAAGCTGGTAAGATTCAATCTGTAGCTTCACTTGAATTTCTAACACTGACCTAGGAAACTCCTTCAAACACAATATCTTTTCATGAAGTTCCAGATGGACTTGCCAGCAACACCAGGAAAAGCATGATGACTGTTTTGCTTCCCAGTCTGTTAATGTAAAATATGGAAATACAATTGTCTCAGCAAGGGAAGGATCTAAAGATGCTCACGAAGAACAGATTATATAGTCCAAGATGAGGAGACACGCTGTCTCAGTTTGACTGTCAAAACTTTCTATGGACAAACAATCCAGGAAAAGACTGAGAAGCTGGAGAGGCTTGTTGAATTATTGTGGAGCGACTTTTCCAGGAGTTGCTCTGTTTGCATGTGTCCCAAAACATTCAGGGCAGAAATCTTAACAGAAAGATCAGTGGAATTAAATGAGATTATTATTTCACACTGATGATGGTAGAAAGTGTCTTTGTTGATCCAAATCTCTGCTTTGAGGTGACCTGAGAAGCAAATGGTTTTGTGGATAGTCCAGCAGTTAATGCTTCCTCCCTGCCTTGAATGAAACCTGTCCACACAGGAACCCCTTAGGCTTTATTCAAATTCTTAAGCTGACTTTTTTAATGAGCAGAAAACCACCTATAATGAGTACTTGGTTAAATTAAAAATTACTTTTGTTGATATGAAACCTTTTCCTACTCACTTAAGATTGGCATTACCAGAAATTTTTTTATGCAAACCTGTCCACACAAGCTTTACATTAAATCCATTAGGGGAATAATCATACCTTTAATTCAATCAGCTCGGTGTTGATTGCAAACCAACAACCATTAAGTGGCTGCAAATAGCCCATAGTTCTGTCAAAAATACCTTGTCCACTTCTGTAGAGAGCTTTACTAGAAAACAAGAGTAACTGGAAACCTTGAGCAGTGGCAACCCAAGGAAAGATGCTGAAATGCTCCCTGCATTTCTGGTCAAACTAAAAATTGCTTCTGCAACTGGTTGCTGAGCATCACATTAATAAGATATGCTGAAGAAATAAAGACTGTTCCTGACAGTAAAGTGGGGGGGAGAAATTACACATGACTCAACTATTTCCTTGCTACGATTTATTAGATTTTAAATGTGCTCATGTTGTACCCATCAGCCTCTCTGCTGCTATGGAGTCTGTGCCAGAATTATGACAAATGAGATTTTTCTGCTCACTACAAATTTTATCTGAATTATCTACCATGTTAGAGGTCATGGGTATAACACTTCATTTTTCTCAGTACCATAGATACACTGAATGTGGATGCCAGGTCATGAACTATTTCACAGGCTTGCTATCATGAACTCATGTGAAAAAAAACATAGTGCACAATTAGGCTTATCTTCAACAGCTCCCAAGAATGAAGTCCAGTCTATACTGATTTATCTGATCTTTCCTATAAACTGGAATGAGGATAGTGTGGGGACACAGAATCCACCCTGCCCAATTGCAGCAGAATGAAAGGAACAATAATATCAAGGACAAGGACAACAGGAACGGTGAGCAGTACCTGAGGAGTGGAATCGTGACAGGTCTCAAAACAAGCTTTTGAAAGAAATTGTCTTCTGAACAATGACTTGGTAAATACAAAGCACACTCTGAGTAGCCACTGACCCTCACAGAGGAATCTGCCACCCGTGTAGAGACAGAGCTTGAGGGAGAGCTTTCTGCAGCTGTTCTTGACCCTTAGATAGCACTGGAATGACCAAGTTGGGAAAAAGCCCAGTTAATGTCTTCCTCTCAAAGACAGTGCTGGTGGGGCTTTGTCAATGTTTGGGGTTACAAATAACTCCAAAGCACTGAGAAAACAAAGCAAGAACATGTGAAATGTGGGATTATCCCAGATGTTGCACTTTAACTTCAGTTGGCAAAACCACGACCCGAGTAACCTAGTGAGATGGATTGCAGTGCAACTGGATGTATATTATCCATATTATTGGCCTAATATTTCAAGCTGATCTTCTGCTTACAGTTCATGTCAGCACATAGACTGGCTTATTCAACCTCTTGAAAACATCTTGCAGAGATAAAACACATGTGTATATATTACAATCTTTGGTAAGTCAGAGTCTTCTTTTATAAAACAGTGACGTTTACGGGGGGGGACTGATCATTTTCAGATGTTTTGCTTAATTCAACTAAGCAGTTAGACAGATACTAACAACACAAGAACAATCCTAAACATTTTAGAGCCAGAATCTCTTCATCACCCTGGACCAGTCACTGATCTGCAGTCCTGTGAACAACATTTACACTTCTAGTTTTCTTGTCATAAATTGGAGCTTGGATGTGCCACCAGTTTTAAAACCTTCTGCAACACTGTCCCTTTGAGGTGCTCACTGGATTTCTAATTAAGTGAGACATCACTTCTTTGAGAAAAGACTTTTTCTTCCCCATATAGTTTTTATTTTTTAATAGGTGGGAATCAGAAGTAGAGAAAGGGACAAGGGAAGATGCAAAGCTGAGCAAAGAATTAGAGCAGAAACACTGGAGACACAGTCATCTGAACACACACTGGCTGTGTACACAGCCTGGTGAATAAAAGCTTCCAGCCCCCTGTAATACAACACCTGAAAAACCACTTGATATCCCAGAAGCTGGCCCCACTATGTAACAGGAGATTGCTTGTAAATTTAGAAAAGAAATTGCCAAGCTACTGAACTACCGTGGGAAACCTGCCAGGGTATCACCTTAAGGAAGGCAGTGCTGGCTACTGGGACTGTGGTTGCTTCTCATTAAATGCACGAACAGCTTCTGGAATAAGACATTTCTCTGTAGTATTACTCTGGCAGCCTGGAATTAAGGAGTCAGAGGACAAGCCCTGCTCTCAGCTAGCAGGAACGTGACAGCCATTTTCTGGCCCCGCTTTCCCAGCTGCTGTTTGGAAAGGATCACCAGGCTTCCCCTTACAGGGAATGACTTTAAAAAGCAGGTCTTTTGTACATAGATCTTTCCTGTGCAGTTTATGCATGACAGCAAATCAACCATGGAGACTACATTAGTAAATATATTATGATGAGAGAAACTGTGAGAGGATTTTGCTCATCAACCTTTGAGGCAGGACTGCTGACTGGCTTAAATGGCACAGATATGTTGATTTCTAAAGACTACTACAAGTGGGAAAGTTCAGGTGACACTCAGACACCTCTCTCCTGTCGATTACCATCCAGAATTCCACAGGGAACAGAAAGACAAGGACTCAGGACTGCTGCATACACCATCAAGGACAACCACTCTTCCCAGTTGCCCCTAATTACAGTGGAGAAATCTCTTTGATTTCATGGCTAGGAACCTACTGCAGAATCAGGCTGTGGCTGGCTGAGAATTGGGTGTGTAAATCTTCACATATAAACTTTGTTCCTTTGTGATGAATGTCATTTGATGAATGTCCCAATTTATATTTTTCTTTAAGGACTGAAACAAAGATTGTAATTGCTCAGCAGTCAGGTTGCCAAAACACCTCTTTTGCTCTCTTCATCTAAAAAGCTGTATTGTATTTAAATATTTAATGTTGACAAACACTGAGTATCAGCTGCAGAGAGCTACAGAGTAAAATACCAAAAATGAAAGATACTTATTTGCACTTTTTTCACAAGGTGAAATGGGCACTTATAGCAGTGACTTCCCTGAGCAATTTTGAGTGGGATAAACTGCACTCTGAAAAGGCCTGTTTCTTTCTGAGTTCAGTAATGTTTTTCAGAAGAACTGAGACATTTATCTGCTATTGAAGCTGAATTCTTAAACCATTAGAGGACTGCTAGCACAGTATGCTTTATCTTTGCTCTTTTCAGGAGGACAAAGCTTTGCTCTCAGGGAAGAGCTATTTCTTTATGGTATTTCAAATCTTTTCTAATAAATTATACAGATCCACATGCCCAGGTTTGGAAGGATCAGCAGTGCGAATTCTTTGGAACTCCTGACTGTTCTCAAAAAACACAGAATTTTTACACTTTATGGATTCTATAGAGATATTGATGGAAATATAAATTCTTCTGTTAGCTGTCAATGACTCAGCTTAGCTTTGTCCTCAATATCTGAAGCAGCACAGAAATAGCAAAAAGGAAGAGAAAGAATTCCTTAAGCAGACATAAATGCAAAGACAAAGTGTGACAAAGAGCTGGAAATTTGACAGCTGAATGATAGAGGCGGTTCCCAACAGCTTTCAGACACTTTCCTCCCTTTTCCTATCCAACCTTTTTTTCCCTGTACAACCTTTGATCTAAAGCCCTGTGCAGAGTTACAGAAGAAGAAAGGACATTTGCTGACTGTCCTGCTGTCGCCTTGAAGAGACAAGAGAGTCCCTAAGAAATGCTGCAATTACTCTGACAGAGTCACAAGTGCACTGTGCTCACTCTTCAAGTCTAGACACCGCTCTTGAAAACTATCTGGAGAGATATCCATCAGCATGGCTGCAAACATCTGCATCTGCATAGGATAGCAGAGCCTGAATTTTATCACACACTACAGGATGGCTGGTTAAGCTTATTGAAGTGTGGGATGAAAAAGCATATTAATTAGTTAAAACAAAACTGTTTAATATTTTATATTTTGTGTTTTATATAGATGACAGGAAGGCAACAGAGCAGCTGAGAGTTTTGAGGCCTGTGTAAAATGCAGAGAGAAGCTTTCAAGACAATCTGCTGCAGAAGGTTTTCTGTGTTTGTGACACACTAGCCATTTTCCTTGTCTCTTGCTCTCCTCTTTATCACACTGGGATAAAGGCTATTGTACAGTTAGAATTCTCTCTGCCAAGAGTCATAAAATGTTGCTTTCCCCTTTGTTTCAGGATTTCTTTCCCAGAGGTTCTTTCTACTCCTGTGTGAGCCTGAAAATATTATGACATGTATTTCCCATTTATTTTGAGACCCAGAATGGGATCTGGATGCTAATTACCATGGCAACCTGTATACTACTATTTTTAATTTTACTAAATGGAATGGATGTTGTGGGGAAGCCGCTTGGGTGAAGAGTACAACGTATGCATAGCTTGTGGTACTAAAAGGTGCAGGAAAAACATGACTTAAAACTGAACCTTCAAACTTGTCCTAGAATGAAAGAGAGCTACCAGCCCTATGGGCAGCAGTCTGACAGACACAGCTGTTCTCTTAGCATATACTTTTTAAATGTAGCCCTTCTCTTTGTGTTCACTTAGTGCCCTCCTTTGTTGTGTTAACTTTAAACAGTTTTCTGACTTTGAACAACCCATCTGCACCCTTCCTCATATTCAGTGGCACAGGATTTTCATTGGCACAGGTTTTCAGTGTGTTGCAACCATGCTAGGGAGGGCATTCCCAAGAAGCCATAGGGGCAACTTTTTGCTTTCCTTCAAAACTGCAATGCATGAAAAAGCTTTGATAACAGACTGACAGACTGAGGCTGGTGCCGCTTATGATGAGGCAACAAAGAAAGTTTATTTCATCAGCTGTATCTGCTGTTGTCTCTCATCTCACTCTTGAGCAGGAACTGCCTTTATGCACACTCTATCACATCACAGCAGCAGTTAGCTTTTCTCCAGGACAAAGGCTTCTGAGAATCCCAGCAAGGCAAACAAAAATTACATGTGACCTCTCTCTCCCAGCACCTCTGACTTTCTGCATTGCATCCTGCACCCACCAGCACACACAAGCCCTCAGAAATGCTGAGAGCACACAAAATTGTAAGAGCTATGTGGTAGCTGCTGGCAAGCACCAGTGCTTCAAATGCAGCCAAAGTTACAGCTTCCATTTCTGTTATGCTCATGGTATAACCTGGAAAATATTTCTGATATTGTTACAGGTTTTACCATGATGGCAAACTCCCTTCAGCATCAGCATCAGAATGACCTGTACCTTCTACTCTTAATGAAGTACTGCCCACTGAAAACAGGTGAAGTTTTTCCACTCTTCCTGTCCCAGGACAAGGATGGCATCCTGTGACTCAACATCCTTGTAGGCTGTAAGTGGTCAAGTGTGGCTTTCCGTGTGAGAGCTGCTGGGTAATCCAAATTCCTAGCTGTGGCAGGAAATGAGCCAGCAGGGATAGCTGAGTCTGAAAAAGATGAGTTACTTCAAGACACTTCCCAGTGGGACTCTGAAGGAAGCCACTGTCTCTTGCTGAGAAGCAATCCTGTTTCATGAGAGGTGTATTTTGAGTCTTGTGGCTCTTGGCTATATGAAAATTTTGCTGTGAAGCAGAGAGGGTTGGAAAAGTAGGCCACTCCCTCAAAGAAGTCTTTTGCTAGTCTAGAAATATTATTAGACATGAGATCACATTCTTAACTTATGCTGGCAGGTGATTAGGGCAGACCCAGCATGAGGCTGCCAATTGCAATATGTGAGGGTTTGTAAGAATAACTTGGGTAGGTTTCATTTCTTTAACAGCACATTGCAACCCATGGGTCATGTGTCTGCCAGACTCCAGCACCTGAATCTGCATCCCTGACATCTGAGCAGCCACTGGCTGACATTTGACACTGCTCCACTGAGCTTACTAACTCTCACTACTTGTCCTGCTGAACTTTTCATGGCCACTCCATCCATTACAGCTACCCAAAGGGACAGGAAATCAGTGCTGGTATCAAGCAAATGCAAATTCTGAGTCAGCCACATGGAGCAAAGGAATCACAGCTTCCAAATATGGCAGCAGGCACAACGTGGAAGCAGAGAATTGTGGTTAACTCAGCCCTGAATATTTCTGGGCATTTTACCCACCACAGCAGGAGTGTCTTCAGATGAATGAACTGGGCTCCTGACACTGTGTGTATAAATTTTCAAGTGGGTTTTACTGTCTCCTTTCTCCAGAGGAAACAAGGGCCACTATAGACACACACATACATACACACACAGACACACACACAGACACACACAGACACACACATCCTCTCCAAAAAAAATCAGCAACAGAAACACACATAGACAGAAGTCCTCAAGATCAACCTGTTGATGTAAACCATAATAAAAACCACACTCTGGTTTGTTGAAGGTTCTCTGGAGACTTGCATGAAAAATAAAAGGTATGCATACTCATACTTTCTGTCTGCTATTTTTAAACCTGAATTTTGAACGGATACTCGAGGTCACCTAAGCTGAGCTTTGACAGATGCAATGTTTAACTGATTGGAAAGAGAACAGCGGGGTGGGATGTGGCGGCAATAAAATCTCAGCATTCTCTTGTCAGGCCTTCAGAATTGCTCAGCAGTTGTGGTTGGATGATGCACTTTGTGGACCAGCCATCTGGTGGGAGAGTCCCTGGATTTAGGAGGATCTCTCAGATTATTGGTTTCTCCATGCTGCTCCTGGGATCAGGAAAGAAGATGTTGACAACCCATGGATGCTTTGTGCAAAAACAGCGTTTCATTGGTGAAGTGCCTCCACAGAGGGCAGAGAAAAGATTTGGAAATTATATTTGGCAGTTCTGTTATCCCACCAGCCCCTTCCACTTCTCCTTTGAGTCTGGATTTTTCTGCTGCTGTGGTTATTGTCAAGGTGCAAGGCATAAACTCAAAGAATCCAATCATATCCCCATACAGTTGGCCTGCCTTTCTGGCCATGTTCAAATTCAGAAGGCTGAAAACATGTTCTTAGAGTTGTAAAGTCCTAATTTTATGGACAGTGCTAGCAAATCTCTTTTTAGGCTATTTATTCCTAATCATCTGGATAATGTTTTTTTGCCATTCTGCATCTTTAGTTAAAATGCCTGTGGAAAACTTGGGAGAAAATTACATTTCTGCTAGAAGTGTCACTGATGTCACAAAATGCTTTACAGCCACCACTGCCACCACAAGGAAAATCAGTGGTGAAATACAGACCCAAAACTGAACCTTTCAAAGTCCAAGCTAGCATACTGTCATAAAGAATCCTTTCCTCAGGACCAGTCTAATATTCTTTATAACTACCATAAAAGTTTTAAAAAAGTGGGAAAATTCCAACCTTCTTTAAAACTACAAAAGGCTTTTTTTTTTTTTTTGGTTTTCAAATCTAGATCAAAAAGATTACTCTGTGATTTAAACATATTGCATTTTTGCAGCCAGCAGTGAAAGCATTAAAATGAGAATATTTCTGTCCTGAATGTCTGTGAATTCACCATCTGCAGAGAGGAAAAGGCTCAGTTGCCTTCACAGTTCACATACCAATGGCCTGCTTCTGCCTCGAACTAAATTCCATTGGATTTCCACCACTGTTCAGTGAGGCTAATACTGTTCCCTAAATATCTATCCAACATGGAAAAAAGTCAGTCAAAAATTTACTCAGTACAAAAGCAAATCTCTCCCTGCCCTACAGTGCTAAACATTTACCAGTACTATGTACTGAAGTCTTACAAAGCCCAGAAACTCTGGATTTGGGACATTTGCCCTCACTATGAGGGATCACTATGATTTTTTTCCCACCTCAAGCCTCAGCCTAGATCTTTGGTCTCTAAGCTGAAAATTTTAATTGTTAACATTTTTAATCTCCTTCCAGCAGGTGGAGGTAGATGTGTGTTAGATTTTCCTTTGGGAAAACAAGTGAGATCTATAGCTCAGAAGGCAATTTTATGTGCATCTAAACAACTGTTTGTAATATCTCCTATATCATCCCTTTATCTATCACTCCCTTTTGTTTTCTTCTCAAAAAAAGGAGAAGCTGAGAAAATTAAAAGGAAAAATATTTCTGCATTTGGAATGTGAAAACATCTTGTCTCCCTTGAAACTTTGAAAATCCTGTGTGGATAAAATTAAAAACTCATCACAAACTTGAAAAAGTTCCTATTATTCTTTACTTGTTGTCTCTAACTCTCAGTTTTTTCCAGAGTCTCAATCTGGAGATGGAAAGTCAGCACTGTGCTGGAAAATGTCCTTTTCCAGAAGCCTTCTGCCCTACAAACAAGGGCCAAATATTTGAGGTAAGAGCCTGATTACATCTGGAAAGCCCACGTGAAGCTTTCTTTACAGGCTTCTTCCCTTGGCCTCATCCTTTTCTCTGAACACTGATGAGAGGGAAGAGTTTCAGGAGACATTCTCCAAATGGGTTCCCTCAGACAGCCTTTTCTCAGGGCTTCAGCAGGACATTCCTGGTGTCTGGGCACACGCAAGAGAGGATTCACAAACCTGGTGGGGAGCACACAAGGGGAGCTTTCTCTGAACAGAATTCACTGGATGTGGAAGGGCCTCTCCACTAATGACTCAGATGCTCAAATCCAAACATTTCTATCCCATGTTGATCAGATAATGATCTTTAAAAAATTGTGGCTGCCATACAAATGGAGAGCAGAGGAAGTCGATGACTCAGATTCCTGGAGGATTTGTGTTCCAACCTGAAGGAATCCCTGCCTTGTCAAAGAGATTAGGGTGAGCCTAACAAGACTCATCCACATCTTCTCATGGAAGTTATTTGGGTTCATTTGGGGCAATGAGGATTTTTCTCACTGGGTTTCTTTTGCAGCCCCCTTTTGATAAGGGCTTTCCCTGGAAAACCTCAGTTGTCAGGGTTAATGGCTTAAGCAGTGTTGATAAATTCTGTTTATGTTGGGTGAGGGGGTTCAGGTGGCCCAATCTAATGTAAGCTTTCTGTCAACTGTAAACAGCAGCTTTTTATGTCAAAGCTGTGTTTCTGCCTTTTGACAAAGCATTAACAGACCTAGGAAAGAAAGAACCCAGGGAGAGGACAGTAGGAAAAGAGGTTTAATAGGTCATTTCCACTACAAGTGGTGATAAGTTGACAAAGGAATTTGTCTTCTCTGCTCAGGTACCAGAGAGAGTTCACATTCACCATATTCTGGCTCCTGTTTTGTTCTACCCTAGGAGCTGGAGAGAAATTTGTGGTGGTATCTCTGCCAGCTGGGAGGAAAAGTCTACTGTCACTGCTTAGACCTCCCCAGCCTTATGGTGAGCTAGGGGAGGTTCTGCCTTTGACCACAGCCTTTTCCTGAGGCACTCATTTAGAAATGGCTTGGCTGAAATGGGTCCTGCCTGGGAAAATATTTCCTGTATGGATTCACAGGAAGCTTCCCATGTGTTGTCTGTAAGCAGAGCTATTCCTAATCTGACAGCTCTGTGAAGACAATCGG
Organism: Fringilla coelebs; assembly: GCF_963513975.1. NCBI lineage: Eukaryota > Metazoa > Chordata > Aves > Passeriformes > Fringillidae > Fringilla > Fringilla coelebs. The sequence continues at coordinate 7,798,571 of NC_140067.1, forward strand.
ACTAAATAAAGACTTTCTCTATGCCTGTGGTCTGGCATTAGGACATGACACCTTGGATGGGATCTTCATTATCTGGTCCCACCCAAAAATGAAACAGATCCAAGACTCTTTGGTTTACAGGGAGGAGGATTGGCTACTGGCCCAACCTAAGAGCAGAGTGAATGTGGAGCTGCACATCACGTGGTGCAGGAGCACCAGCTTTCCTCTCACATTCCCAACCTTGGTGACTGGTTGTGCAGAGAGGGAGAATGCTACAAAGCACATGCTTTGTCCCAGAAGACAAGATGAAATCGGTCCATAGGCCAAAATATTTTTCTGCACAAGGATCAACATTCAGTTAGGAAAAGCCTAAGGGTCATCCTAGGAACAGGAGAGAAAGGCCACTGTGGGAGATGGGATTTATTCTATCCAGAAAAATTAGAGGGGGGTAGGATGAGGAAGAGGGTCTATAGGAATTATAAGGTTATCTTACTGAAATTTGTGTCCTATAGAAAGATCATCCATACTCCAAAAAGCTTGTGATGAAAAGGCAGCAACATCATTTACTCTTTTACCACAGCCACCAGTAGAGATAAGCATAGTCCTGTTTTAGAGGGAACTGTGTGGGAATGCTAGTGTAATCCAAGAATCCCACTGTCTTTAACCTGTAAGCATCTCAGAAACTTTAACACATGGGGACCCTACTCAAAGGATGAAGACTCTCTAATTCTGTTTAAATGTGATAATATGTAAATAACTTGGATTGGACGTGGCAAAGTATAAAACTACTTAGGTCTGCTCCAGACTTCCTTTTGTGCTATAGCAAAGACCTCAGGAGGGAAATGGGAGTTGTGCAGTGTGTGACAGTGTTCATTTACTGGATGCAGGTTCCAGAATTAGATAAAAATCATAGACAGAAGGGTTTTACTGAGCTCACACATCCCAGTCTCACTGACTGTGGAGCAATATTGCTTCCCAGGGTGGTCTTGCCTATCCCTGCCTCTATCAAAAAAGACCCAAGCCAAGATTACCCTTGCATGTCTTTCTCTTTGCTGGGATCTTTTCTATTACCTTCAGGATAAGGTGGAACTTATCTTTATAACCATTTATTAATGTTGTTGATGGATGCACCGTCAGGAGAACAATCTGGCAGAGCACTGAGTCTGCTGAGAACGACTGGTGGGAGGCCTGGGTGAGACAGCAATGGACTGCAATCAGCCTGGCACCATCTGATTTTGCTTCTCCTATGCTGACAGATTCTTGGCTCAGACCCAGTAACTCATAGAGGATAAAGGATGGCAGCTAATATTTTGGCATGGGAATTAGCGGAGCATTACAGGATGTCAGAGAATCATCATCTCAGAGGGCCACAAGGTGGTAAAAATGTGGCTTACAGGGTTAAACCGTGTTAGAATGAACTTGCTCTGCCAGTCCAAAACAGCTGAAAAGTCTGTTATCTCTATTTATTAGTCTAATCCTTTAATCTACCTTGCTGTCCAATTAGATTAATGAAACAAGAATCCCATTTACAGCTTGACCTGTATTATCACACTTATAACATGGGAAAAAATGTACTCATGAAACGGGTGTGGAAGTTCCTGGGTGAGGACTGCCATAGGGTTTATTTAGTGAGGGTTGATTAGCTCATTAGTGACCTGAAGAGCATAGGAGGGCTCGTGGGACTAACCCACCATCACAAGACAAGGTGATGTTCTTGCTGTGATGTTGCCTAACAAAAATTTTAATAGCTCAAAGGAGAATTTATTGCTTTGCTCAAGTGCTCCTGAACACACGGATTTTTAAAAAAAATATATAATGGGACAAAACTGCTTTATATATTAAGAAATGGATCTGCTTGCAAGCAGGATCTGTGATAACTATTTAATAGAAACCAGCAAAATGCTTTGTTGGTGTGTCTGTAGGACTTCCCCTAAATTGCTAGAGGTGTTCAGATGAGTTTCCCTGACAAGCACTGACACACTTTTTCTCTTTTCTTGGGCCAGATTCTGGTTCCACAAATTACTCTCCAGAGCATTTTGACTTCAATAGTTCTCTCTATAGTGAGACTGCTTATGGAGAAGGGCCAGTGCTGAACCACCCTTGACACCAGAGACTTTTGGACATCGACAGGATTGAAATAGTAACTATCACCAGAGAAAGACTTTTCTGAAAGGACTCCCATGCTTCATTTCATCCAGTGTCTGAGGTGCTTTTGCCTATCTCATCATCCAGTTAAAATTTGCTCTGTGCTAAAACTAGATAGGGAGGCAAAGGTAGTTAAGGCACTCATGAGGATTTGGGAGAGCTTTGTTTAGTTCTTTGCTCTAAGACTGGTTCCCTGCATGACCCCGAGGCTGTCCCTCAACCCTGTGGTGTTTCATTTGTAAAGTGGGCAGGGTATCACAGAGCTCCTCCACAGGAATGCAGCAAGGAGAAAGTGTTAGACACTAGGTTGTCCCTACTGTCCTGGTAAAGATAAGATACCATGGAAGCCAGAAGAACTTATAATCAATTGAAACAAAGCTCTGGGAATTCTCTGTGTTTCTTTACTTTCCTCTGAGCGTAATCTGCATTAATGGGTGCAGGCACATGAAAGGTGCACTATTTTTTACCACTCCCTCAACTCTTGCCACTTGTTCTTTGGCCCCAAAGTCTTACTACTACATCTGAAATACTACATGTTAAATCTACCCTGAACCACCTTTTTTTATTCACTCTGTACCCTGTGATCTCTGAACTAACATCTGTCAGGACTGCTGCTTTGGTCAAAGCCACAGGAACATGAGGTAACACACAGCTTTCTCATTCTGAAAACCTGGTATGGGAATGACATGAGCTCACCCACCACTTTTTCACTGAGTAAATAGCCTGCAAATGGAATGAAAAAAAAAAATAAAATAAAAGTGCTTATGGTTGCAAAGGACCCTGGAAAAAGCTTTAAAAAAGCCATAGTGGTGAACTGTTTCTAGCCAAGTTTTTGGCAGTTCCATTATTTGAAGATAAACCTTGCCCCTGCAGATTTCAGTATTCTGAAACAAGTATTTTGTGGCCCAGGAAATTTCTCACAGAGGCTGATTAGATGACCCTTGGCCTATAAAATCAGAGAATAATTCAGACTCCATGGCACCTTTGGTGGTTTCTGGTTCAATTCACATCACAAGGCTTTGATGGCTTCCACCAGAACTTGTCTGGAGGAAAAGGAAAGATAATATGATGGAGATAGCTCTGGAAACTGTAAATAGCAACATCTTTGATGATTAGGATGGTTTTATTGCTTTTCCTGTTAGGGAAATTACTAAGGGTGTCTTCATAAGACATCAGAATCCAGTGGGTTGGAAACAAGGTATTAACAGTTTTGGCTCGGTTTTAAATATACATTCTTTTGCTATTAGTACTGAATAGAACAATTGTTCTTTTTGAATTACCTAATGAAAAAGCTATCATCCTCTTCAACAGTAGTAACACAGATCTGTGTTCACTGGATAAGAAACTTTCCAGGAGTCAGGAATCCTGATTCCAGCTCTGATCCTGGCTTGCTCTGTCACCTCAGATAATTTACTTCTGTGTCCTCTTTTTCCTCCCATCTGCAGGATGTCCTTTGAAATGTTCTGATGAAGATCTCCACGAGTCAACTTTGAAAATAAAAGCTACTATAATAATTGAGGGTATATTTAGTCTCACTTGAATGACCGAATGCTTGATTTAAGAAGTCAGGAAAACATAACATTTTCTTTAAACAAAGTCTGGTGAAAGCTGACAGAGAAGCAGAATTTTTAGTTTTTAGGCAGTATTTACCTGAATTCTACTTGATGGTAGGTACTTGAGGGCAGGCTCTGCTCTTTGGAGAAAGATGGACAGAATATTAACTGGCTTTAGATCAGTTTTGAAGCTGATTCCACACATGGGAACAGCACAATCTGTTGTCAGGCCTGAGTGGGCACAGAAATCCTGAGCAAAGAAATGGGAGAGCTCCTCTGCCCCATGGAAATGAAATCTTAGCACTCTCTCTCTCAGTCCAGGTAGAGGACCTTGCTGCAGAGGGACTGCACACCCAGGTCTAGAACATGCTCCTCTTCTAGAACAGAAACCAGCCATTTCCAGATGGTGGAAGAACAAAGAAGAAAGACCATAATTGGATCTCACTGTTTGTGGTTTTATTTTCTCCCCTCCCTTTGCTTTCTAATGAGACTCAGCAATTTGGAGAGTTTGTGGACACAGTGTTCACTGGAGGAGCTTTCATTTCATGGTTACCCACTTGTGCTCATTGCCAACTTTACAGCTAATTGAAACAAAACTGAGCTTGTAGATTAAATGGCAACCCCTGGGATTTGTTTCTGCAATTACCAGCACTCCTCCTAGACAGATTCTAATTCAATACCAAGTTCTTAGACCTACATGCAGAAAACACTGGGAAAAATCCCACTGCCTGGATGACATCAGAGTTAACTCTGTCCAATCCAATTCAGCTCCTGCGGTCCATGACAACTGTAGGTGAAATCATGGCCTATTCAAATCTGGGAAATCTGCCACCAGCTTTGTATAGTTAGATGAAGGCTAGGATTTCACCTTGGAAGACTGTAGGAACTCTTTTTTTCTTGACAGCACCACATTTCCAGCTTCACAGCCTGCCTTGCAATGGCTGAAGTTTTACAGAGTGCACTTTCCCTCAGTGTGGTCAAAGCTATTCATGCATTTCATAAAAACACATGCTCAGCTTTGGAGTGCAACCTTCTGCAAGCCCCTTGCAGATACCCTGTACCCACACTGAATTCCCTGGATGGGAAAACAGGGCCTACAAAATGCAGCACTTGCAAAAAAAGCTTTTCAAAAGCAGTTTCCAGGGGTTAAAAAGTAACCAGTCACCTCTGAGCTATTTTCACCAACAGATATTCAATCTGAAAAGCGTTTGCAGACTGGGGGATGAACACGTGGTTAAGCAGATTCACAATGAGATACCAGGCAAGCAAAAAGTTGGCTTTTGCTGTATCTTCTCATTGGCAGAGAGAGCTGGAGAAAATGCACAGTGACTAGCAAGGATTTCTACTGCCATATCTGTTTCCATGGTGTAAAGCAAAATTTATCTGCCAACTCACTGACAAACTTTCTCCACTTCTAATTCAATTGAACTTGCTTTCATTCCAGACAGTGCAGCTGGAGAGTTAACATGATAGAGCAGAAACCAGCCATATCAGGTTCTGGATCACCTTTCCTTGCCCTCTTTCAGCTCACCAGTAAGAATTCAAGCATGGAACAAATGCTAAACTTCTCTAAGTGATGCTACAAGCCAAACAACCCTTGGCTTAGCGCTGGGAAACTGGCAGTTTTCATCCTGAGCAGCCAAGGATACAGTAAAACTGGAATAGGATATATGGGAGAAAATAGCTGGAGAACTTTTGTGTGGGAGTGCTTGTGGGTAGAAAAGAAAACAGATATGCTCAGCCCTATAAAACTCAAGGGACAATTGTGTGACCAGTGAGGGATGGACAGTACCTTGCAGATTCCAAGAGGTATTTGATGCCAGCTAGAATAAGCTGGAGGTGTATAGAGAGCAGAAGAAGTGAGAGAGGTTTTTATACCCTCACAGAGCTTGTAAAACTCTGGAGCTCTCTGACACGTGTAGGCCCTTTAAATGGGCTCAAAAGTTAGTTAGACAAAGGCATAGAAGAAAAATCAATAAATCAATTGCAGAGGTACCAAAATACAACAGATACCACTTCTGGCTCAATATCTCTGAATGACAATTTTTCAGAAGCTGAGAGAGAACACCATGGGGAACTATGGATATCGTCTGTCTTGTCTTTATCCTTTTCCCTGGACATCTGCCACAAACTACCAGTGCAGACAGCACCCTTAAAAAACTGGGTATAAGAAGATAAGAACTGTCTGGATCCATCTGCGCTCAGAACCAGACACTCATGCTACAGGAAGAGAGCACATGAAAGAAACAGAGGTCTGCTTCTCTGAGCAAGTGCCCCCTACACTCAGGGTCTCACAACCTCCTGTGTAAGGACACTCTGAGATGGAGACTTACAGGTGTCTTCCTTGACAGATTTTAAAAGTGATTGAACATCTCTAATGTGAAGGAAATGCACCTATGATTTCACTCATTACATGAGCTCAGCTGCCCGAGCTTTTCTGCCTTCCTATCTCCTTCCTTAAGATTATCTGACACAATGAAGTGCAATGATGATGGCGAGCTCAGCGATCCCACATTTCTCCACATCTTGTGGAAATAGTCAGGTAGAAGGGAATGAAATCTTATTAGCTCTCCCAGGGAGAGAAATTGTGCTTAGCCTAAGCCCTATTAGACATCAGAGAACTCACACAGGGCAGTGTGTATTGGAAAGGTGGCAGTATCTGTTCTGCCCTCACAGGGTAATTAGTTTTGTTGTCAGGTTGGCTGCTGAGATCTGACACCTTTGCCCAATTTGATCCACTGTGGCCTTTCCACATCTTTACTCCAAAGCCCTGTTTATGAAGAAAAAACAATTTTAGTGACTGCCATGCAAATGTCACACTTTATGAGCAAGACAATTTCTCTAAGAAAGGCTTTTTTTTCCTTTTTTGGCAGGCTTTCAATTCATGGCCTGGGTCTCCATGCCCCCAGTTGCTCCCCCCCCCCCCCCAGAAATGGACAGAGCAAATTTCTGTCTGAGGCCAGCCTTGGCAAAGAAGCCAATGAGAAGAGAAACAGCCTGTGCTCTAATAAGTAAAATATTTATGTCTTGCTTTGGCTAACATACTCTCTTTCAATAAAATATTTTTCCCAGGAGGAGTTCTATGAAAGGGAGGGGGTTCCTTTATTATGTCCTCAAATAATTCTTTTCTGCTCCCCTTCAAAAGCCTCAAAATCAAAGGACACTGCGCTCTGAAGCTTTTTGTTGCCATTCTTGACTTTGTTATCATTAGTTATTACAACCATTATATTGATTTCCATTATGAGCTCTCAGGAGGCCCTGGCTAATCAGCACCCCATTCCAGGAAAGGCTCTGACAAGTCTCTCACAGCATATGCATACACAAAGCTTGTAGTCTACAAAGACCAGCTAAACAGACTGTTAACACATTCCCATGCCAGGGAACTGCAGCATGGAAAACACCAGCTCAGCAGCAGCCCCTGCAGAGCCCAGGACAGAGAGGGAACAGAGCTCTTCACTGGCACTGGTCATTTCTGGCTGTGTCTGAGGGGACCATTGTGACACGAGGACATCCTCGAGAGACTCTTCGCTCACAGGAGAGCCATCCATGGTGTTCTGCACTTTAGCTCACGGCTCACCTCACAGCCAAGCACTGCTCCAGATTTTCAGCTCCCTCAGCAATTTGTGTGATTTAGGGCAGGTCTGAGCTCAGGTGGAGGGTCACTGGCCTGACCTATTTCTGGTCACATCATCTCCAGCACTCTGCAGTGCAGGTGGCAAAATCACTCGTGGCAACTGCTCTCTCTTGCTAGTGTTATAATACAGATGTTTTTGCCTTATCCCAGTTACTTGTACCACCTCCCTTATTCAAGGCAGGAGACAGAACTGTACTCCCCAGCTGAGAAGGATGACTCTCAGTTTTGATGGAGCAGGATTTCACCTCAGAAAGCTACATGTAGGCAGTAAAATTTCAATTCTTAGAAAGATGTGTCTATCCACTTGAAACAAAGCTGGCTTGTCACTAACCACAAGACACATCCTGGTCCATCTAAGTTCCTCCCTTCAGTTTTGCTGGAAGGGGTTTAATGTGAAGGCAGGGAGCAGACAGCTCTGTAGTTGTAGACATCCCTCCCCCTCAGCCTGCTTTTTGCTCACTGCTGACCTGCATTTCAGACCAACCTCACATGCACTCACAAGTCATTCTTTGCCTGATATCTCTGGGACACAAGGCTTTGTTTATGTGCTTACAATACCTTTGTGTCAATGCAGGAATCTGTGTCCTTGGAGACAAAACTCATTTTCTTTACTTGCCTTGCCTTCTTTACAAAGCTCCTCTCCCTTTACCATTGACTTGCCAATCCAGGAGGCACAGATGGGATTTGAGCTGGCCCTTCTCAGATCCTCAGTGACAGAGTTACTAGGAATGTCTCAAGTTTGAAAAAGGTTTCAGTGGTGACTCTCTTTATTATATTCCAGGGAACCCAACTCAGTCATAAATCCCTAGTAGCCTGCCTGCATCAAGTTTTTGTGATGGAAACCTATCTACCAGCTCTCAGATGGTGGAAAACTGCAGATGTCACTTCACTTCTCTTTGAACTAATGACCTCAAAGCAAAGTGCTCCTCTTAATGGTTCACTTATGGCTCTGCAGACTCACTCGGCCTCTCCTTCTCAGTTATCACCTTCCAAGAAACTGTGGTTTGGTCAGGAGAAGAAGAAACAAAAAAAAAAACCCAACCCTAGACTGTTACCTCTAAAGGAAACACAAGAGGAAAAGTCCCATGGATACCAATAGCAAAAACACACACAACCTGGAAGGAAGAGAGAAAAGAAAACCCTATTTGGGATTTTAAAAGAAAAGTTGAGCATGCACACACAATACTCTTTGGCAAAGGAGCCCAACCTGGAAAATGCTGCAGCTCCAACATGCTGTGCTCAGAGAAGGTGTTAATGGTCCAGCCATCCTGTATTATTACACACAAACAGGAGAGGCCCTGCAGAACTGTAGGGGTCTTTTAAGATCCCTGCCCAGATGGAAAGAGCAGAGAGAGTTATGTAGGATTAACACAGGAGGAGAGGAAGGAAAGAGGTGAAGGGAAGGTAATGTCCCAACACTACAGCTCTGAGCTATCAAGGCAGCTCTGCTGTCTCACACATTGAAATGGGGATCCTGTGGCTGCCCCCCTTCCACACCTTGGCCTCTGCTCCATGCACCCCCTGCAGGATGCCAGGGATTCCCTCCTCTCTGGGACTCTGGGCTGTATTAATGACCAGCTGCATTTAGGGTCACCAGTCCCAAACTCCCTTCAACTTGCAGTAGGAGTCAGAGATTTCAGGCACTTGCCTGGGAGGAAATGCCCAAGATGTGTTTGAAGCTGATGTCTGTAGCTGTGGTCTCTTCTTAACAGCATCACAGATACTGATGGCCCTTGTGCTTGAGTAAAGAAATACTGCAAAGGCTGTGACACTGGCCTGTGTGTGTTTGCCTAATGAGAGCTGATGAAATCTTCACCCAAGTGTCAATCTTTTTGGCCCTACAACCACACACCAAAATCTTCATGTGGCTATGAGCTCCCAGGCACAAAGCTCTGGGTGAAAGCCAGGAGTGTGTGTGCTTGTGGTCTGGGAATTTACATGCAGCATGGAAGGGGTGGTGTCTTTCCCAAAACCTGACACAAACACAATGGGACACCCCAGGGCTGCTTTGCTTGACCAGGGATGCTGCAACAAAATTTCATATCCAGAAAAAAAATTCGGTCATATCCAAGTACAAGCTAAAGCTTTGCAAGAATCAATACTGAGAGGAGAGCCATTATTAGACTGCACAGGACCACAGGAGGAGGCTGATTCTTCAATGTGCAAATGTTTTAATAAATACTGAAAATTTCTAAACCAGCCATAAATTGGATGGCCTTAGGTGGAGGAGACAATCAAGTTCTGCAAGCTAACCTCTAGAAGAGACAATTGTGACAGTATTGAACACTCATGAATCTCTTCTGCAACAATAACCGGCTGCTATGAGAGGTAAGTTATGTCCAGAAGAAAATGCTGCTGAAAATTCAAACAATAAACTGAATTTCTGGAGGCGCCAGTGCTGGCTTTCCCATTTGTAGACATGATTCACCGTCATCATCTTTATAAGAATTCTTCTCAGAAATGTTTGGAGACTATTTTTGACTGGTCTGTGGAGGGACAAGTCGAGAGTTATAATTCAGCTGCACACTGCTAGGCAAAGTGCTGGACTGTTGAACTCATGTACAATTTTCCTGTGGATTAGATCAAATTCCTGATGTAGGAAAAACTATTAGAGCCTCCATTCTGTTTTTACTTCTGAGAGCTTAACACACATGTTACTGACTTCAACCAAGTGATTTCCAACATATACCTGTGAGAATGCAGGATCAAACCACAATGTGTTATGTTTCAAAATATTTTTTCACAATAAGTTGGTTTAGTGAACTCACTTTTCACCCCTAGAGAGCTGACTGTAATGAGATCACACAGAGAAAGGATATGGAGTTTCACACTAATCTCCAGGAGACAACATGCCATATCCAAAAATCCTCTCTCAAATCAGTAGTTGTGGAGCAATACCATCTGTGGAGATAATTTGAAGGAAGCAGAGAGGTCAGAATTTCAACTGTCACGTGAAGACTTGGAGTGTACATATCAGGGATATTGTGAGGATGTGTTTGCTCCCAGCTTATGAAATTCTTCAGTCTATGCTTTACCAAAAGCTTTGCTGTCTTGTGAATATCTGTGACATTTTTTTGTATTGAAGGGGTTTTTTTATTTTTCCTTTTTTTTCCCTATTGCACTTAAAAAATACAAAATTCTTTGAAATCATTAGAAAAAATTCTTCTCTTTGAGGGTAGTCAGACACTGACACAGGTTGTCCAGAGAAGCTGCGGATGCCCCATCCCTGGAAGTGCTCAAGACCAAGGATAGGACTTTGAAAAACCCAGTCTAGTGGAAGGTGTCCCTGCCCATGGCAGTGGGGTTGGAACAAGATGATCTTTAAGGCTCCTATGGTTTTCTAAGAGGGGTAACCTCAAAATCTATCATGACAGCAGAACAACATTTGATATCTTACTGTGGAAAATCCTGCTGTGAGTTTTCCTTTTGCAACAGAAAGCGGCATGACAGGTTGAACTCAGCATTAGCTAGATGAGATCTGAACTCTATTGCTACAAGGAAATGAGAATCGAAAAGGAGACTCCATTCTCATAAAATCACATTGCACTAGTCCCAGTCCAACATTCAAGCTAACAAATCTGTGAGGGGAAATGTTTGTCTCTGCCCTCTCTGCATCTCTCCAAGATTTAACTGGTGTGTTTAATCCTTCATTTTCAATGCAAACATTTCAAATTCTAGGGGCAAATTCATGGTGTTTGTCAGTTTTAATTAAATTACATGCTTTATTTCTTTAATTAAATGGCCTAAAAGGAAATAAACTGCAAGAAATACTCTAACAAATTATTTAGAAGTATTTCATATGTATCTAAGAAAAGAGCCAAATATAAATTGACAGCTTAGTGCAAGAGAACTTCAATCTGGGTTTTATTGCAATAACAAAAGTACATATTTAAAAGCCTTCACACAGAGCATCTATTCAGAAACAAGCCCGAAGACAGTCAGGGAATTAAAAAGAGGATAGTGTTTTGAATTAATCTAGAACATTTTTGTGGATTAGTTTACAAGCACAGAATGCCTCAGGGGCCTAGGGAGAGAGCAGAGCACTGAAGTCAGAGGGATCTGTCTTTTTCCTGTTGCTGGTGATTAGTTCATATCTCTTTGACACCATGTTTACAAGCCCCTAATTGCCTCATTAATACCTCATTATTACTTAGAAAGTGAAGAAGCTTTTAGCTTTGAAGCTGCTTTGCTGCACTTGAAGGCAAATATACGGTGAATTTTGAATGTGTTGCTACTAATTAAAGTTGAAGTCTGTTTCCTGTTGCTGGTGGGTGGGTGTTAATGGCTTCAAAGAAAAAATTAGGCTTCAATTTATATTACTCGCCCCTTAACTTACACACAGGAATAAGTGCAAGAAGCCCACTTCTGCAAACTGGATTTACTAAGGGACTCAGACCCACAGGTCTATTTTCTTTCATGCTTTTTCAGAGTGAACCTCACTCTATGAAGGCTCACTCACTATTAGACTGTCTGGAACAGACTGATGTTGGCTGGTTCAGTCCACACAGATTCCAGCACGTACCTCCCCACGCTGCCATGCATGGGACATGGTCCCATATTCTCCTTCTGCACCAGAACCTGAAAGTGAAACTGAGTCATCACCATGTAAAATTGCCTTGGCTCTATCTGTCTCCAGCTCTGTGTGGACATTGTTTCCAGGTCACCCTGGAAAAGTCTGGTTCAAAGCAAAACTAAAATCAGGCACAAGAGATTGTGATTTTTTCACTTCCAGCCACATGCATATATTTTATAAATAGATATGGATACATTAATAAAAAAATTCATGTGAATGTATACCTAACAACACAGCATCTCACTGTATCCAGTAAGCACATTCTTCCTGAAATGTGTCTGAGGCTGAGACCTTTGGAAAGGGATCCAGTTTTCAAATTACTGTGCACAACTGTTTCGATATACCAATTGCAAATAAGCCAATGACCACAATTATGGTTACTGGAGTATCATATAAGTGAATAAATGAGATGTTTAGAACCTCATTTGGGCTGCAGAGATGCACTGCCTGATTATGTTTCAAGGAATTTTCTTCCAGACAGAAGACAGACAAAGCAGACATTAACCACAACAAAATCAATTCCATGGGAATTTTTTTAAAAGAAATGTGCTTTCTTTAGTTTAGCTTGCTTTCAGGGGATGTAGTGAACGGAGAAGGGGTAAAGGAGAAGGAAAAGATGCCCATTTTTGGTAAAAGCATCCAGTTTTTTAATAAGAATTTTGGATGAGAAAAACAGTGAAAAAGTGTCTTTGCTGAAAGCGAATGGAAAACCCTACACAGACTGGAATATTAGGATACAAAAATAAAATGTTTTCCATACAAATTAAATTCCCAAAGAGGCATTTTTCACCAGCATTGTTTTTCAGTGGTAGGGGCTGAGGGTGGGTGCAGAAATAAAGCAAATCTAGAAGGCTGAACATTCCTTGAAGAAGGAGTCAGGATTTGGCTGAGTCCCCCAGACTCAAGGTTTAGCTCAGGCTGCTCAGAGTCACCAGTGATTAACAGGCTTTGTTGTCACAGGCCCAGGACAGCAGGTCTTGGCTTACCACGAGCACTCTTAAAGCAGAGCTCAGAACAACTCAGCCTTTCATGTTCCTCTCAAACCTCGCATCTCCTCTAAGAGGAGGTAAATTGATAAAATTCTGACTTCATTTTATTTCTGCATTAAAAATGTCAATAACATTAAATTACACACATAGCTTGACATCACCCCTTTACAAACATGACTGTAAAGAATACACACAAGAAACAACATTTACCTCAAATTGTTGGACAGAAACCCAGTCTAAAATATGGGTAAGGAAGGAACCCGCTCCTCCTGTGTTATATTTACAGTATCTTTGATTTATATCAAACATTTTTAAAAAGTATTAAAACAAAAATAATTAAGGCAAGCCAAATCCTTTCCTTGCCAGCACGCAAAGCTCGTCCGACTGGACATATTGAGGCTATCAATCGGTGGTGTGTATTTATAACCCAGCGCTCAGACAACTTGGAACGACAAATGCAAACAGCCACAAAGAAGTTACTTTGTTCGCTTGGCACAAACAAATCCCCGAGATGAAAAGCAGCCTGGCGTTTATTTTGGGCCAAGCTTCCTCATCTGACGATCCACGACGTGGCACGGAAAGGGCAGTGTTACCAAAGGACACGAAGCACATGGAGATGCATCATTAGAGCAAACACAGACCAGGGTGCCAGATTTTGTTATTCTTGCTTCTTCCTTCCCGGAATGGATGCCACTTTCCCTCCGTTCTTCTCCTCAAAGCACACTGGTTTGGAGCTCGGTTGTTTGTTGTTTGTTTTTATTTTTTTAAGGACCAGGCTTGTCGGCACAGCCTGAAAAGCTCTTAGAGCTATAATTTAAAACTGAATTGTGTTGATTGAAAACACGGCAAGCATCTGACTGCAGACATGTCTGAAGACTTCCACATGCGTAGTCAAACGAGGACTGGTGAAGACATGGTGGGATTTGCCAGCAAAATTAAAGCAAGCTCTGCAGGCACACTGTGCCCTAGCAGGCAGCTTGGGAAATGCCCATCTAGAGATGCAGTGGATTCCCTTAACTACTGAGCCATGAAGACCTGAGCTGGCCAAGCAAGCAAGACACTGTGATGGTCAGTCATTCTTGAGAGGCTCTCAGAACAGAGAGTTCAAATCCAAGACTAGAGGAAGAAACCTCAGTGAGGTCCAGGCTGGTTTGATAGTGATACTTCATTTATTTTCCAACATGAATGAATCACAAGAAAAGCAACAGAGGAGAATGGAAAGAGCAAAGTACTTCAACAGAGTGTTTAGGCAGTGAACACAGGGCTGCCTGGGAGGAGAGCACAATGCCTTCTGTGGGAAGCTGGCTGAGAGAATAGCAGCAAGGAGACAGCTACCAACAGATAATGAACAGAGCCTGCATAAGACCAGGAATGGTTCAGTTTTAGGAATGCTGGTGCTTTTCTGGTTCAAAGGGAGTATCTTGCCATCTTCTGTGGCTCTTCTAGGGGGAAGATCTGGTAAGACTTCTAGTGCTTGTCTCCATGGACAGACACAGACATTGAGCCTTGAGTCACATTGTCCCATGCATGGATAATGGACGCTCAGCTGTTTGATCCTACAATGCCTTCATTCTTCTCATACCTGCATCCTCTTAAGATATGTCACAGAGCTAAAAGCATGAGCAAGTCTTAATAGAGTTTTAAACTTCTGACAACATTCACGATTTTAAAAGGATGATCATAGGTGATTTGGGAGACTTGTTTCTCATTTCACTTAAGAAAAGGATTTCTCATAGATCTTTAAACACCAGAATAGATATGCATATATTTTTCAGTGTATGGATTCAAATCCTTGGTTTCTTTGGCAAAAGGCCATATAAATTCTCATGGATTTGTTATTGCCTGCTATAAATTTACTACTCAGAAAGAATAATATTTCATTTGTTTTATCGTCAGTGCCTCTAAATAAGGTGAAAATAGATTTAAGTCTTTGAGCATCTTGATGAAGGCAGAGTAGGAACACAAAAAGAAGCCAAAAGGACACTTAAAGAATTGATATAAGGCTCCATCAGCTATAACTCAGCCGATAAACTCAGGTCTCCTTTACAATGAATTACAATGCCAAGAGATTTGTTCTGTAAATCCTGTCCAGAACTTGGCAACACCATTCCAAAAAAAAGGAAAGCAAACTCCCAGGGGACTAGAGCAATACTTTTCATCTGAATAAGCAGAGTTTGATCTTAGCCATGTTGGCTTTTAGGTGCTTCCAATTTTACATAGAGGAATAGAGGCCATAGAGACAGATCACCAGCAGAGGTAGGAGCAGGACTGTCACAGCGTATGTCCCAGTTGAGACAGCCATGATACACAGAGTGTCTCCATACAACTCCAGAAAGCTTCAACCCATACAGAGTAACGCCCTATCCCATCAGAAGGCTTCAAGTATCCACCCATTCTTGCTCTTCAGCACAACCTTCTATGGCCTTATCGTACATGCATTGTGCCTGTGTGCCCTCTGTACCCTTTGGAACTGGTCAGTGCACCTGGGCACTCCATGGCTCATTACCTTCAATGCTGTTCACCTGACCTACACAGCTGGAGCCCATTAGGGATGAGGCTCAGCTGCAGCCCCACCCCCAATTACCACAAACTGTGAACCTCCACGGGACCTCAGACTTTTCAGTTTGCAGATTTGTAGGTATATGCATAGCTTCACAAAGTTAAATCCATCCAGCTAAAGTAATTTCTTTGGCAGCTCTACTTATTCCCTGACTCTTTATTATCTTCACAGTGACTTATTCAGAGGGGACACTGCAGGGATCTTACCTCCTGTATCAGCCCCCAAATGAGGTAGGCTTGGGATTCAGGGAGCAGGACCTGGACTTCAGCAGTGGCAGAGATCCAAGTGTGCAGAAAAGTGTGCTTGGTTTTTTGTGACAGTGTAGAGTGAAATCAAAGAGTCGCGCTGTTTGGACTCTGGAGCTTCTCCAAAACTTATGTTCAGACCCAGACTTGCCTCCATTTATCAAACTTACTTAGTTTGAAGAGTCTGACCATGTGGTTACCACCATCTTAGCATCTGAGATATTAAGTTTATGCTACTGAACAAATTTATGACTTGAAAGCCTGATCCTTGTCACTGGGGATTCAAGATGTGGACAGATGAAGCAATTTGCTCAGAGTCAAAAAGAGGATGGGTTACAAAGTTGAGGACTAAAGCAGAACCCCTGAGTCCTAAGTTTTTGGCCAGTGCCCAGGGGGATCCCTTGTTCTTTCCAGGGATTGAAAGATCGGTGAATTGCTCTCTAAATGCTTCCAATGGGAACTGTCCAAAACACAGCAAATGGGATTTTTCACACTTTGACTAATGAAAGCTTGGCACATGGCATGACAAATAAAAACCTCACTGCCAGCAGTACAGATTATATATAAAATTATGTTTATTTCTACAGGGCTTGTGAATAAGCAAGACATTTTTCACCCAAGAAAGGCAGTTTCTCTGTGCATGTGTAAGTTAGCAACAACAACAAAAAAGTGACTGATGATCCCAATGAACATCATCTCAATGAGATTTAAATAGTCATAACTTTTTGCTTCTCAAAAGAAAGTCTCTCTTTTTACTTCACCCTACAAACTCCTAGGTTTATTGTCACTATATTTCTCTGCTCTTGATAGAAATACAGACATAATTCATCCTTTTGTTTCATGTTTAGAAACTAGTTATCATCACAGGGCTAGGTATGTATAGAGATAGATGCAACAAGATATGCTCAGAATGCACAGTGTCTGCAAGATCTACTTCCACATGAAAACAAAGCTAGTTTCTAACAAAGGGGGAGAGCCCATTCTTCTTGCCAAATTATGACATTTCTTTTATTTGATGGTTTTTTCCCTGCTCTTTTGGTGCTTTCCACATGACCAGTGCTAACAAGAAGAGAGACTAGTCCTTAACTCCTCATGCAAGCAAACTAAAAGTGATTAGACACAGACTGGGACTGATCTACATGCACTAAAGACACACTTCCAAAACAGACAGTTTTTTCTCTTTGTCTGCTCAAACTGTTTGGAAAAGAGTGCACTGAAAAACCCCCTGAAAACAGTAATTTCTGTGAAATACTGGTAGTGGGATCCTACCAAATAAATAAGACATGACCTGGCCATAGCCTTCCAGATCACAGCAAACTTGATATCCCTAGGACAGCTCAGCAGAGGAGCCCTTAGAGGCATTTCCAGGGACTTGCCAGAGTGTGAAATGTTTATTTTTTCTCAAGTCCAAAAGGATTATTGGGACTATTTTAAATTTGTTTCAAAGAAACAACAGAAGAGCTTTATAGTTCTGCAATAATCAGAAGATACGTAAGAAGAGATAAGTAAGTTGTGAGATGCTTTAGCACAGCAGAGCATCAGGTTTTATTTGATTAATTCTTCCCTACAGCTTGGAATGGATATAGACAGTGTGATTTCAGGGAAGGAGTAGCTTCAAAGTGCAGACTGTGTATCACAGATCCAAGCATGCACAGCTGGATCTCAAATGTATAAGCCACTTTGACTTGCACATGAAGAAGGAAAGGGGAAGATTACTATGATCTGAAATGTCAAAGCTTCTTCCACACAATTAAGTGCATTTACATGTTCTACTCAAACCAGCAGAAGTTGTTTCCAGGCAACAGAAAGAAATGAGTAAGACTCCACACTAGGTATGTACAACATACATATGCACTGCTCCTCACCTCAGAGTTTCTAAAAACAGGACAAAATCATGACTTGGACAGAGAACTGGAAGAGTTACAAGAAAATTACAGGTATTGAAAAAGCTTTCTGTCATTTTCCCTGTGGGGAAGAGGACAAGGGATACAGCATCGAGATGGTTAGGATTCTCTTCTAATAAATAAACCAGATTTCTCATAAAAGGAGGCAGCCAGATTTCTCCTGCAGCAGATGCCCTAGAAGGCCATGATCGGGTAGCACATACTGGCTGTAGCATCCCCAGCAGCCCATTTATCAGGAAACACCATCACAGGTTGAAATCCAGGTGTTGAAATCCAGAGAGACCCTCCCCATGATGAACATGCAAAAGCATTGCTGCAGTGCTGGCATGAACTTTGAGCCTCAGGGTCTCTCAGCACCACCAGCACTAAGGCAGAGTCCTCCTCCTTAGCCTTACTAAGAAGTAATTTTATAACTTTGTAGGAAATTTGTCATTTATCCTTTTTAATGGACTCGGGATGACTTGCAAGGTTTCACCAAGAATTTGCACACTGGTCTGGAGAAGCAATAGCTTTGTGCTGGACTGCTATTAAAAAGCAGGAATGCAGGTGACCTGAACCAAAAGAATGGATGGCACAGGATGGATGAAATGAGGTGAGTAGCTATTATAGAGGGCTACCCCCAGCCTCCACTTCCAAGTGAGATGAACATCTGGTTGGGCTAGTGGAGGGCCACCTGACCCAGCTCTGGCCAGGCTAGATTAGATCCCTTCTAAACCTACTTGACTAAGATTCATGAAACCAAACAGACACACTCATATGGCATTCTGAGATTAGGGAAGTTTAGATCCTGGCCAATTTCTATTGTTAAGCTCACAAAACGCTGCAATAAATAATGGAAAATGCTTCAGCTGCTATTTATTTGGGGCACTTTCACCATGTGACATCAGAAAATATTCCATGGTGGAATTTATTAACATAAAAATGGACTCAGTGAGACTTTGTGATCTATAAAACTTCCAGCTAACTAGACTTTTGGTTATCCCATTGACAGATGGTGTTTTTCTGAACTGGTTATGTTGATTCACAGCACTGAAGTGGTTACTGGAAAAAAGGACCACGAGTTTAATAAGGAGCAGGCCCACACACACGCAACAAATGTGAGCCATATTCTACCAGCTCCAAAAGAAAAAAAAGCAGCAGTTTTTACACCAAATTGCCAAAATATTGGCACGTTTTGCATGTCTATTATGTGTTCCAAGCCACTGAAATAGGAATGCTGCTGGCAAATGAGCTACATCAGACATACACACAAGATTATTGGATTTCCTTGGAATATTCTGCTCCAGGTTAGGCCAAAGATGCAGAGAGTCCCTTTCAGAAGTGCTGTCTTGGAGGGCCAGTTTAGCTGCCTTATAATAAAGACTCATCCCACTTAAAAAACCCTCAGAAGCTTCTCATTAATAAATGCCAATGAACATAATATGATACCCAGGCTGTATAAATCAATGGCAATCTAGAAACCAGGAAAAGAAAATGGAGTGAATAACAATAAAGAGTGGAGCATTTAGAGGACTCTTGAGCAGCTGAACTCACAATCATTCTCCAAACATGAAAGAGGCTTCAACTGTTTATGAAATTAAGTGGAGCTTTTGGAACTGTATACTGAACTATGTTGAACAGGAAGAAATCTCTTTGCTTATTAGGCCTCAAGGAGATAATCTGTAGTGCTATGGAAACAGCTACGGCCTTTTCTATGCAGTAGGGAGATTACTTCTGTTCAGGTGGATGAGCTGCTTTCAGATCTTTTTTTCACAAGCTCTCTCATTTAATATGCTTTAGGAATGGAACAGTAGTGTTCTGCTTCAGGTGCAGACAGAAGATCTTGAAAACACAGGCTCCATCATACTTGTGGTGGGACATCAGAGAAGGAGAGGTTCTGTAGGCTAAAATTCAGAATATTTTTGTGAGGATGGGGAATAGTATTGAAAAGCATATAAGGGAGCATTAATAGCACTCACCTATCCCATCATCTTGTATGTGTATATATATATATATATATATATATGTATATATGAATGCACTAATATATATAAACACACACACATAGCTACATACACCTTCTTAGAGGTGTGCATAGGTAATAATATAGACATACACAAGCACAGACTAAACTTTATACAGAGGGAGAATGCATTCCAGAGTCTTACACTGGGAAAGGTTTTCTTCAGCTATTTACACGCCTAGTCTCAGGCAGGATGTGGTCTGTCATTGCAGAGGCCACAGCACAAGGTGAGACTTTGCAAAATGTAATACAAGCCATTAATGCTGGTTGGTCTGCTAAATTCATACCTCACTCTTAGAAGGGAGGATGTCAGGACTGAGAGGGGATTTTCTTCAAGAACTAGATTGGCTGTTTTTGCTACACTGAGACAAAAGACACTGAATTGGACACAGGAGGACAAACAGGCAAGAAACTGTAAGATCGACTACAGTGACTACATTGTATTGCTTGCAACACACATGAAAAAAAAGATGTGAAGCATTGAAACAGTTGTGGTAATTCACCAGTTTCAGCACGACAGCCTTAAGTAGCGGAGGCTTGTTCATCTGACAACTGCAGGTTTCAAACCATGAATTGCATGGCTGAGCAACGATATTTTATGTGACTACAACATCAAAATCAATCTTCTGCAGGAAAATCTATTTGCCAGACACATCACAGCACAGGTGTCACAGCAAATAACAAGTCATGGCATGACAGCTAGCGGTGCAACTGCTTTAGGCTCTTTTGAGTCCAGGACAGCTACAGAGACTGCCACCTGTGTATAAGAGTAAAGAAATTTAATTAGCATCTTTAATTGAACTTCAGCAGCATGATCAAACATTGAAATGAACCCTGCTCATTGAATTGTTGGACCAGAAACCTCAGGAAGCTCCTTCCAAACTAAACTGTTTTGTGACCTGTAGCATACAAGAAGATTCAATCTCATCTACCCCCTCTGGCATGAGCACAAGACACCTTCAGCTTCATTCATGGAAAAAGGAAAAGCTGGGTTCTTATTCTTCCAGTTTTGAGACAGGAGAGGTTTGGGGAGGGTCATTGGCCACTCCAGTAAGGAGGTCCTTACTGCAGGAAGGTTTTAAGAAATGCAGAGACTGAAATTCACCGGGTGTTGTCTTCAAATGAAAGTACACCAAGGTGGAGACAGGGAAATACTGCTACATCACAGGCCAGCAACATGGTGTTTTCCCTGTGAGGAAGGTGAGTAGAGAGGAGCACATTCTTAAAAAAAAATGTTACACTTCCCTGCATGCAAATTCTGATCTCTCACAAGCTGTTTTCTCTCAGATCTAATAATCTTCTTTACCTGTTGGAAACTCACTGTAATTACAAGTTTCAATGCATGCTTCTCATTAACAAAGAAATCTACCCTCTGTTCCATGGAGTTTTGTTTTACCTCATTAAACATATTGTTAAAGTCTCCACAAATATTTTTTATACCCACACGGACTCCTTATTGAATCTGGCTGTCTTCACTTCCTGTTTAAGCACAACTCACTTGGTAAGCTGTTGCCTCACCGCACCCCTAAGGTGGTTGCCTTTAAGTGGTTGGTGAAATGATTAATATTTATTTTGTAAGGTTCTTTGAAAATGATACATGACATAAATAACAGCTATAACTATTTATTATGCTTCCGCAAAAATAATACAGCTTTTGTAAGGTTAAAAGCCAATCCTCCTAATTATTTTCTTAAAATTTGTTAAAACCAAACTAATGTAACCTTCCATTTGCCGCCTAGCCCTCCTTTCTCTTCACGGTTTTTAATAGTCAGTATTTTCCACCTGATTACTTCTAATCACACTGTTATACTGTTTTTACAGTCTTGGGCTTTATTACAAAGCCCCTCTGTTAGTCCAGATAGGCACAAAACAGTAGCAGGTAGGGAGCAATACACATTTTCCAAAGATCAGCACCATTATTTAATGTTTTTGTAAATATTTACTTTAGACGCAGGCTAAATGTTACTTAAGATTTGTTCTAAACTGCTGTGTTTAAAAGTAAAAATCATGAGGACATATGGAACTCATCTGAAGGAGAAAAAAAATGTTACAATTTCACAAAAGAATTAATTTCTTTACTGTTACCAAAGAGTTGCCTTCATAAAACTTGTGGCATGCTTTTGTATCTTAGGTGGAACATCATGACACATATCATGTGGTTTTGTGGTCTCCTCTTCCTACTGCCTGAAGCTCCGGCTGCAGTTTCCCCAACCTGACTGTCCCACCAAATCTGTACACACCCTCATCGTGCTCCCACTGGGATTTCTGTTCCTGTTCCGTTCTTTTTTTTTTTTTTCCCCTTCTTCTTAGTCATCTTACCCACAAGCGGCATAAATCAAGGCGAGGCCGTGTTTTCACAGCTAGACAGTTCTTGCAACATCAGGGCTGAGTTCAGGGAAACGGCTGGAAAACTCGCTATCCACACACACACACACACACACACACACACACACACACACACACACCTTTTGGCTCATGGAAGACGAGCACAGTGCCAAAGATGTTTGTTTATTCTTGCCCTGGGTGCTTTGATATGTATGCTATCGATGAGGGCAATCGCCTCCCTCGCAGCACAGCGCAGCACCCGGCACTGAGCAGGGCCTCACATCCTCACAGACCTCCCAGGCGTCTCCTCCAGGGTGTGAGATTCTGGGTCACGTCACTCCTGGTGTCCCCAGCAGCCTCCTGACGAGGCCCCTCTGTTCTTTCACAGCTTTGGGAGAGATTTGGGTAGATCAAATCAAAGCCACTAAGCCAGGCAAGTGCAGCCACGCCACTTTGGACGTGGCACTTGCTGAACGCAAGGAGTTTGATCCAGGTGGAGCAAATGCAGCTCCGTGTTACAGGGTCATGACAGCATCAAGCTTGTAGCTTTGAAATTGCTTGTGGCAGCTTAGGGAAAAGCAACAGGATGCTGTGCTGTGACTCTACTTAGCCCTTGTTGTGTGACATCTGCTGGCACGTGGACTACACAACTTTCCTGCTCTGGACCTTAATTTCAGGTCTGGGTACAGCCATCTACCGTGACCAGGCAGCACCCCGCATATTTGGGGTGGGCAGGCTGGGAGTGTGAGCTGAGGCACACGTGGGAGAAAGGTGGGGCTGCTGCAGAGAGAAAGATGCTGTGGGCACATGAAGCCAGGCCCTGCCCGCCCCATCCTTGTGGGATTGTGCCATCGCACCAGCAATGCCAGGGAAGTGAGTTGGTGCGGAGGGCACAAGAGCAATCACTGCCTAAAGAGCAACACACACACAGCTGCTGCCACTCCATATCCCAACAGCACAGAGCCACAGGTGACTCCAACACCCAGCCATGACTTGGTTTTCTCACTGGACCATCCTGTACTGCAGTGATGGGACACCCTGTGTGCTAAAAATCCTTCTGCCTCTCTGTTCTTCTCTATTTTTCCCTTATCTGAACCACATCTCTCAGGGTGGAACCAGAAAATGGAATATTTATTTGAAATATTACAGAGCTAGAAACACAATGAGGAAAAAACAGTCCCTTACTCTGCCTGATTTTTACCTGTCTGGAAGATCTGGGAGGTGAGAGAAGAGGATGAGTGGCATTACTTAGAAAGGAGCTGCTGGTCCTAACACTGTGGTGAGGAGGATGCTCTCCTGCCAGGAGCAGCATGCAGGGCACACACACACAGTCGTTCCAAAATGCCTTTCAGCAGCCTGTGTGGCTGCTTTGGTCCATCAGTCACCACAGCAACCGGTGTCCCTCACAGTCTCCAGGGGGCTCTCAGGAAGCCACATTTATGTCCAGGTGGGCCTGAGTCTGTCACTGTCCTTGGCAAAACTCTGCTATCTCCAGGCATCATTATAGCAATGACAGCATTTCATCATGTAAATTTTGGTAGTTTTGATTGTTGCCAACACAGTGAGGAACTTCCTAGTTTTGGACAGGGTTTACAGTCGGGGAGGCGATGGGCAAGCCAGGATACAGATGGGCTCTGCTGCATACAGCAGGATGAGGGCGATACCCGGGGCTGGACAGTGTCCTGCAGGGAGAATGGGCTATGTCCGGCACCCTGACTCCCATCCCTGCCCGGAATGGATCTGGAGAGGCAGGAGTTCTGGCATGTGACAGTGACAAACTCACCGTTCGTTTAAAGAATTTCAGAGCCGGTCCTCTGCTCTGAAACTCTTTAAACACACAGTGAGTTGGAGCTGCTGAACTCAAACGCCTTCTGCAACCACCTCCACAGAGGGCTCCAGACGCCCAGGGATCCTGGAAGTGCTCCCGTCACCAAGAGTCACCTCAGGTCGTGTTGCTGAGGCTTTTCGGTCAAGTGGAAGCTGGATCGCTAATGATGCATGTTTGAAAAGTACACGTTTCCCTTCTTCCATCCTCATGCGAAGCTCAAGAGGCAGGGTCCCGGTGAGGACAGCTGAGTTACGCCGTACGGTGCTGCCCGCGCCACGCAGGGGCCACGTCCTTGTCCTGCCCTCCCCGCCGGGCCCGGAGGGGCCGGGGAAAGCCGGACATGTCCTGACCGCGCGGGTCAGCGCGGCCGGCGAGGGCTGAGCGGGGGCGCCCCAGGGCATCCTCCAGGGAGCCGGCTGCCCTCGCTTCCTGCCCGTGACAAGCCCCGTCGGACTGACTCACTCAACTGATCGAGTTTGGGGATGTCGGAACTTCTCGGTTTGGCGCTGTTCGTTGCTGTTTAACGCGCGGGACGCGCCGCGCAGGTGCCGCGGGCCGGGCGGGCGCCGGGCGAGCGCCGCCGCCCCTCAGCCGCAGCCGCAGCTGGGGCGCCATCGCCCCCTGGCGGCGGCCGCTGGCGGCGGGAGGCGCGGGCGGGCCGGGGCGGCTGCGCGGAACTTTCCGCCGGCGCGCGGGTCCGGCCTCCGGAGCGGGGAGCGCGGAGCGGGGCCGGGGTGCGGGGGCCGCCGCCGCCCTGCCGAGCACCGCCCGCCTTCCGCAAGGCGCCGCGGGAGCCCTTTCTGGACCGCCGAATTAAAGAAAAAAAAAAGTCCAAAAAATCTTGGTTTTAAACTTTTTTACTTTCTGGCTGCTCTCCCCCCCCCTTCCTCCCCTCTTCTCCCCCCCCGCCCCTCTCCTCCCAACCTCCTCCCGAAGCGGCGGGGCGGGAAGGAGCGTCTCCGGTCTGCAACACCAAAGCATGGCGGAGGCTGGCGATGAGAACCGTCCTCCCCAAAGCATCCAGCGCCTCTGACAAGCCCGGAGCCAGAGGGGGTGGGGGTGGAAAAGGGCGGGAGGGGGGAGAGCATGGGAGGGAGGGGGCAGCCAGTCCTTCCCCCTGCACTTGTCAGATGCAGATGGGACTGGCAAAGTTTGTTTGAATAAAAAAAAAAAAAAGGCTAAAAAAAAAAAGGGGGAAGAGCAGGAGGAGGGGGGAGGAAAAAAAAAAAAAGATCCTAGAAATCCAAAAAGGCTCATCTGGGAAGGAGAAAGAGGAGACCGAGAGGAAGCGGGATGCAACTCAACCTGACGCTGATCTGCTTCGTCTTCGGGGGGTTCCTGCCCGACGCCGCGGCCCGGCGGGAGCAGATGGACACGGGGCAGTGCGACCTGCCCCGCTCGGTGAGCCGGGCCGGGCCGGGCCGGGGGCGCGCCGGCCCGCGGGGGATGCGCGCGTGTCCGCGGGGCGCTCGGGGGCCGCGGGGCGCGGGCGGGCCGGGGGCGCGCGGAGGGACCCCCCCAGCGCCCCGCGCACGCGGGCGCGCGTGGCCCCCACAGGTGTGGCGGCGCTGCCCCGCGTGTGCCCCGCGGAGGGGCCCGGGCTGTGTCCCCCGCGGCAATCGGGGGGTCACGGCGGGACCCAATCCCACAAGGGCCGCATGGTGCCCGTGGGCTTTGCTCGCTGCGAGCCCGCGTGGGGCTGGTGCGAGGAGAGGGGGAAGCGGGAAGCCCGCTACTCCTGCCCTGCGGGCAGCCCTGAGGGTGGCATCGCTGTCTCCTTTGTGCCCCTCCATCGCTGACCAGCCCTTCTGTCTTCCCCGCAGCAAGGAGAGCTCAACTCCTTCCTCTGGACCATTCGCCGTGACCCCCCCGCTTATCTCTTCGGCACCATCCACGTGCCCTACACGCGAGTTTGGGACTTCATCCCTGACAACTCCAAGGCCGCCTTCCACTCCAGCTCCAGCGTCTACTTCGAGCTGGACCTCACGGACCCTTACACCATCTCGGGGCTGGCCAGCTGCCAGATGCTGCCCCACGGGGAGAACCTGCAGGACGTGCTGCCGCGGGAGCTGTACCGCCGCCTCAAACGCCACCTGGACTACATCAAGCTGATGCTGCCCCACTGGATGACCCCGGACCAGCGGGGCAAAGGGCTCTATGCCGACTACCTCTTCAACGCCATCGCCGGGAACTGGGAGCGCAAGAGGCCCGTCTGGGTGATGCTCATGGTGAACTCCTTGACGGAGACGGACATCCGCTCCAGAGGGGTGCCGGTGCTCGATCTGTACCTGGCCCAGGAGGCCGAGAGGATGAAGAAGAAGACGGGTGCGGTGGAGCGGGTGGAGGAGCAGTGTCACCCGCTGAACGGGCTTAACTTCTCCCAGGTAAGGAGGCTTCTGGGCCTCGTGTCTTATCCCAGGATATGGGGGGAATTCTCCTTGCGCTTCTGTCAGTTGAGCGAGGTGAACCCCAAGCTTCTGCTGCAGCGTGCTGGTCACTCGTGGGTCTCAGCAGCTTTTGTGTTGGGCTGCCTGTTCTCCATCATGCCGATCCGTGCTGCCTGCAGAAACCCCCGTGATGTGCCCGACTAGCGCTGCGTGTGTATCACGTGTATAATTTATTTGAGAGGCAAATGTCCAGGGTGTGAATTTGTGTGTCTGCTTGCCTGCTACTTGTGAAGGAAACTTACATGCTTCCCATCCTGTCCCCCAGCTGGGTAAAAAGTGATTTTTTTGTTTGTTTGTTTGTTTGTTTTGAAGTAAAGCAGCTCTGTGGTACTTGTCAGGAAGAGGATGAAGCATGAACAATGAAAATAGAAATTTCCACATTGTTCAGATTGATTTAACTACATGCAAACTGTCAGTCGTCTTTTTAGTGGTCACTCCGGGTCAAAACAAAGTGGCTCATGTTGCCCTTGTACTGGGGGAAATCGAGTGTGCAATATGCATGGGTTTATTTCATTTTAGAGCAGGTAAATTTCAGCAAACAGAAAAGGATGTAGGTTAAGAAACGAAAGTTACTGGTGTAACTGGACTCCGGAATTCTTTCAATGGGTTTAGCTTTAAACAGCCAAATACTAAGCCTTGAGATCTATTTCATTTCAGTGGATTAATGAGGAACATAATAACAGCTATTGACTTTGCTTTGTGGAACTGTTTATGTGAAATGAGATTTACTAGAAATTGAGGAAATGAATGTGTGTAGAAGAAAACAAATAATCGGGGGGAGATTTAAGATGGTGTCAGTTACTGCTATGATATTTCATTTTTAACCTGCCTTTTGTCATTAGTTTTGGATCGGTCTATTTCCAGTCTGATCTTACTGTCCTACTTTGACCAAAAAAATTCTTGGTGATGTGGGGGAATAAGGATTAAAGGACTAATCTTCAGTGTGATTAAAATGTCCTTAGAGTGCCTTCACTCCCTGCTCCCCTGAAGTCCAGTAGGAGCTATTTGAAGGGGAAAAAGTCTGGTTTTCACTAACATTTGGTTCATCCATATTTCAACTAGGAGTCTTAACTCTGCATACAGCCTTCAGAACAGATTTGTTCCATACAATTTTGAATGTATTTTCTTGTTTATCAACAAAAATAGTTAAAAGAAAGCCCCTCAGGACCTTTGCATTATTTAACACACATCCAAATCAAGGAATTCGTTTTACACTATTCTGTCTGCAAGGTTTAAGTGCCTGTTCTCTCTGTTGAGCCCCTTCTTTAAGGTGAGGTAAAAATAATTAACCATTCCAGACATCCTATGGTGTTTGGTTGTATTAGGTCAAAAATGGTAGTTAGAATCAAGCACATGAAAGCACCTGGTTAAAAATGTACCATTTGGAAGCCTTTTAAATGTGAATCATACTGCATTTTTTTCTTTTCAGAGAGAGTAAGCAACAGAGAAAGGAAAAGGGACAGAGTATAAAACTCACTGCTGCCCTTAACCATAATTGTTTCTCTGTCGAGCTTTTAAATAGAAACAAAAATTTCCCATTCATTTGGCTCCAAAAATAATCTAAAAAAGAACAGTAAAGGTATTACTGCTATTGGCAAGCAAAGGGCAGTCATTTATGCAAAACATTTGTGCTGATTAAAAGAATACATTCCATTTTAATTGTTAGAGAGAATTGACAAAGTTGCTGAAATAGATCAGTGTTTGGAAGGAATTTTCCTAGATTGAAGCTTTTTCTGGGAACAAGGCCACCAGAACAACAGGAGACAAAATTAAACAAAACAAACCAGATATTTATTTTCTTGCTTCCTCTAGATTTCCATGCATCCTGACACCTGGCTAGTTATTTAACAATAGTAATTTGTAATGTTATCACACCGTCTGGCAGTCCTACTGCTTGGTGTATTACTGTGCTAATTTAGTGGAGTGGATTACTATTGCAAGGTTTCACCTCCCAATTCCAGGTCTTGGAGCCTTCCTTAGGTAACACGTAATTAAAACCCACTAAAATGGAAATCAGAAATTGAGCAGCTTTTGTCTCACAGGGTGTTTGCACAGTTTGATGAGAACATCTGTGATAAATTATAGTCCCAAATCTGCTAAGGGCATCAGCGGTTTTTTACCTGTTTTCAGCATTACTATTACAGGAACACTGCACATTATTTCTGCATTCAGAATTCAGGTTTTAGGACTGTGCCTTGCTGAATCATGTCAATGCTTTTGTTTCCCACATCCCCAAAGTCCAGTATTTTTGCCCTAAGCAAATTAAAAAAAAAAGACAAAAAAAGCTTTTTTTCCCTACTTCTTCTCCTCAAAGGCAGCTTTGTGCTACTGCAAATATTTAATCTGACTACATGCACCAAATCTGTTAATCTGATACCGTGAGGAGGAGGAAATCTAGGAGTGGTCCCGGTGTGGTACTTGGTTTTGATCTGCTCTGAAAGAAAGTGGATACACTTGCATTTTTGACCAGGAATGATCTTTGAAACGTTCTGTTCGTGGCTTTGAAATGTTGATTGTCTTAGCCGGATAAAAAGATTAGGTGGCTCATATAATTAGCTGCTTCCTGGAGAGCCAGCTCCTGCAGGTAGGGCAGGGAGCATTGTTTTCTATTGTAAACCCCGAAACTTTGTAGTTTGATGCTCTACTCCCCCTGAAACCCTTGCACAGTGTTTCCTGCTGCTTTTCCACATCACTCCCATCCTTCTGCCTCCTGCTGACCAGCCACTCTCCTGCTTGGATCCTGGGGGAAGTGTTATCCCGCCTCCTGGGACTCAGGCAGCTGCTGGTCATTCAAAGTCCGGGCCCTGGGTATGGTTGAGCTGGTGTCAAGGTTTCTGAATCCCAGCAGAAGGCAGTGTTGGGAGCCTGCGTGCAGGGGAGTTCATAGCAGGTTAGGATCAGGTTGAAATTTTACTGCTTCTTGGTATTTTAAGTTTCAGGGTTTTCATGGGAAGTGGGACAGAAAGAGCTGAGGCAAGTGAAGAAGAGGAAGCAGACAAGTCTGTCTGACAGCACTGATGTTTTTGTAGAGAGTGGCCAGAAAAGGGCAAAATCAAGTTGTCCAGGGCTGAGAACTGGTGAGGGGCAGATGACATTTCAGGCCTTCTTGTGGAATCCTGGCAGAGGCACTGCAGCCACTATTGGCTGCACATGTGTCCTCTGATTAGGGATGGGGGCTCTGCTAGGATTAGGGCTAAACTCTCCTCTTTGGGACCATCATGTGAGCCTATGATGGGAAGCGTTTCCCAGGATGTTGTTGGAGTAAGGAGAATTGTGATGGTGGCAGCTGCTTAGGTCTGGTGCATGCTCTCTGATGGCCCAGGGCTGTCATGGGACCCCCATCATTGTGATTGCAGTGTGTCCCCACTGAAGGTCTGTACAGTCAGCAAGGGGAGTGTCTTACTCCTCTACCCAAACCGCTATTCCCTGGGGAGGTGGGTGGCATCTCTTGCTTGTGTTTGATCCTGTTTCTCAGCAGGATCTGCTGTCCCAGACAGTGTTCATAGCCCTTCCTCCACATCAGAACTGAAATCCCTTTCCCATCCCATCCCCAGCTTGCTCTCCTCAGGGACAGTCTGCATTCAGCTCGTCGCAGATGCCCTGAATCCCAATGTTTGTAGGGGAAATTTTGTATCAGGGTCCAGCTTCCTGCCAGCCTGTTGGTGAGGAAGGTGTCAGGCTGGTGAGGAGCTGCCAGCACCCTCTTCTCTCCCCTTTAGCTGTTTGGGAAGCCCTGACTCTGGTCTCCTCTGGCTGGTATCATTTCCAACTGCAGGGGGAGATGTTAAATATCAAACCAGTGTTGATTGGATCAGAGACGGCCTCAAAGAAAGAAACCTCAGACTGTGCCAGATTAAACTTCACACTTCACCATTCTCCCCCTTTCATTTCTTTGCCGCCTCATTCTCTGCACAAATAAACCTCATCTCCCCGCTTTCTACCAATGAGACAGCATTCATGGGGCAGGAATGACTTTGTTAACAAAATCAGTCTTCATTTCCCAGGTCCTGCTGTTCCATCAAACCCTGGGACATGGCAGCTTTGATTACTCTGGTGATAGGATTAGAGGGGGGAACAAGTGCTGGTTAATAAAAGGCTGATGGGTGGTCCATCATGTTTGGTCACTGACAGCTCTGCAGCCTCGAAGCTGGACCTTCAGTGGCAAAACAGTAATATACACAGTAATATATAGGCAGGGCCACACCCTGGACTCTCTATTCAATCTGCCCCGTCCCCTTGAAAAACTAAACATTTCTGTGATCACAAAACTGGGATTCTCCAAGATGACAGGACCAGTGTAACTGACTTCAAGAGAAATGTACTTATTTGTCCTAATGAAAGATCTGGGCTCAGAGTTTTCTGAACTGAATTAAAGGGCTCAGTTACAGAGCTAGCTGACTTTTGATAATCTGTATAGTTTATATGAGGAGTATTACTGATTTTTTTTTAGTTTTTGAAATAAAAGTGGTTTTTGCCTAGTAGAAATGGCATCTTCTTGCTTTTATAGAATTTCAGGCTTTGTGAAGAGATCGGGAATCATCAAAAACAGCATTACCTGTTTTGATTGCTGAATGTTTTGAAAGAGATGTTGTTAAAGGGTTTGATTTCACATAGCTATACATAGTGCACATAGTTTTCAGCTTGCTGGCTTTTGTTAAACTATTATTCCCTTCACCCCCTTATGCCCCAGGGTAAAAAAATTCCCCCAGCAAAATTAAACTCGGCGTAGAAATTCATACAGCAAAAATAGAAATCCTTCCATTTAATTCCCTTTAAGTACTAGTGGGAGCTGCTTTATGTCTTCACCAGGGGAGCTGTTGAGGATGAAACTATGCAAGTATTAAAACGACAGTAGTGGCAGTAACACCTAAAAGGATCAGCAGCTGACGTTTTATAGCTGTACCCACACGTAGATGTTTCTCTCTACAGCCAGTGACTGTGTGCTCCTGTCCCACAGCCCCTTGGAAGGCTTACCCAGGCATTTGATGCCTATTTAGAAAGCAGCCAGTCACTAATGATGGCTTGAGGGGCAGCTGGCAATTCATCTGTTTTATTTATTGTGTATATAACTGCCAGAAGTGTTTGTACAATAGGTCGGGTATGAGCCCTCCCTTTCTCTATGATCCTTCATGCCCTCCTTGCTAACATCCAAGCAGGTGTACCTGCCTCCCATGAGCAGGTCTAGAGGATTCTGCTGGTACATTTGTTTGCAAAATTATGTGTGCTGCCTTTGATTGGTATTAGGTAGGAACCACATCTTTGTAAGATGGTTCTTGAAAGGGAAAAATCCCCAGAAAACAGTCTGACAGACACTCAAGGGAGTCGGTACTCTACTTGGGGCAGCTTAACTTTACCAGTGTATAAAAGTCAAATAGCAGAATCATGCCATTTTTTCTGGTTTGTGTTTGCTGCCTCAAAGCCCCTGTTTAGTAAATGGTATTTTCACAGTGATGATTTTCAATGTGTTTGTTATTTGCTGTCACTTTGTGATGCTGTTGCAGCAGCAGTCAGGATCGTCCTCGAGGCCTAGAGTGCTTCGCTTATAAACAGAATGAACCATTGACCTTAAAATCCTCCGCTTGAAGTATAGTGCAACCTACAGTCCTCAGCAAGTCTTTAACAGCCTCCCCTCAGCTCCCTAGTGAGCAGCAATCCATGTTAGAAAGGCAGCCCACATCATTTGGGCGAGTCAGAAGTTCCTGAATTGCAAAGGCCAGAAATGATCTTACGCAAGGGCACTCACTCACCTTGCACTCCTGCAGAGAGGAGATCAGTGGCAGGGCTCCTGGCAAAGCATATTTAGGGATTTCAGAGGGACATACTGTAAAATAGCAGGTTTCCCCTGTGCTATTGCTTTACACTGCAAACCCTTATTAATCTTTTTACTGTCGTTAGGAGTTGATGAGACAGGTAAAAGGCAGAAGAAATCACAGTGTTACTGCTTAAACCATGGGAACTTTGTGTCATTTCTTTCATCTTTTGTTCTTATTAGTGAGGTTCCCTGCCTGCTTGGATGAATGACTGTAAGCTGGCATCCTCAGAGGGCAGTGTTTAAGTTAGAGCACAAAAATGGAGATTTTCAGCAATGACTGGTTTTTAGAAACTTCATTGGTTTTAACTTTCAAGGGTCAGTGTTAGAAGAACCCCATTTTGCAAGGAAACATATTTGCCTTGTGTTCTCATACTTTCCCAAATCCCTCTTCCAAGTAGACAACCCGTACAGATGCTCAATGCCACTATACTTAAAATCTGCAGAAAGCAGTCTGGGTTGATGACAAAATTTCAGTATCTTTGTGAAGTTCTCAAATTATTTCTAGGTTGCAATTACTAAGGCATTTTTTTGAACATTGCAACAATTTTTGAACTTAATATTCCTTCTGTAACCCCAAAAGCATTATAGTTTCCATCTTGCTTGAGACAACAGAAATTAAGCTGGTGCCTGCAGAGCTTAAAACTGCACATATCAGTGTTTGAACTTAATACTTCAGTTCTTGGGCTGGAATTAGAGCAAGACTATGCTCTGTGCAGAGTAGGAACAGACATGCAACTAAACTGTAAGACTGGTTGTATCCATCACAATACGTAGTAGTTATGGTGTCCCAACACCTCCATGAATTTGCTTTTTCTTGTGCTCAATGGAACAATACAGCTATTTTGTATAATTGTTACTGTTTATTTGATCTAATTGTTATTCAAAGGCAGGGAGAATGAAAAGTGACTTGGTTAATACCTGTCAGAAGCTCGAGTAGGAATTTACACTCATGTCTGCTGCTTTTATCACTAGTTATTCCAACACCAGTTATTAACATTTGGATTTCCAATATTTTAGAGCTTCTGGTGCAAGTAATTTCAGGAGTTCTAGCACAATATAAATGAAAATTGGTAAAAACTTTAAATTAAAACCATGTGCTCAGCATTTTGAAATAGATGTTGTATGGTTTGAGGAGGCTTATTAGAAAAAGTATTTTTAGTTTGAATGAGATCAAAGACCCAAGATTTTCCACTCTGAGGGTCATTTAGCATAGTCCTGGACACCCCATTTCTCATCGTACATAGACTCCCGTAGGCCAGTTATGCCTGAAGAAATCATCGTCCCTGAAATATTGTAAAAATTAGATTTATTATCAGTGGACCACTGCTGATCATCTCTGTCCAGGCACTGCAAGAATGCTGAGGGGTTGAAGAATCTTGCAGATGTCAAAAGTGAGTTTTATTCCCGACTTTCTCAAAATCAGGATTGCAGCTCATGCTGGTGGGTAGCAGTTTTAGAAGTGACAGACTCAATCCTATGTGTTGTACCCATTCCAGAGCACCTTGAAGCCAGGGAAAACACTGAGCCATCCCCAGAAACTCCTAGTAGCACACAGAGAAAGAATTGTTAAAAAAGAAAAAGAAACAAATCTGATTTCTTCTTTTCCTAAGTTCAGTTAGTGTGGAAGTTATGAAGCCTTCCATATGAATTCCAGTCCAGAGGTTCTTCATGCTTGGGTGTGCCTGAAAAATGGGAGTTACCTAAGATGGGGCAAAAAGCTAGGAATTCAGTCATAGCTGTATCAACATAATTAAGGAAATAGCAACAAATGCTTCATGTTTCCCCCATATTTAATTAAACTTACTTGCTGCTGCTACCCTAACTGTTCCATAGGGGCGCTTGTTGGGAGACACGGATATCTCCAGTACATGAAACAGAGAAGAAGCTGCCTTCATAGAGCAAAGCAATATTCATCAGTCTTCCTTAGTGAGCCAAGGAATGAGAAAAAGGAAACAAATCTTACAGTTATTTTCTAACCTCTTTCCATTTTAATAAAAGTCAAGTTATGAGGAACACAGGAGAAGTATTTCTTTCAAGTAGGCGGTTCTGTGTCTTGAAAGTATCCCCTCAATATTTTAGAGACTGTACTAAATCCAAAGTCTCCATTAGGCTCCCTCACTTTTGTTAACAATCACAATGAAGACTGATTATTCTCTGTACGCTTTCTGCCACTGCACAAATTTAGCTCTCCTTTGATTTCTTGCAGCCCTTTCCTATTACAGGTGACAGCATAATAGTGATGGGGAATATTTATTTAAATGTGAGACCAAATGCTCACAGTGCTGGAGTTTGCAGAGTCAGCAGAGAGGGAGAGGGCAAAAGGCTGATTTGAGAAACATGCCTAATTTTTGAAGGTCTTTGTATTCCTGGCATGTGATTGATTTACAGTTTTAGAAATGATTACTGAGATAAACCTTGTGCCAGAAGAAAGTGTGATGGGACGTCCCAATGTGTCTTGTTGATTCTAAAACA
This sequence comes from Fringilla coelebs, assembly GCF_963513975.1. NCBI lineage: Eukaryota > Metazoa > Chordata > Aves > Passeriformes > Fringillidae > Fringilla > Fringilla coelebs. Next base: position 7,833,039 of record NC_140067.1, read on the forward strand.
CTGGTTAAATCATCACAGCTCTATTAATTGTGAAAATGCTAAGCCCTACACCATGAGAGGAACTGGTCCTGACATGGGAGTCAAGTGGGATACTAACTTGTAGTTTGCTTTCAAGCTGAAGTAATTCTTTAGTTTTTGTATATCACAGGGGGCAGGGGAGGTACAAGTGTGCAAAAAGGGCCTAAAAATCCTGTTTTTATAAGAGTTAATGATGCAAAAATTCCTTATTTTTCATAATAAATTTCTTGATTAAGACAGGAAAAAGCTAGAAAGAACATTCTCAAAAAAGCTCATTGTCTGCCTTTTGGACCAGATAACTCACAAACACCCAGACGTGAGCAAAGTCAAGTTTTCTAATACAAAGTTATGGCCAAATCAATTCCTATTGAGCTTAACCTTCAAACAACTGGGATGCAGTTCAGCTCCTTCAGTATTTCTCCTTTCCAGTACCAGAATACCAATGACAAAATACCTCCTCCAGTCCATGAGACCAGGCTATACCATCCTGAAATAATCTAGGTGTTTGGTGGCAAGATGCAAGGCAACAGGCCTCTGCAGGCATGAAACACTGTCCAGCTTTATGGACCTGCCTGTCTGCTTTTTACCGAGCTAATTGTGTGAGGCCAGAGAGGATTTTCTTTATTAACTTGAGTGGCTTGGCTGTGAAACGAGACATACTGTACAGTGTATAACTCAAGCTCACTTTCAAAGGAATTTTTGTTGAAGCTGGGTATCCAGAGAGATCTGAGCCTTTAACATGTAGTCATCTGAAACACACTCCAGGAACTTTGTAATTTAAGGTCAGCCTTTGCACTAGTTCATGTTCCAATAATGGAAGAGTGCTTGCTTTAAAAACATACTCAATTTATATCTAAATGTATAAAGATGGGCTTTTTTCGTGAAAATTAAATTGACTGCTCTGAGCACTTGCTGTGTGTTAACTGGCTGGATAAGTTTGGAATGGATGTACTCTGTAGGGACTACAGTATATTATGGCTCTGAAGTGGAAAGCAAGCATCATTGATGCACTTGTACATTCTCAAAGCTGGAAGTCTTAGTTGTTGGGAATCACTTGTAGTAGTACCCTTTTAGGAAGTACAAAGAGCTAAAATCTCCCAAAAGGTGTTGTATTTTGGCATATTTTGGATGGGTTTTGTCATTACTGACAAAGAGATCCCAGTGGAAGATATTCCTAAGAATGCAAAACACAATCACTAAACCCACATAAGATCCCTTATCACACTCTCTCTAAAGTTGTTGCAGATTCATTTGAATTACACTAGAAAGATTTATTTCTTATTAGTGGAGCACTCTTCATTTTTTAAAATTGAGTTGTTGTGCAACACATCAAATAACAATGTCATAACACATCATAAATCAGTTTGTTCACTGAAGGATTCCACATGAGTTAATCTAACATCCTGGACACAGTTCATGAGCAGTTAATTTTAGCAGTTCTCTTTGATACATATCAGTTAAGGCAAAGCAACTCCAGCCATTATGGAGTACAGTCAAAACTGGTTAACGGCAAAGCAAGTACAGACAAAGATTGTTCACAGATAAAGCCTTTGGCAGATCATTCAAGGGATCTTTGCTTTATATATAGAACAATTGTAGCTCTAATACCAGCAGTGCAGACACTCTGGGACAAAGAGAAAATACACACACACACACTCACACACACACACACCAAACCACAGAAGAAAACCACACACACCACTTGGTACTTAAGTCTAACAAGAAAGTCAAGCTAAAGTTCACCAACCCTGACGTAGCTACCAAAGAGCTCCATGGCAGGCAGTGAGATGGGAAGAACCACCCCCAAAAAAGCATTCAGGAATTATTCCCATTGTCAGTGTGGGAGAAACTGAGAATGTTTGATTTGAAACACAAAGTCATCCGGCGGCCTGCCAAATGCCATTTATCTCAAGGTCACGCAACGTAAATAACCCAAGGGTTAGCTCCAAAGCAGGAGGTAGCTGGACAAGAGTAGGGGAAGGGATTCCTCTCTCTTCCCTGTGGATGTTTGGCATGCTACTGACAATGTTTTGAGGCCTGGCACTCCTGATGAGTCTGGTATATTAAGAGCAGTATAACACAGCAAAAGCAGATAGTAACAGCTGAATGTAGCATTATGGAAGGGACCATGGTTTGAGACCAAGCCACTAAGCTGTCACACATTTTCTGCAAGAATTAATCAGGGACACTAATTAGAAAGGAAAACTTTAGCAGTAAAAAAAATTCTCTTGGATGCTTAAGTCTGAAAAGATTAATCCCGGTTACACAGTAGGGACAACCAATGTTTATTTACTGTTCAGCTGAGTGGTTGCATGAATTTTTCTGTTCTTCTAAATCACAAAGTATCACAACCTACTTACACTTTTTAAGAGATCAACAAGTTTAGCAACTGTCACATCAATAATCCATCATTATCAGTTGGGGAAGGAAGAGGTGTGTTTTCCCAAGAGTGCTCAGACCGGAGGGTATAGCTTGGAATATAACTATGGGAGAATCCCAAAAGACTTGGCATCTGTTCCCCTGTTCTCTGAGGCAAAGCTCAGTGTAGTTCCCACTAAAACAAATCAAACAAGTTGTCAATCCTTGTACTGGGAATCCAAAACTGTATCTCTTGAAATCAGGCAAGGTGTCTTTCCTCCTGGTTTATGCAGAAAGGAGTTTCATGGAGATAAATAATTTATTAAGAGAATGAGGGAGAAAAGAAATGTTAGTCAATATTCTTCTAATTTATTTGTGATTTTGATAGGCTTAAAAACCAGACTGAGTAGAGTTACTTGTGATTTCATGTTGAATTTTTGATGCCATGAAAAAAAGTGAACTAAACTCACTAAGTCACAAGGAAAACTAAAAGTGTTTCGATTCACTCAGCACCACTTGAGGTCACTCTGCAAAGTCCTGTACGTCTTTGTGGCCTGAGCACCAGTCCTTCCAAACAGAAGAGAAGCAAGATGGGCATGTGGATAAAGAACCCTGAGTCTTTGTATATACAGCACAGTATTATACCTGTAGGCCTTACATAATGTGTTGGAAACTGAGGCATCACTTCAGAGGCTGAAATACCCCAATTACATTACTGCATCTGGGGCTAAGACAATGATTTTTCCATCTATAAACTTCTCTTACACCTTTCAGCTTATTTACTACTCTTAAAAAAAGAAATATTTGCATGTGGAGGGGCTAGAGTTGATGAGATGATGATGTGAAGGGGACATCTGGAGAAGTCCAGGCTGACTGTGAACTCCAGAACCTACAGCTCTTTGGGCAAGGGACTATGGTTCACATCTTCATCCCTGGTGAATAGAGTGGCTCCACCCCTCTTTGCTATTTTAGCCCCTAAAGGAATTGATTTTTTCAAATGCAAATTGTCTTGAAAAATGGCAGAGAGCATAGACTTGCATCATTAGCAATGAACCAAGGGCTTGTGTGTTGCAACAACCTTTGTTGCGGGATTGTTGTGTTGAAAATCCACTGATTTTGGCACAAGCTGGAGAACTCAGCAGTTGCACTTTGCATGTCCTGCCATCATTCAACAGGCAGACCCTCTAGCTAGACATTGCAGTAGGGCAGCCAGTTGGCTTCTCCCAACCTCCTTAGGTTTCCAGATGTCATAACAAAATGAGAGAGAGAGACTTAGCCATCTTCCATGTGTTTACGCTGGAGCTGCTAGGCAGAAACCAAGCCACAACACTGCACAGCTTTTCAAAAAGGACTTAATAGGCCTCTCTGTAAACAGATCTAAATATTTGCTCCAGTGACATTTATCGCATCACACGTCTGGCGCGAGTGTTTCGTCCTTGTTTTGCTTGCGTGTTTGGATTCTCTTATAAACATTAATGAAGTGCCTGAATACAAATGAATAATCCTCCCCCTTTCTTCCCACCCTGGAGGGGAGGGGAATGGGAGGGCATGAAGCAATAATAGTTCAACCTTCAACCCGTAATTGCTCGGTACATTTTGATGACAGTTTTCTTTCTCACGTGCTTTAAAAGACTTTATTCGGCAAGTAGATCTATGCAGAAGGTATTGCATCTTTCTTCAAAGGCAGCTGCAGCCTGAGTTGGAGTGGGGGGCACTTAGCAGGCAGCACTGTGTCATTTGATGTTTGAGCAGTTGTAGCAAGTTGACTTGCTGTTGGGTTCCCAAGCAGGCTGCCAGAATTCTGCCCCATCTACAAGGCTTTTAACAGAGGATATATTTAATATATGCTTTCCTAGGCATCTGCTGTTGAGCTGGACAGAATAATGGGTCTGAAGCACCTCAAATCTAACTCCATTTGTTAGTTCATCTACATTTTGGTGGAGAACTGAGGTCATTCAATAGGTATTTTCCAATTACCTACAGCTTCAATGACAAGGGACAGTGTGTTTCCAAGTAGTCCCTTCTGATCTTTCAATGCCTTTATGGAGGCCCTAGAAGGTGGTTGTCTTGGTTGTCTTTGTGCCTGGTTTCGAACTGAAACTGCCAGATCCTCCTTTTGATTTTGTCACTAAAGGAGAAGGAGAGTGTGGGGTAAGGAAAGACTGACCAAATCTTGTTTCCGTAGGTTTCTGTGGACACAAGCTTTGGAAGATAATTCTGTTGTCTAGGGTATGAAAACATAAACCAATGTATTAGAAACTTGTTTCCTGATCCTGAGAGGGGTGAAGTTGTGAAACAGATCAAGGCATCATCCCTGAAGCTGTTCCAGACTGAGAAAACATTGAGTATCTCATTCCTGTGTGGGAGCAGTTATATTACTGCTCCATTCTCCCTGTGCAGTTCAAAATGTCACAATGTCTTCCATGCACAATAAATTACCATCATCTCTTGCCAGGTGGGACCATGCTTTCCTCAAGACTTTACTAAACATCTTTAGTTTCTGCAGCTGGGCTTGTAGGAGCAGTGGTTTGGCTTGCTTAGAAGCCGGTAATAAAAGAAATTTTCTTTTAGTCATGAGGGGCTCTTCAGAAATTCCCTGAACTCATGCAACTAAGCTTTCAGCTCTTTGTTAAGAGCAAAACTGCTGCATTTAAGCTGTGGGACATAAAAGAAGCAATCAATACCCAGAAAGTTCATTCTTCAAACAGTCTTTAAGAAAAAAAATCATCCTGTACAAGACATCTACAGGTCTGTTGTGTGCAATACTACTAAGTGCAAAGGATTTATGTCCCAATAGTCAGGCTTTGGGAGGTCAAAACTAATACCCAAGAGGAAAAAAAAAATGCATGGGTTTCCTTCATCTGAGTGATTAGGTATAAAATGGGTTAAAAATTAATACTGTCTTTGGTTCAGCTTGTATATGAAACCATTCAGTCTGCACATACTTGAGTACTCTTCGAAAGTGCCTGTCAACTCCATTAATTATCAAATTGCTTATTCAGCCTATGCATTCCTTGCATAAATCCATATCAACTTTGCCTCTTGTAACAGTGTTTGTTTATATGAGCTGGAACTCTCAATCCTGAGCAGACTGAAATGCCTCTCAAAAGAATTTCTTCGTCTGCACCTACAGGGACCCAGGCTGATTGCTATTCAGAGGATTCTTTTTTGGTGAGGAGTTGGGAGTCACAAAATTGGCTAGAAAGGTGTCCTTTTGTCACTTCTGTTCATATTGATAATTCAGATAGAAGAGACTAAAATCGTTACAGTTCTCAGCAGCTGTGAAGTGTACACCAGAAAAAAAGAAAAATTTTGGAGAAAGGGATAGAAAAAAGAATTTGCTGATATTTTCGTCATCCTCTTTCTAATGTGCCAATACTAATGGAGGCCTTTTTTTAAATGAATTTATAGTCCAGTGTATTCTTTTGTCCCCATCGCTCAAGCATTCTGCCTTTTGCTCATTTGCTGGAGCACAAACATGGAAGTGTACTTGGAACTAGCTGGAGTCTTAAAAAAACAAAATTAAGGCAAGCTGCCAGATCAAAATCTAATACACAACATATGTTTACAGGGTTATAGTCTCTTGCCATGCTGGCTTTAACAGCACTCCAGTGTGAAGTGGAGTTAATGCCTTCCAAGATCTTTTATCATCCATCGTTCTTATCAAAACAGTAAAAATACTGGTTTTATTTCATTGAATGCACCTTTCCTCTTGTCTGAAGCCCTTTGTATTCCCCACCACATTTGGGATCAATGGAGAAGTATGTCCTTGGTCATCTTTGTCCAGTTCTCCTCCTCTTCGCAAGAGCTTATATTCCTCAGGGGTGACCAGGTTCATCCAGCAGTTTGGCAGGCAACCCTGAATAGGACCCTTGGTTTGAGAGAAGACAGTAATGTTGACCCTCATGTGCCTTGTGCATTTGGTGTGTAACTCATGACACTTTCTGAGGAATTTGTGAAGAGCAAATGGTTGTCCAAGTCTAAAACAGAGGATTGAAGTGAACTAGGTGTTTTAAGCTGACTTGGGCTACCTCAGCTTGCCCAAATGCAAGAGGTACCATTGTGTTTACTCAAACTTTAGTTCTTTCTTGGGAGCCTTCTGCACTCAGCAGAAGCTGGCATTTAGTGTGGCCAGTGAGCCCCACTGAGGCTCTGTGGTTCCTTTTGGGCTGTGCCTTACACACTGCTGGTGTCTCTCATCCCATGGTGCCTCCAACCATCCACGGCACAACGGGACCAATGCCACTGGAATCTGCTGCAGTGGAGAACAGCCAGCTCAAGGCAAGGACTTGAGTGGCAGTTCAGCATGTAGGGGTAGGGTGCAATGGACAACACTGCTGGGCAGAGGGAATGGAAAACAGGGACAGTTGTGCCAGACTCCTGTCACCTCCTGTGGCTGCTCTGCCTGGTGTGCCGTACACATTGTAGAGCTCCTTCAGCAGCAGCTGGATGCAGCCTGGAGTATGCAGAGTCCAGGGAGAATAAGCTTTAAGTGTCTGAAAATTTTGAGGGATGAGACAAAGCCTTGGTGGGTATATGAGGCTCTGAAATAGCAGCAGCCCCTCACTATTTCTTCTGCTCATTCTCCATATGTGAGATATACCTGTCCGTGATCCATGAAGCATTCTAGGCCAGCTGGACTCATGAGCTCTATATGCACTATTCCAAGCTTATCAGGAGTGCTCTGTTAGGAGGAGGCAGAAATTTTCTGGGCTCTCAGAGACAAATCTGACGTGGCCTTTTGTGTTTCAGTTCTCTGCGTGCAAGATGGGCAAGATATTAGAGCTATTTGTTTTTGGAAAATGCCTTATTTTTTTTTTAAATAGAAACAGTGCTCATGTATTTTTTTTGTATTTGAGGAAAAACGTTCCTTGAAATGTCTCAATTTCAAATTTAAAGATAATTTAGAAAAACCCATGAGTCTCATCAGTAAAAGAACAATCTGGTGAGTGACCCAATTGGAAATTTTTGTGCTATTAGTGCGTAACAACACATTAAAGATAGAAAAGGCTGAATTTGTAACTTTTTATTGAGATATTATTGTTTTTCCCCACTGAACTGTAGAGAGCAACAGAAATGTACATCTTGTAGCAGCTTTGGATAAACTTGCCAAGGGAGAAGAAAGTCCTCCTGTGCCTCCTTGGTGGGAGCTCGCTAACACAGCTTCAGGATGCCTGACTGGAAGGTTGTTTGAAATATGGGGACTTTACCTCTGTTTAATATAGAAAATTCTTCAGAGATGTCAGGAGAGTAATAGCATTTTCAGCTTACTTAATGTGTAATTGCGCCTGATTTGCAGCAGGTCAGGTCTCTGCTCACATCAGTAGTGTCATGCTGTGCATGGTCATTGAAGTTCTTGAAGTACAGTTGAATGACATGGGAGGCAGGACATGGCAGTTTCACCTCAACATTTCATCAAGGAGATCTCTCTTGGATTGTCTTAGCTTGAAGTTAATTTCAGAAATAAAAATCATTTACATGGAAGGCCACATAAGCTGTCTTATAAATACTGGGTTTGCATCTCTTGCAGCTCCAGGACTTCAATCCTTGTAGCTCAGATGTCACCAGATAACTTACCCTTTCACTTGAGTAGAAAGTCAGAAGAGGTGGTCATGGTTTGGACTTTGAGGCTTCATCTTTTTCTTTTCTCCTAAGAAATGTTCTCTTTCTATCACTAAGGAGATGGTCTGCCTAGTTCAGCTTTTGAGTCAAAAGTTTAACCTCCTGCTTGCAGTTCTTGTTTGGCTTTGCTCTTTGGTTCTAAACAATTTCTGTATCCATTCCCATTTTGTTATGCCTATTTCTGTTTGACTGGTCAGTGCAGAGTAATGTTTAAGAGATTCAGTCAGTAAAGTCCACGCTGGCTAATTCCTTGGACACAGTGACTATCAGGACAATGACCTCTCCCTGACAAAGGGACTGTTTCCTCTATTTCAGCAGTATTGTAGGTCCTGACCACTTGCTCAGTGCAGACAGAATTTGCTGTGTGCTTTGCTGCTGCCCGAATGCAGATGTAGGTTTTGGATTATGAGATTTCAAGTTCTGAGAATCAGCATGGGTTTTAATGCTCTTGATGACACAGCCAAATAGTGTTGTTATGATAAAATTCAAAATTCATCTCTGAAGCACCTCTTTCTAGCGTTGCCTCATGCATTCTCAACTAGCAACGTATTCCTTTGTCTAAGTGACTTCCACTGTTGGAACTTTTTCCTAACATATTTAAGGTTTTCCTTTACTGCTTCCAGATGTAGACCCTTGTTTTACCATTCTTCAACTCTGTAAATATATTTTCTCTGGTTCTAGTACTGTGCAGTTATTTGATAGACAAGATCATGCTCTCTCTTTTAGGAGTCATTTATTAAAGAAAGTTTTTACAACTGCAGACAAAAAACAGGCTTCTGCAGAGAATGAATTTCAGGTTTTGTCTCGTTGGTTAACCAGGATTCACACCCCTTCTGGGACAGTTCCTAGAGACACCTCGTGGCTGTCAGGAGCTCTACAGAGCACATTGTCCTCGTGTCAAATTAATTTATTCTAAGCCTCAACATCCAGAGTTATTTGAGAAAGAGTTAAGAGCGAGGCTGCCAACCTTCTAATTAAAAGCTAGAAATATTTTCAAGTTCTCCTCTGATGGAAGCAATTAAGCAAATCTGTTCTAAAGTGGAATTACTCCCCAAACCCAACAGCAACATGTTGTCTGCCTGAGTATAATTAAAACTATCGAAGGAAATTTTCTATTCCAAGATGAAAGGAATTGTTGGTTAGTTCCTAGATTCCCATACTCCAGTTTATACTCCCATTCTGTAAGAAGTACAGCAGGCAGCTCAGAATACATGGATGCAGTTTGTTGCTGGGATTCTTAGCTTCTCAGTCAAAACCACACTAGTCAGTTCAGAAAAGTAACAAAGCAAGCCCTATTCCTTCAAACACACCAGTCCAGAATGAGTTAGATGATAAGCTTTGTGCAAGAGAAAGACTAACTTTTTAAAGTTTCAGGTCATCCATTAATGTAGAAATTTAAACAAGTTGAATCCTGGTGAAATTGCTCTCCAGGCAGTAAGTCTTTCTAATGGTAAGTCAGCAAGACCTAGAATTCACTGTCTCTCAGAATTAGCAAAGTGTGCAGCCTTTCTTGTGTTGAACCCAAACTCTGTGAAAATGATATTTTAAAGAACAGAAGCCTTTAGAGGAATAAAGTTTATATATAAACGAAGCAGTTTTACTGGGTGTAATTGCTCTAGACCCAGCTGGATAGAGGTCTTGTGATTGCATTAATCTTACCTGTTTAAATCCAATTATTCGAGATTATACTTATCATAATCTAATCACAAATTCATGTATATACATATAAATAAAAATGACAGGTAGGTGGAAATAGTGTTACTTCTCATTTTCTCAGTGGAAACCAAATCATGCAAAATGATGGAAACCATCTTTCCATAGCAAAGGAGAATAGTGTCCTACATATGCTTTGCCAAGGCTTTGCCTGAAATTAGAAGGTCCAGAGAGTCCCTCAAATTCAGGGGTTAGTTTCTACTTGGAGCAGGAGTAACAAGGTAAAACAGTAGCAAGAAGAACAGAATTATGGAAAGTGTGACTTTTAATGATAAATCCCCATCTTCATGAATGCAGAAGCATGAAAGCAATAAAAACTGTTTTTCTGCTTTTCTGATTTTTAAAATATCCTGGTTGAGTAGGAGAGTCTCACTAGAGTTAGATGTGTGTATTATCATGCTTGAGCTGAGATTTTTTCTAGGGGTACTTTCACACATTTTCTTTAGATACCCAAGCAGTCTCCTTGCACTGGGCTGCGTATCCAGCTATTACTTCTTTCTATTCTATGGAAAACATACACTAGGGTAACATTCAGGTCTTCCAAGCATTAAGGCTTAAAAAAAAGTCACCATGTTTACTTCAGCTTTCCCTTTCTAAATTGCTTTGACAGCCCTGTGCTTTTTTAACTCGTTTTGGGGAATATCCAGTCTGCCATTGGAATTATTTGAATTGTACAGAAAGAAAGGAGGGCCTGTTTCCCTCCGAATTCCATATATTGTGTCGCTGGAGCTTTTCATGTTCCATAAACAATGCTCTCTTTTTCTAACCCTCTCCCCCTCCTGCCCATAGCCTGACTTTCTATAATTTTCTTGACATGGACAACTCAGCATTTTTGTGAAAAGCTATGACTGATTTTCTGCAGCTTTACAAACAGGAGCTTGCTGGTGATTTCAAGAGGATCAGGTAGTGTGATGCAAGCGAGACTGGGTCGGGTCTCTGGGACTTCAAACATGTCTCAGCAGTGCATCTAGTTGTGAGTGATTGGTTTCCCTTAAAGCATTCATGATCTCCAATTGGCAAGTCTCCTCCCATAACTAAGGAGACATTTGGAAAAAAGTTGATATTTTTAAATATCTTCTTAATCCCTGTAGAACTCTAGCCACATACAAGCAAGTGGCTTCATTTTTCCACACATTACTCTTTCTTTAGTTAATAATTCAGTTATTATGTGAGTGAAATCTCAGGAGGTACTCTGAGTTGCAGGCACTCTGCTGTTTAAGTTCATTTCAAGCTTCCTATGAGTCTTTTAATACTTGAATGGTGTTTCATGGTCTGTCTTTGATGACTCATGAAGCTGGATCCCAGGAGAAAAATCACAGCCTAGATAAGCAGCCATGGTAGATACTGCAAAAGCAGTAGTGCTTGTGTAGCACTTCAGTGGATTGATGCCTCGGTATATTTTTATTTCTTTCTTTACCAGGAAGATGGATAATTTCCAATCTTAACAACCACGCATGGGAAGGATGAATAAGCAGTATTTGGGAATGGAGTCTGATTGGTTACACCCTTGTCAGGCTATGCTTGCTGGTGCATTTTGCGTAGCATTTCTGGAATGCTTTTCTGTTGAAGTGAAAGGGTTGTTGCAGCATTTGATTTCAGCCTTGTAAAGGCTTTAAAAGAAGTGCCAAGTCCCTGTAGTCTGGAAGCAGCAACACTGACCATGTGCTATGTCATGGAGAGGGAAAATAACTGTTGTCCAATGTTTGTACTGAACATGAGTGTCACCTGAAAGCTCTAGGTTGCTCTTAAACTGCCTTGCAGCCTGATGGTTTTGTGGTGGACCTGAGAGGTCTTGGGTTAATGTCATCTAATGCATCCTAATGGGTAGCCTAATTGTAGCTGCCATTCCAGCTGTCCCTTGTGAGTTTAACTCATGTAAATGAAAACCACAGCTTTCCAATTTACTCTTCAACATGAAATATTATATTCCCCTTAAGTAATGTGTTTTAATTGCAGAAGCAAGATAATATATATATATATGGAAAGAGTGGGTGAGAGCTTGCAGGTTGTATATAAATAGCAGGGCTTCTTAGCTGTTTCTTTTCTTCACCAGTGACCTGTCTTCTCTCACCTGGCTGCTGACTTAACAGACAGGGAACAGGCCCCAGCTGATCCCAAGGGGTGAGGCCGCAGGTTGAAATGTTTGGTCACTTATCCCAGCTCCCATCTGCTGCAAGATGTGCAGATGGTTGGACACAGCACTCTGAAACTTGTACATGCCCACTTGATGTCAGTCTGGAGTGACTCTCTCTCTGATTTATGTTGGCAGAGAAGATCAAAACCCTAAAGCTTAAAAATTAGGTGACAGAAACATATAAAAAAAAAGAAAGAAAAAAAAGAGAAGTTAGTAGACACTCAGAGGCTGGGAAAGTCTGCCAAATAAGCATTCCTGCCCTTGCTTATGATTCTCCACCACATACAACTGGCTGTGTACGTCTGGGAGCAGCCAGCATAGTGATCTATTCATAAAGGGCCAAACTCAGGAGCCGACCTGCAAGGCTTGAGTACATTGACTACACATGGGGAAGGTGGAGCGAGGGCTCTGAGGGGCTTCTTGGAGTTGTGCAGGACAAAAATCCCCTTCTTTCCAGCTGGCTAGAAAGCAGGCACATCAGGGGCAAAGAATGGTGTTGTGCTTAGGGCTTTACACTGAGTTTTGGGACAGCATGGACCAATTTTCTAATTGAGCAGAGAGTGTAATTTCTGTAATCTGCAGCTGCCTGGGTCCTTGTGAGGGTCCTTGTCACTGCTTGGAGCTCCTGCAGGGATGCTCTGATTTACTGCCCAATGCTCACTACAGACCTGAAGCAGAGAATAGCCAACACTGCAGGGCGATGATTTTGTCTTCCCTGCCCTTGACTGGTTAACCTTTGACATGTCCTGTTCCACCAGGTTCCAACAGAGAGAGATACATTCATGAAGCACAGGAACTGCTGTTTTCTAATGATGCTTTTTATCTGTGCCATTATGGAGAACTGCATTGAAACCCACTCTGCTTGATGTGGAGCTTCTGAGTGGGGCAGGACAGAGGTTGAGAAGGAAACAGAATACTTCTCTTCAAAATGGACAGCTGTTGTTTCCAGGATGATGATTTGTGTGTTCTCATTGTGGATTGCATGCTCTTAGCCTCACCTTGTCCATCTCACACCAGGGGCAGAGCTTACAATGCCACATATTTCTGTGTGTCTTCTCAAGTGCAGGTACAAACTCCCATGTATAATCCACAGCATTGGAGCTCATTCAGGGAATGTTTAATTTCTCCTGTTACTAGTGGTGTGTAATTGTAATTGGTAAGCAGCCACAGGGGCAGCACCTTTAATCTGCTTAGTGAGCCATTCCTAAAAAGGGATAGAAAGACCAGCAGTGAATGACAGATATTTTTTGCATGTGCTTGAACAGTGTTTCCACTAAGCCCTTAGATAGGCTGGGGAATATTGCTGTTCTTGGGTGTTCTGTCATTGGTACTTTCTTAACATCTGGAGCAATCTCAGATCAGCATCTGAACATGAAAATGCAGTTACAGTTACTCCAATTCTTTTCACAGAAAACCTACTTGCTTTTAGCTCAATATTGTCTTTTCCTCTACTTTCCCTATCATGCATTTTATGATAACTTACCTTGGGAAACAACGCTGGTTGTGGCACCGGGCAGGTGCTTCTCAGCATTTCAGCTACTGGCTGTCCCTATCAGGGCAGCTACTTTTAAGATGTTAGGTCATCACAGGAGTGTAAAAGTATAAACCTGACTCAAGGTTTGTTCCTGATGTATTTAAGCAATAGCCTGCGAGGTAGATTTGTGGCAGCCCTAGATGGGTTACTTCAAATATGCAGGTTCTGTTAGCATTACTGATTTCCTTTCCCTAAGGTAAGTCAGGCTCTGCCAGGTTTCAGCTTTGGGCGATTGGAAATTCAGAAGTCAGTTGCTAACAGTCACAGCTTGATTGCATGTGTACACACAGAAACACACATGCCGAGAGAAAGCAGAAAAATGAAGCTCTACAAAAGCAGTTATTTATCTGGTTCTTTGTTTTCCTCCTGCCGCGTGTGAGCACAGCTGGGATTCCTGCTCGGCTGGGGGTTTCCAAGGGGCAGGCGGCTCATGCAGAGCCTCCTCCGAGCTGGAGGTTCAGAGCATGACTCCTCCACAGAGTAGCTCAGTGTGAGGAGCAGAGCTGCACTGACCTCACACCATGAGAAAACGAGACTCTCAGTAAGTGATTTGGCTAGGAAAAAAATGGTAGAAGGAAAGAAACTAAAGAAAGCTTCTTCTGAGCAGGGGGTATTTCAGTGGTCTATTTTCTGCTGATCATTAGAAGATTAACTGCTGGTCATGTTCTCAGTTAGGCACTCTCAGAGCTTTTTTGATCCTGGGCAACAGGTTTATTTGCCTAATTTATTGTTGCTCTTAGAATTTTAAACTCAAATATAAATTAAAGGCTTTTGTTCTGTACAATTTAAAAGCATGTCTGGGATGGGGAGCCCAATATTTGGCTTGGCTTCATGTTCTGAGATGTATTTCAAGAGCTTCTGGGCATTACTGGGATGAATTTGGGGCAACAGTTTGTTTTGAATTATTTTGCTTCTTGATGTTTCTGCACTAAGAAGAAAGGTCACTGCCAGCTGTTAAGCAATGAAGAAGAGCAGTGGTTGTAAGGAACCTATTTAGGCAAACCAGTTGTTGGAGTGTAGCTTCTAAAAGTGGACAAAGTGAGAAGTTGTTTTGTTATCACAGCTGCTTTCTGCAACCATTAGGAATAATACTCCAGTTTGGAAAGAAAACTTCCAAAGAGGTGAAGAATATACAAAACCTAATGAGTTACAGCTACAAGATCTGCTGATTATCCTGTAAGACAACTCTGAATGTATCTGATTCCAAGAATCTGAGAATCCTTCTTGGATGTCTTTGTCTTGGATGGAGGTATGAGTTGGCTTGGAACAAGTGCTAGCTGGGGCTTCAGCTTTTCAGCAGTGGTTCATCATTGTCCTTGGTGTGCTGAGTGACCCAGGGCAAGTCACTTCAGCCCCTCCAGATTTTGTGTATTGAGCGACACTCGGAATTGTGATGGATGGTAATTATATCCCCTCTCTGGGGGGAGATTGTGGGCAAGGAGATCACATCTTCAAACCACTTCCACCCAAGTGCCTCTGCAGTGCTGTGCCTGCCAGGTCTGCTAAGCTCTTCAAGGTACCCTGCCTCTTCTGTCTTTGAAACTTGTCGAAATATCCTGTCCCTCAAAAAAGATGCATTCAGGATGTCAATAATTGGAATATAATGTTCTTGGCCCACAGGGAGTCTGACACAACAGCTCTACCTTAAACACAGCAATCAGCCTGCAAAAGCCAACAAAATCCCACAGACCAAGTGATAACAACTGTTTCACTTTCTTAAATCTCCCAGTAATCTGAGGGATGAGTGAGCTTCGTAGCTGAGAATTGCTCCTGAGTACAATTTACTGGGGTTTGTTTTTTAATACCCGCATTTATTACAGTTTTTTTTTAAAGAAGTCTTTTCACAAGATTTGCCAAAGAACATAAAGGTTTGTTGTAACGGATCAAATCACTTATCCTTATAAATCCACTACCCTCTATCTGCCAGTGGTGACTTGGCTCAGCACAAGATTCAGCTTGTGTATAGTACAGCTGGGTGAAGGCAGGGCTGTCCTGAAGGACTGAAAGCCTCCATCCTCCCATCCCTCATTCTGACCATGGCAGCCTGGTGTTGCATCCCCTTCCTGGTGCATCCCCCAAGGCTGCACTGCTGCTGGTTGGAAAAGGCTCAGAGAAAGCAGGTAGGCTCCAGAGAGGCTTTGTACTGAAAAGCTGTCCTCTGGCCAGGTAAGCAGGACAGAAAATTTGATGTAGAGTTTTTCCTTATCATGGATCCACTTTCTTTGGAAGTAGGAGTGATGAGAAAGAAAAATCCAAGGTCTGAAAAGTGATGTGTGGATCGCAAACATGCATAGTAACTGCCAAAACCAATAGGGTCTTGTATTCTGGTAATCTGCAGTAAAAACAGAGACTATGAACTTCATCACTGCAAAGACTTTGAGCTCCATTTCCATGTGCATCAGTTTCACAGATGCTCCCCGCACTTTCCAGAGATGAAGCTGTGGCAGCTAAAATGAGGTGCCATACATAGGCTGAAGGACACCTCATGCTGCTGTTCCTAAGGTTTCAGAAAGCCTGAAAGGCATTTCTTCACTAGGATTAGGCATTAGGGATTTTTTCCTTGCATGTTACAGAGCTATATACCATTACAGAAAATTAAGATTCCTGTTGTAGTGAGGCACTGTCTAAATCCATCTGTCTTGGGACGGTCACTGCTCTGCAAGCCAGTGGGTGACATTATTCTGAGGGAAGAAATCCAGTTTCTCTTTGCTCTGAATAGGCCATGTAACCTTGGGACAGTTGTGCTGTTTCCCTTTTCACCTTGTCAGGCTTTAACCATATGGTACAAGACAGTTGCTTGTTGAAGGAAGGGCTCAGCTTGCCATTGTGGGCAGATGTGGGAGTAGAGGAAGAATTGAAAACCCTCATGTTTTGGATAGGAAAAAATATCCCGGTTGTGATCTACTGTTGCATGCATAGGTCAGGGAAGGATTACCCTGCGGTTAAGGAAGAGGATGGTATCAAGGGACAAGTTCTGTTCCCAGCTCAGCCACAGACTTCCTTTCGGACCCTAACACTTCATTCTTTGTGACTTTGTTTACTCACCTGTCTGATGGGAATAATATTGCCTACATCAGAGGCAAGTTTTGCTACTCTGTGTTGATGCACGTGGTGTTAGTTAGGAACATTAAAATGCTTTGTGATCCATGGATTTTTTAAAAAATGCACTGTAAATGATCAGGGCTGTTACTTGAGATTTTAGTTCCAGACACTCTGCCACAAATCAAAATATATCCTTTTATTTCTTACTGTAGAATGTTATAAAACATCCAGTGGTCAAAAGGTTGCATTTCAGAAAGCAAATGCAAATTTTGGACAGCCCATCTAACATCTAATTTCATATTTAAGCTTTATATATGTTCTAGTTTCCATTTACATTTTCCATGTTATTTTTATTTTATATTTACTGGCAAAATGCTCTTCTCAGTTTGTTAGTGTTACCTATCCATTGTCCAGTACCATTTGCTTCCATGTTTGATATTTCAGATTTTACTTTATGTCTCCCTTGGCTATAGGGAACTAAACCATTCCTGTGCTCATTATTCAGTTGGAATTTGGGAGGAACTTCAGATCTTTTTTTTCCTTTTAAGTCTGTTTTTGTTACAGGCTTCAGTAGCTCACTGAAAAATCCTTTAAGGAAGACACCAAACAGGAAGGCGGAAGCCTCGGTTTACTATTCCTTTCTGATCTCAAGCTGTCTGACACCTGAGGTCAGCTACAGAATATGATTTTATTCAGGAGACATTCTATTGTATAAAAGGTATAAGGTTTATGCAGTGTATTGAGGCATGTAAAAAAACCCTTACGAATAGATTGTCTAGGATCACTAGGAAAGGCTGTGCCTTCCACAAGGACCACCATTTTAAAGAGCCTCACAGGTTTGTAGTGATGAGCAAGGTCCTTGTCCTCAGTAGTGTTCAGTTGCAGCTCCATTGGCCAAAGCTCTCCATCAAGGCGTGCTTGCCAGCAGCAAGTGCTTTCTTGTGTGACCAAACAACAGAGATGCCCAGTGGGGAGAGCAGCCTGGTTCCCAGGGCTGCCACAGGGTTACCTCCTGTGAGCCCATGGTGGTCAGACAAGCCCAGAGCTGGGGAGGAAGAGTCATGGTCCAGCTGAAACTGTCTATAACCAGTCTGAGTTCCAGCAGCCCTGACCAGACTAGGGTGAGGCCCTGCTGGGATGCCTCACTGGTGGGCTGGAGAAGAGTCATGTAGGGAATGATTACTCAGGAAGCCACAGGTGCTGAAGTCTCTCTCTTCCTGCTGGGATGTGGCCACAGAAACAGGAACAGGAATTCCCTATTCACCTCTTCAGTGCTGGCACAGCCCCTCAGCCTGGAAGTCAACATCGTACTGCAAGGTGCCTTTCATTTGGGAAAGACACAAAGAGGCCTGGGCATGCTGAATGTCCTGGGGAAAAGAAACAACTCTGCAGCTTTGTATAAAGAAACTCAAGACCGAGGATCAAGCCCCTTTCTCCCCCCGTTACTTCCCTTTGAGAAGAAAGCACATGGAGAGCAAGGATTTATGATTCAATGTTAAGAGGTAGGCTTGCACTCCAATAATAGTGAAAGTACAGCAACTGTGTCACCTGGGCAGGGAAAGCCTTGAATATCCCCGTTTGTTGCATGCTAACAAGCTCTTTGTTATCCACCAAAAAAAAAAAAAAAAAAAAAAAAAAAAAAAATCCCAGTTCCATTTGTTTTGAGATCAAGGCAATTGTCTGCCTTGGCAAACTTCATCCCCAGCTTTCATCCAACTTTGAAGTCCAGTAGGGAAGGAGTTTGTATCTAGAGTGCAGGACAAGGAGGAAGCCAAAGGGAGAGCTCTGCAATCTCTTCTCACAGCTACTTCCTCCATGATGAAAGATTGTAATGCCTATTTCCCATCCTGGTCTAAAACCAGATTTCTTTCTGGTACTACACAAATCCTTACTCCTAGACTTAAGATGTTTCATTTTCATTCTTTTTTTATCAGATGCTTTCCTGGATGTAAAACCAGGATTTCTGGGTTAATGTGTTGTCCCTCCCCTATTTTTTTAGCTAGCTTTGGGTTCTGTAAACAGGGTGCACAACTTCTTCCACTTCAGCAGTTGCAGGGGTCCTCTGCTTGCCCTCTGGGATGTTGCTGGAATTTCATACCTCTGTTATCTGTAGTCCATGCAAAATTAGTCAAAACTACTTGCCTCCTGCCCTTGTCTGTAAGAGACACTTCCTCAGGAGTGGAGACAGGAAAATGGGGGAGGGATTGGAGGTGATGAGAGGGAGCAGGGGTCCATCCCTGTGGTGCACGTCTGGATGCGGAGGAAGGAGCTGAGGGAAGGGGGAGGCACAGTTTATTGTGCTAAAGAGAAACAGAGAGCACTTTCTGCCGGTGCTTATTGACACAAGGCTCGGCGGTGACTCCAGGCTTCCCTGCCGGCTCCAAGTGACGGCCAGAACAGGCTGTCCCCTTGTTCACTGGCATCTTGTGCAGACAGACTCCTTGTGGAGGGATGGATCCTCCTTGGGGAGCTGGCAAGAGGACAGAAATGCAGGATCCTCTGGCTGACAATCTGCCGTCAGGGGACAGACGGACATTTTGGGAAGGCTACAGCTATTAAATTAGGGGCATTTTCCCCAAGATCCCACTTTTGAATTGTCCTCAAAGCCAGCTGCTCTAGTGCTCAAAAGTAAGAGTTATTTCTGTCTGGGCTGACCTTATGGGAGACATCCAGCTTTGAACCTATGTCCACAGCCAGTGTGAGTGTCCAGGCTGCCTTCTCTTGGCTGATGCTGTTGCTGGTTAGGAATGATGGGAGTGGATTTACAAGCTCAGCTCAGGCACAAGGCAGAAAGTGGCGCATCCACAATGTGCTGATTTGGTGTATAGGCTGAGCCTGTTCCAGGGACCCCAGCCATGGATCCAGCATGTCCTTGGTGCATGCTGTGCCCTGGAAATGCAGCCAGAGAGTGCTGTTGTTCATTTAATTGCAATTTAGGTGAGGATTTGAATTTTTATTCTTGGAAAACCCCCCAGAAGAACCCTGTGTGTCCTGGCAATTTATCTTCCCCATCATGAACACTAAACATGCCATTATAGATACAAGAAAGGGTATGAAAATCTTCCTGTGGTTTGCTTAGGCAAGGAAACTAAAGCACTAAAGGAGTTGGTTCTTGCATTATCATAGAAATTTCCTTCAAGTAAATGGCTCCTCCCGAATGGTTGGAAGGCTAAACTGGACTGGTTTGGCTCTAGATGTGCATCCATCCTGACAGAAAGAAGGGAAAAGGCAATATCTGGATAAGCAGACATAAAATATATAGTGAGATGAGAAGAATGGGGAATTAAGGAAATCAAGATAAATAGGAGAAGATGTTGGAGAAGGCGCTTGCTGTGGCAGTGACTGGTGTTCAGGACTGTATTAATCAGTGCTAAAAGGAACTGATGGGAATGCAGGTGAATGAGATGTACATCTGCTGGAATTTGCAGGAGAGGTTTTGCCCTTAAAACCTTTCTACTACTCCTCACTTGGCAAGGATGTTGGGAGGTGTGAGGAGTTCTGATTGCAGGTCCTTGTGTGTGGGAAGGTTTCTACATTCAGCTCAAAGGACCATTAATCAACAAATCCAATCCCTTGTTTATCACAGGTCAAGGAGGAGGGCAATTTATTATTCCAGCAGGGAGACCCACAGTGTCTGGGTGGCTGAAGCATATTTTCCAGAGGATTGGCCAGTGTTTCTCTGAAGAGAGAAAAAGATGATCCACCTTTTCTCTTGGGAATTGAATGGTTAATTGCAACCTCCTTTTCATATTTGCCCCTCGGATGCCTGCTTGGATTTTGGAGGCATTAGAAGCTATGGGGTGGCTTCTTCAGGGAACCTCAGGCAGATAGAGGCAAGTTGAGAGCAGCTGGTGGCATGGAGAATTTCCTTGAAGGTGGAAAAATACAGGCAGCTGACTTTCAAGGAGAAATGTTCCTTTACTAAAGGTAAACTCGGGTGCTGCCATCCCTGTGAACTCCAGCTGTGTGGATTAGGACCAATAAATATGCTGCTCTGCCAAGGTCTGGGCTAACTGAGGCAATGCTCAGTGTTTGCTGACCTGGAGGGAACACAAGCCCATTTAGAGTAGCAGAGAGCTGTAGGTATTTGAGATCTGGGGTGACTGAGGTTTTGCTGTAACCAACTTGGAGCTCCTAATGGGCTGAAACGTCACCCTGAAGCCACAGACATGTGGAGAAAACCCCATTGTACCAAAATCGCGGTTAGACAGGACAGTCAGTGAAGGTCAGTGGAATACAAGGCAAATATTGTGCTTAGGGGAAAAAATCCATGTTTTCTGGCAGTATGAAACCGAGACCAGGGCGTTTTTTTAATGAAGAGAGCCATTTCCAAACAGGGAAAGGCTGCCAATGGTATGAGAAGCTTTTGTGATGTATAACAGGTGCTCCTCAGACCTGAGCAGAGAAAGCCACAACTGGGAGGATGTTTTTATCTGCACATTTTGATCTAAGGGAAGACAAACAAGTTTATAGGTCTGTAGGATGCAGCAGGAAACAGATTACTGCACTGGAATAAGCCAAGGGTTTCAGCCATGGGATGTGGGGTGTTTATCCAGGGGTCATGCAGTGGGAACACGTGTGTGGGAGTTGTGAAATGGACACCAACCTGATCTTGAAAAAAAGCTGCAGAGCAAGAAAGTTGAGAGGTTCATCTCTGGGTGTGAGCACAGGTTCATGACTCTTGTAGTGTACTGTGTCCTACACACCAAATTTTGGCTAGGTATGGGTGCTTTATGCTCAGCTTCACAACTGGTTTATTTTTTTTTTTCCTTTGCATAGGGAATAGGGAATATCAGTATTCCTAAATAACTCCCCTAATAAGCACAGGAAATCAGAATAGTTGCTAAGGAGGTAGAAGATGCAGTGAAATGGAAATTTCAGGAGAGTTTTGAGTTAGAAAATTTGTGCTCAGTGTATTCAACCTAAGTAAAACACTCAGATTTGACAGGACATTATTCTTACATGAACAACAATTCCTAATGAAACATGCCAGTCTTCTAGGACTTGCAGATTTGGAACTATTTTAGTTTCAGAACTGTGGATAGGAAAAATAAATTAGGAAAAGAACCCCAGCCATTTGGAAATGTACATTTTTCCTGCTTACTTACACTAGGTGAGATTTTGGCTCAGACAACAGGTCATGTCTGGTCTTATGGGGGTGTTTAGGACTGAGAGCCTCAGAGCACTGGACATATTTGAATTGAGGCCACTTGCAGCCTAAAAATGAATCCAGTAGTGCTTTGCAGCTGCAGATAAGGATGAGGTCATATGCCAGATTGTGGTCTCCACAATACATCATTACCAGGATAATCACATCTGCAAGAAGGACTGTTAGCATCATGCATTATTGAATTAGATCAGGTACTTGTATTTCTGAAATAAGTCCAAGACTGTGTAATTTGCTGGCTTATTAGTTTCCAGGGTGAAGCTGCCAAGAGGCCATTACCAGGAGTTATGTGAATTGACAGGGAGGGCTCAGAGGACAGTTTGAACCCTGTGATGGACAGGCAGAGATTTTGCAGTCAGTGGGCTATCAGTCTAGCTAAAAATGATAGTCTACACACATCCCAGTTTTGGGATATTGCCTATATCTTTTTTTTCCATTAATGGCCTGATGTCCAAATGCAGCTATCTCTTATACATTATACATGACATTAAGGATCACATCTAACTGGTTTAATTGCATGCTGTTCATTTAAGACAGACAGTCTTGGTTCTCTGCCTGCATCCACCAACAGATACTGTAGAGGTTTCTCTGTGATCTCAAGGCAGCATGTGCTGGCTTCTGGCATGGTACACCTAGATCTACCCTCACAGCCAGCACTTGTTCTGGAGCTGGCTCATTTCTAGACAGTTGGGAGCATAATGAAAGTTCAAGACTGTATCTGGTGGCAGGTTCCATCTGGACATACCCAGAGACAATTGTGCCTTTTAGACTGTGACATGAAGTCTGAAAAGTAGGGTTTGGGATTTATTCTTTAATTGGGAGCAAGGACACTGAAAATTGGATGTCCAAGCTCTATGCAGTTGAAGCAAAACCTGCCAGTTGAATGGACTTGTTACAGCTGTAATAGACAACTTGAATCCTTCTCAGAGAAGTCCTGCTTTTTTTTTTTTTGGCTGATTCCTGCCACTTCTTTCAGGTCAGAACTTTTGAGGTATCCTAAAGGGAGCACTTCAAAATGGCTAAACTCTTTTCAGGAAAGTAGTCCTAAAAGCCATCCCTTGGGTCCTGAATGACTGGAGCTGCACAAATACATAGTTTTATAATCCACAAAGAAGTCTCTGGTCCAGCCTTATGCATAACTGGTGTGTTTTACTCAGGAATTTGGCTCATTGCTTTTTTCTTGAGATTTAGCAGTGTTTGGGAAGACTTGATTTGAAAGACTTAGCTAGAAGGAGGATGTACCCTGGTTCCAGGGATGACAGTGACACATTTGATCTCCCCTACTTCCTTCTCTTGGCAAGTTGCAATTGTGACATTTGGTCTATCACCAGAGGCTCAAACTGTAGGATTTTGGGATCTGTTTTGTGGCCTGGGGGAGGGGTGGCATATGGAACAAATGTTCTGCATTGAATTGCTCCCCTGGGCTTCAATGCAGGCTCATCACACTAGCAGATCTAGACAAGGGAACATGGTATTTCTAAATTTTGAGACTCAAAAAACTATAACAGTCTGTTTTCCCACTACAATGTACAAGAATTCTTGAAACAAAAATAAGATCCTGTCTCTGCCACTTACCCAGAGCCTCAGAGATGCAATCAACCCAGCAGTCATCCTCTCGCCAGAAATAAAAATATCTGTGGTGGGGTTTTATTTCCTTCTTCTGGAGACCTGGGATAGCAACACATGATTTGGTGCTGCTGACATCTGGCAGCATCGTTCCTATTTACTGTAAACACGAGTCATCGCCCATGGAGTGTTTTATTGCTTGTGGTTTCCATCTTGTTGTATGCAGCAATTATGCACATGGCGCAATCTTTCCATGTCAATAAAAATGTTTCATTCTCAGCAAGGAACTTAAGAATGAACCTAGCAATTCTTAGGGGCTACTGTGCTGAGTTAAATGGGATGTGATGGGGAGGAGAACGGCAGGGGGTCTGTGTGGAGGGCAGGGGTGGTTTTTGGGATCACTTGGTGGGACTCTCATACTCAGGGCAGTGCACAGAAAGTTGGTGTGAGCATTCACTTCTCCAGCCTGGGGCTGAGAAAAGGCCTCACAGCTTTTGTTTGCTTTGCTGGCAAAACGTTGTGCAGCAGGATGCCTTGTGAGTGCTGCTGGAGACTTTCCTTCATGCTAATTTCTGTTTCTGTCTTTACTTTTTTTTCCCCCCCCGGTTATCCAGGAGTTTGGAGATGTTTTCAGTAAAGGATTCATGAGAGAATCTTCAAAGGGGACCACAGCCAGGGGAAAATCATAGGCATGAGTGGAAAAGTAGTGTTTTAAATTAGTGTGAAAGCTTGGAGGAAGTCACTTAGGCCTAAACCCACAAGTTGATTTAAGCCTCTTATTGCTGCTTAGGTGCCCTGTGCTCCCTTTGGAGTTACACATCTAAAGGTCTTTATGGTACAGCACTATCCACCTCTTTCTTCCCCTGGCCCATTGGGAGATGGAGTATAGTGTTTGTCCACTTTGGTGGGAGCAGGAGTGCATTTGTCTGGGGCTCCAGACAGCAGGGCTGGTCATGGCAAGTCACCCAGCTCCTCCCTGCACTCTGGAGGGACAGGCCCTTCTGGTGGGTGACTCATCTCCACAGAGCAAAGATGTCTGAGACATGGGGCAAGGATCACTCCCTGGAGGTGCCAGATCCTCTCCACTGGCTCTCAGTGGAGCTTAGCCAAGGAGTTTAGACTTGGCGCCTAAGTTTGAGGCAGCCGATGGTATGGGAGGTGAATTTCACCCCCGGGAACTTGGGGTGGAATTTAAGCTGTCTGAAAATGACAGTTGTGCAAGCAATAATAAACAGTCTGTATGGTTCCACGTCTGGAATCTCCTTATAAACAGGGGCATGCAAATCAATTAGATAAAAATCTGAGCATTTCTGAATTTCCTGCCCAAACTTGAACAGAATCTGCTTTTGGATTTGATGAAAATCCCCTTCACTCCACGACCTGTGTGTAAGTCTGGTTCTGCCCGACAGGATGCCTTCTTGTTTCACACAGGGATGAGATGCTGTAACCGTGGGATGCTGTCAGAGTGACCTATCTCTGGACATCCTTAACTTCACCAGAATGGTGAGAGTCAGTGCTGGGAGCCTTCTGGGAAGAGCCCAAAGACGTGGCATGATTCCTGACTCAGTGCTGCTGATCGAAGTGCTCCAGATAAGCTGAGATGTAGATAAGCACCGCAACTCCCAAGCACTTATCCAAACCAAAACTTTCAACATTTATCCACCTTGACTGTACATGACTTTGCCCTTAGCAACAGAGACTACACCCACTCTTTTCTTCACTACTGTCAGCGGAGGAGCAAGAACCTACTTGAAGACAAGTAAAACACCTTAGGCTTTTAGGTTCCCACACCTTTCTTCTTCCTTTTTCAGAAACTAGTCTTATTATGTATTCATTTCTCATTGTAGTCACTACCTGAGAAACCACAAATTCAGGTAGGAGTGCTGGGCAGCTTCTTGTGAAGGGAAGTGCTCCCTGACTGTACCAGAATAGGGAGGGTTTGTGGAGCCTCACTGTCATCACTTGCCCTCATTTGATGTGAAATGGTTCTATTAGCTACCTACAAAGGGCTGGATTTTATTTATTTGTTGATTATTATTCCCTTTTAAATTTAAATGTTTTTTGTTTGTTCTCTTCCTCTTGATTCCCTGGAGAGGAGAGAATAGATGTGACCCATCCATTGCTCCCTTTGGTGTATTAAAAATGCTCAGGTGTCTTGTGGCTGTGTCTCGCTCATGCACTCAGGGTAAAACCCGTGTTTGACTCAGGGAAAAATTCCTAGGAGTGACAGAAGGCCTGCTTTTCCTTCATTTTTTGTGTTTGCTAAACAGGATTGGGTATGGGCCACTCTTCTCTGACCAATAGACATTATCACCTAACAAATTACCTGTTCTTGCAAGGATCAGGGTTTCTTCTTTCTGCCCGTAGTGCATTGTAATTTTTTTTTTTGTGGCTTTTGGTTTTTCAAATTAGAGATTTTAAGTTGTTATAGATTATGTGGAAGTGTTCTGTGGCTTGTGGTGTGTCAAGTTATGTGGAGTCAAGCTTGGTGAACCTTTCTGAATAAATGTTGTTATACATTGGCTGTGAGGGCCTGCATGTGATGAACCAGAGATTTGTGTTTGAGTCCAGGGATTCTCCATTCATTTGGGCACATGCAAGTAAATGTTACTGCACTTTTTTTCAAAAGCTGCCTTAATCTTTATATTTATGGGGAATTCAAACTGTCCAGAGGTGCTAACTCACCAGGCAGTCTTAGACATTCGTGTTCTCTCATTCCTTATTAATGGATCAAGCAATGCATTGGCAGCGTTATAAGAAGCTTCAGTTCTTACCTGGAAGGTCACCTCTGAAAAGAAGCCTTTCTTTTCCCATGTATCTCTTCCCTCAGCCTTTCCGTTAGGGAGAACTGGGCCAAGAATATGATTTTTTTTTCACTGAAAACTAAAATAAAAGTATTTAAACTCTTGGAAAAATACAGTTTTATTTATTAAGAAGGAAAAAATATGTTGTATGTGTTTTGTGTATACATATATTGTAAGTACTAACAGGTTTGCATTCTGCACCCTCCTCCTGCCTTTTTCTTTAGAATAAATATTTTGGTTTCAGTCCCTTTTTTGATGGATTGGACAATTCTGATTAAAAAAAAAACCTTTAATCCCATGAAGTGTTAATTTTTTACAACCCTCCCAGTCTTCATCAAGCAGAATCACAGAATGATTCAGGTTTGAAAAGACCTCTAGACTTAGTCCAGCCATTAATCCAGCATTGCCAAGTCCACCACAAAAGCTGTCCCTGAATGCCATATTTGCTTGTCCTTTAAATACCTCCAGGGATGGTGACTCCACTACCTTCCTTGGCACCTTGTTCAATACCTCATCACCCTTTCAATGAAGAAACTTTTCCTAATACTGAATTTTGTTTAAAAATATCTCAGATATCTGTACTGTCAGGACTCCAGGCACAAAATGCTAACTGGTAAAAATCATGGCATGTGTATGCACAGCAGATTATTTCCTGGAATTCTTTGAGCAGGCATCAGATGGAAAAACCTTGGAGCAGTAGTGGTGTGACTTGCATTTGACCATGGTATCTAGAACCCATGGATCCATATCCTGTGAGGTATTCAAGTTTGGCTGTATTTACTTTTAAAACATTGAAACAGTTTTCTGAAAAAGTGAAAAGTCTTCACTGGCACAATGTGCTGAAATACATATGAATATGAGAGTCTTGGAAAAACACCTTGAAAGTGATGATGCAGAGTGCTATTGTGTCATGGTTTGCTTTCCTCAGAAAAGTCCTCTAAGTCAGGTCTGGTTGCTTCAAGCTGGTGCAGTTGAAGTTTGGAAATCTGCAAGAAGATAATTGACAGCACCTCTCTGGATGCTGGCTTCGGCGCTGGACCACTCTCTCTCTGAACAGTTTTGTTTCATAATACCCAGTTTCAACCTGTCTGGTGCTCTTTGTGTCCATTGCCTTTTGTAATTTTTTTTCCAGGCACCTCTGAAAAGAGCTTAATTCCACCTTCTCTGTAACTCCTTTCTAGACAGTGTTTAGCTCTCTCCCTTTGCGTTTACTCCGGGGTACTTGACTGAGAAAAAAAATTTCACTGAGGCACCTTGTGTTGGTTTAAAGAAAACCCCAAAAAACAGCAAAAAACAAACCCCAAACACTACTTACTAAACAGCGCTGGCAGTTTTATCAGTAATTTCCAGGAGAGCAGAGTTAGTCCAATAGTAAGTCCTTTCATGAATCCTTTCCTTCATGTTTTTAGTGCACTTTCCAAACCAAAAAAGATTAAATGCTCCCTAATACTCATCCTAACTAAACAGAAGTTCTGACCTCTTTAAGCTGTGACCTCTAAGGTCAATATTTGCAAAACAAAGCTGTCTGACCAGAGATGTGAGGTGTTGGTAAACGTTAGTGGTCAGCTGCTGTGCAGACATTGGCCACAACTCTCTGTTGGACAGTTTTGGTTTTGGGAAACTTGCTTGACTTGCTGTCTTACAAATGACAACAAAACATGAGCTTTTGGTGGTCAACCTTCCCCTTCTTCTGGGACAAACTTAGAGAAACCAAACACATTTGGGTCTGTGTGTGGAAAACATGTATGGCACTCAGCGCTTGTGAGATTGCCCCGGCCAAGAGAACCCAGCCAGGGCAGCCAGACACTTGCACACATGTGGGAGGTTGCTGGGTGGGGATGTTTACCCTCCTGGCATGTGGCACTGCAGTGTGTTTGCATGTTCATGTGTGTCTTTTCTGCAGCAAGACTTTATTACCCTGTGCTCTCAGGAGCAGTTCCTCTGCTGGTAAATGTGCCTGCATGCCCCAAGGAAATCAGACAGGAGCTCCCATCATGTCTTCCACTGGCTTTCCATGGGGCAAGAGCAAGTGTTTCCTAGATCTAAAATGATGAGCACTGAGGAGTGCTGAGGTATTCAGAGAAGCTAAAAATGGCTTCCTCAAGTGCAGCTGGATGGTGGTCAGAAGGATCTATTTTTACTTGCCTTGTGTTTGCACAGAGGCATCCATGCATGACTTTCTGTTGTTCCTGGAGTCTTTCAAGCATATGGTAAATAGACTTTCAATGGGTTGGAACCTATTGCTTCAGGAAATGTTGTTACAAATTGTTTTTCCACTGCAGTGCATTGAGGGTTTTTCATGCCACCCCCAACATATGCTCTGAAATCCAAGTGGACTCCAGAAGGGAGTGGCCAAGAGTTTTCAAGGCGTTATGAAACCCATTAGGCCTGCAGAGAAAGTGGTAAAAGCAGCACAAAACATATCAGAGTATACAAAAACAGGGGCTGTTAGTCAGAATGCAGTGAAACCATGTTTCCTTAACTAGATTAGTTTACATCTTGTGGTACATAAAGAAATAAAAAATACTTAGATTGCAATAAGCCATGTTTTTCTAACTAAATAGATTGCCTTACATTTTGTGGCAGGAAAAAAATGTTGATTAAGAGATTGGTTTGTTTTTTTTTTCTTAGTCCCCCTTGACAGGCTGGATTTCTGATGCTTGTGTTGTTTAGTGATGATCTTTGACTTTGTGGCATCTTTTTTGGCTAGCTCTTCTCCTCCAATGCTTATGAGCAGATGTTGCCCATAAACACCTATGAGAAAGGCACATTTTCTTTAACAATCACTCTTAACAATCCTTGACAACTGTTCTTCATCTTTCTTGAGCCTCAGCCTCACAGGACTCTTTCTGTTATGTAGGACATCTCTCGACCATGAGATCCTTTTTCTTCCGCAGCAAGTGATCTCATCTATTTTCCTGCAAAAACTTTGTTTCGAGGAATTCTTTCACACAGTGCACCCTTTATGATGTCAAGGTCTCATCAAGTCTTCCTCTCAAATTAAAAACAATCCAAGCCACTAATATGTGTGGGCACAAATCCAAGGGTTCCAGTGCGTTTTCCATTTATAGCAGCTGGCAGATTGCATTTAGTGAGTGAAAACGTGAGAAATTGAGCCGAATACCCAGCACAGCAAACTGTCATAGGTAGGACTGATAATGATGGAAAAGGAAAATGGATTTTTTTTCATTTAGGAAACGGGCAGATAACTTGAACAAAAAGATTGTCCTAATTCATCCACATTCATCCTAAATCCTAATTTAAATCCACAGTGCTGGAATAGGACTTTAAAGATGACATCAAAGCATCAAACTTCAATTTAAAATATTTTGGGGAGAAAATTCTCTGTCTCCTCCTTCTGCTTGACTAAGATACCCTTTGGCTTTTGTGGCATCACACCTCTGATCTGCTTTTGGAACATGGCAGTCAGTGGATTTTGGAGAATTATAGTTTTGGTTCAGATAATACTCTCTGTTAGCTGAGCACTACAGAAATCCCTGCTTTTTCCTCTGAAACAGCTGGCACTGCTGGTCACAAGATACTGGATTTTGAGGCACCACTGTTGTGGAATAATTGTCAATTCCACAGGTTAGGAAAAACCAAAAACTACAGTCCTGTCCTACAGTGTGTGCAGACTCAGAAATAATTACCTTCTGGCAGAATGTGGTGCCTCCACTTTGTTCCTTGTGTCTTGCTGAAGTGCTGCCTTTCAGGAGTCAGCCATACAGAGAGGGTATGCAGTGAACATCAGCATCTGTGGAACACAGAGGGGTAGAGACTACTGAGAAGTAATGAAACTCAGACAAGTGGGCCCTTGGCTTATATCTGAAATGAAGAGCAGGCAGAGGAAACCTGGGGCAGCAAGGTATCTCTGTGATGAAGTAATTAAACAAAACAGAGGAATGTACCTACCTTGGAAGCCTGCTCGAGTCAAATCAAAAGCAGATGGAAGGCATTTAGAAGAAACTGAGGCTGGCTGAATTGCATTCAGGCAGATAAAACACTTCGCTAAAGAATATATCTTCCACTTAACACAGAGAGGAAGTCCTACAACTCATGTGGGCTTCAAGTGATGACATCTGGTTCAAGTATCATGGTCCTCTTCTGAGGAAACAGCACAAAGGCTTGTCACCACCCCAGTGAAACATTCAGAAGGCTGCAGCAGGGCTGAGTCTGTTCTCTTGGAGCAGAAAGCAGAGCCAAGCTCTGATGACAACAGATGGACAGAGCTGATTTTTTTTTAAGGAAAACAGATTGTAATTAGAAGCCTTGAACCCATCACCCATAGAGGATTTGTCCACATAGATATGGGGCAGGTATTTCAGCTTATTGAAAAATGCTTGTTTTCTCTGAGTTCCATGAAGGAAGAATTGGCCACAGATGTCTTTGTGTCCCTGTTTTTTGGTATGAAACTGCCTCCTTCATAAACACATGCAACAAAATAAACCACATCCACGAGAAAATAAATTTTTTTTATGCATTGTTTTTGTGAGACTGTAAATAGTATATGCCCTCTTGTTAGAGTTGATGATAAACTTTTCTGAATGTGTGAACCACTTTTGGGTTCACTTTGATTACCAGCAAATCTCTTTGTTAAAATAGCAAAGTTTGTGACAGCTAAAAGATGCTTGTGGATAACCACTTCCAGATTTGAAGTGGCACCTGCTGGTGTTGAAATTTGAGCCAAAATGTGACAAACATCATGGTACAGAATTACAGTACATAAGTCACAAGAAGTACCCATCAAAAAAATCTCAGCTCTCAAAGATAAAATGAACCCCAAAATCACATGTAATCAAGCCTCCCCCTGCCATTATTCTTGTCCATAGTTACTAAGGAAGAAATTTTAAGTACTTGTAAGGCAGTTGAGGTAGTGTGTTAGTCACCCAAAGAATAAACAGGGAAATTAATTAAAATAAAATGATTCATTATAAATTACTCTCCCAGCTATACTCATAATGATGTGAGAAATATTCCAAATACTATTAGAAAAGCACTCCCTCCGCCCCTAGTACTTCTGGCACCTCTAGAAACAGCAAGTGCTGAAACTCCCACGTGAGGGATGTTTCCTGTGAGCTGTACTGCCAGATTGTACCTGTATTTTTGGATAAGTGTTTGAACATTTGCCTGCTTATGGAAAAGAGCCTGGAGCCTGAACTTTTCTGAGGGTAGCTGTTACCAGGTGGATCCCCCCCCATTTCTGTGCTGAGGCCAGCCACAAGTAGTTATTTGGAAACAGTGTGAAGCAATGCCTAAAAATGGTGAAATGTGAGCGAAGGTAGCTCTTCAGGATGTGGCCCTGGAGAACTGTGGTGGGATAGTCACCACCCCGGCTTAACTCCTGCAGATAGGAAGAGCCCTTGCATTGATTTCACCTCTGGCTGTTTTAAAGGACAGCAACTTCTTCCTTTCCCACTGGACTTTCAACTGCCCCACAGCCCATCACACCAAGTCCTGCTTCCCTATTGTAAAGAAACAAATATGCTTCTTCCCCCTGCCCAAAAATCAACTCCTCTTTCCCCCCTCAGTTACTGTCAGGGTCTCCTAAGGTGCTCTGAGTGTGTCTGTCTGACTGTTACACATGTGTTTAATTCACATATTTTCTACTGGAAGGGATGTGAAAGTGTGAGTTTAGAATTTGAAACAGAACGTTTGGGGTTATAAAAATTTAGCTTGGCTCAGAAAGGCTGTGTGTAAGCAGAGACTTAATTGACTTCTGCTGCCTCAAATGGGTCTCTGCCAGTCATTCAGGCTGGATCGACGGGCTGTCACGTAAATCCTGCGCTGGGGGACTTGGACCAGCAGTTCCACAAACTGGGCATTAATTTTTGGCATCCCAAAGGAATCCTGGAGGACTAGCTCCCGGATCCATAGCCTCTCTTGGGACATTATTTGTGAGAAAGACATTCACCTGCTCTGCCATCGACTTCATTGCCAGGGTAAAATTTGAAGCTGTTGCCTTGCCCTTTATTTCTTTTGCTGCTGTGTCTTGAAATCTCCTTTCTCAAAATGCTAAATAAACACTATACATCAGTGGCAGAAGTTCCTGAAGAGTGAGCTTACCATGAGCCATAGAAGAAGAGGTTTACAGTACTGCTGGAGATGGAAAAGAGTGCCTGGTATCTTCACACTGACTTAAGCAACGAAGAGGAATTCAGCAGAAAAGCCTGTGAATAATCTGTGTTCAATTCTTATGGGAAGTTTTATAGCACCCCAGATCTGTTTAGCAATACCTTTCTAGAGTCCTTTTCTGCTTAAAGTTGTCTTCAGATCCTCAAGCTCCTCAGACCTTGTGGTCCTGCATTAGTAGTGTCTAAATCCCAAATCCCTCCCAGCAAGAAGAGTATAAGTAGTAGTTTCAAGCCAAGCTTGAGGTCTGGTCTGGGCTGTGTATCTGGAGAGGAATCCCTCCAAGGTTACTGAAGAGTTTTGCCATTCACTGAAACACAGTGTTCATTGAAAAACAATGTTCCACCAAAACACTGAAGGGGAAGTTTTATTCTCTTTTCATTTATTTAAGACCAGGGATTTGGCTTGGGAATTTTGTTTATTGAAATATCGAAGCAAAGTCTGTCTGGCCCCATCTTTGTAGTATCTGAACTCTTTCCAAGTGTTTGAGGGTGGGGTTGCAAACTCAGTTTTCTCAGGCCCTTCCTAGTTTCTCACCCTAAAAGTGGTATGACAGTACTTTTTACTGCATTTTCACTGCAGTATGGACTCTGTTTCTACTCATGGTAACTCACACATTTTAGTTATGTGCAGTAAAAAAACAGCAGTGTGTTGTTGCAGCCGTGCAACTCCCTGAGATCAGACTGGGATGCTCAGAGAACTGAGCTCCTCATCTCATAGGGGAAGATGACAAACAGCCTGGTCTTAGGTTAGGGTGTTTCAGAGATATTTATTATCTATTAAAAGTCTCAAAGTACTTTAATCTAGCATCATAATCTGTTGAAGGGGAGAAATTTTTATCCCATATTGTGGTAAAAACCCAAATTATTATACAGCACTTGAGAAAATGTATCTTGTGCATGTCAAGAAGCAGTTACAGGGGAAGCAGAAGAGAGAATTTCTCTACTTAATATTGAAGCTGATGCCATCTTTGGTGGGAGTACAGACGACCAAAACATGCTCATTTACTTATTGTGGAAAATACTGTGTAATTTTTATTTAGACTAAAATGTTGCTATTAAATTCTTCTAGTTTTCAGTTTCTCTTTTCAGTTAAAAAGGACTTTCTGCTTTCTTTTATTTTAGAATAGCTTGATTTACAGTGACGAAAACCTGAACCTCATTTTTAGAAGGTTTTTTTATTACTGATTTTAATTGTCACAGTAACTTTTTCATAGTGTACGGGGTTTTGGTGAGAAACTGCCTCTTTTCACAGAAATACTTCAGTAGAAGTACATTGCCTAGTTCCTTGGCTCATCCATGTTTGTTCCGTTTAATTTAATATGTAATTTAATGAT
Source organism: Fringilla coelebs (assembly GCF_963513975.1). Lineage (NCBI taxonomy): Eukaryota > Metazoa > Chordata > Aves > Passeriformes > Fringillidae > Fringilla > Fringilla coelebs. Next base: position 7,866,462 of record NC_140067.1, read on the forward strand.
CACAAGGTTTTTTTGATAGATAAGTGGGATGTGATTTTTTTTAAAGCTACTAGAGGAGTTTGTTACTCAAGTTCTGTGAAATTAATGAGAAAAATGTGGACTTTGAGAAGTATAAACACCAGCTTCCCTGGACTTTGTTTTGACACTTGGTGGGAGAGAGACATGGCCTTGATTTAGTTCTACTGGAAAGGTGCTTATGTTACACAAAGAGGACTTCCCAGTCCAAAATTAGACAAGAGACAACTGTAGGAAAAGAAAAATCTGCTTGGTCAGGAAATGAGGAGACAATAATTTCTCATTCACAGGTTCATAGAGTATTTTAGGTGAATTGTAGCAGGGATGCCCTTTCTTGTTAACATGAATTCAGGTGAGGCTCCTCAGGATTCCATGAACCTCTCAGCAAACCTGCATCCATTTGGATGTATGAACGCTGGAATGAGCTTGACCTGCAGTTGGCCTGGAATGAGTTAGTGTCTTCAGGTGAGAGCCATAGGAAGTGTGGTGGTTTCATAAGTCTCTAGATAGGACCTTAATCCCAGCAGGAGTGTTGCATCTGAAATCAGCACCTGAAAATGCAAATGTTTCCTCCAAACCACCTTCCAGTGCTTCCTGAAGTTCATTCATCGCTGTTTAGGTGTAACAACTGTGAGTGGTGTAAATTAGTGGCCTTAATGAAGAACAGATGTTCAGTTTGCTATCATTTGATACAATTTGAGTTAGTACAAGTCATTTTGATTAATATGACTGAATTTTACCAGAGTTAAACTCCCTTGGAAGTTACAGTGATAAATCAGAAGAATGGGTGATCCCATATGTAAAGTTCCCCAGCTCAAGATTCTGGTGAGAGTGGGTTGACCTGACATGCCCATGGTGGAAGTCAGTAAGCCTGGATTTATGCTGTGTTAGACCACTGGATCTCTTCTGGCCATGTGCATAATATCCATGGGATTATCTGTGAATGGAACCAAAGCCCTTCTGCATCTCCAAGTGGAGACAGAGCCTGTGGTCAGTGTGGCCTGTGGTCATTTAACTTCAAGGTGTCACAGATCACTGAGATAAGGGAAGCTGCAAGTGGCAAACATGCAGAGTAACGGCAGCAGGGCTAAGGCTATGGTGGAGCCCGCACAGAGAACATTGGCTAAAAGCAGCAGTCCTCAGGAAATGAATCCGGAAATTATTGTTGAAACAGCCTAGGGCAAAACTGCAGAACAGAAATGGCTGCTGACCTCCAAGGGTAAATTGTAAGAGATGCAATGAGTAAATGGAAGAAAATGCACAGTTTGGAGACCAGAAACTTATATTTGCCCTGCTTCATAATGAAAGGAGAAGGGGACATCTGATTAAAATAGAAAGGTGATGAAAGCAATGCTGATAAAAGAGTACTTCTTCACAGGGTACATAATTAAAAAGGGGAGCTCGTTGCTTCAAGATGCCTTGAGATCAAGAACCTAGCAGAAATTAAAAATAAACAAACACTAAACCCCAAACATGAGATATTTCCATGGATGACAAGAATATCCAGTTTTGTCAACAGTTCTGCTTCAGCACATAAATTTATCTCTGGCTCGTTTGGGTTAATACTCTGTTCCTCTTAGAAGGACACTGGAATTGCTTACTGCTCACAGCATTTCTCTGGAAGTGCTGGCATCACCAGGAGCCAGGCACAGAGCAGGGGACATGGCTGGCTGCTGAGGTGCTGCAGTATCCCTGGGCAATGCTTTTGATGTGTCTGGCTCTTGTTCTGTCCTCATCAGGAACATTGTTCTGACTGGGGGCCGCTGGACCACAGACAAACATTATTGCTTTTGGAAGTGGTTGTCTGGGATAATGAGGTGATAGACAGTCTCCATGAGAAATGCTTAAAGGATGTTAATCTCACCTAGTGAGGAGGGACTGCAGAGCTGTGGCACATACCACATAATTAAATAGCTCATTGCTACAGGATATTGTGAAGGCCAAGAGTACAGATGGATTTCAGAGGGGAGTGGACAACGTTTGTGGAAGGTAAGTCCATGAGTAGCTCCTGGTCCTGGTGTGACCTCTGGGCAGTCCTTGAAGTGATGATTTCCAGACACCAGGACAACGTGCCATGGAAAGCGACCATTTTCCATGTGACCTTTTATATTCTTCCCTTTTCAGTCAGCTTGGAAGACAGAATATTTAACTAGACAGATATAGGTTCTATCTTTATTACTTAAAAGGACTTAGAAATTCCTGAAGCGAGGGTAAGTCACATTGGCAAGGGGTTCAGAAATTGGGGGATAGTCTGAAAACCCTGGGAAGCTAGATGGGAATAAGGCAGTCATATTATGCTCAAGGAGTACTTAAGCATATGGAATAAGTTACTGGGGAATGACAGACAATGTAAAGACATTGCACTAAGTCTTTAAGATGATACTTTAAGGCGATATGTTCTACGTTCAAGAGACACCTCCATCTCTCTTTTGAGGGGGGGCTTGGGAAAAGAACAGTGTTATAGAATGGAATAGGATTAAGAAGATTGCTGGGAAATGGCAGGCAAGTAGTGCCCTTTCCCTGTTCCTAAAGTTTCCAGCATCCTCCTGAGAGGAAGGGAAAACAAACGGAGCAATGGTAATTCCTGGGGTTACACAATCAGGTCGGAGGCTGCTGACCTTGCCGCTAATGGTTTATGGGCAGCCACAGGCGTCCGCCGCTGCCCCATGTTTTTGTTACACATGATCTGGCAGTTGCCAAATGACTCGGTCCCAATATGCAGGAAATTACTTGAGAGCTATATTAAGCAAGATGAGCCCATGTCTTGATTTGGCTGGAAGCTGAGGCAGATTGAATTAATCTAGGGGAAAACAGAGTGTGGGGGGTCCCGGCAGAACATTTTTTCCCCCAAGTTTGCTGGGGTCCTCTGGCCTCCCTGGGGTTTCTGTTGTGGGCCAGCCTGAGGGTTGTCATTGAAGGCTGAAGAAAAGTGGGTTTATGGGTTCTTGTTGCAGGATGTTGCAGCACAGCTCAGGGTAGCTGATCCAATCTCTGCTGCACAGTGAGGACAGCTGCAGTGTGAGTCCTCCTGATGGGGCACAGCGTGGGCTCCATCCCCCTGGAGTAGCCCTGGGGCTGTGATCTCAGCCAGTTTCTCTGCCTAAAGCTGGACATGATCACAGTGCTTCCCAGCACTCTCCCGCCTCAGACTCCCTCAGAAGCTCCATGGCTCTCACACAGCTCTGGTTTCTCAGCCTTCTTCCCACCAGAAACTGGAATTAGGAGGCAAGATGAAGGATCATCCTCTGGGTGGTCGCCACTCAGAAAAAGACAGTAAAAAGTCAAATTCTCCAAGAGCAGCCCTTGTCCCTCCTGGCAGTACATCTGGCAGATCCTTTGCCAGGGGGCAAGCCGTGGCACTGGCTCAGCCCCAGGAGAGAAGACACCCATAAAACTTGAAATCTGCACACAGAGGTTTTCTTTCTGTGGTCCCAGCTCTCTGAAGCTGTGCACGAAGGCTCTCCCTGTGGTTACCTGCCTTTCATGCAGTTGTCTTATTGGAGGTGTGTGTGGAATTACTTGAGGCGAGCCTGATTCACAGCCCACAAAATCAGATTGGTTTTGGATCAGACCCCATAAAGGATTTGTATTGTATTTCAGCACACAGGAACATAAAAGAGCAGAGTCTGGTTATTTGCTCAATAATTAGCAGCATTGTCCCCTAAGGGGAGATGGATCAGTTCTGGGATGAGTCTCTAACCAAAGTGCCTGACGTTACCCTGCAGCTACCACACAGCAGCCAGGTGTTGTGGGAGAGAGGGATTTTATCAGTGCCATGCCCCATGAAGGAGTATTTACTGTGCAGGAAGCTCTCAGTGAGCTACACAAATGAGGTGAGGAGCACAGTGTCTAGGCAAACTCGGAGCCCTGGGATTGTGTTCACCATAGCAAGGGGTTTTGCATGGCCTAAATACTAAATACACTTCCTAAAGTGGAAGTTACCTGACACCAAAGAAATTATATGATAAATATTCAGTGAGATACCTCCAAGGGAGAAATGCTAAGAGAGAGCTTATCAGCTTAAAAACTCACTTTGAAATGTCAGTATTTATTTCCTACCCTTTCATATTTTCCTTAGAGACTCATTTTGCTGATCTAAAAGCCAAAAATATAGAGTCATGCAAATGGAATGGTTCACACAGAAGGTGGGCAGTGAGAGTGCTGTGCCATGGCTATGGCTTCAGCAAAGCCCTCAAGCTCTTGCTCAACATCCTTCACCATGAAGGATGACAGTATTCCTGTCACTGGAGCTGGGCCACAGGGAGGAGGATAATGTCGGGTCCCTCACAGTCAGCAGTTTCTCTCAGCTGGGTCAAGTAAATGACAGTCTGGGTCCTGTGAGCTGTTCAGGAGGTGTGAGATGGTTGTCTTTATTCAGTGTGGTATTTAGGGTGTGCTGAGTTCAAAGGAAACCCCTCTTGGGTGCTTTTGTGAATCAGAGCTACCCTGCCTACTTTTATTCTTACCAATTTAATTGACAAGTTTCTTCATAAATGTTGTCCCAGCATTTGGGTTTCATCCACCCATTCAAATGGGCAATGCAATGACTGAGTGAAACAGTTGCATAAATTTATGTCTTGTAAGGGATTCAGAGCAAGTGAGGCATTTCAAAAGCTGGCAGTGCTAAAACATGGTGGATGGCTATTGGCATTCCTCTGACTCCATTTCACAGAGAGCCAGTCCTGTCACCCATTGTCAAAAACATACCCTTGGTTTCAGCATTCATCACAATTTGTCTCTTGTAATTGCATTTTTCTGAGTACTAGAAATTAAATCAGCAGTGACAGAATATTTATGGCTCAGAAATATTCTGGATGATTCCTAGAGAAGCTGTTTCCAGCTTGGTAATTTATGTCCTTTTATCATGGATTTTATAGTGGTACTGGGGAACTAAACAGCAGAAACCATATGAAACATGCTGAATGATTTCATCCTTGAGCCAAACATACATTTACTGTAGGAAAGGAGATGCTGATGAGAGCACATGTGCAGTTTAGGGCTTTCAGCTCATGGCCAGTGCTTCACCTTTTGCCATCACTGTGCAGAGGTGCAGCTGAGCCCACCTGGCACATTCTCTTCATCTGGAGGCTGCCATCAAGCCCTGGAGAGAGCCTGGTATGAATGGAAAGGCTGGACTTGAGTGGGTGAAACAGTTTGACCTGCTCCCTGCTGTCAGTCTCACTCATCCCTGGGCATTGTAGATGAAATTTGTCAAGGGCTCTGACCACTCTCCCACTGGGAGCACCATGGAGCCAGGCTTTTCCTCAGTACTCACAGTGAAAACTGAAATGGCTAAATTTTCAATGAAAAATAAAAAATAAGGAAGTTGAAAACTGAATTTGTCAGGTCTGTTTCTGTGGCATCAAATTGTTCAAGACTGACTCACTTTTTGTAGTGTCCCACTCTCTTTTTGTCCGTAAGACAGTTGAAATGAAGGACTTTAGCTTTGCAGAAATCAAAGATTTTGCTAGAAAATTTGCCAATATCAGCATACTTCTGAGAAATGCTCTTGTATTGGCATTTTCTCATATAAAACTGTTCCTTCTGCAAAACTGACTATTCTCAGTGATAAAATCTTTTTACAGTTCCTGTGCTGGTCTCAGCTTTAGCCTCCCTGTGATACTGTGAATTTTTATCACATGCCATACATAAATAATAATCATGTGCAGAAGGAGCCTTGATCTCACAGGGGTGTGTCACAATTTAGCCACGATGATGATGTGCTGCCAGCTGAACTGCTGACCCTGTCACTGATTGCCACTGTGCACATGGCTTAGCAAGGGTTAGAGCTACCAGTGGTCAGTCCTGCAGGATCCCCACATTTTCTCCATGAACTACAGGATGGATTGGCATCTGAGAGAGCTGAGGGAAGGAGTGGCTGCTGGGCTGGCTCAGCAGCAGGGGAGGCAGCGTTTCTCTGGGTACAGGGTACAGCTGTGGAGGCTTTAATGTGGCTGCTTTCTGCTCCCATCCACAAAGTCCAGGATAAATCACAGCAGCATCAGTGCCGACAGTCCTGTTGAGATTTTCTCCTAGATAGCTTTTATGGCCAGAGCTGACTTTCAAAAGACCCAAATTGCTATTCTTGGGATACTGTAAAGAAGTCCTGTGCAGCAAACAGTGCACATAAAATGAAAAATAAAAAGGAGGACCTCTGTCTGCATTTAATAGTCCAAATCTTTCCTCAGGCATTGCAGGCAGCCTGCCCTTCCTGTTGGGATGGCTGGCTGCAGCAAAGGAGATAACAGCCTATCTTTTTATAGGATGATACAGGTTGTAGGTGAAGAGCCCAGTTCAAAGTGCAGGTCACTGAGCTCCTATAAATTGTTCTTGACATCCCTTATAAAACCCATGCTCTCCCTTCCTCCCTGCGTCTTCTTTGAGCAAGGGGAAAGGGCTGCTAGTAAAGATACCATTTTTCCACTTCAGTCAATACTTTGATGTTTAAAGCTGTTTAATATTCATTAAAACTACTCCTAAAATGTAATTGCAAGAATTACAATTCCATTTTTATGGCTGTCTGTAAGCCTTACACAACAGGCAGATAAAACCATCTCTGTGATGGTTTGATGATAGGTCCAGCACAGGGCTCTTGTCCCAGAGAAGAGCAGGATCAGGCCTGGGTTCCCCCTGCCCACCAACAGAGGTCAGATGATTGGGAACAAATGGATTCTTTCCTGGGAAAAGTAATTTTTGAGTTAATTGAGAGTGTTTGGAAATCAGTGCTGAGTGGTGACATCTCTGCCCTCCCCTCCCATACTCCATTCCTGGGCAAAGGTCTGTTTTGATAATTTCTGAAAGAAACATTTAGATTTCTTATTTCAACACAAAATTAATTTTGAAATTTGTTGAAGTTGTGTATACATACTTTTCTTTAAAAGGGCTTTGTTTAGAGGATGGAAAATCTCTGAGAGATGAAGTGAGACATGAGTTTGAGAATTTTGAAACAAACTTTTACTTGACTGAAACTAAGAAAACTAAAAAGGAAAAATAAAAGTCTACTTAAGGCAACCTGAAGCAATATTTGTCATTACTGCTGACAATGAGTTAAAAAAAAGTCAACTATTCACCCACCTTGGGATGAGATGTTGTGTATCTTTGTCAAGCTCTTTCTTCAACTGCAATTACAGATCTGTTCCCTGAAGAACATCTCTGAAGATCCTTTCATGTCTTACCATGACAAAGCATCTAAGCATTTCACAATGTTTTCATCAGAGTGTGCTCACAGGGAAGTGCTAATAGCTCTATTTTTTCAATGGTAAAATGATGAGAGACTGATGTATCTCATATAATTCTAGTTATCTAAAAATGAAACATCTCAGCTAAGCTGCTTGTCTAAAGCCACATTGTAGTTGATTTTCTCCCACTGTTAGATCTTCTCATCAGGACTGTGGAATGTGGGCAGGGAGGCTGTTGCTGCCTTTAGGAGATTTCTGAGCCATATTATCAGGGGAGGAAGAAAAGAAAGGAATTGATTTGTTCTAGTATGGTTGTGTAGTGCTCCAAGTGCCTTCTGAGATATGAATTTGGACTTCATGCTGCAGCTGTGAGAAACGCTGCTCCTCTGGCCATCTGCATTCAGTGGATGTGTGGCTGATGAGGCTGGGGAGCCATGAGTGCTGGAAGGGAAGCCAGCCTCAAGTTACCGTCTTTGGGAACCTTTTTGGCTGGGAGGCGTTTGCTAAGGTGACTAATAGGCCAGAGAGGCTCAGATGGGCCGTTCCCTATGGGCACGTTGAGGAGAGAGGTTGCTTACAGATGCAAAAGCCTTGAAACTTTTAAGCTCAGCAATTAGAGCAGGTGACAAGACCTTTCAGGAGACTATTTCCACCTGTGATGTTAAGCTCCACTGGGATTTCTTGGCAGTCCGACTCCATGCTTCAGAAACTGTCATTCAGCTCCAAATGCACTCCAGGAGCTACAAAAGAGCCACTGTCCTCTGCTTAATCCATGGATTGTATCTCTATTGGTGCCTGGCTGCAGTATAGTACACACAACCCTAATAGAAGCAATTAATGTCAATCAAATGATACCTCCTCCCACACAACATTTGAGCTAATACAACCATCTTAATTGCCCGAGTTTCTTTGCTTTCAAAAGTATGTTCCCCTTCATGATGCCTTTTCTAACACTGGAACTCTGTTGTAGCAATGCTGTTTCTACAAAAAATAATTTTCCAGCAACAATTCTCTCTCCCCCTGCTCCCTTTGAGTCCTGTAACTTTTGCTCCCTTCCTCCCCAAGCTGTGCACAGACCAGTTGGCTCCAGCCAGGACTAATTTCCTCATCTGTCCTCGCATAAAGGCTCCGGCATTTGACAGGGTGGGATTGTTCTGGTTGTGTTAGTAAAGCTTCTCAGTTGTACAACAGGGTTTGGATGTGCTCTTCTTGACTCAGGGAGACATCCTGAGAAAGGAGAAGTGAATTGGCACGCAAGGAAAGTGCAATTGCTCGGTCACATTAAAGCTGAGACAAAATGTTTCTTTTTAAAGAGCTTTAAAATAGTCCCTAATGTAAAAGCTTAGCAGCTGCAGCAACACAGAGCCTGAGTAATTTCCATGTATTTGCTGCAGCAACACGGAGCCTGAATAATTTCCATGTATTTATGGATGTGCGTGCTCACATGTGTGTGTCTTTCTTTCCCAATCTGTTTGCACTGGTGCTGTAATAAACAGTGCAATGTCACGTGCTCTCAGGCCAACACTGATTTATTTGTCACTTAGGTGTGAAGAAGAACACGTTGTATTATCAGTCCAAAATGGGTGATCTGATTTAGATTCCAGCTCCCAACAATTAATGCCTGACACACAAGTTCAGCACAATACCCAGCTTATGGCCTATTATGTTCATCATCAGACCATGAAGTATTAGTTACAGCAAGCCAAAATATGTCAGATACCCCTGGCTTTCTCCAGCATTCTTGAGAAGGAGTTAAAAAGAAAATGTTTCTTCTGTGAGCAGGAAACTGAAGCTTTGAAACCCTTGAATGCACATGGGCAGTCTGTGAAATCCAGCTTCGATTCTCCTTGCCAAAGTGGCTGTAATAGATTTCAGAAAGAAATCAGATTTCCAGCAATGATTTAAGAGAAAAATGGTGTATTCTGTGCCATGGATGGAAACAGGCAGACATCTAGGTGTATGATAGAAATGTAAGATAGGAATCACAAGGGAATTGGTTAAGTCTTTCAGGCATGGGAATGCAGAAGTTTCTAGGCAAGACATGGGTTTCACAGTATTCAGTGAAAAGAGACTCTTGGTTTAAAACAACACATTAAGTAAAATATAAAGGGATGCTTGCGTCATTGTCCAGGTGAGATGTAGAGTGAGCATCATGAATGGGAGACTTGAGAAGAAGGATGTGGACTTGTTCTGCATCTCTGTTTCCTAAGATGTTTACATTCAGATGTTTACATTCTGACAAAGTAAATTTTCCTGAAAGCCTCCTCTTAGATATATAATTTTTATTTTATGCTTGCTTTTGGAATTTCTAGGAATTAATAAACTAAAAAGTCCTGATTTATGGGTGTGAAAGTTCCATGCTCTCTGAACCTCTTAGATTCAGTGTTCTCTAAAAAACTATAGTATTATAATGCTAGTTTACCCCATGTTTCATACTAGGAAATGAAGATTCATTTTACCAGTCCTAACCCTTGGCTTTTATTGATAGTGTATAAGTGTTCCCATGGTTATAAGGCATTAAAGGTTCGAAAACCAGGCCAGTCTAATGTAGTTTATGAGTTGGTAACATCATCTGTATATGGACAAAAGGAGCATTCCATGGTAGGAAACCAGAGTTTAAAGACCAAGTGCTGGAAATGTTGTATGGAAAAACGGGCATTTCACTCAGAACGCTTTCAAGAAAAAGTTTGTGATGCACAACTAAAGGTTTAAGAAATGCACGCAAATGCTTTTGTTTTATACAGCTGATTACCTAATGCAGAGCTCCAAAATGTCAGGTTTTACTAGCTGACTAATATCTAAAGATGTTGTCTGCTTGTTTTCTCTGCAAACCTAGTTGCGCTGACAAGAAATACATTGTCCATATGGGGCAAAGAATGGCATTTAAGTATCGTGTGTTGAAATCCCACTCACTTTTACACATTATGCTTCAAAGCCCTGCTTCCTGGATACAAAAGTAGTTGTGTTCCCAGCAGAAGGTTTACATAGTTTAGCATGAAGTGAAAGCACCAGGGTATGAAGCCTGCCATGTATATAAGCCATTAAACAATTTCAGCGCAAAGCTGCACAAAATGTCTATTAAATTTAACAGTACTATTAAAAATCCACACTTAAGCTTTCTTTGTTTCTAGCAACGAGGCTTTGAAAGATGGAAAAGTCAGTTTAAAAATCCCCAACAATAAACAACCAAACCCCTGCCTTTGCTTGGTCCATAATTTCGTAGCAAAGACGAAATGTCCACATCCCAATGCTTCCCAATTGGTCTTGCTCCAATCCTGAGATACTTTTAAGTTTTCTGCAGTGTAAATGTTCCCTTTATGAAGTAAGCTATAGCCAGTGCCCATGGAAGCCTCTCCTAAGGAGGTGTTATTTTAATATATGAAGGGCAGTCATTTCATTCCATAAAGATAGCTTGTTCCACAGAGGAAATAAACATCACACTTGACAGATGCAGGGACACTCCAAGATCCTCAGCCCCTGTGGGGGCAGGGGAAGGCCTATAAAGCTGTTCTGTGTTTCCTGCATTATGCTGCATGGGGCTTTAGATGTCTTCCCTGAAAACCAATTCTGTGGTATAACTGTAGCCACCTAATATTTTTATTTTACTTTTAAATGCCATAGAGTGCAGTGAGAAGCATGGTATTATGTGGAATGGTGCTAATAGCAAATGGGGAAGGGTACAGACATAACCTTCTCTTTGTTCAGTTGTAGTGAACATGCTGGGAACTGGCATCAGGCAAGGTGTGTGTGGTTCAGAATCAGCTTACACATGGCCAGTTTGTGGGAATTGCATCTCTGTTGGCATAGGAGAGTGCAGGTTAATGGTCTTCTGCAATTCTTGTTTCACTCAGCAGTTTTGTCTCGCCATCAGTCCCAAACACATAGGAGTCCAAGATGATTGACAGCCAAAAAAAAATTAAATTCCCTCGGTTTGAAGATGTGTTCCCACCATGTTGTGGGTGACAACCCATTTTCAAGATGGGCTCATGTTTGTGTTTGGTTTAATTCTTTTCAGATGTTGTTTTGAGCTAATGGATGACTATTTCTGATGCAAGGTCTAGAGGCCAAAATGCTGGCTTAGCTGCTGGAGGGAAGAGTTTGGACAAAAGGGAAGAGAAACCTCCTGCCTTATCTATTCATCCTGTGTTGTGTTTGTTATCCAGAAATTCTGGAGAGCTGGCTGCCAAGCTGAGGTGAGGCTTATCCAGAGTTTTTCCGACCGCATTTCTCAACGTCATGTTTGTTGTGCTTGGAAGGAGCTGGATGGCTCTGTCGTCTCTCTCTCTCACTCCCTCCTGCTGAACATAGTAGCTATACTATGTTCTTTCTGGAGACCTGTGGCACTTAATGGTGAACCAGAGTTGCTTCGTTTTTCTCTCACTTGATGAATGAAGCTGGGGTTGAGGTGGGCAGTGGGAGTGGAAGTAAGGGGAGGAGGAAAATTCACCTTGAGAAAACCCAGGTTTCCTTAATGAGTGAAAGATGTTATGCTGGGAACAACACATATTGCTGGGACTTTGTTGGCCAAAAGGAGGAAGAATGCTCTTTCTGTCTCGCAGTGCCTTTCTGCTGAATGCAAACTATATTGGAGAAAACTGAAAGCAAGCTGAGGTAAAATTTCCTCTCTGTCATTCCAGTAACCTGGAGAGTTCCATTCTGTCACATGGCGTCACTGCTGCTTGAATGGGTACAAAAGGAGGACACTCTGCTGAAATCTATAGTGCTTTCTAAATTAGGCTTATAATACCAGAAAACTTAATTCAAATCTCAGGATAAATGTAAGAATTTGCTTTTTCATGCACAATATATAACTTTTCTTGTAATAAAAATAATCATTTAATCATCAGTAAATGCTGTCATTTGCATTACTTTAGCATTACTTTAGTTCTGTAATGAAACAATACATTATTTATTTCATGTTTTCATTATTTCTATGGTTGATCATATATTATGCTCCAGCCATGGTTCTTAGCAATAAAGATTGCTGTGGAAATGATCTCTCAGATCAGTGCTGTGTGATGGTACATCCACCAGTGCCAGGGAATTTCTTATGGAAGAAGCAAATTCCACAAAATTAGTTGTACAACATTTCAATTAAACTTCAATTTGTTGTTTTGAGGTTTTTTTCAAAATCTTGCAGAACTGGCAACATCCACTGAATATTTTCTCTTGCGAATTTTTATTTCCTCTTTGGATTTTTCTTTTCAAAACTTTTAATTTTTATCTACATTAGTTCAAGCTGTTACCAATACATAAACATATTGCATTTTTGTTGTTCCACACAGCAATCTTCCCCACAACAACAATGCTTAATTCACTGCTTGCATTTTTCTTATATGTTTTGCTTGTATTTATCACAATATTTACTTCAGCAACAGCCAGACAATACTGTTGTAAAGGAATTTTGTCATTATGGATGCCTTTTTTGGGGATTTGGGAAAAATTTTGGGGGAAGCCAACAAGTGGGATTCAGCAGCTCCATTCTTCTTGCTTTTGTTCTCCCTGTACCAGGTGGGTTTCTTACTCTCTCCTTCCACTGGGACGTTCTGTGGGGTAAAATACTGTATAACATCAATTTTTACATCAGTTTTTACAATCTATCTGACTTTCCCTGTGCAAAGAGATATTAAAAACCCACTTTTCTAGGGACTCAGAAAATTAGAGAATCTGCTAAATAACAACTTTAAAATGTTTTTTTCCTATATAAATGTGGTTGTTTTGAATGGGGAGTGGATTTTCCTGGACTAAATCCGAGGCTGATGCAGGAGGGAGAGTGGTGGTCCTACACAACCAAAATTGGACAGTTCTCAGCCATCACAGCCTGGCCCCTTGGTTAGTCATTTATTACTTAGAAATAAAAGTGCAAGGTGGCTACAGAAAGATCTGATTTTGTTCTAGTGGTGCATTTAGACCACCGTGTGTTTATTTTGCCCTGACATAAGCAACAACACAAGATGTGGGGCACAGTGAAGCAACGCCTGGGAATTCTGCCACTGATGCTAATGGTGTTGGTCTCTAATCCTTTTCCAGCAAAGGTGAGATGATGCATCAGCAAAATGGCTGCCCACGCTGGGAGAGACACCAGCACCATTCATAGTTGCTGAGACAGTGAAACAGTATTTTGGGGAGGAAAAAAAAAGAAAAAAAACTCATTCCTTAATATACGGTCTTATAGGGTAAATATTTATCCAGCCATCTAAAGGCAGGAGTAATCACTGCAGTTTTCCCTTCACTCGGAGACTGAAGATTTTTCCTGACTGAAAAAAAAAAAAAAAGAAAGAAAAAAAAAGTCCAATTTTGTGTATGTGAAGAAATCAAAGCATTGCCCTTGAAATGGGTTTTTCAGCTGTCTCCTGGGTATTCTGGGGTTAGTTTTCACCACGTGAGGTTCTGAAGTGCATACTCAAAGGTTCAAACACAGGAAAATTGGCTATCACTGCCAGCTCTGTTGGGTGGGGAGAAAAAAGTTCCTTTATAGAAAAAGGGAAAATAGGAAAGACTTTTTTTTCTTCTTCTTCTTTCAAGGGACTATATGAGAATGAGCAGGAAGAAGTCTTTGACTTTTATTATATCCTGTAATCAAATTTGAGCATCTTACTTGCTTCTTTTCTTAAAGACCACCCTGGCAGTAACAGTCCACACACACACACAATTTTGGTATGCATAAACCTATAAATTTCATAACAAAATATAGGAGCTGAGGTTGTAGGAGGACTGCAAGGCAGAAGGTGCTGAAATGTAAAGTCTGTGTGTGTTTGAAGGGATGTCATTTATTACATACTTCTGCCTTTAAAAAAAACCAACAACCCTTACTGTTACCACACAGACTGTGTAAATATATATTGCCTAATGCAAGATGGTGTGGTGTAAAGATTTTATTGGCATGCAGTAGCTTAGCTTGAGTAGCAAAGGCCTGAGCAAGCTCTGTATCACCTCAGATGTGTGCCAAGAAAACATGTTCTTGGCATGAGCAGTGAGAACATCCCCGGTGATGCTGCATAGGTGCAAATCTAATGAGAATAATAACCTGTGTGCTCCAGGGCACCAACCCATTATTGGCTGCATGTGATTAGGGAGGAATTTCTCTTTTGTGTTGTTCTAAAGCCGTTTATTGTGGGCTCCACACACTTCTCCCTGAAGCCTCTGCTGCTGGCCACTGTGGGAAGAGCATGGTGAATTTGATAGACTACCTGGAAGGGCATGATTTGGGAGCTCGTGCACTCTTCTGCGAATTCTGTAATGGTACCTGTTTTATGTGGTTTGGAAAACGTTCTGCTGGGGCACTTCCCTCTGTGTTGCCAGCTCCTGTAAAGCTTCTTTCATAAATGCATGGAATCATTTAGGTTGGCAGGGCGCTCTGCAGATCTCAGTCCAACACCCCACTCCAGGCAGGGCTGGCTTCAAAGTCGGTCAGATTGTGCAAGGGACTTGCCCAGTTCAGCTCCAAAAATCTCCAGGGGCAGGAACTTGGCCACTGCTCTGTCCGTTCCTCCATGGGGAATTTCCGGCAGCTTCAGAGAGACTGACACATGTAGAACACCCATCTTGAGCTGCAGAAAGGTGGAGTCTCTCCAGTCACAGAATTTTTTTCTTCCTCCTGTAATCAAAGGAGAAAAATACAAGTCCTGGTGGAGTTCCTTTCATTCAAAGATGAGCGGCTGAGACCACCCTTGGTCTGAATTACTTCTGGCAAGGTCTGTCTCTCTCCACTGAACCTGTGGAGAACACAGATGTCCCCCTCAGATTTAATACCCAAGTACTCAGCAGCAATGGTTACCTGGAACGAGCCTCAGCCAAGATATAAAGTCATCCAAGGTGAAAGGAATAGTGAGTTTATGTAATACTGTGTTATGTGCTGACCATGAAAAATTTTTTAAAAAGTGCCCCAAAACACAGATCAAGTAGTTTCTTTAATTTTTAGTGATGAAGAATTGCTATTTTGAACAACAGGAACTTAAAGGCAGCAATTTTCGTGATATGGCTTCATATCAAAAATCAGGGGGATTTATCCAGTTGAAAAATGGCTTTGAATTTCAACAATGTCAGCTGATATTTGAACTCTGAAAGTTTGATGTGGTCTGTCCTTATTGCAGATGTTAGGAAAAAACAGACTATTAGTGTTTCTTTGGAAGAGAGAAATGCATTTCAAATAAGATATTGTGAAAAAATACATCTGTGTTTTAAGTGGAAGGAAAAAAACAGTGGGAGGAAGAAGTAGGAAATTCCATCTGATAGAAAAGCAAGCAAAAAAAATCACAAAAAATTTAAAAGATTCTGGCAAGAAATCATTGGCAGCTCCTAAAACTCCACTGAATTCTAGACTTCCCTGACGAAATCTGCTTCCCTGGAACTGGATCTGGAAAATGGCTGGACATGGTGCTCTCCAAACAGAAAACAAAACCACAGGTGCTGTCGCTTGGGGAGAAAAGTCCCCAGGATTTTGGAATGAGATTACTCCAGTAGATTTCTCCAACAAATTGCCGTTCATTTCTTTTCCTACTTTGCGAAGAGAGGCCTAGTGCTTGTCACAGTCTTTTATATCTCAAAAAGTTCCAGTGAATGTCTTGAGAATGAGTAAGTTTTTGTATTCCAGCCTGAAGAGAAAAACAAAAAGTCAAGGACAATTGAAAAATCACTTTTTTCCCCCATCTAAGAAACTTTCATGGCTTTCATTAGCAAATCCAATTGAAGTCTTTCCTGCAATGCAAACCCTTTGCACAGGCTCTCATTTTCAGGATGCCAAGGGAATAAATGGAGTGATGGATTCTGGACAGATCTTGCTTCAATTTTGAAAAGTAACTTTCTTCTTCCTTTATCCCCACGTACTGCCACAGCAGGGGAAAATTATGGGAGTAAGAAAAATAAAGCCGCTGCAGTGTTAAGGCTTTCTGCTTTGTCAAATAAAATTTTCTATATTTTTCCCTGAATGAAAAAAGGTTAAAAAAAGGACCTTTTTTTTTTTAAAAAAAAAGTATGTAGCTGCCGAAATACTCTGCCAGATTGATGTGAGTAACCCACACCGAGTCCAGGGCTGCTGCATTCCTCCCTGAGCCTTGATGGGAAGAGAAGCGAAGGGGAGGAGGAAGGGACACCCAAAGGAGCAGCTTTGGGTCCCTCAGCTTGGGTTCTTTTACCCCTCTTTTCTGGAAATGGGTGAGCCAGGACCCAGCCAAGGGGGCTGCCCCCTCTCCCCAGAACCAGCAAGAGACCCTAAAAATGTCACAACTAAATGTGCCTTCTTTTGCTTTTTTTATTGTGGGAAAGGGTCTGCTTCTGGAAGGCAGGGGAAAAAGTTTGTTTGTCTTCAAAATCTTGGAAAAGAAGATGTTTCAGGAAAAAGGAAGGGGAGAAAAAGGGTTATGTTTCAATTTGGGTACATTTGTGTAATATCCCCTCTGGAGCTGTAGTTTGGTTAACCTCTGTGGGTCGAGCTCCCGGCTACAGAAACCTCTCCTCAGGCTCGCTGCCTGGGGAGCCTCAGGAAACAACCACCACCCTGGTGCTTTGGGAAGGATTTAAGAAGGAAATTTGGTCTCTGGAGAAAAAGGGAACAGAACACACCCAAACAATCATTTCACCAGGGTTATTTTTTTTAAATTTTTCATTGTAAATTTTGCAGGAACAGTTTTTCGTTTCTAATTAACTCTTTGTAGAATTAACATTCTGTTGCTCAGATTCATCCCCAGGACACTACAACTGTGTTTGGCCTTTTGTTTGAAGGGACATGAAGTTGAGGTCAATGGGGACTTGTTGATTTTTTAACAGGAAGAGTCTTCAATCCTGTGCTGCAAATTGTCCCTCAAGTTTCCAGTTTGTCCTACTGGAGTCTCTGAATGCTGCTGGTGATCCCGCTGTTGTATAACACACATATATGTGTGTGTGTGTGTGTGTGTGTGTGTACAAAGCATCTATTCATGGTCACCAACCAACTGGTGAAGCTCATTCTTATGTGAGATGTCCAGGTCGTGTTAGTACTGCCCCAGTAGATCTGGGTGGTGTTTGCAGTCCTGCCACATGGTGGCCCTGGGCAAATCACCTCCCCTCTGCAGTGAGGAAAAAAACAATTTTCTTTCTGAGTTCTACTGAGGAAAATACGTTATCAGACTTAGAATATGATAATAATAATTGCAGTAGGAGTTTAGGTTGGATCTCTCATTGGGGAATTTTAGGATTGGTCGGTTGGGGAGTGAATGCCAAATTTTAACACTATGTGGTTTAAATATACAACCATGTGAATATTCAAGCTGTTAATCAGTGTGTATCTTTTCAGCCCTTTTCCTCTGGCCTGTCTGTCAGTTATCTGGAGCCTCTTGTTGAGCAGCAGTGTGTTTGGTTTCAGATACTCTCAATGTCTGTCTAAATCTTGGACAGATCACAAGTGGAAAGGGGGTCATCAAAATTGGAATAAAACAACACAGCAGCCATCCAGCATGAAGGTATGGGAGTCTGTGGATGGGAGAAGCTGAGTTGCTGCTGCTGCTGTTGTGGTTTGTTTTCCAACACGGAGGGCACGTCCCTGTTTCTCAGTTGTCATTTGCTAAGTGACAGCAATCCGTGGCTCCAGAAAGCTGTGATGCAAACAGAATAGAAAGGAAATATTTTGTCAATTGCTGAACCGGGCCATATGTTGCAATTAGATGTGCAGGAATTAGGAAAACAAGAACAAGGAAGCTTTGTGTGTAGCATCAAAGGCAGCATTGGCTCACACTTTGAAGAGCACGAGCATGGCCTATATTGTTTGTTGATTTGTGTGCTGGGAAGCTCATGGGCATGTTAAGGGTCTGTTGACACTGTAAGGCTCAACCTATGTCTCATGGGTGCAATGAGCCTGGTAGGCAGTTGAGATGTCAGAAATAGGTTTATTGGGGCATCCTGAGTACCTGGAGCCTTGACAAGGATACGTCTTAAAAAAAAAGAAAAAAAAAAGAAAAAAAAACTAAATAAAGCAAAACAACAATAACAACAATTAAAAAACACAAAAAAACCCCCAAGAAAGTGTATTTTTAATGACTTGTACAGAATCAGAGCTGATACTCAGAGCCATGTGGCTATTACAAGTTGTTAAGATTTCTCCCCTGGGCATGGTGTATCTACACACAGCCGTCCAGGACTATGTTTGTAGATGCTGAACAGAATTCTTATCACCCTTTTTGTTCTGTATCAAGTTGTTATTCTTTGAAGGTTTGACCCACAGGAACCAAAATTCTACTGGAAGTTATTTTTGGCTGGATTCTCAGTGCTAGTAAGGGTTGATTTTGTGCTGCAGCCATGCTGTTTCTTTAGTGATTTTTAGCAGACTTTTTTGTCCTGTGTTTGGTTATTTCTCTTCATGAAAGAGGTAGGAGTTAGTGGCCTTATGCTCCCATCATTTTGATGGAAATGGGCCTAGGGAGTTAAAAGCTAATGGAGAGTTACTGTGACAGGTAGATCCAAAGGAAGCACAGTTAGATAGGGCAAAGGAAATTGGACTATAAAGAGCATTGAATGAGAAGTTCAAGTTGCCTGGGAAAAAAAATCTTGCACAAAAAAAATTGCATTATGATTTGTTAAAAGTTGGCAGAGCGTTGCCAAAACACGATTGAGGTCTTATGCTGGGACGTGTCTGACAATGTTGACTGTTGACTGTAGGCTGATGCAACATCTGGTGAAGCGTGTTAGAAATTCAGGCCCAACGTGCACTTCATCTCTCCTTCTACCTAATAATCCATATGTACTGTTTCAAGTGTTCCCATTTTTCAAAAATGATCTGTAACAAAATGCTCCTTCTTTGTCCCGCTCTGGAGCTCAGGTTTCTCTCCCTAACTCTGAGTGCTCCTAACCCATAATGGATGAGATGTGCTGTCTGTCCTTGTGTCCATCCACATGTCAAACATGCTCCAAGGGATGGTTAGTCCTGAACTACCCTTTGCATATCAGGAACAAAGCAACCTCCCCGCTGATTTTTTGCTGAATGACTGGGATCTTGACAAAGACAGCTTTTCTTTTCCATAATGCCTCCAGCACAATATGGGCTCTTGGGTCTGTATCCATGATTTGAGGCACTCAGCAGCTCTCCTCTGTCTTCTCTGAGGAATAGATTTTGTCTTTTGTGATCATGGACACACTCTCCAGAGCTCTGTGTCAGACTGAGGATCTCAAATGAATGTCCACGACTGAAAGCACTGACATTTCCTGAAGTTAGAGTAAAGGAAACAATGGTTAAAGTGGGAAAAAGGAAAGAAAGGGCATTCATTGCTTTCGATAATTTTAAGCAATAATCAGTTTTACTTAAGACTAACAAAAGAGATTTGTATCTAATAGAAGTGGCATTAGTGCAGAGCTAGATAATTAACATAATCATGTCTAATTTCAGTATAATTAGCATGCTGTAGTTAGAAACATCGTTAGTATAATTAGAGCATGTATAAAATTAGCACAAAGGTATTTTAAATGTGTCATGAACCTGGCCTGGTCAGTACAGCTGTTGTCACTCTGCATTTCAGGTGATTTCTGGTGGGTGGTTGATGCACTTGCATGGCAGAGGAATTGATAGAGCTTGGCAGTGGAATTGATACAGCTGGAGTTCTCTGCTGGGAATTCTTTCCTGATGGAGAGTGTGTTGTCGGGCTAATAATTTTTATGGGAGGATGCTCAAGCATATAAATTAGCCCTGTGTGGATTAGCAAGATTTTCCTGCCTGCATCCAGCAGAAAACACATTTTAGGAATGACCATGCTGTACTTCCCTGGGTAAAAACTGTCCTGGATCCTGGAGTCTTTGGTGGGACTGTGTCAGTTTTCACCAGCCAAAGGTGTGGTTACCTTTTGCATTGCTTTGGACATTTGTTATTGAAGAGGTTAAGCTGCATGAAGGCTATTTAATTACAGACCTGCAACGGTTTCTGCATGCTTTCCCTGGAATTCATTGTGCATTCAGGAAGGTGTGTAAATCAAACAACCAGCACATCAGGCAGGGGGTGGGGGCCGAGCAGGAGGAATTATTGGATGCCCTCATAAAACTTTAAAAGGCTTGAATGTCAAGCTTAAACTCTTGGGGCCTTAAAACTTGAGTCTCAAGGCACTTCTACCTGCTGTTTCATCACATAAGCTTTTCACTGTTCATGAGCTGCAAACCCAAGATGATTATGACTTCTATTTCCCTGCAGTGTATTTAATTTCCCTTTACTGTTGTCATCATACCCATGTCTGAACCACCTTTCATCTCCTCCTACCACTCATCATCCTTTCAGTCGGAGCCAGTGATGCATAGGCTTTTTAAATAGAGTGTTCCTTGTAGGCTCTTATATCAAAATCTGTTTAACCTCTGCTGCTTTCAAGCTTAAGGCAAAATCACTGCATATTAGCAGTTCTAATGCGGAACTGCACTCAACAGGAGAGTTAGCAAATCTGCAGAGTGATACTGCAGTGTCGAGGGGATAAGCCTGCTGCCAGCTGTGGCCAGATGTTCAGCTCCATGCTCCTGCCCAAGCCATTGGTGTCCTGTGCTGAGCCAGTGCTGCATCCAGACACCTCTTGTGTCCTGTGGCTGTGGACATCCACCCTAGCTGACCTGTCCTTAGGGTGGAAGAGGGTCCTAAACTCACCTGGCAGAGTCAGGAAGGTGCTGGGCTATCCCTGTCATCATGCCTTTGAAAGCATTTCCTTGCAATGGGAAGCACCAAGTGTCTCATCCTCTGCTGTCCCTGCATCCCAGGGAGCCCCTTTGCATCCTGTCTCCTTTATCTCTGTGTGAGCTGTCTGTCCCTGGGGTAATCTGAGACACTTGGGCCTCTTCCCTGCTGTAGCACTTAAGAGCAGACACTCTGCATGCCTCATCAAAAATACTTTACATGATACTCTGAGTGACAGAGAGATTTACACTCAGATAAAATAGCGGCATCCACTGCAGGGCAATTAAACTGACAGCTCAGTGGCTCAAATTGAATTTAGAGGAAGTTTAGGACCACATGCAGTTGAATTTCCCCTTTGAAAAGGGCTGGCTGGAGCAAAGCAACAGCAAGTAACAGTTGCTAATGCCTCTGCCAGAAACCGGCCTGGGAACACTGGACTGTGTTATCATTTCTGGTTGGCAGCTGGGGTTTCTTCATACTGGTTCCTTTATCACCCCACAAACCAAACTCTTCAGTAGCTGTAGCAAAACTGATAGAAAGTGTGCCTGGGGAAGGGAGCCTGGACTGAACTCTTGGCTCCCCAGTTAGCTCATACATTTTTGAGGTCAAAGCAACAACAATTGTGACAACTGAAGAACTTGTAGATAATGGCTCAGTGTAGTAAGTTCCCCATAAAACATTCACTTAAGGCAAGATGCTTCAGTTAACACTCAAATCCAGGGAGAATCTTATCGCTTGCTGATCATCTTGCAAAAAAGAGAAGAATTCTGTGCTGCACAGTGCTCATTTCTTGGGGTGAATGAGCCTCTTGGCTCAGTTTGAGGCTTCTTGCCCAGATATTTATTCTATCAGTCCAGTTTTATAACAAACTAGGAATAATTCACTCTCTTTTCTTTCTTGCAGAGTATCAAAATGCTTTGCTAATGAGAAATGGGCAAATGAATCTAAGGAAATAACTCCACTTTCCCTGAATATTTCCTCATGCCTGGGATCAAACCCAAAGCCAAACTGAGCCTTACTACTAGGATGGATTCGTGCTTTTCCAGTGTTGTTTTTGATTGCTTCTCACATCCCATCCCAGCTTTGGAGTTTGGGTTTGGATAGAAGCAGAAGTGCTGAAAGGTTATGAAATGGTTGTTTCCGTCGTGTCTCTGGCCCAGTCAGCCACAGAAATAGTTTAAAGTTTTGGTGGAGCCTCGAAAATTAATCTTCAGCCATGAACTTTGGGGGAAATCTATGGATGGCTTGGGAGAGGCTGCATTCTGAGGCTTTAAAAGCTGACTAGCAAAATATTGCTTTGGAGATAGTGGGAGATAATGGCAAAATATCTTATAAGTTATATTTCAGCACTGCTGCTAAGGTGCAAGGAGTAAATGGTTGAAAAAAGATTCCTCTTTTATCTCATCTTTGTGATGAGAAAACAGAGGGTGCTTTGGTTTAGCAAAACCTCATCAGTTGTTATGATTTGGTTTTGCAAACCTCCAACCAGAGAGGCTGGGGTCTGGCTTCCATTATATCCTAACCAGAAAGTTCATGCAAAAGAGCTTTTGTGCTCAAAACTCTTCTGAATTTGTTCTAAATTCATTTCAATCACAGCAAAACCTTAACTCTTAGTCCTTTAGGATCTGTCACTGTTGTTAATGTGTTACAATGTTCTGTGTGGGGTTTCATAGACAAATGAATTCTGAGAGGGTATTTATCACCCAAAAACACACAACTGTGTATATGTCCATATACATTTTGTAGCATCACGAGGTTCTCTAGTTTGACCACAGTGGTTTCTCCTTAGCCACAGAAATCCCATGAGTTCACAAGCTAGCTCCTATTTTCATTTGTGTTGGGGTGAAATCAAAATTGACTTGGCATGCTTCAAATGACAGCAGAGAGCATGCCAACACCGTGCCACCAAGGAAGACAGCTCTCTGCTGGGTTTTACCTTCTCTGTATTTATCCTGCAGCTTGAAGTGGACCAGAAAGAGCAAAATTAACATGGGGATCCTGTGCTGGACGTACTGGATGGGAGCAACATTGAGAAATTTTAAGATCAACCCTTATAAATATACTTACAGGGTATGTGTAGAACTAAATTAATAGCAGGCATAACTCTTTTAAAAGTCACTTGACTTTAATTGACATATCATTATAATTGGCAATTATCTTAATTGATATACATGGCATAAATATTGTGCTCTGGAAAGCTTCCAGTCCTTCTTTATTAGAGTATTAAGTCACAACACATGCAGATTACATGGAAATACTGCTGGAGCATTTGTTAAAAGAAATTCCTTTCTTATGTCTCTTTCTTGTATTTTTATATCCATGTGTATATATGTAAATATGAAGGAAAAAAGTCACGAGGACATACTGAGTATTGTCAATACAGTCTTTTAAACAATTTCAAGTGATTCCACTAAAGGGTTTCTACAAGTTTCACACTCTGCTTTTGTGGAAATCAGCTTTCAAGTCAGCCAGGCTAGAGATTAGATCCAAAGATTTAAAACCCCTATAGATCAAAAGCAGATGCTCTTAGAAGACATTTCAGCCAAGACAAGCCGTCTGGGGACATTGTTACAGCGGGAGAAGACAATTTATCATTAAAACATGAAAGCCTCTGTTCAATAATAACCAGATGTATTAAAAAAAAAAAAAAAGAAAGAAGAAGAAGGAAAGGAAAAGAAAAGAAGAGAGGAAGAAAAAAATGGGGGTGTCAAGGTCTTGATTCATTTGTCTCCCACTAGAAATCGTCTTTATGCCATACTTAGGAAATGAGTGCAGATTCTTTGATGCCAAGACATAATATAAGAAAAATTGAAACATTTCACATTGTAAATCCTTGGCAATTGTCAAGGAAATTTTAATTATATAAAATTCTGTGATGCCTTAGGTAAAGATAAGGAACAGTCAAGTTAAAGAGCAGTTTCCATGACTTAAAATTAAAAGTGGGAAAGATCTGACAGGGGCGTTTCAGATGCTTCTGCCTTTCTTTGTACCACTTTTCACTTTTTCCTGTCTTCACTCCAACCTAATGCAACTTGGCCACAGTGCTTGTCTCTACCCTAAAACCTCCCCTCCAAACATTTGGATGTGTCATTTAAGCCTTCCCACATAGCAGAGGGGTTGTTGTCACCCGCAGGCATGAAGGGACACACCAGGGCACACTGGGATGGTATGAGTTGCCTCATCATACAAGGATACTGAGGGGGAGAGACAGGAAGTGAAACTTTTAGGATTTAATTTTCCTGTCTCATAATCTAACCACTAGAGAGCATCCCTTCCCAGTGAAATGTATAGCTCTGGAACACAGGAAATGCATCTGCTGCCAGGGTATGGGGAGCAGGAAGACCTCCTCACTGTTCTTATTTTACAGTCCATGCTATAAGAGAGTGGGTGTGATTAACAACAGTCGTTATAGTATATTTGAAATAATTTCCAGGTCTGTTCCAGGCATTTCAGGCTAAAATTCCCTAGGGAACAAGTACATTTAAGGCCTCAGAGCGAGTAATGTGAGGTGAGGACACAAGTTCTTGGCCATTGCCACCAAGTGGGTCATAGAGCAATCTGCCTGAGCTTGCCAGTTGTCACACAAAATGAGACACAAATCTCTGCTTTTCTCATAGGAATATGGGAGAAATGCACTCAACATGAGAGATGGGAGGGAGCTCACTGAAAAATGTTGTCATTGATGTTTCTGGAAATTGCTCATTCTTTGACAGAGAAACCTTAGGGAGAAGTATGCTGGTTTTGATAAAACTCCGGGAAAACCTACTCTGGTTCAGGACAAAATTTTTGATGAGTTGGAAGGTGAGAATTGACCACCCTGCACAAGATCAAAGGGGAGCACAAAACTTGTAGGGCTCTTCTGACACCTCCTGTGAGCCATACAGATTTAAACTAAGGTGTCTGATTTGATGGTGATCCTGAAGAACGAGTTCCCCTATTTCTGACTGTGAAGAAAACCCTTGTCCAGGCCCTGAGGAACCCTCTCAATAAATTGTTGGCAAAACAAATAAAGAGAGAGATTGCCAGATTCAGTAAAATGTGACCCTCATGTTACTTGTCATTGATTATCTCACATGTGAGACTGTGTCATCACTGGTTTTCTGCCTAAACTTCTGCCTGCAGTGTCCTTGATAGGGGATTTGGAAGAAAGCACAAACTAATTAGATAGGCAAAGGTGATGGCTGGCCCCTCAAGAGGACAGGGAGGACAATTTGGGGAGTGAATTCTAGATCTGTGATCAGAAACTGTGGAGACATCGGACATGGATGTTTGTGTATTTCCTCAGCTCTTTGAGTGTGGAGCACTAGTCAGGTCACTGTCACAGAGCTCTCTGGTCTGTAAGTGGCTTCTGGGTTCTGGTCAAACCTTGCTGCAAGGGTGCAAAAACAGAAGATTTTGTCAAGGGGAAAACATTTTCCAAGGAAAGTATGAGGAAACTGCACCAAGATCTGGAAAGCATATCAGCATGCCTGCCCTTTAGGAACTGGAAGGCTTTAGCAAACTAATTCCATTCCTTTTTTTTTTTTTTTTTTTTTGAATAAGAAAAGAAAGGCATTGCCATCTTCTAGGCCAGCAAGAACAGTTATGGTAGCAAGTACTGAGCTTTCTGGAAAATGCAACTTGGGTGAGCTGGAAAACTGTCACCATGGAAAAAATGAAATTAATTATATTTTTATTTTTCTCTGTGTGTCAAGCACCATTCATTTCAAACAAATCTGTTTACTGTTCTTAGCACAGTTTGGCTGATGTAAAGGACCATGAGAAAGCATGAGATAGATGCTGGTTCTTGGCTATTCTCTTGATATCTCTGGACTCACAAGTGGCACTTTGGAGACCTACAGACCCACTGGTGACAAAGGCCTTTTAGTGGCACTTTTGTAACATGTTGGCTGAAGGTCTATGGTCTGGTGTGGCAATTTCTGCTGTTTCAAGTGGGCTTCACTTCCTTTTCTTCATTTGGGAAGAAATCTCTTTGCATCTTGGAAGGAAATGTTTATAAGCAGAGTGGACTGAAGCAGAGGAATCAGGTCCAGGGCCAGGTTAACAGCACTGCTGTCATCAGAAAGCTGAGTAGTGTCATTCTTGTTCTGACTCACAGCAGAAGATCTGACTTAATTGGATCCAGACTGGATCTGCACATGGATTTGGAAATCCCAAAAGTTTGGGAATTCACATCTGGAGTTCTCGGCATAGGCTGGAAACGATGGAAAAATTGAAGAGAAGGGCCTGCTCAGCAAGTGGGGGAAGACAAGATCAAGGAAAATACAACGATCAAGGAAAATACAACGTAGAAGGAGAGTGACAGGTAGAAAGATCCACACTCCTTTGTGCAATGCTGTTCCAGTTGTTCCTGTATATCCCACACATGTAGAACCTCCCCTCTGATCCCAATCCCTAGTTCTTGGGATCTGGGAGGTGGAGATCACTGGGAGGTGGGAGGTGGTGGCCACCAGACTGACACTGTGGCTGCTGTCGTTGTGCCTGAACAGAAGCTTTTTTGGGGCAGAACAAGTGGTTCATGTGGCCACAGACACCACTTACACAGTGTGGGAGATCACACACATAAAAGTCTAGTGCAGAAGTGCACAAGCACAGACTCACTCAGCCCTCGGGCCTTTTCTGTTAACAATCAGACCCATAAAGCACATAAAAATAAACCTATTTTTACAGCTCTGCACTGCTGTTCAACCAAGCATTTCAAGAAGCAAACAAAAGCACCCACTGCTGTGGAAATACAAGACCTCATTCCCATCCAGGAGCACAAACTGTACTCAGGAGGGAGTTGTGAAACCCTATTTAAGCTCAGATTTGTATTCAGTTTTGCATACCTTTGATTTACCCTTCTGTAGGAGGTGTTTTTAATTTTAAGCATTTGGTAGCTCCGTAGTTTTTTGGACAAACCATTTCCCAAGAGTTTTCTGCAGAAACAAGTGAGGTTTTTGTCTCCCCGGTTTCAAGTGTATATAAATAGAGAAGAAAAGTATGTTGAAGTGCAGAAAACCTTCTCTCCAGCTGTTTCATGGCAGCTCTGTTGTGAGGTAAAGAGGGTATGAAAAGATGCTCTCTGTCATCTGCCACTCTCAGGCAGGGCTGAGTTTAGGGTTCCTGCTGATGGACCATGCTGATGAACCATCCTGATCACTCAGGCAAGGACTGGATTTCTCATCTGGCACCAAACATATTCCCTAGGGAACTCCTATTTGCATCAAGGGCAGCCTTATGTGGACTTCAGGGGTGACTGTTGGGTGGGGAGGCGGCTGCTCTCAGAGAGGCATCCTCTGAGAAAGAAAAACAAACAGCAAAAACAATGATGTTCTGTCTTCCAAACAAGATCTTACATCATCCAGAACAAAAGGGTCTTCATTTTGCTTGGAGATCCAAACCCAAAACAAAGGAGCGTTTATAATAATTGATTATAAATGCAGAATTGTTTGTTCTCCTTCTAATTTTTCTTTTCTTTTCCTGCAATTCTTTCAAATAACATCACAAAACCATTTGCATTTGTCAAGCTAAGTGAGCCACTCATTTTTCCCAATCCTTCCTTGCCTGCGAGGGCTTTAAATATTGCAACACTTGACATAAAGCAAAGATTTTTGCTGATAAGCATGCGTAATGGTTCAAAACTGTTCCAGCAAGCAAATCTAGTTTCTCAAAGGTAAATGATACAAAAAGCTGGCCTTTGATTAAATATTCCAATCATGACATGCTAATGGTGCATGAAGCTGTGATTTATCAGCCAAAACAATGTGCTGGAAAATGAACATAATTCATTAAGCCTGAACCAAACTTCACTTGAGCTTTCTGCTCGCAATAACTCTTAGCCAACAGCAATTGTTGTCATGCAGCAGAGGGCTGTTTGTAGGAGACTTCACATTTTTTATTCTGCTGTGCTCTGAGGCACGAACTCTACCACCTGAGCATCCATGCAGGAGCGGTGTCCTGAACTGCTTGTAAGGAAACCAGGGACCATAGGGGATTTATTTTTCTTGCATACTTGTTTTAAGCAACAGAGTGCAATTTCGGGGACTCAATTTGCCTTAGCAATCTCTTCCATCTTGAAGAGGACAAAGAGTTGTTTAAACTCATCCTGAACAAGCAGAGAGCTAAGAATTTGTGTTTGACAGAACATGGATTCCCCTCCTCACTGCTGCTTCCACCTCTGCGCTGGGGAGCTGCAGGGAGATGGACTGGTAGCTGATCCCCTCGCCTTGGCTTCCTGCTTCCCCTCCCTGTGAGAACAGTGCTGGGTGCCAATGCCATGTAATTACTCCTCAGGCTGCAACTTGTTTATTTTTAGGCTTGCTAGTGTGAGCTGGGGACATGGGCTGGTCAGGAGTAGTTTTGGACTCTTTGCTACCTCCAAAGAAGGGAGTTTGGTGGTGCTAGAGCACAAGGCTGGAGCTGGTGTGCCTGCTGCTAGCAAGACATGTTGTCTGTTTAGCTAACATCCTGGGGCTGGTTATCGTGTAGTAACAAGAGCTGTTTATTAAAAAAAGATGTCTGTTTTGTTACTGATTCCTTGCTGTAAAAGCAGTTGGGGATAGGAGAGGAGATGATGCCAAACTGATTGTTGGTGTAGCTTCAGAGGGGGTTCATCATTAGAGAAACACTTGTTCCATTAGATTAAACTCAATGTAAATCAGGGTCAGGAAGCAGTTTACTCTGCTCCCCATAGTCTCAAAACCTCAAAACCACCATGATTAAGTTCCTTCTCACCCACTTTGCACATCCAGCTGAACACCAAAGATGTAAACCAAAAGAATTTCCTGCTCCTCACATCACGTTAGTTCACACACATGCTAGAGAAGTAACAAAATTATTTATAAAGTTTAATCAAAATCGAATCATCAAGCCCATAAAGCTTTAGAGGGAGACAAGGGGAGAAGGAGGAAGGTATTTTTGGCTGGAGAGGTGTACACAGGTATGTGGAATTCGTGCCCTGGCTGATTATATGGTCATGGGGCTTGGGCAGCAGCAGCAGTGCCAGGACTCACCAGCTGTACCACTTCCCAGAACAGGGGGCTCCCAGCACTCCCAGTGAAGCCAGAAGTCCAGATATAGTGGGAAAGGGGCAGGGATGCCAAGGTATTTTGTGATAACATCATGCTGCAGGGCTGCCATGCTTTCTGTCCATGTTTTTGCAGCACAAGGTGTCCAAACTGCGCTCGGCACCTGCTGTATGCTCCACCCTGTGCTCCAGGTCCCAGACAGGACATTTCATAGGACTGAACCAACAAATGTGGTCTTGGGGTGTCACTTCTGCTGCAGTTTTTCTGCTTGGAGACTTCAGGGCTGGCCTGGAGGGGCCTCTTTACTGAATCTTGGTGTTTTATGTCAGGGATGATGGATAGCTGTGCTTGTAGGAGTAGGCTACACCTGCAGTTTGCTGGCAGCGTGCACACTGCTGTTCTGGGAAGCTGACGTGCCACTGCTGCATTAGGGGTGTGATTGACTAATTTGCCTCTCCTTTGATTTGCAGAAAGCACTTGACACTTTTGGAAGAGGGAAGACAGGAAAGCCTCTCTCAGCTCAGCTGTGTTGAGCAAGCAGAGTGCCATGGGCTGTGCTGGCATCGTGTGCTGGTGCAGGCAGAGGGAGCTAAAGAACAGGCCTGAGTCCATCTTCTCAGGCATGGATCAGCATTTGGCCTCTGCAGAAGGAGAAAAAGGTGGGGTGCTAATCCAGGGAGTGTGAAGGATGGGCTCTAGCCTGCAGTTTGGTTCTGGGAAATGGAAGGATTTGAGGGGCACAGGAGACATGCTAACAAATCATTGTGTGTCTGCAGAGTTCATGGCAGAGTAGATTCAAGGAGCACAGGGGCTGGGAGTGAGTTGCTCTCACTGAAACCTGAAGGTGTGATGGATGTCCTGTAGCTGTGTTACGTGGACACCAGTGTCCCTTCTCTTTCGGTCTTCCCTCTGCCTGTTTCTGGAGCTCAGATTAGGTTCCAGGATAAGTGCTGTGGCCATACAAGATGGCCAATACTTTTAGGAAGAAGACCTTAATAAATGGACAGAGCACTACAGACACTGAGTTAGGGAAAGGAATGAGTGCAAGGAAAATTATAATTAAACATCTAGGAGTTTTTCCAAGGTCTGCCACAGGCTCTCCATACGACCTCTGGAAATTCCTTCATCATCTTGGCCCACCTTCATTGGTCTGAGTACAGCCCCAAAGAAGTGCTAATCCTTCCTTTCATCCACTCTTTATTTAAATGATGAAGTCTTCTGAGCAGGCATTGTTTTCTATATGAGTTTGTAGATTACCTGCCAATACGTGCAACGCCACAGCAAGTTGTGAGCAGAGCTCTGATCTTAGAAGATACTTTGGTGCCAAATTTCTGTACAGGAGGAGCTCCTGCTTACTCCAGAGATCTGGCTTAGCATACAGTGGTTCACAAATAACACTCTTGACACATTTCATAGTTTTTCAAAAGAATAAAATAGTTATAAATGCCTACTTGCTTGAATTTCTAACCCCTCAGATACATTTTAATTTTTTGGAGGACACAAATTTTAACCTTGATCTTCTTTCTCAATACTCATTCATTACTTCTCCATTGTAGTTTACATTGCCTGTTGCTAAAACTAACAAAACGTTCATTTTAACAGAATGTCTTCTCCCTGCTGGGCCCCAAATGAAACATTCCTGGGAAGGCAGGAGGCAGTTGCTTTATTCTGCTTTGCAAATTAGCTTGTTTGCATAACTTAATGGTCAGTGCATCAGACAGAAATTCCAGAAGACATCAATCTTCAATGCTGTGTTTGACTTCATGGGCCGAGCATCCTCCTCTCTGTATGGCATCACTGCTGAAATGTCCTTCTGGCGTGGGCTATCCATCATGGTTTCTGTGAGGAAACCACAGAGAATGGGAATGTGTCAAAGAGTTTATTGAAAGGCAGAGTTATCACTGCTCGCAGCAGAGAGCAAGCTCTAGCACATCCCATTGAGAAGAACAGCTCCAGCTTATGAAGAAGATGACTGAATTCTTCCACCTTCTATAGACACATGTTGAAAAACCATCTTTACCTCCATCTGTAGCTTTCTTATAGTGCTGTGAAACCCCATTTGAGGGATCTGGGCAAACTCCACTCCAGTGCTACCACGTGTGTTGTCTCAGCTGCAGCATATGAGCAGCACTGGAGGAGGAAACCACCCATGAGCACATTATTTCCTGTTCTGTGCTCTGCAGAATTTTCTTCTTTAGGAAAAGAACTCAGGATTCTTCCCAAATGTACATTTTTTGTGTGTGCTCAGAGTTTTTCCCTTGCCAAGTTGAGGCCTGATCCAGGCGAAGCAAGATAAAAGGAAAAATCTCCCCTAGACCTGCCCAAGGGTGCACAGCTAAAGGATGGTGTGGGTTTGAAAGAATGGAAGGGCAGGTTACTGTGCCTGTGGAAGCTGCATCATATTGGAAGTAGCATCACCATTTCTAAAATCTGCTGTGGTGACCAGGTTTCAGCTAGCAAGCTCACAGGGTGCTGACTGAAGTCATGGCTGTGTTACCTGACTACGGCCATTTATCTGTGTTAACAAATTCCTGAGGCAGTCATTGGCCAGGAACCAAATGGCTTAGATGCCATCCAAGCTAAAACCCCAAAAATAAGCCCTGCCTGGGGAGTGTACAGTCTCTGAGCAAGATTCGTCCACCCTTGTTGCCCATGAAAGCTGTCTTACCCTTCATGGTGTTTCACTAAAGTTACCGTGAGATTGGGAGCACCTCATGGTTGACACTTGCAGGGAAAATTTGGGTTAGTAATTAAAATATGAACACTATTGGGATCCTAAGTAGGTATTCCCGCTGATGGAACTTTATGTTACTATCTAGATCCGCCCAAAAATTCAGAACACACTTCTCATAACATTTTATGGCAATCTGGGAATACAGAAGGATGGGTTCCTGAAAAGCTGAAAGAACAGTTGTTGAATGGCCTCTTTGCTTCCTCCCTAGCAGGTTTCGTCGAGATTTTGTTTTTTTAAAAATTCCTAGAAGTGATTAAACAGAATTTTTTTGCAGCAGAAATATTTACCCTGGTTTCTGAGAACTGATAACACCTGCTTTTAAAAAATGCAACAACATGCAGGATGTTAATATTTTGAACATTTTTGCTAGTTCTGCTTCTTAGAAAATTGGCAGCCTTTTTGCATATTTATCTTATCGCCCATGTGGTGTTTCTCAGACCAATTCCAGAAAATCTGTTTCTATTCTAACTCATTCAGTTTCATTGAACTGCCACTTCAGTACTTCCTTCCAGCTGGTACCCTCTTGCTTTTATCATGCTGTGTTCAGTCACCCCTTCACAGACAAGCAAGTTAAAATACCAGGCATTTATCACTCTCTGGTAGTATTTTCTTACTGCTTTTTGCTTTTTTGGGTCTTTTCTTTTGAAGACACAATGGTGGGGTTGGCAGACGGGCAGTAAACATTCTTGTTTTATGGTTCAGATCAACTTAAAACCATTGTAATATGCTTGAAGATTTTTTTTAATATTCATCAAAAAAGAATTTAAGATATATATATTGAAATCTACAGATAGTTAGTGGTCATGCAAAACTTGTCTTGTCCATAATCAGATATTGGAGTTGACAGTCTAAGTTAACAAAATCCTCAAATATCCGGAATGTGTCTTTAAAAACCAGATACCTCATTTTCTGAAATACATTGCATAGGACTGATGGGGTTCTTTTTAGTATATGGTATTATTTTTTCACTTTATGTATTTAGGAAATATGAAGCCAGTATATGTTGTCTGTTCTTAAGAGCTCTCCAAGTTCTCCTTTTTAAGAAATTCCCTCCTTTGTTAAAGAAAAGGATTTGTTTGGATAGATAACCACCATCTCCTCTCTGCCATATTGCAAATTATGAAGTGGTTTTGGATGTCTGCTTTCTAAATGAGTGTATTTGATGTAATAAATGCCCAGATGTAACTGTTGACTTAAGCTAGTGAAATTATTCATTACAAAAAATGCTGGTTTGTAATATCATTAATTCTCCTCATACCTGTTCAGTGGACAATTTATGGCACTGTAGGCCGTGCCACGGGTTAATTTATAAAGTGCTAGGACATACTTTTCATTATTGATTAATTTGCAGTTTGTTGCTTGAATAATCTGATGTTGACTGTGGAGGGGTTTTTTTGTTTTTGTTTTTTTTTTTGATTGGACAACAGAAGTGTGATGAATAGAAGAATAATGAGTTGTAAATTCAGATTTGTGGTGCAGCAGCATCCATCACAAGTGCATATAAGTGTTTGCAAATGAGAAGGGCAGTCTTTGCCCCAAAGGCCTTCCAGCAGATCATCTGCTGAGATGATGAGTCCATGCAGAAAAGGACAAGGAAAATGGATTTTGCCACCACTGTAGTGCCCTTGGTGTTCTGTCAGCCCAACCTCTGTCCAGTTTTATTTTAGGTGAAGGGGAGCTTAAGACAGAGTCAGCAAAGGCAGTGATGTGAAGGAGAGGGCAGGAAAGACTGAGAGAGTGACTTTCTTTGAAAATGCAGCCAGGGGTGTGGAAGGCATGGTGGGACAGCTGGAAATGTAAATTAACCCTTTGTTACCTGTTATGATCCCATTATAGGAGATGACTCTGCCTGAACTATGGTGCAAACAAGACCAAATGCTGAAGTCAGCAGTACAGATTTTATTGAACAAAAAATGTGGGGTAGAGAGGTGGAAGGAAATAGAAGAAGGGGCAGGGAGGGAGAGAAAAAGGGTGTTGAATAGCATCACCTAGAGGTATCTCAATGATTAAGGGAGCTTTAAGGCTGAGAATTCAGAGAGGGTGGTGGTACAGGGTCAATTTTGTTACAAATGCCAGAAAACTAAACCTGGTGATGTCCTCCCAGTACGCCTTAGCTTGAGGCTGATTTGTTGTGCATAATGTGCAGGTGTGAAGGTAAATGTTAAGGTTTTCTGACTTTGAAGCTTTCCTTCATCTTGTGTGTAAGGATGTGGGATCAGGGTGGATATAAATCTTGCAGTGCCTGTAATGAAAATATAGATATTTATCCTAAGAAATTCAACTTGATTAGGAAGCAACAGTTGGTTTCTTTAGTTGGGCAATGCACATCCAAAACAGCACAGACAGCAAAATATTCTCAGTATTTGCTGGTTGGCTAGTAATGCAGGACAAGTTTTGAGCCATTCAAAAGTATCTGTCATGAAACTGCTATTTATTCATCTTTATTATATAAAGTTCCATGTGTTTTTGCTATTCCATGAATATGCTGGTCTGGCAAAGTTCTTACAGATCCCTCAAAAGGTGACTGTTTTTAGAATTATGTGTTGTTTCTGGTCCTCCTCTTTTTTTAAAAAAATAACTTTATTCTATTTTTCAATTGCTAGAAATCAATTGATCTTTCTGTAAATGGTAGGCTAGGGTAAAGCATACTTAGAAAAAGCTATATCCCATGGAATTCTTGGCTTGCTTTCTTTAACTGTGGCAGGACATCCTGATGCTATGAAATTACATGGGAAAAAAAAATCTTGGAAGAAAAACTGGGATTAGTAGCTTTGTTACTGAATAGATTTGATGAGTTCCTTCTTTGATAGGAACATCATGATGTTGAAAAGTAGCAAAAGCTTTGAAGAGCTCTGGTGGATTTCGAAATGAAAATTGAATGCCAAACTCTGGAACATTTTAAAGAATAGGCACTTCATGTTTATTAAGCCCCCTCCATGACTTACAGGTACTGAGCTTGTCTTTACAACAGAAACATCTGGCTTCTTTGCTTAAATTATTCCAGCAATTCAGGAAAAAAAATAGCACTGAGAGAAAAGGGAAGTAAAGGGAGAAAGATACATTTGTGTAGAGGGATGGTGAATAATGCAGTAATTTCCCTTTAGTTGCACCCCAGATATTGTGTGGAATGAGACTGACACAAGAGAGAGGGAGAGGACATCTGGACTATCATTTTTTCAGATTAGCAGAAATTTGTGACATGTTACTTGGAAGAGACATAATTAAGATTTATTTATTTTCTGAATGCTCTGCTCTTCTGTATTGTTTCAGCACACATGGCATTCATATAAATCAATTATAGCCATAATAGTCTATGAACACAGTGTCTCATCCACAGCTCACTGAAGTCTATGGGAGGGCTTTCCATTGACTTCGCTGGGCACTGAGTCAGTCTCACTGAGGGTCTTTGATCAGCCAGTAACAGCCACTAAATTCCCCCACAACCCTCTGTGTGGGAGAGGTGACAGTTTTTGTTGAACATTTCGGAGGGTGTGGGTGTCTGGCTAGCGCTGCAGGAGTTTGAGCTTGTTGGTGTCCTCTCCCCCACTGCAGACTGCCCTGGTTCCTGCTGCCTGGCAGGAAGGATCAGGGCAGGTTTGTGTTGCTGGGCCCTAACAGGTTCTTATAACTGCTGGGAAGTTGGGAGTGCTGGAAGTTTTGGAATGTAGGTAGGCATGTTACAAAAAGGAATGGGAATCACTGGGATATCTGCTGAAGCCTGATTACAGAATCAGAGAATCATTAAAGTCTGAAAAGACCTCCAAGATCATTTAATCCACCAGTTAACCTAATACTTCCAGGCCCACCACTTAACCATGTCTCCAAGCACCACATCAACAAGGTTTATTAACACTTCCAGGGTCGGTGACTCTGGACACTTCCCTGCACAGCCTCACCCACTCTTTTGGTGAAGAAGTTTTTCCTACTATCTAATCTAAACCTCCCTGATGCACCTTGAGGCCATTTCTTCTTGTCCTATGGCTTGTTACTTGGGTGAAGAGGCCAACCCACACCTCACTACAATCTCCTTTTGGGTAGTTGTAGAAAACTCTGAGGTCACCCGAGCCTCCTTTCCTCCGGGATAAACAATTCCCTGAGCTGCTTCTCCTAAGACTTGTTCTCCAGGCTTCCAGAGCTCTGCTGGAGAAGCCCAGCAGACCCCTGGATGCAGCTGAAAAGGACCCCCGAGCCACCAGTACTCTGTGGTACCCTTGTTACCACCAGGGAGGTCTGAGTGCCAGAAATGGTTTTGAACCAACACAGGCCACTTCCCAGTGTGCTGAGAGCATGCACAAGCCTGCTATGGCAGCTCAGCTGACAGCCCACAATTGCTTTAGTGGTGAAAGCCCATTCTGTTCTGAATGTGGGATCATGTGTAAGATAAACACAGGGACTGGGAAAGCAGTATGACAAAAGTGACATTATC
Source organism: Fringilla coelebs (assembly GCF_963513975.1). NCBI lineage: Eukaryota > Metazoa > Chordata > Aves > Passeriformes > Fringillidae > Fringilla > Fringilla coelebs. The sequence continues at coordinate 7,902,433 of NC_140067.1, forward strand.
TGCTTGTTTTTAGCCAGTAGGAAAAGCTATCAGCTCATCTTCAGCTCAGCTATGGCTTCTAAAACTTACTGTCATTTTCCTAGTAAATATTTCCTGAATGCCAGGAAGAGTCTATTGTTTAAGTCAAACAATTCTACACCACTTAAATATAGAGATTTATGCTTTATTATCTGTTAATGAAAAGAAAAAGATGCTTCCCCAAGAAAAACACTATCATATTAAAATATGATGGCAAAGGAATCAATCACATTTCATATGTAACAATATACTAGAAAAGAGACCTCACTTTCCAGTGGCTCTCCATCACTACTGAAATCCAAACCGCTTGGAGTTACATTTAAGCTTTTGTATTTGCAAGTAAAGAGAGAAGGAATAATTAATTTGATTTTGAGCAATTGTCTTCCAAATAAATTCTGTTCCACAGTTCTGATAGTGACTATTGGGTAAAAGAGAACAAAAAATTAAAAAGTAAAGAGCCAAAACCCTGCTCAGTCTTTGGGCTTTTGGGTTCATTTTCTAAAGGGTAAAGTTATTTTGTTCACTGGATCTTGAGTTTGGAACAAACAAACCCAGACATGTCTAATGTAAAAGATACTGCACTAATTTGCCATTGATTTGCCAGAAAAGCCCTAATCCAGTGCTTGGTAACATGGGTTAGTGAGACACTGTTGACTCCTGTGGGCTTTGGAGCAGACCCAGAGACAGTTTCATGTACTAGTTAATAATCCTACTAGAGGGTGGAACCCGATTCCTGGCATTCAGCAGGAATTTCCCAATTTATTTCTCTAGGCTTTGAATCAGGCTGATGTGGTGATACTCATCCTATGTTAACAATCTCAGGGTTGGTATCTCATCATCTAGGATCACTTTTTTATCAAAGGCTAACAGGGACAGCAGCTCCCATCTCCTTTGGCTCAGTAGGATGGAAGGAGCTGAACTGGAGAGATCAGACAGCCAACTATCAGCTAAATTCAGATCAAATCAGTCCTAACTCTTTTGATCTCTGTGCAGCTAACTTGTGGTATTTTCCGTGCATGAAAGACTCAGATTAACTGCTTGGCACTTGAAGGGCATTGAGAGTATAAATAGGGAATCAAAACCAGAAGTTTAGTTTAAATAATTTCAAGTATAATAGAAAAAAATAATAATGCAGTACTTCCTCTGTTGATTCAAAAAGCAACTAGCCCCACACACAAATGAGGAGGAGGATGGAACACAGACACATCTTTAGCATTTACAAATAGTCTGGGAGTACTGCTATCCCGAGAACTACTTGGTTAGCAACAGTATCAAGTGTGAAATGAGATCAGAACTCCTTGAAGAAGACACTGTAAGCAATGTCCTCTCAGGGATTTGAACTCTGGTAAATAAAGAGGTAGTATTAGGAGAAACCAAAGTTAGGGAGTCACAGAAGTGCTGTGTTAGTGAGTGAGAGAGCCCAGACCAGGACCCTGAACTCTGTTCTCCATGTTGCTGTTCTCTTCTACAGATTTCAACCCAAACTGAAATAATTACTTGAAATAGTTACACAGCTTTGAGGAGCAACTTAGAGTTGTTTTTGCAGTAGACATTATTTGTAATTTTGGTAAAGAGTACACCATTTTGCCACTCTTTCTTTTCTCTTGAAATCCCTTGGGTTGGTTTTGCCAGCTTGGCCTAGAGCCATCCCTGCTTGGGTGTGTGCTCACCTTATCTCACTGGCTGATCAGGCTCAGGCAGGATCAGCCCTTGGGAATTGCACACAGGGTGCCAGAGGTTGGAATGGTGAGGCTTCCCAGGAGGGTTTTCCCCCTCTGAGTCAGTGCAGAGCCACTAAGTCAGCCCTGTTTTTGGGGGTGGCACATTCCCTCTGTAGCCATGAGTAATCTGTGGTTTCTGCTTAATATCAAAAGGATGCAGTGAATTAAAACCAAAACAAAAAACAAAACCAAAAAGCAGACCTCAGCCTTAAATAAATGTTTGGTTTACTGATAGGTATCTTAGATGAGCAAGGGAAGCCATGATGAAATACAGTGAAATGTGTATGCTGGAGTGAGGACTGCTGGAGGTCTGCTCAGTCTCTGTACTCTAAGCCTGAGTAGGAATATTCAGAGAAAACAAGACTGGAATGAAAAATAATGGAGAGTTGCCTTTGTTAAGTGGAATGTCATCATTAAGCAGCAGAGCCCATTGCTGTAGGAGGGCACCTGGGACATGACATGAGCTTGGTGGCCAGGGCCATTGCAGAGATCAGCGTGGCCACACCAGGCTGTACCCAAGGGCTGTCACACTGTGGTGCTGCTCAGAGCCCTCTGCATTTGCATCCAGGGCTGCAAGAGCATTGAGCAAAATTTTTGGAGAGAGATGAGAGGTGCTGGCTGTCCCAGACTGGGAGGAGGAGGTGCAGGGGTGTTGGAGAAGCCTCCTAAGGCTGTTTGAAGGTCATCACAAAGATGTCAGCATGAATCTGAGGAAAGCCACAGAATAAATCAGTGACCCATGAGCAATAACAAATTGCAGCTTGGGAGGTTTGAATTAGACATGAGGAAAAACTTTTCATGAGGAAGGTGAAGCAGCACTGGAAGCACTTCTGCTTAGCCAGGCTGCCATGGTATCTCTGTCCTTGGAGCTTTCAAGGCTTGGCTAGACAAAGCCTTGGCTGACCTGACCTGCTGTCAGCAACAATCCTGCTATGAGTGGAAGGTTGGACTGGAGACTTACAGAGATTGCTTCCAACCAGCATTTCTGTGATCTTATGATATCCAGTGTGGAATTTCCTTAAAATTATGTCATTAAAAATTGAGTCCCTGGAACTTGCCAGTCTCCATTACAAATCCCTTGTCCTGATTTCCCTTCTGCTGGTGTCTTTTTTCATCTGTGCAGCCAAATCGCATCATACTCCCTGGCAGGGTTTGTCAGCCAGTACACTGACCTGAAGAGTATCTTGGTGAAGAAATATTTGCAAAACAAAAGGCATGGGTTTGCTTTTTGTGGCGATTGCATCATCATCTGCAAGTGCATTTTCTGGCCAATAGCCAGAAAAAGCTTTTTTAGCCCCCGGTTGCATTGCTTGTGCCAGCTTTACTTGCAGTGAAATCTGGAAGTACCTCTGGATTTTCATGTGAAGCCTTGGTTACCAGCTTCATCCAAAAGAAAGGCAACTCCAGCTTTAACCAACATTTGAAAAACAGAACAGGTTAGCTAATACCACTCTGTTATCAAGTCTTGTGGCAAGAAAACCAGTGAAATCACACAAAAAGAAAATTTGAGTCTGTATAGGTCTGGCTGCCATCTCTCTAATTACTACTGCTGTGGAGATGCAGCCACAGTAAACCCCCATCCAAAGCTGAGCCAGACATATTTTACATAATACAAAGATATTTTGAAATGTTTAGGCAGATAAGTTAAAAGCAAGTGGCAAGCTTTTTTTTTTTTTCACTGGCTCTTTGCTTTCTGAGCTGGAATAATTTATTGTTCCTTTTCTGCCCAATAGGAGAGATAAATAAGGGTGGATTTTTCAATGAGTAAAACACACATTTGGAAACATCATTTTAGTATAAAAATGAGATTTCCATAAGACTTCTCTGAATGAAGCTGTAGCAGTATGTCTTGATCCCTCACTAGGAAAGGAAAAGCAGCCAGAAATTTCAGGATTAAATTGCCTTGTAGTTCATCTTCTTCCTTTGTTATTTTTTTGTTTATAGAAAAAGTGAATTTATTGAGCAGGGAAAAATACCAGATTGACAGCTCTGGAAAATGAAAGCCTCTCTTAATCCAGCGTGCAGATGTGGCACAGTCAGGATTAATGCAGAATGCCTCCCTGAGATCCAAAGGAATCATTGCAAGTAGTTTGGCAGGGATGGGCTCTCCGCCCCAGCCCTCATCCAGGGGGATTTCAGAGAGCACAAGTTCTGGCCAGAGCTGGAGTGCTTAGAGCTCAGTGGTGTGTTTGCATTTCTCTGTGCCACTCTCACTGCCAAACCACCCTGCTGAGGGGAGCAGGGAGTAAGGGAGCAGGGGAGAAGGCCAAAACAGGGAGGTTTATGCTTATTAAGAAGTCATTTAAGTCACCAATTCAATGAAACAGAAGTGGATGGATGTCCAGAGTGATGTCTTTGCACCTGTATGGAAATGGGTGGGGTGCATGGGCAGCACTACACACCCACAGGGAGTCAGGGAATTCCTGCTGTTAAGAGCAGAGCATCCAGCCTATTGCCCAAATTTTCCTCTACACATAACAGCCTGGGGAGAGCTGTAAGTGATGGTGAATTGGATTTGGGGTATTCAGGCTTTATTGTGCAAGCTTCAAGGACACTCTGTTGTATGTAGGGAAGGTTATTTGTTTTTATTTTGCATTTTTACTCTGAAGTGTATGACTTTTTCATCAGGGTGAAAATCTGTCAAATGGCCATTTCAGACTTCCTAGAAATTATGAGGTTCTGGAATCTATTAAAGCATAAATGTCAAAAGAAAATTACTGCAGAGTTTGTCTGGCCTTTCTTGTTTTACTCCTTGATGTTAACTTTTCTTGTTTGCTGATGTATGCTTTTTGTGCAGGGGTTACAGGAAAAAAAACTTTAAAGATGCTGCAGTTATTAACTACTTTTGCATGTCTGCAGTCTGCAGGCTCTGTGTGTGTATATATGGTTTTCCATCAAGATAAAACCTGCTTAGAAAAATGTTGTGGTTTAAAAAAAAACAAAAGAGGAGGAAAGAGATACTGATGCCAGAAAACCAGACCATTTTCTTTTTTCCCTGTGAATATTTCTGAATTATACTTGTAATGCACCATAACAACAAACAACATGTTTTCCTAGTGTAAGTAGATTTGCTGTTGAGTAAGTCTGTGCCAAAGCTATTTTTGAGCAAGCAGATGTCAAGGCCTAAACAAGGCTTGAAGTGTGCATGGGCAGAATTATGAATTGCTTTCAGGGACAGACTGAGGACAGAGAGCTTGTTAAATTTGTCTGTGAAAGGATGCCATTTAGGTGACTGTGGTATTTGGCATGGCATATGTACCAGCCCCTTCCAAATCTCACTCTGTAATCCTTCATTTTCTTTTAAATCACTTTGTACTTCCAAAATACAATTTAAAAAAAAGCAAAGAAGGGTTAGATGTTCTATTGGTTGGCATAACTTCGTAGCCTTATTTCTGCTAGCCTTGGCTGGAAATTTGGTCCAGAGTAGGTGCCACCAGTGACTGAGATGTTCCAAGGAGGAGGAGATAAGTGGAGCAAGCACAGAGAGGTAGTGTGTATCTATTCTTCTCAAATGTTGGGAATCACTTCCAGGAGTTATCAGGAGTTACTAATATACCCAATACTGGGAAAGCAGTCTGAGCAGCGAAGATCCCAGAGCTCAACTGCATTGTGAGCTTTTTTCCCCTCCTGTTTCTCTCGGTGTAGATGTGTTTAGTTTATTACATACTTCAGTATAGCACTGGGAAAAGGTGTGGGACAGTCTGGAGGTTCCAAGGTTTTAAGAACTGGAAACTACAATTAATTTTGGTTAAGGAATTGCAATGGATTTAGATGTTTTAAGCAGCAAAGAATGAGCTAAGGCCCTTGTGCTGTTCAGTGGGGCTGGAATAAGTCCAGGCACAGTTTGCTTCTGGGAGGAAAGTTATGACAATACCATGTCTGGAAGGACAGAACAGCCCCTTGGTTGGGTTTAGCAAAGCCTGGGGGCCTGATGCACATTCCCACAAGCACGTCCTTGCACTGTGGCAGAGGTGTTGATTATTGTCAGCAGGCCGTGATGCCGTGAGTGAAAATCAGACATGTTTTACAGGGAACACTGGGAAGGTTGGCAGGATCCCCTTTTTCCGTGTTTGCAAATAATGTGATGTGAAATTCAGCAGCTTTGTGGCTGCTGAACAGGGCCGCAGAGAGTCTATTAGGGCACATGTGTTTCCAAACCTTACCAGTGCCGAAATACCTCCCAGCAGCCGTGTATCAAGGAATAAGGCATTAATTTTCCTGAGCATAGCATGGTGTAGCACTAAGCTGCACCAGAAGGGGAGTTTGTGGAGTCAGTCTGATCCCAGATCTCCACAAGGGATCACTAAACCCCAGTAAAATAGCATTGTGGTCCTTGCAAAGTGAGCTGGGTGAGGCTGCAGTGCTATCACATCCCAGGGCTCCCCTCTGTGGGGCCATCACGAGAAAACACATCTTGTTGTCTAAAACACTGTCCAGAACTTGCCACAGGTTTTATTATTAGCTCACCAATTATGTCATAGGATACGCTTCATGAAATGCTTTGGGGGAAAGGTTTAGCAATTTTAATATGTGTGCAACACCTTCACTGTACTGTGTCTCTCACTGGTCTGTGATCCACCAGCATCCCGTGTGGATCGTGTTGGCCATAAAAGCATTGAAAGCCAGAGCCTGGTTGCAGATATGCATGAGACATTAAAAAAAAAAGTAATATTTTCATTTGCTTCAGCTTTATGACTCTTAAACAGATGCTGAGATTCTCTAAGCATGTCTGTGTCTGGTTAGCTGCACAAGCAGGGTTGATGGCAGATATAATGCTTGATTATTTCTCTGTCTTGGGAAATCTTTATATTTAAAATGCATAATAGTTTTTTTCTTAGGATCTCTGAAGTTCTGGAGAAGGTTATTATCAGTCCTAAACTTAGAACTAGGATTTGATCTCTTTAGTACTCCTTTCCAGGAGTTGAATTAGCTGGAATCAAAGCAAGGAATTTCTTGTGGTATTGCTATCAGTGTTAAAAATTAAGTCATTTAGGGGTGAACTCTAAAGGAAAAGTTATTTATATTGTGGATTAATTTAACCAAAATTATCTTTATTGGAAACTCAACATGTTCTAAAGTTGTGTCATTTTAAGAAAGAAGAATTTATAATGATTTATTCTGAAACCTTTGTATTAAGATGTTTTAAATAATTTACTTTTTCCACTGAAACACCTCGGCAAATATTCTAAATTTATTCATCTTTCATGTGTTAATAATTTAAACAAAGATAATATAAGTAGATCCATAGAGCATACAGCATAGTTTCTCATATTTCTAGTCAGCAGACAATGAATCACAAAATTTTTCCTTATTTACTAGAAACTGTATGAAAGGATGACAAAATTTATTGAGTAGATTTGGGCAGGATATGACATAAAAGAGGCTTTAATAAAGTCCATGTACCTCTGAAAGCCCAGAGACTATGAAGTCAGCCCACCATCTATATATTGTACACCCTTATTGCAGCTGCGGTGGTTGGAGCACACTGAGCTCTCTCCCCTTGTACAAGTGATCAAGGGAAAGGCATAAATAAGCTGAAATTATGAATGCAAAAGGAAATGTTCCTGAGATATCTGAGGTTGGCTGCAAAGGGACCTGAGTTTCTTCTCACAAGTTCTCAGCAGGAGTTAGCAAGAAGATGACAAATCTGTGTTATGGAAGGGGCACTGTCAGCCTCTGTGAGGTCAAACAGTGCAAACTTTACAGGTGATTACAGAGCTGTGCAGGGCACTTCCAGGCCCAAGGCCTCTGTATGAAGGAGGACAGCACATAGGAGAAAGCAGTCTGGGAGAATGTGATGACAATAGCAGCCCTGGTCCTGTATTTGTGAGAGGAAACAAGAAGATTACCTCAGAAAATAAATATTACTTAGGCTATTGACTTAAGAAAGGAAAGTTAATGCCTAGGCATCATGCCTAAATGTAAGAGATTTATCCTTCTCTTAGAACTGTGCTGATTCTGCCAGAAGTTCTGCATTAGTGCATGAGGTTCTCCTGTGGGACTGCTCCACCATCTGGCTCAGCCTGTTGTTCCAGGGCTTCCAAGGCCATGTAGAAGTGTGTGACCCACACTCTGTGCAGCTCCATGTGCAGTTATTTACATGGCTACACGTGTGCATGTGCTGTTTATTGAGGAGAGCTGAGGTTTATGACATGTCAGCAATGCCCTGCAGGCCCTAGTGAGTGTTCACAAGGCTTCCAACCCAAGGCACAATGGTTCCTCTTATAAATGAAATCCCCAGTCAATATGTGTTTTATTACACTCTCAAAGAATGCATTTTCCTCTCCAAATCTGGTTCACTTTCACTTACTGTCTGCTGAAACATCTCTTTTCTGTAATTCAAGGGGACTTACAAGACCCATGGCCAGTAGAAGGGTTTTAATGAAATCCATCTTGGGTAGAGAGGGAGAGGCTGTTGCTGTGGTCTTTTTCCCAGTTACAGTGATATGGACAAGAGTGAGTATGGCTGCAGATCTGCCCTGAAACAGGTCACCATGGGATCTGCAGGCTCTTGTGTGGAAACCCAGACTTGGTGAAGGTGAACTTGTCTGGAGGACTGAAAAGTGCTGAGGGGGTCCTGTGTGCTGGTGGGAATTGTGCTGAATCTCAAGATGAATCTCATAAGTGTCAGGATCAGTGCTTTGCTGGCCTTGGTAGTAAATGTTAAAGCCAGGGAAGTCTGGAGCACTGAAGTCTCTCCAGGATCACTGCACATGTTCATAGTCCATGGATATGATGCAAAAGCTCATGAAACCTGAGTGAAATGGGCAGTCAAGTGGTGCCAGGGCAGTATGGCTGCTGCTGGGGACAGATTTTCTCCTCACATGTGCCAGTGACTCTAATAAAGCCCCAACCCTGTGAGATCCTGGCCATATACACACAACAAAGAAATATCTGATTTGTTAGCTTTCCCTGGACCTTGTTCTGTGTGCTTAGAGTTCACTGGTGCAGTGAATCTGCAGGAGGTGAGGATGTTCAGCACCTCCCTAAGCTGAGACTTTAGCCTGGAAATCCAAAGGCCTTTCCCCTCCAGACACAGAGGTGCTTTCAGCTACACATAATTGTTCTTTAGTTATGCAGGTTAACTGGAGTAAGGAGTTGTTACTCCACTCCAAAAGAAAAAGTGCTGAGGACATAGCTGCTTATAGAGGTTTTATCCCTCCAGCTATAGACTCACTGGGGTGCCGCTTTGGAGGTTTGAACAAGACATGTCCATATCCAGTGCATCCTTCAGATATTTAAGAAGCACTTTTCTTTCAGCTTGAAATCAGTGAAATATGAACATCATCAAGAGCCAGGGTGTATGAACATCATCCACAGCCAGGATGGGAGCATGCTAATGATCTGTGTGTGCATGTGCGTGCAGTCTGGGAAAGCATCGCTCCATCATCCCCAGATGGCTGTGAGGGGAGTAACCACAGCACTGCAGAGATCTTCTTAATGCTGTGGGCTGGGGCTTTACAAGCAAAATAAAACTCCAGTGAAAACAAACAGCCCTCGGGCTAATGATCTGCTGCTCCTGTTTTGTGAATGGGGATGTGGAACGAGGATGCTGGGGAAAGGCGGGGTGGATATGGAGCTGTTTAGTGTGTTCGGTAGCTGGGGCTCTCTCTCCTATCATGGCTCAGTCAAGCACAACCTCAGGTTTCAACAGCTGGTTACCCACATCCATTCCAGGGTTTATTTTACTATGTTTTATTTTTATTGTTATTGTTGTTTTGTAACCAGCAGGGCTGCGGTGGTTTCCAGTGTGCTACATCTCTGCAGACCTCGTGAGCCTCTCCTGTATGAAGTGGGAAAGAAAGAGAAAGACATGTTTGAAATGAAAACAAAATAGAAAAAAAAATTTAAAAAAAAAAGGGAGTGTTGGTATTTGCTGAGGAATGCTCCCCACAATGCTGAAGTTGCATAAGTACCGTCTTTGTTTCCATCAAAAATCTGCTTTTTGGGTTGAAACAAGGCCACCACTAACAAGGCCAGGAAAGAAATTCCTAATGGTTTGAAGTGAATTTAAGATTTTGATGGAGCATTTCATTCTGGGTATGGTTCATGTAGCTGAAGAAACAGAAATGCAGCCCCTCCACATCAGCCAATATATATACAAATGCTGCAGCACAGACCCTGCCAGCCATCCTCACCACACGGCTAATGGGCTTGAAGGGGAACCCTACTCCTCTCTGAGCAGGGGAAGTGATGAAGTGGCAGACAAAGGAACTCAAAGGGAATGACACCAGGTATTTTGCAGCATTTGGGATGAATTTTATGGTGGGATGGATTGATTACAGGCAGTGTTATTGGGCCATACAAATCCTCAATGCCAGTGAACCAGCCCAGATTGAATTTGGCTTAGTTCGAGCATTATAGAATCTGAAGTTTCCATGGACTGTGTTTTTGTATTTGATCTTTTTTCCCCTCTTAAATTCCTTTGTTTCCTTGGTGAGCTCCTGAAGCATTCCCATTTTCCTCTTTTTACATAAATCACGCTGAGAAGTAGATCGTGAAAAATGGAGTAGCCTGTCCCAGGGAGTATGATGGTTCTCCTGTTGTGTTCCTGTCTCAGAGCACCTTTCTGGCATTCTAGGAGAGAAGCAGGTGAGACTGCCACAAAACCCAAGTGCTGTGTCCCATACATTCACTGTTCAGTCTCAATCTTCTCTAGCCGTGGGTCCATCCTGCACCCACCCTTCCCCATGGGCAAACCACACTGCTCATTAACCCACAGCTGCTTCCCAGAAATGGGAAATGTCACCGCTGTCACCGTGTCCAGTCACCAGTCCATAAGAACTGGTTCAGATCCCACCCAGCCATCAGACAGGGTTGGTGGTGAATATTCAGCCTGCAATTGCAGTGACCTTTTCCCACGTGTTTCTGGCTGGTTTGGGGCAGACAGGCATTGTGAGAACTTCCTGAGTTGGAGGCTGCATCTGCACCGGAAAGGTCATGCCACTCCCAACAGTACAAAAACTAGACAACTTTATCCTGAAGAGTCTCTGAGTAGCCCAGGTCGGCTTTCTCAGCAGCTGCTAGCAAAATTACACCACCTGAAAGCAATGAAACCCGAAAGGGAAGAATGGAGAGAGAGCAGAAAACCACTATCCATAGCTTTCATAAGCACCTCACCTTTTCTTCCTGTAGCAATAGTTCTTTCTGTCCCAAGTAATTGAATTTGACACATTTTAGCCATGCTAACCTTTGGTTTTCAACACATCTCTCATATTGTGGTCAATTATATTTTAGCAAGGCGAATACCATCTGCAGTTACGCTGGGGAAAATAAAATCACATGGCCCATGAGTTCCCCTGCTCCAGGCATAAGTTCACAAGAGCTGAGGTCAGGAAGGAATCACACCACTCACAGCAGATGGATGCTTTGACACCTTCTCCTGTAGCATCTGGAAGCAGCAGCTGCTGGAAGCAGGAAAATAACCCTACTGGACCAAATCCTGCTGTGATCAAGAACAGGAGGCTTTTCCACTCCTGAATATTGTGCTTACCACTCTGTGTTTCTGCTTTGTGAAACTAAGCCTTCGTGGCACTGATGATTTTCATTCTTGGCTGTGCAGGCAGTTGTAGCAAGAGTTGGTCACAGAGGAAGTGTGTGCTACTGCCAGAATTAAGAACTCAGCAGCCTTACCCAGTCGTAGGCAGAGGATCCAAGACCAGCTTTCTGTCACACATACACACAAAGTGGTTTTAATGAAGAGCATCCCAGGGGGTTTTGCATGGGTAGCAGATAACTCGAGCAATGTGTGCACAAATTCTCAGGACCATGAAGCCAGAGTGAGGATTTCCTATTGCTTGTGATTTGCTGAGACAACTTGTGGATATCTCCATCCCTGGGGTATTGAAAGCCAGGTTGGATGGGGCTTTGAGGAGCCTGGTTTATTGGAAGGTGTCCCTGCCCATGGTATGGGGTGCTGAACTGGATGATCTTTAAGGTCCCTTCCAAACCATTGTGATTTTATGATTCTAAGCTTTGTGCAATTTCTGCCTCAGTTTCCCCACCTAATAAGAAGCCTGATGGTTTTTCCTTTCTGTTACTCAGTAAATTGAGATCTCTAGTTGAAACCTACTGAAGTTGGTTACATTGGGACTTTCCTCAAAGGATGGCATACTGTGATTTCCTTGGTTTATTGCAAAAAAGGGAACATGCCTCTTCCTCTCCCAGCTTCATGTCCTGACAGGTTGTGCCATGGTCAGGAGGAGCATCATTGCACCCTCAGCCACACTAGAGGCTTTTCCTCTTGGAGAAAGCCAGGTGGACTGGTGAAGTTCAGCCTGCCTCTAATGACTGCCCTTAGATGACATTGGCAGATTTCCTTCCCGTAATCACATAGAAGGGATTTGACAGTCTGTAGTACAGATTTACAAGAACACAAGCTTGCAGGGAATTTTATGGATGAAATAAATCTCTTTAAAGGAATGCCAAGATTCTAGGACACTTGAGATTTGGGGTTTGAGCATGTATATATTTATTTGTATATATTTATATGGTTCTCTGTTTCCACATGTCTCTGTCTGTGGAATAGTAATGATCCTGCAGATTCCCTGCTCTCATGACCACCATGAAATGTTGATACATTAAACTGCCTGAACAAGATTCTGATGCCCTCCATCTTCTCCTCTGGGGAAGCTGAAGTTAATGGGGCAGCCAGGTGGTGTGCTGGTGTGAAGCCATTGCTTCCCCACAGAGAGAAGGTTACGGGCCTAACGAGCATCCAGCAGCAGAGCACGGATCTGAGCTTCTGGGTGGTAATATTAACACTTGGGTAATGGCTTAGAGGAAAGCCCTAAGTCCTCTTGGACCTGGCTTCTGCCTGGTTGAGAAACCGCGGAGCTCAGATGAACGTTGTTCCAGCTGGAACAGAGCTTCGAAAATGCTCCGTCCTGGAGAGAGAGACAGGGAAAGGAGGGAAGTGAACACAAACAGGGAAGGCAAGATGGAAATATCATAAGGCTCAAAGAGAGGCATGAACCTCTTTTGCTCTCTGGATGCTGCTGAGCCACCCCTTTCACCTTGAGCTGTTCTCATGAGGAAATGGGAGGGAATCCAAAGCTGCACTTGTGTCTTCCCAAAATTTCCCAAAGAGCATCTCTTCAGTTACAGACACAAAGACACACATGGAGATTTCCAGATCCCTGTCTTGCACGCTTCACATATTCAGGAATGTCTTTCAGGGTTGTGCTGTCAGCATTTCCAACAAAGCCAGTTAATATTCCTGTGCTTGCCAAGCAGTGTGTTGATATAGCTTGGAGAACACGTTTTTGTTTAAACAGCAAAACAAGCGAATAGGTTCCCCACTCCTTCCCTCCTCCTGTCTGCAATTTAGCAGTCCTAGTCCTCGGGTATTATTCCTGGCTGAGGGGGAAAGTTTATGAGTCCTTTGTTACTGCTCTTGGCAGTTCATCACACTGTTCCTGTAATACTGCAGCAGAGGTCTGGCCAGGGAGGAAAGCTCAAAAGAGGATGGGAATTTGGAAGAACCAAAAAAAGCTTCAGGTCAGGAGCAGCATGCCATGAGGGAAGATGGAGACATGTAGGTGTTGTGTACAGATGAGCTCCTTCAAGCCTCCAATTCATGCCCTGAGCTGCTGAGAGAGGCACAGAGCAGAGAGAAGTCAGCAATCACCTCATGAAGTGTTCTGCCCAGAAACCTCTTTATAAACCTCATTCCAGGTATATCCATTTTTCAATGTGGAAATCTCTCAAAAAATCCCAAACAAACAAAAACCCCAAACAAAACCGAGGCAGGAGGCAAATTGTCCCCTGTACTTGAAGTGCTGTGCCTTAAGCACAGCTGAGGACAGCCAGGTTTGACCTTGGTGAGGTTTTTCTAGCACTCAAGTTGGAACAGATTGGGCAAGATGTGGTGCTTCCACCATGAGAGATTTTTCAGGGGAGGTTAGACAGGCATCTGTCAAGAGCTGGCTTCTTTCTGTGTTTCCACATTAGAGGTAAAGATACCTTTCCTTCCTTCCTTCCTTCCTTCCTTCCTTCCTTCCTTCCTTCCTTCCTTCCTTCCTTCCTTCCTTCCTTCCTTCCTTCCTTCCTTCCTTCCTTCCTTCCTTCCTTCCTTCCTTCCTTCCTTCCTTCCTTCCTTCCTTCCTTCCTTCCTTCCTTCCTTCCTTCCTTCCTTCCTTCCTTCCTTCCTTCCTTCCTTCCTTCCTTCCTTCCTTCCTTCCTTCCTTCCTTCCTTCCTTCCTTCCTTCCTTCCTTCCTTCCTTCCTTCCTTCCTTCCTTCCTTCCTTCCTTCCTTCCTTCCTTCCTTCCTTCCTTCCTTCCTTCCTTCCTTCCTTCCTTCCTTCCTTCCTTCCTTCCTTCCTTCCTTCCTTCCTTCCTTCCTTCCTTCCTTCCTTCCTTCCTTCCTTCCTTCCTTCCTTCCTTCCTTCCTTCCTTCCTTCCTTCCTTCCTTCCTTCCTTCCTTCCTTCCTTCCTTCCTTCCTTCCTTCCTTCCTTCCTTCCTTCCTTCCTTCCTTCCTTCCTTCCTTCCTTCCTTCCTTCCCTCCTTCCTTCCCTCCTTCCTTCCCTCCTTCCTTCCCTCCTTCCTTCCCTCCTTCCTTCCTTCCTTCCTTCCTTCCTTCCTTCCTTCCTTCCTTCCTTCCTTCCTTCCTTCCTTCCTTCCTTCCTTCCTTCCTTCCTTCCTTCCTTCCTTCCTTCCTTCCTTCCTTCCTTCCTTCCTTCCTTCCTTCCTTCCTTCCTTCCTTCCTTCCTCCCTTCCTCCCTTCCTCCCTTCCTCCCTTCCTCCCTTCCTCCCTTCCTCCCTTCCTCCCTTCCTCCCTCCCTCCCTCCCTCCCTCCCTCCCTCCCTTCCTCCCTCCCTTCCTCCCTCCCTTCCTCCCTCCCTCCCTCCCTCCCTCCCTCCCTCCCTCCCTCCCTCCCTCCCTCCCTCCCTCCCTCCCTTCTTCCCTCCCTCCCTCCCTCCCTTCTTCCCTCCCTCCCTCCTCTTTCTGAAGACAGTTTTACCTCGTGTTCCATGTTCCTCTTACTGGGGCAGGACCATGACATCCAGGACTGGCAGAGATTTCCTCCATCATAGCATTCAGACTCCTCCTTTCTTCAGCCAGCAGCCTAATTATTTTTTTCATAATGGCTATTGCAGTTGTTGTTATTATCATTTAAGCATGTGTGATATATAATTATGCAATTAGGATAATAATGACATTAATAACAGACACTGTAACACTGCCATCTCCCCTTCCACGCCTGGTGAGAGAAATGAGGCAGGTCCTGGATGTGAGAGGAGGGAAAGAACAGACCTGGCTCTCTTCTCCTTTCTCTGCAAAATCCTGTGTTGCAGACACCTCTAGCTGAGCTTGGATTTTCCACACCTAAATCCCATTAAGCCCCTGATCCCTCTAGCAGGGAGCAGTGGTGACACCGTTTCCCAGGGCAGCGGAGTGGCAGCTGGGAGCTTCAGGCCTGGTGTGTGGAATCAAAGCTTTCTCTCTGGGTGTAGGTAATCCAAATGGGCACCATTCCCTTTTGTTCACCAACAGGCCAGAGGAGGCCAAAGCTCAATTATTTTACTGGACAGGTTTTAAAAAGAACTAATAATAGATATACTTATAAGACATCTGGACACTATGTCATGATTTAAGAGACTGAATGCTTTGATTGGGGCTCTTTGCCATGTGAAAATTTCTCTATTGCCTTTCTTTTTTTGAAGGATAGTTTATGCATTTGAAATAAAAATTAAAATACTTCCTGCTAGGAAAGAGGAGTGCAGAAACCACAAGAATCCCAGCAACTCATCCTTCCCTTCACTACAGCAATGGGTGGTTGTCTCTCAAAACCTCAAATCTCACTTGGGGCTGGGAGGAGGAATTAAAGCCATCCCTGGAGAAGGAGATATCCATTGCTACCACCCCCACTAACGAGGTTGCTTGAGGGCATGTCTGAATGAAGACCCAAGTCCTGCTTTACTGGAGCTCCATAAGAACCTGGGAGTGTTGTTCTTGGATCGTTTGTTGTTCCTACACATAGTGATGGGCTTCACCTCCCAGATGAAGGTCACTCCAGCAGCCACACATCACATGTGCCCATTTACATCCAGGCCACTTGGGGATGACTGTTTGGCTGAATTTGGAAATGTCTGAAATTAATGCTTCAGGAAATTCAGTTGTTTCCAAGACAGGGCTTAGGCAGCAGAGGAGACCTCACCTCAGTGTGGATGGGGAGTGGGGTGGGATTGACATTTCAGGCTCCTTTGTACTGGTAGCCAGGCTTCTTGTCTTCCAGAAATTTCTTGGGAACTGTGATGGAGTATCTGATGGAAGACTGGCATATTCCACATCTCCAAAAATCTTTCCGTCCCACAAGATGCCCTTAGCCAACACCACTTCCTGACTCCTGATGGATCCCTGGGTGGGAGGGATGTCTGTCCAGACAGCTATGCTGCACGTGGGTGTATTTGATGTGCTGCCACCAAGTGTCTTCTGATCAGGAGCCAGCTGGGGATCTATAGAGTAGTTTTGGCTTTCTTTTCTAAGGCATCATTAACTGCCTAGTGCTAGAGCTGGACCTTGCCTCCAGCTGGACATGGGAGAAAGGAAAAACACAGGTGATGGTGGTGGCAAGACAGAAGTTACTTCAAGACAGACTTCTCTTGGAGCAACTTGTCTCCCTGAAATGTGCCGGGGGAGAAGAGCTGCTTGTCAGCTACTGTTGCAGCAGAGGCTTGGGCTGGAAGTCTCGCTCAGGCAGCAGCCAGGCTGGCTGGAGATGATCCATCTGTAAGACAAAGGTGGAAATCCCCTCTGCATCCCAGCTCAGTTCAGCTTGGAAGGCATTTCCAGAGGTCTGTAGTCCAGTCCGTTACTGAGAATGGGACAGCTTTGAAGTTACAGCCCCTCTACGTACTCCCAGGAGTGTCTGAGCTCCTCACAGGCCAGGTGAGTTGTGGATGTGTGCTGGCTCCATGGACTTGGAGAGCAATGGCTTTGGGAGCACTCTAAGGCGTGGCAGGGCTGGCCAGGCTCAGCACTGTCCAGCAGCCTGGCTATGCCTCTGCGAGGTCACTGGGCTGCAGCAGCTGCAGCTGGAAGGGAATAACTGAGCACAGTGCCCTCCAGGGACTCCAACACAGACAGAAAAAGTGGAAGGGGAAAAAAGAAGTCAAGTTCACATGCAAAAAATCCACAAGAGAGCTGGGAATAGAAAAAAAAACAAAACAGGGGTTTGGAGTTATGGGCCAGGAATTATCCAGGTGGCAAGGTTGCCTCTGCAGTGTAGAATGTTCTGGCCATGGTGTTCTGCATGTACCCTGTCCTGGTGGTCAGCCTGCCCATGCCCAGCTGCATTTCAACACACAGCCTGATGGCTTCAGTCACGGGGTCTCCAGGGAAAAGGGAGGCACTTCTGCTGGAGAAATCCCATCTTGTGCTCCATATGATTCTTCCTTTTCTTTATGAAGAGGCTGACAAGATTGACCAAAGAAGATGGGAGGCATGGGAGAACATTATCTGGAGCAGCGCTGGCTGGGCTCAGCAGAAGTGATTCTGACTCTGGCCAAGCATGGTCACATTGCCTTCACCTCCTGTGCCTCAGTTTCCCCATCACTGAAAGTACCACCCAGGTGTGTTCAGATTCACTTACACTGTGCCAGGGATTCATTCACATTTTATGGCATTCATGACCCCTCAGCTCCCCTGCAGTCCCCCTCTTGGCCCTGGGCAGCAGAGGCAGAGGAGAATCTCATAAATCTTGGTGTTGGTATTGACTTACACTCATTGGTTCAGTTGTCAGATAGACATTGGCAGCAACACAGGTGAATGAAGATGGGGTTTTGGGGAGTTTTCCTCCATGAGGAATGACTTTTGGCTAGGAGACAGAGCATGGAGAGGAGGGGGTACACCAGAAGTGATCAGCATTCCTGCAGGTGGAAGGGAGAGGACACATGTCTGCTGGTCAGTGCTGTGCTGGCTGTCTTGAGGAGGGCAAATTGGTGCCATTTCCAGCAGAGCTAGCTTGTTGCTTTTCCATAAGGGAGACAAACCATTGCAATGCACACTTTTTGCCAGGCTGGCACGCTCTGGCCAAAGCAAGAACCATCTCTGCTGGAAGAACTTCTCTCATCCCTGAATGCTTTTGCTGTTCTCCAAATGCACAGGTGACACATGGACCTAGGAGGGCTGGCGGCAATCAGAATAGAAAGTCCCTTCTCCCTGAAATCTGATAACATATTAGCAGCCCCACTGATGGAAAACCTCCAATATAACCACAAGAGTAGAGACATCAGGCACAGGTCACCTACAGAGATTAAAAAATGGAAATACAGGTGGTTTGGGTCTTTATTTTCCTCAATCCATGTACAGTTTTTCTGCAATGTCTTTTCTGCCCTGGGAGCACTGAGCAGGGTTCACAGCAGCCCTTTCTGATGGTTGTGCTGCGAGCAGTGCCCTGAGCAAACCCAGAAACCACCAGCACTGCTGGGTGACCCTGGCTGTGCTTGACCCAGCGGCTTGAGATGTCTTTGGTTAAAGTCTGCTCTGTGTTAGCAAGTGACTGTTCAAACACAGATGCTGCCTGTGTCAAGGAGGCTTTTTCTCAGAAAGTACAGACAAATATTGATCCACTATTGAGCCTGGAGAGCAGGCTGGAGCAGCTCAGTGATGTGTGATTGGAGCTGAAAAAGGTCCCACAGCACAGGAATTGAGGATACTAAAGGGCCTCTTATTTGCTGATCAGGCAAAGCTTGACATGCCTCTAATCCCCCTGGCCAGCGTGGTCACAGGGGTTTAGCTTTAACCAATTTCTAATTAAAAGTGTTTACAGATGAGCGCTTTATTTACCCAGCATTAATTATAAAGGGCTTTACTCTAGCGGGGAGCAAACGAGTTTCCTGTCTGCTGCAGCAAACCCCTCGCTGGGAGCCCGCTTTCTCCAGAAGGTCCATAATAAAGTTATTATAAGGACAGTCTTTGTGATGAGATCCTGAGCAGCTGGGGGCAGGAGAGCTGGGAGTGTTTCCACCGCACAGGCACCCACCCGCACAGGTTTGGGAGCCCTCTGTTTCCATGTTTTCTGCCTGGATGCTTGCCAGCCACCATCCAAGGTCTTGTGGGCCCACAAGTCATCAGTTTAAACGCCAATGTAATCAGATATTAAGTTATACATATGTAAAATGAAAGCAGGAGGATATTGGATGGTTTAAGATGCTCTCTGTGGTTGGAAAAGGGCTGAGTGCACGGGGGGAACGTGGGATTCCAGCTCTGCAGATCCGTGTGTGTCCATAATAAACAGCAGCATGTCTCCCAGCAGCTTGAATGGAGCCAAACACTAAGTATTATTTAATGTTTATCTGGTTTTATTTCTTGTCGTAAACCCAGATTTTTTTCCCTCTACACCATGCTCATTTTGACAAGATTTGTCAGAAGGAAATAAGCTAGTTGGGAAATTTTCATTGCAGAGCAATGAAAATTAAGTTACGGTTACTTTACAGTTGGTTCTGAAGAAGAAAAGTTCATTGAA
Organism: Fringilla coelebs; assembly: GCF_963513975.1. Classification (NCBI taxonomy): domain Eukaryota; kingdom Metazoa; phylum Chordata; class Aves; order Passeriformes; family Fringillidae; genus Fringilla; species Fringilla coelebs. Next base: position 7,921,640 of record NC_140067.1, read on the forward strand.
ATATATCAGGTTTAACAAATTATTCCTTTTAAAATTATTTTCTGTGTTTTTTGTCTAGATTTTTTTCTTCTACATCTCTACTAGTAATATTTTATTGTGTGTTTTAACAGCCCGTAATTCTATACACGTTTGTAGCAAAAAAACCTTCCACAACTGCTGTTCTTGAGAAATTTTGGTTGCTGGGAATGCAAGCCCCAAGATGTTGACATTTCCCACACAATTTGCTGTTCTGGCAATTCTAGTGATAGCCACCACGGCATGCAGATCTGCTAACAGGGTACTTGGGAATAAGTGATAAGGTGGTAAGAGCCAGCTTCGACCTCCTCTCTTCACAGTGATGTTCAGTGGTTCATTAAATAAGGAAGTTTCTTGGGTTTTTGTCCCTTAGTCAGACTTCTTGGTGCTATTCTTTAGCAAGATATTCTTTAACTTGTAAAAAAATTTATTTATTTGATATTCAAATAAGAAACTTCAGATACTGTAGTGAGGGGAAGACATAGAGAAAAAAAACCCCATACTCTATACTTTGCTAGCATATATCTATATTGAAGTCAGCTTTGTTTTTAAAAAAGCTGCCATGACCTCATGCCCAAGTAATAAAATAGTTATTCACTTGTGGGTGTAGTGTTGTCAGATGGCTTTTCCTTAAAGCACTGAGGAGCTTGAGAAGTGAAGAAGTGTATTCAATCGTGCGCAGCACACACATTTTAGGAGCAGTCTGTAAATCAGACATCTTCTGCCTTGCATTTCTTTCATACCCTATATAGCATTTTGTTCTTGCCACGACCCAGTACACAGCCTTGCAGTGCTTATGTTTAAGCCCTCCCAGTCTTGCTGCAAAACATCACCCATGGTAATGATATGGGAAAATAAAGGAAGGGACCCAGAGCCATCATCAGAACCTCATAAATCTGTGCATTGTGGATTATTTGGGCTCACTATCCATCAGCTGCTGTTGTTGTGCTGTGGGCCAGCTCCTCCTGTGCCTTCCTCTCCCAGGAAGAATGCTTCTGGTGATAATGCCAGCCTGGCTGAGGATGTGGCTCTTCCTTGCTTGCACACATCTCCCTGTGCTGCCTGGGCACAGCTGGAGAAAGGAGCTGGCCACTGGTGACAGATCACTGTGTCTGAGGTGGGGCTTTTGTCAGCCTTTACCTGGCTGTGAATTTGTATTAGGCTGGGTAATTCAACTTGGCAGTTCCCCAGCATCCTTAGGGTAAAGCTGTGTTCTAGGCTGGTGCCATGTCTGCAGTGAAGGCCCACTTAATGCCAAATTATACTTAGGGGAAATCTTTACCTTCGGCTATGAAATTGTAAATTATTGAATGCTGCAATGAAAATTACTACATGGTCCTTCTAAAAATACCTGCCCCTGTCATAGTCATACAGACCTTCAGAAGGTTTATTGAGAAGAACTGGGAGATTAATTTCTGTTAAATATGCAATTTTATAATTAAAAAAAAAAAAGTTGTAACTTAAATGGTGCTGTAAAATCTAATGCAAAAATTAAGGGGAATCTCAAGAATTGCTGGACTTGAGCAGCTCCAGAGCTGTCATTTTGCATCTATTGCAAGGCCTTCACCATTACCTGAATTGCAGTGAATTGATCCCCTCCCCCCAGAGAATTGCTGATTTGGTGAAATGTGCCCCATGAAAAATACCTCAGGTATTTACCTCATTATTTACCTTTTTAATACCTCAGACAGCAGCAGACAGGTACCAGATGGGTTTGGGAGAGGAGTGGTCACCAGTGGGACTATGCTGAGCACTGATGGCAAGGGAGCTGTTGTGCCTGGCTGGTTTTCCTCTGTACATACCAACCACAGCTCTCCATCCCACATGGAAGGCAGGCACTACTCACTCACAGCTGAGTGAGCTGCCCTGAGCCTCTGGCCATGACAAGAGTGTAAGTGGATGAGCAGAGGTGGCAAGAACCACCTTTCCTTTAGGCAATCCCTGGTGTTGTGTTAGCAATGAAGGATGTTTTTTTCTTACCTCTGTAGTAGCCAGGCATCTGGGCTTCTTGAAGTGGGAGTGGGGCCTCAAGTCCCCGTGGTGAGCAAAAGCCCCCAAACTCTCATTCCACCCACCTCAAGTGGCCTTTTTGTAATTTTAATCTAATGTGGAAGGCCATTGGTTCATATGGGCCTGTGAGTCTTAAAGACTTTCTACACCAATTTGCAGACTGTAAGTAATGGTTTTATTAGGCTGTGGGACCTCAGTGAAAAAACACATTTCACAAACATGCCCATCGTACACCCCAAGCATCTCCTGAGCCTGCACGGGTTTCCTCAGCTGCCCCGTGCTGCCTCCCCTCCTCCCTCTCACTCCGTACGTGGTTTCATTTAAAACGATGCTGAAAGATGTGAAAGAAGATACACACAGCAAGATGTAAACCCCTCCAGTCTGTCAGCATGCCTCAGGGAAAAAACCAACCCCCCACGGGCAGGAGGGATGTAACCTGAGAGTCGGTGAATTCAGTATCTTCTAAATTAAGGGTTGGCTTCGGTATGCAGAGACAGCCTTGGATGGTGATCCAAGGTTTTATTAACAGGCACACTCCCTGATGATGGCAGCATTGAGATCTTAGCCCCAGCCCGAATCAAGCTCCCTCCTTCTGCAAAACCAGCTGGAAATTTGAAGAGGTTCATAATGCTTTTACATTTTGATGACACTTCTTCAATTCAGACACCATCTAGGCATTAAAAATTGGACCTCTTGACATTCTTGCTCTGAGTAGAGCTACATGGCAAATGGATTTTCCAATTTGTTGAGGCTTTGGGAAGCAAGCAAAAGAAATTTTGTTCCGTGTTGGAACTAAAAAAAAAAAAGTAGAATTGTTTTTGGGTCATTTGAAACATTTTCAATATATTTAAAGCACTTCATTCAGATTTCAACCCTTTATAATGTAATAGAAAGTAGAGTCTATTTTAAAGAAAGTAATTTTGCAGGAAGAAACCAAACTTCTCAGTGGATGTATGGAAACAGACCATTTGAATCTTAAAAAAAATATTGCCCTGAATTTTCCAGTAAAGAAATATTTTCATAATGACTATGATTTTATTTTTAAACTGTTTTATTAAAACAAGAGCTTTTCTAAAGAAAACTAGAAATCCAGTGGATACCTGGTGTAAGCTCTGTGGATTTCTTGACTTCTCAGGCTGTTCCCCCTCTTAGTCAATTAAAACCATGGCTCCGTGCAATTCCATGGTTTTCCTTTTTCTTTTTTTCCTTCCAAGGAAGCATCTTGCATCCACCTCGAATATCTCCTTAGTTTTCCCTTTTTCTGGGGGACAGCTTCAGGCATCCACCTGTGACTGTTGAAATTCCCTGGTTGGCTTCAGAATATTTTGTGATGAAACTTTAATGAAAACTGATGCATATCCATGGAAATTTTCCAATTTCAACCATTTGGTATTTTCTAACAAAGAACATTTTGTCAAAGCTGTTCTTGTCCTGTTTTCCTGCCTCCTACCTCGATTAGGTCATTAAAAACCAGAGACACGACACCTGTATAACTGGATAACAGCATTTCAATAGTCTAATACACGGATGAAATCTGAAATAGATTAGGAGAAAACAGGGAGGTGGCTGTTATTTTTGAATGAGGTGGGGGAACACGTTCCCAGCCCTGAAGATACAAGATCTGCTCTTTCCTGTGGTGTTTCATGGCAGCATGGGGGCTGCCATGTCCCCTCAGGGAAATCACCCAGGTTGATGAAATTTGTGAAGCTGCCCAGCGATGAGTCTGCATTGTGAGTAAAGGCAAATTAACTGGCAGTGCGTTAGCACATATTTCACTTGTGTCATGCTGTAATAATGAACCTTGTATCAAAGCCTGCAACACCATCTGAGTTTTATATGCCCCATTTCCTACATGTTCTGAACAGTGGAACCAATTTATAATGTAATGATTTTTCCATACATAATTTCTTTCTTATGATTTCCATAACTCGGGAGTCTTTTACTGCAAGTATGGCTGAAGGCAGCCTCATAAAGGATATGAAAAGAGGGCTGGCTAAAGTGTCTCATAAAAAACTAGCTCGATTGATTTGCTAGTGGCTCTCTATGGGTTTGATTGTGCCTTGGGTTTTGGGCCATGCCAGGAACCAGCAACCTGCATTCCCAACCGCCTTCACACCGCCAGCCTTTCACACCAGGCTGATTGCGGGCGGGACACGGGCACGTGGGGACTGCTGGGCCTGCAGGAAAGGGGGATCCTGGCTACCTCTGCTCATTCACTGGCCGACAGGGAGGAATACAAATTTACTCCCGCTTTAAGCCAATCTGAGGCTGTGTTGATGAAGTGGCTGGGAAAGCTCAGTGCAGAGCCAGAAGTGAGAGTACGTGCCCTGCTCTTCAGCTGGACTCCATCTCCTGTCAGAGATAAAAATAGCTGTAAAAGTAGCTGAGTCTTAAAACAGGGTTGGAGGTGCTGTTTGCTCTGTAGCTTTGCTGGGTGCTGTTAATACAGGAGCCAGATTGTCTTTTTGTGCTACACAGGAGGCTGGGGTGGGTGGGAGGTGAGGGTACCTGCTCCTGTTCTGTGTTTGACATCACTTGTGAACATCTTGGGGTTGGTGGGTACAAACCCACCAGTTTTAGACAGGTGAGGCAATTTAGCCATAAAAGCCCACTTGCTTGTCAGAGAGCATCCTTTTGTCTATGGAGAGAAAAATATAGGAAAAGAAAAGAAGGGGTGAACTTCAAAATTTTCATCTCCGCTGTTTCAAGATAAAATCCTTCCAGTTTTTGTTTCCAGCTTAGGTGGAGTTCTGATTTAAGCAAATTTTAAAAAGGAAAACTTTCAACACTGAAGTACTTCATTTTAGACTTGAACGGAAAGTGTAGTTTGACCCCAGTGAAAATTTTGCTTATGTCTTAATTCCTTTACAGCTGCTTGATTGGCTGATGCAGGTCATTTGCATGATCTCTCCATCCTTATGCAGGAGGATGCTGAGGAATTAAGTGGAAGACGGTAGAGGCAGATGGGGAATGGGGAACCTGGCCTAAGAAACACCAGTTTTATAGAACTGTGACATTATTTATCTCTGTCCTTCATATCTTTGCATATCTTACACCAAGGTTTGTTTGAGAGTTTACTTTTCTTCTCTCTTTACTTGACAAGCATCCCTACATACAGTTAGGCTGAAAAAAAAGGTTTGAAGTTATTTTTTCGGTATAAGTTATTTGAAGTGTGTACAACTCCCCAGGTCCTAGTGACTGTATATCAAAAGCGTACCCTGCCTGGACTGCAGTCTGATCATGTCACAGGCAGAAGTTAAGAAACTGTCCATTTTATATATCAGATGATTCTAGTTTTGCCCATACCAATCAGGATCACAGAAAGCAAGTTAAGATTGTGGCAGACAAGTACACCCAAATATTGTTTCCTGTTGCTGTCTCTGTTTTTTGTTTCCAAAGTTTCCTTTGTAAGAGGGAGGACTTTAATCCAGGTTCTAACTCTAAGTTTATTCAGTGTTTATTCAGTGAAGGAGAAATTACATGTTGCTAAGAGCCACCTTTTGGGCATGGATGCGATCACACAGTGATGGTGATGTGCTCTGGAGCTCCAGTTGTGCCTGAGCAGATCTGGAGCCCCAACAGACCCTGTGTAATGGGTGAGTAAAACCTCCAGTGCCTTAGAGAAAGTACAGGGTCCCAAGTAATGTTCTCTGCTCTGTTTAGAGGTGAGAACAGTGTGCCTGTCTAAATCACGAATTCCTCGTAATTGACACATCTGCTGGATGCTAATGAGGTTCTTTTCCTAGAAATGTATTTCTTTTTATCTGGAGAAATCAGTATTGCGGGTTCACGCCACGTGGCTTCTGTCTCAGCTGGATAAATAGCATGAATCACTTTTCCCTTTCAAAGCCTCTCAGCCACTCAGCTCTAAATACCCATTTAATCTGACTTTATATGTTAATAAATCACTCAGGATAATTAAGCATTAGCTCCACGTGCCAGCAGAGTGCTGGGAAGGCGAATGGGTTGATGCAGTTCTGTGTCTTACAAACCCTGTCACACTAAAACCACCTTTCCTGGTGCACTCAGAGCCCAGTACTGCTGTGTTTGCTGGGGCTGACCTGGGATCCCATGCAGACTCAGGACTGGCTGCTGAGTGAGGATGTATCTGTCCCTTGGGGATTAGCTGTGGCTGTTTGCAGGATGAAGAGCAGGTCCCTTGGTGTGCCAAATGAGGGAAAGCTCTGGGTTCAAGGTTTGCTGGTCCGAGAAGTACCTGGAAACTTTGCTGTAGCTCAGGCTTGAGGGTACAGTCGCTGTTTGCTGAACACAGGTGAGGTCTGGACAGCTAATCCTGTGTGTCCAGGTTGTGTTCAGGCAGAGCCATGCTAGGGTAGTGTGCCTGTGATTGAGAAATTCAGAAGCCCTCCAGCCTGGCTCTGTAGGAGAGCTCAAGAACTGACTGTGTGGGTTTATGTATTTCATTGCTGTCCTGGTCCTGAGTCAAGATGCATTTGCAGACCCACAGTGAATGTCTGTAGGACACAGGTTTTTTGAGTTACCTGAGCTGCCCTGATATGAAGATTTACCATCTGCATTTTAGGGTCCCAGGCAAGCTGTGCACACCTTGAGCTCTGGCTGTAGCAGCCAGTTCAGTGTCAAACATGGCTTGACAATCATGGCCAATTTCTTGGTCTTCTCTCATCCTGCATCTTTGCCACACGTATTTGAAAAAGGGCATACCCTGGCCTTGAACTCTGCCTCTGTTAATGTGATGTGATGGCCTGTATGGTTTAGCATTGGGCAAATTCATATCATTGGGATGATTCATTTTTCAGAGATCCTGTGCACTCTGCTTCATCTCGAGGATCTGAAGACTCAGCTGTACTTGTGGCAACAGCAGTGTGGCCACTGGATTGGTGTGTGCCTCTTACCTCCCCACCAAAAGCTGTCGGTGCAGAGTTGCAGGTCACTTTTTAGTCTGAAACCTTTTTCTTTGGTATCATAACTCCTTTGCTCCTACCCCACGCTCTTTGACTTTTCTGTGAGCAGAGATTTATACACAGGAAATGGAGAATATGACATTTTGTTTGTGCCTCTGTGTATGTGTAATATCTTTAATATGAAACTAGTTGCCACTTAATTCTACAGGCCAAAGACCTCCATTCAGTGTGTTGTATACAATTTATGAGTCTCAGGTCTCTCAGACACACATTACAGCCATGTGGCAACACCCAGGTGACTAACATTCCTTTTTAATTTAATTTCCTTACATAAATAGCTTCATTAAGGATCAGTTATTTGGGCAGAGAAAATGCTATTTGAATAGGTCAGACTAAGCCCCTGAATTTAGGGCCCTGCTACTGTTCATGCTGAGAGCAGCACCAGACCTGGGTGTGTCGCCCTCCTGCTCCCCTGTTTGCTTTCACCTTCAGACCAGGAATTTCTCCAGCAGAGGTGGTAGACTTAATTCAGACCTAATTCAGTGTGCAAGGTAGTACTGAAGTTTTTATGAGAACAGCACTAGAGAGGATGTTCTCAGTCTGGTAGTCAAGATCAGCCCTATTGCAAAGATTTCAAATTTGTTCAGTTGTCTCTCTCTCATAAAAAGAAGTTCAAATGCCTTGTGAAATTTAGTCACACAGCACCTAGAAAATCGTTTCCCATCTTTGACTCTCTAGTTTCATGCCTGGAAACAAATGGAAATCAATTGCTGAAGTCCTTGGGAAGCTGCTTGGGTCACGTTCAGGCGTTGCTCTCCTGCTTTGCCTTACCATGCGGTGTAGATGGCTTAGGATTCATGGGACTCAGGTTCCTGGCTTCAGGTATTAAAAAGGGAGGAGAAGCCATGGAAATCAATGAGTAGGTATCTTTTCATTCCCTGCACCCTAATTGCAACACTTGTGCTGCTGTAAAATACTTGCTCTGTCTGTGAAAGCAGAGTAGATCAAAATTCCTAACTGATCATGGAAAAATTATTTTCACGTTCTTATGATAGGGATTTTTTTCCCTGATACAGCATTATCTTACCCCTTTCACATGAGCAGAAATGTAATTTACATCTCAACATAAAGATCATTTTCTGAGGCAGCCAAGATTTCTTCCCCCCAGAACTGCCAGGCTCCAAACTTCCCTCTTCTGCCAAAACTGCCAAACATTGCCAGAAAGGTGAATATTGCTAAAGGCTTCGGCATTCCAGGCAATGTCTACAAGATACCATCAAAAGTTCACTCTGAGAACACAGGAAGATGTGAGGGAAGTTGGACATTTACACGGCTCTGCTCACTTCCATGACGTTGAGTAAACGTTTGCAAGTGGTATAAACACTTTGTCCAGGACATGAGCCAAATCCGAACTGTCTGCAGGTAGGACAGAGCACTCTCAGCAGACATATTGTTCCATCAATATCTATTATGCAGAAGCATCTGACTTTTATTACTCTCTGGGTTAGTACATGGGGCTTCCAGGACTATCACCCTGAATGTGTGTGCAAGACATAGGAATCACTGCTTCTTAAGGCACCGGCCAAATGTAAATCTTCCCAAACCCTTTCAAGATGGGTGGTCCTGCCTTGTTGGACACAGGCTTTTGCTTTTCAGCAGGGAAAGGGTTGAGTGATGATTATCTCTCACTTTTTCCCATTCCGTTTCTTTTCATGATAAATAAAAAGAGCCCTGCTCGAAGTGATTGCTTTTTAACGATGCATGTCAGACGTGAAAGCAGGATCGCTCCTGTTTGAAAAGGGCATGTAATGTAACAAGCTGGCTGAGTTTCATTCCCAAATCACCACCATTCCCTCTATCAGCATAGAAATAAATGAGTTCTCATTGCCTATGGAGGCTGGGGTGGCCATACCTTGCTGGATATTACCTCCTTGTTCTCTGGGGGGAAAAAAAGGTTATAAAACAGCAGACACCCCCCCCCCCCCTTTATTTTTCTGATTGCCAGACGACCTCCACGTAGAAAATATGTGTTATCCCTGAATACATGTCCAAGTCATTAAATTTCTGTGGGGCTCATAAGGCCATTAATAACTATGCTTGCCCCCCATGGGGTCTGAGCTTTAGTTTGGGTATTGCTGACCCTAAAGAATGGGTTGAGCCATCTGGAGAAGAAAATCCTAGAGGCGGCTGAGCTTGTGAAGAAACTCTGAGTAGGTGTTTTTTGTTGTCTCATTTATGGTGGACACCAGTGACTGAGTCAGTGACCAGTGACAGTCATTGCCACTCTGTGGTAAGTGGGGATTAAAATGGGTTGGTAGGAGCTGCTGTTGAGGGCTGTGAAATGCTGCAGCCAAAGGGAGGAAGTGAAGGCTACCCAGGGAGTTGTGGATGGTTAATGCAGATATGGATGGTGAGCATATTTATTTTCTCCAGTAATTGCCCTGTGCTGCAGGTGGAAGATAAGTCTGGGCTTGATTTGAACCATGAGCTATTTGAAGAGCAGGTCATGGAAGATACCCAGTCAAAGAGGCAGAAATTTGCTGCACACCTTCATCCTTCACATTCAGTGCACAACCTCCCAGAAACCAGGATGCTTTCCAGTGCATTATCCAGTCCAATTTGAAATGACCCAAGCGGTGAACCAGCACTTCCCCTGGCAGCTTGTTAGGATGTTTTCTTCTCCTACCCAACTCATATTTCCCATTTCTTTATTTCAGCTCATTACTTCCTTTTGCCTGGCTGAGGGCAAAAGTGCTTCACCACTAAACAGCCCACAGCAATCAGGGCTTCAGTCATGTACCATTAATCCCTGGAGCACAGCATTGCTTGTTCACCCTCTGTTGCATGGTCCAGGAGAGAGTGAATGATTGACACTGGTCATAAATGCTTATAGTGTTAATTCTTTAATATCTTGCTAATTTTAATTTGCTCTGTTCAGGTTGGGAGGGGTGTGATAATAGTTGCTGGACAGAATACTGCTGCTTATCGCTGCTGGAAACATGCCTCTGCTATCGTGGTTTGCACAGCCTCAAGGCATGGAACAAAAATGAAGGCTATTTTTGTATAAATAAACACCAAATTGCAGAGAGTTCTGCATCTTTGGTGGCCAAGAAAAGGGATCTGTGTGCTGGAATCTGCTCCGTGAAGTAGGCATAACCTTTCTCATGCCCCTTATTATATGCAAAGGTTTTGCCTGGCTACTTAAACCCAGCCTCTTTTTTAGAAGGCCTTTATGCACTGAAACCCTTCAGTATTTGAGCCTCAGCCTTTGCCAAGCACTTGGGCAGGTGGAGCATGTGAAGGCCACGAGCTGCCTTACACCAGACAGTGCCTGTCCTCATTTTTGCTCTGCTGGAATGCGCTCAAAAGAAGCCCAGAGAAGGTGGCTGTGTTAGATTCATCTACTTCCTCAAAATAAAGCAGACACTGCTTGCACTAAACCACCCTTTGGTTTATGTATGATGTCCTGTACTTGCAGGAAAGAGTGGAATGGGATGAATAGCTCAGGTGTTGATTGAAATAGAGTTGATGAGCTGGTGGAAGCTGAAGGAATCTCATTCCAGCTTTTGGTTTGGATTCATGTTCCTGAGCTGCGTTGCTCAGTCATGGCATTTCTTAGCAGATGGCTCTGTGATGCTGTATTTTCATTTTAACAGCGGTCCGTGCCACACTTTTTGGGCTGATCTTGTCAGCATTGCACTCAAGACCTGGATTTCTGCAGATTCCCAGCCCTGTCAAAATCATCAAACTTGTGCCAGCATTTCAAATGTGGTGCTTGGAGTTGAGGGTGTTTCCAGGGAGGGCAGCAGAAAGTTCAGTTCACAGTGGTTTGAACTGAAATTCATTCATCTTGGTGAGATGCTCAGTAAGATGAGTACCCCTTACATGAGTGCAGAGAGCCCTCCGACAGGTTTACGGAGATGAAAATACAAATGAGTTCATGCCTGGCAAGTTGCATAAAGAAATCATTCTTTCTGTCTCTATTTTTGCTTCCAATTTGCAACTAATCATAGATTTCCTTTGTATTTTTTAAAATATCCATTTTTAGCCTAATTGCAGACAATAAATCAAACCCTAAAGTAAGCAAGAACATCTGACTGTCAGCAGTTGCAAGGGGGAGACATGACAGCAAACTGGCCTGGCTATCCAAGCTTTCATTTTAAAAAAATATGTGGAAAGTGGTGGGATGTGATGAGAGATGAATTCCATTGGTGACCCTGTACTTTTCTTTTTCTTTGAACAGCATCTTGCAAGCACCAGGGTTAAAGAAAATATTATTTAAAAAGTAGGCAGGGAAAGAAAGACCCACTGGGCAATGTTGGCTTGTTACTAACTGGGCTGAGAAACTTGAAGAGGTTACTTTGTCATCTGATTGCTTCAGATGAAGCAAACAACAACTGAAGGTGCCTCTGCTCGGAGAGTATGCTGGGACTTGTTGGAATTGAGGCACCCCTGACATTGTGTCACTGATGAACAGAGAAGAATGCAAGGAAAATCTTCTGTTCTTGAGCCCAGGTGGCGGTAAATTGTACTTAGCAAAGCCTGCAAACCAGATACCTACAAACCCGAGGGACAAGCCATGAAATATTCATGAAGCCTTTCTTATGAAAGAGGCTTATTCATGTGTGTGTGTGTGTGTGTGTATATATATATATATATATATATATATATATATATATATATATATATAAAATATATATATGCACACACTTTTGAAATCTATTCAAACCAAATAAGACTTTCTTAGTCACCTTGCATAAAATAGGAAAGCAGATGACTTTGGTTCTCCCTCTATTATACAGTCATCAGGAGACTGAAATAGCTCTGGAAAAGGAGCCTCTGGTGCTCTGCCTTCCAAAGGCATGTGCCTTTCTGAGGCTCTGCTGGTGTTTCAGCATAGCAGCTGCTCTGAGGGAAATCACTTGCTGCTACCTTGATGTAGTAAATCAATCAGCCCTTGTAATTTATCACTCCCTGTGCAAAAATAATGAGTAACTGTTCAAATGTATCAAGGGACAAAGCTTTAAAATACCCTGGGAATGGTGATGGAGGTCAGGCTGTTACCGTGCGCTTGCTGCTGGCGTCTCTGCCCTCTCCACGTATGCCATGGGAGCATTGTTCACATCTCATCCTGTCCTGTCCAGGCTAGGGATGTGCTGTAAATCAGACTGGTGACTCCAGGACAGCTGGGAAACCCAGCAGAAAATGCATCCCTAGGTAGTGGGCCCAAACCATGCAAAAAACTCAGCTCCTTTGCCAAGAACTTAAACTCAGAGACAGCATCCTCTGTGCCTGCTTTGCCTATAATCTGTCAGTAAATACTTCAGCTTTTTCACCATCATTAAGGCCCTTTCTGGAATCAAGAAAGGGAAGAGAAAAGACTGCAAATAATATCCTGCAATATAATGTAAATGATGTAATGTAAATAAGATTATTGTAGGAGTTTTGCTGGATGCCAGCAGATAGCTTTAGTTAGACTCGCACTTGTCTTTTGAAGTAAAATCATTGAATTTATAAAAGAGCCTTTTATTCTTATCCATATGAAAACATACAAGAATCTTTTTGGTTACATTAGCTAAAGTGGCTTTGGCATTTTCTTCTCTGAGAAGTATCTGAGCTGCTGAATGCTGTCTATATTATGACAGTGACAGAAGTAGTAAATTATGAAGTGAAATCATTGGTGATATTACTTTAATAAAGAAGAAACAGCTTATTTTATTTATGTTCAATTCCACTGAGAAATTCTGCCCTGCTACCTTCTTTTATTCCCAAAGTGTCAGGTACCAGAGTGTTTTAGCCTCATGTATCAACATTTCTTTCTTGATCACAAGTTTTAAGGGTCAATTCTCCTTATTTGGCATCACTTTAGCTTGGCACAGGTTGCCCTTTGCACCTTTGTGAGTGGTGGAGAACTGTGCACGGGGAAGAAGAGAGAAGGAGCTTCTTCTCAGAGAGCCCACAGGGCAATTTGCCATGGCCCCACTTAGCTGAATTTCTTTTTAATCTTTTGCATTTCTTTCTGGCCCCTGTCTTCATAGACCTCAGCTGGTAAATACTTGAGGAGTTGTTTTAATGTGTGCTAGCCAGAGATATGTCAAGTTGCTCTCTAATTAATATATAGTAAATTCTGCGGGAAGAAACTGTTCCTCGGTGTGTTTAATGCAAGTTCACACAGAATTTTCAGTTCCCATGAGAGCTGCCCTGCTCTCTGCAGAGACATCTCAGCTGCGCTGCTCATTTGGTTCCCCTCCCTAATGCATGGCCAGGCAGAGGGAGCAGAAAGCTCCGCGCTGCAGTGAGAGGATGGGCAGAGCTGCCAGCTGGGGTCTCTCCTGGCTCAGGTTAGCTGTGTCAAATCCTGCGGCTGATCGCAGTCTGCTGGCACAGATCATGGGGTTTATGCTTTTATCCTGTTTTTCAGAGAAAGCTCCCCAGAATGGTGGTGTCAGGTCAGGCTTGGTGAGGGTGTGAATGTCTCTGGCAGATAGAGGAGGTCCTGGTTCTTTGCTGGGTAGAGGAGCAGAGCTGGCTCACAAATGTGCAGTGGAGCTTTGTACCAGACCTTGGCCCAAACCGAAAAGAAGTTTTAGTTTGGGCACAACTCAGTTTCAAGAAATCCAGAATGCTTGTTCCCAGTGTTTTAAAACCACACCTCCCCCTAAAGCAAAACCAAACATTACCAAAGCGCTATCAGATGGAGATGCTTTCCACAATTTCCATTTCAGTGGCAAGTAATTTGTTCCTTTTTACTTTTTGTTGCTGCTGGCAGAAAAAGGATTTGAATGAAGAATATGGAGCTCCCATAATGTGCAACCTGACTTGGATGTGTCTACACAGAATTGGAGAAGAGCGGGATTGGGGAAGAGCATAGTAAACTGAATTTGTGAAGTAAATTTTTTTCCTCACCAGATGGGATCAGAAGTTTAAGGATCATGCTTGATGTGGCTTCAGAAGTGAATTTCCTTGCACACCTCCTCATTAGCTGCCATCAGGTACTTAGGCAGGGCTCTCAATGGCTATGGTGATTTCCTTTCCCTCCCCAGGTATTCTTCCAGTCACATTCCAGTCCACAGGCTTAATATCTTCATCATGTTTTATCTGTGGCCAAGTTTGGCAGCCAAACATTCGCTCTCACCTGCTTCTTCATTTGTTTCACGTGCACTCCTTTCGCAGAGAGAATATCACTGGCATAAGCAGTGTCTGACATCACCGTGCCTGGGGTCTGTTTATTTATCCCTTCATCACCTAGTAAGTATCTAGGACAAACAATATTGAACTGGAACTGGCACATGTACCTTTCATAACCTCTTCATTTTCTTTCAATGCCCCAGCCGTGGGCTGTATTTAACGTGAAGCTCTGGGAACTGCATTCATAAACCAGATACTCAGCTGTTGTAAGTTACTGTAGCTCCATTACAGTCACTGATACAGAGCTGATTTATAGTAGCTGACCTGTGCAGGAGCCAAGGAGAACACATATAAATGGCAGACATTCCAATAACTAAATTAAGCATGGGAAAATGCAGGCTAGCTCCTTGGAAAATTTTCCTAACCAGGTCTGTAAGTGCCTGGAACAGGTACCCAAGCAAACTGTTGGAAAGTTTGCCTTTTGTGTGTGTTGCAGTATGGCAGGATGGAGTGTTTGGAGAGCTAGGAACTACCCAGAAATATATTAACCAGATGCTGCACATGCCTGGGTAGAGCATAGTAATAAAATGACTTCACTGCTGAGAAAAGAGCTTGTACTGAAACCTGGCCAGTTCGTGGGTATTTCTGCCCCGAGTGACAGCATTAGCTGTGTGCACCTCTGGGTGCTGTTGGGCAGAGCTGATGACAGCACAAATACAAGATAAAACTTATCAAACCAGGTCTGGGCAAGGACCTGGCTGGTTTGGCTCCCAGTGGCCAGAAGCACATATCTAGGCAGAGACACAGACGTTGTCCACATCCCCACCCACCCTCTGATGGTGTACAGCTACCTCAGATGAAGGCCATGCTTGTATTAAATAAGGCTGGATGGCTTTTTCCTGAGATCTGAGAGTTAAGATATCTGCTTGCTCAGCCTCCCAGCCCACACTGGCACTGTGCTCCGCCACTGCATTGTGGTGCTTTGTTCAGCTGTCCACGCCTTCCATGTCTAGGAGTGGTGGCAGCCCTCTGGCACGTCACACAGCTCAGCTGTCATTCCCTGGTATGAGGTAAGGGCAAACTTGGTTTGTCCATCTCACACATCCTCAGTTGAAGTTCCTGCTGCTGTTTGAAATGAATGCAAATTCAGAATTCACTCGTGCTGGACTCTGTGTGTCGTGATTCCAACATCACTCAAGTAGATGTTGCAGAAAATGGTGGGAGGATGTCTGAAGGTGATTCTTGCCTGGGCTCTTCCTCATGCCAGCAGCTATTGCCTCCATCAGGATCCTTGCCATAGTCACTACCTTGCTGCATGTTTAAACCATTCAGTGTGGGATCTCTGCTCATGTGTCATTATCCATCCTGCCAGGAGGAATTTTGGTGCTGGAGATTTCTCATTCTGGTCATTTGTGTGCCTGAAGTGTGTCCCAGGAGCACTGCCAGGTTCTCCTGCTGCTTCATTACAACCTCCCAGTGTTTCTTGAAGGAGCACAACTCCTTTGGTGCCAGCACTAACCACCCACTTTTAGGAGAGGACTTGAGGGCTTGTTCAGCATTTTGAGGGGCTTGTTCAGCATTCCTCATTGAAATGCCTGCTGATGCCCAGACATGGTGCAGAGCTCCTTCAAAGGTCTGAACCCACCAGGATTCCGCCTGGAGAGCAGCACGTGCATGCCCAGCCCCTCAGGCTGCTGTGTAATTAGTAAGTGATGCTGACCAGTAGCACCACACAGGGGTCTTCACCTGGCCTTGCTCCCCACCAGTGTGGGTTTTCCCAGGGACACTCCCATTTTTCATTCCTTCTCTCGCTGGGCAGCATGCAGGCAAGTTCTGGAATAAAAAATGGTGAAAAAGGACTGGGCTTTTTGAGCTTTAGGAAGTAAGGCAGAGAATAAAACATGGCCCATTAACCTGCCAGAAAAGATACATGGAAGACATAGGAATGACTCCTAAACCACCCTGCTAGAACATGAGAATTTTTTTTTTCCTAAACTGATTTCCTTATGAATTATTTTTTTACTGCAAAATAGCTACCAAGAAAAGTATGTTTTAGTTATTCACAATGACCTTTTAAACTTCCAAGAGAACTGCATATTTTCTGAGGCCCCATGTAGGGCCTATTAATAATTATGCACTCCCACTGAGCTCCATTGATTAGTTTGGGTCCTATTTCACACTGTAAAATGAAAAAAAAAAAAAAAGTCCCTAGTGTTTGTGTATGTTTTTTTCTTTTTATGTTCAGCTCTCCTCGGCTATAGATCAAGTTTTCCTCCTAGCACAGGTTTTGGCCTATGTTGATGAGTTGCTTTGCTGTGGGCCCCAAAAATCAGGGAAAAGGCAAGACTGGATGGCAGAAAAAGGGGGAAAAGGTTTGACCTGTGATACAACAGCAACAGCAAAGTTCAGCTGGTGAGATAAGGGGCAATGTGAGTGACAAGACCATGCATTAGTATGCTACAACCCCGCTCATGCCTACGCTTTCATTTCTGCTAGCAAACATTTCTTTGTGAATAAATCTACTTTCTTGGCAATGCTCTGTGAGTGCTTTAGTTTCATTAAAGAGCCTGGAAACACCCCAGTGGTTCAGGCTGAGATATATAATACTGCTAACACAGATTTGTTTCATAACCCACAAACTATTAAAAATATTAGTGTCCTCTCGGGAGCTGCCTTTCAAGATTCCCTTTCTCTTTCTCACTTTCAGAGCTGGGCTAAGACAGCCAGCAATAATGCAAAGCAAGCTCAAATTATTCAGCTAAAAAAATAGATAGCACTGTATTTTACTACTTCTGAGCGCTTTCTTCATCTGAATGTTGCTTTGTGTTGCACTTCTTATCCAATGTAAACAGCTATAAAGGAGAGTTACTGAGACAACATGTGGACATTTCAAAAGGTAGACTTTACCCGTCCAAAGGGAGATGACATTCTGTTCATAGTGAATTGAGTCTGGGACTTTGTAATGGGATATGTTGGTCCCTTCAAGACTGAGCAGGGAGCTCCAAATCCCTTCAGGACTGAACAGATCTGGGTATGTGTTAGGGGTCTTTATTCCACCAGCTGACAAAAAAAGTAATAACTGAAAGAAAGGTTAATGGTCCCTGGAGGGAACTCAGGAGGTGAGTAGGTCCAGCATCCAAGGGGAGGGCTTTGGGGTGTTGGGGAGAAGAGGTCTCCTGGGAGCCACAGCCAGCAGGGCTGTGAGTCTGGGAGCAAGACAGGAGGCTGGCTCCAAAACCCTCTGTTCTGTCAGCCAAGCTTGCTCAGGAAGATAGAGGTGACAGCAGTTTCTCCTTGGTGGCAAGACCTCTATCAGCTTAAGTTTTACTGTCTGTGCCAGAGCTGTGTTGTGAAAAGGAATCTGGAATACTGATGGGGACATTAAGAGGAAGGAAACTCCAGGAGGTACATCAGGGTTTGGTGCTGAGTTTTGCCAATGCACTTTTTGGGGTCTTTGTATGGACTTTGCCGCTGGGCATCCAGGGAGGAGATGAGCCAAGGAGGACAAGGAGCCCAGAGCTGTGGGGTGTTGGTGCAGCCTTGCTGTCCAGAGCATCTGACAGCATATGAACTGCAGCACAGTCTGTTAGAGGTGAACAGAAAAGCCCACACCTCAGGAACTAGCAGCCCAGCCTTTAACTTGGATGTTCAATTAGGCACAGTGAACATTAGCTGTCATCTGGCTCCTCAGAGAGTCAGAATTGGGTGGAAATTGTTTCAAAGAGCTCTTCTTTCACAGCTCCTGTTATTAATGTCCCTCACAATGGCACCAAGAGGTCTCTCTGCCATCAGAGCCCCCCAGCCCTCCATCCCCATCTGACTTTTCACGTACCACAGGCTACTTCTACCTACTTTGACTGGAGGCAAAGCAGGCTCTTTGTTTTACAGAAAGGGGATGAAGTACAAAGAGAAGCAATAACTTGCCCAAAGTCATGCAGGGAGCCACAGACAGAACTGGGAGCTGTGATGTAGCTCTCTCTTTCATCCCAGTCAGCATCCTACCCGCAAAATAATCGAGTTTAGTTCTGCTGAAAAAGCAAAATATTTAAATATTTGCTTAAATCTACCTACTTTGCATAGCAGCCTGATTCATGTAAAAGTTTTTATATAAGATTGGCAAGTCAGAGCTTGAGACTTTTTTTTCTCGGTCGTTTGAAGAAAGTGTGAAGAAACTTCTGAACTGCCGAATCCAAATCTGAACCAAATTTTCCCCGCTTTGAACTCTGCTTATTGCAAACTGTAATAACATTCGTCCACATTACACAGGGTATCCTTGCAGATGGGAGGAAATACAGTAGCGCTGTTTGACACAGAAGAAATTAGATTTACGTGAAATTCCCTTTCCCTGTGTCCCTCACTTTATTTCCAACAGACCTACAGTTAACAATCAGCAGTGTTTCACTTTCAGACAGTGTGGTTTTCATTACAGAGGCTAAGGGAGTTTAAAATACTTTGGGAGCACACAGCATACATAACATCCTACCCTGCTCCTTTTGATTTCCCTTTGCGGCACTTGCGTTACAGATGCTGTGCAGAGCATGTTAGAGGACAGTGCTTTTATTTGCCATCATTACAAGGAGGAAATATATTTAGAGACATCTGTTCAGGCTCTTTGATTTCAGCAGAATATAAGACATCTTTTATGAAGAGTTGGTTTTGGAGCACAGTGGTGTCAAAGCCTGGCAGGCGTGCACGTCGAGGGAATATGGCACCGCAGCCTAATCGGCAGGTGTGGACAGCACGGCTTCACCAGGAGGGGGAATTTCAGCTCTCACCTTGTCAGAGTTACCTTTCTCTGGGGGGAAGGTCAGCTCTGTGTTGTTTTCATGTGGGGTCAGCCCCAGAGGAACCTCAGTGTGGGGAGTGATCCCAAGCACTGGAGGTTTCCTCATGGATGGTGGCGCAGTGGTGCCTCCCCTTTGCCATTGGAATTGTAGGCATCCTTGTTTTGCCACATTCAGAGCCTGAAATAAAGTAGAAAAATGAAGCATGCTTTTCCTAGGAGCCTAAGGTACTTTAGGAGGTGCTACTGAGACTGAGCTGAACAGAATTGTGGGCATTCTTCCAAAGCAATGGAAGAACTTCCAAAGACGATACTGGAGCTTTGGAGGAGCTGAGAGGGTTTTCAAGTATAATCCCTGTCTGTTGGCTTTTAGATCCATGCTTGGGTAAAATCTAGGAGCAGTTGTTTTCCTCATGGGGGCTTAGACACATTCACACATTGGTTTATACCTTGTTTCCAGAACAGCTTCTTACATGATGCCAAGACTTGTAATGGTGAATTGAGTGGGGTTTCTGTAGCCGTGAAGGGCTTCTTCTGACTCTGCTTCTGCCACCTGATCTTTAGGCTGTATTACTGTCAGCTGCTCTCAGCCTGATGGAAAAGGGCAAAAAGAAAGATCTTAAAGTACTATATAAATGCAGTTAAAACCTTTTTTTACCCCATTTACCCCATTAGCGTATATCTCCTCTAAAAGAAAAAGTTATATCTTCAAGAATTTTTGAAAGTTCCGTAAATTTAGGTTTTCATCTTTAATTACCAGAGGCAGGAAATATGAAAAGCTTCATAATTCAGATTTTGCAATGACCAGGGATGATCCAGCTCTTTATAAAGCTGTCTTTTAGTCTCTAAAGTGCTAATCTCATATATAGTTGCTTATAAAAGCAGGGAAATCCTCAATTAAAATTTATAACCACATTAAACAGTTTCTAGAACACTTCTTTATAAATAATAAATGGAATCCAACACATCAAAGTATATAAATAAATGTAATATATATGAAAACAGATATATATAAAAGTATATGTATGTATACATGTGTATTTCTGTGTGTATATACAGAAATCAGCAACATTACAGCAGAGCAGTAGGGGTTGCAGCATTCTCTGGAAAATCCTCATCAGCAGAATGCCAGGCTGAATTATGGATCAGGAAAGATCCCTGGTGTTCTCTGTGCTAAATGCTTTACGGTAGAGTGAATTCATTGACTTTAGTGTCAATACCAGTGCCAAACTCAATGCAGCTCATTTGAAAAATGCTATCAGAACTTTTTTGGTGATCAGCTGAGTGCTTGACAGTATAACTTGTTGGGGTTTTCTTTCTCTAACCAAATCTGTCTGTTTGCTGGGGATTCATACTGAACGCCCATTGGCCAAACCTAATATTGTTCATTCCAAGAGACTTTGGCCAGTGGCCAAAGGATTAGGGATTTTTTTCAACAAAACTGCAATATTTTCCAGTAGAAAAATCCCCTACGATTTTCTGGGAAACTCTGGTACTTAGCTTCCCATGTATCTTCTCTTTATCATCATTGTCAGAAACTTAACTGGCATTTCTCACTGACATTTTTAGAAAAGAATATTTATATAGAAACAATGCAAATAAAAATTTGTCGGCTGAAACGGGTGACATTTACAGTATGATATAGCCCTGACATGTTTACGCCACCAGTGGGAATTCTGCCTGTTTGATGACTGATTCTGTCATTCCTCCATCATCCAAGTAGACCCATTCTACTCAATACAACTGCTTAACTAACATCCCCAGTCTCTCTCTGGTGAAACTCATGTCTGGGAAAGGAGGTGGAATGAATCCCAGTGTTGTGGATAATGAGCAGTGGTGTTGACTGACTGCACTGTGATGAACCTCACTCATTACCTTGGTTAGAACTGCAAGGCTTGAACTGCTGAGGTGCTACTTTGTATGTAACTAATTATGTCTTCCCATTCAGAGGAATAATTAATTCATAATCTCTATGGAATAGTGACATAGGGTGCTATAGGACATTGTTACTGCAGGGTTGTCAAAGTCCAGCTCTAGAGATTAAACTGCCCTTTATGCCAAGGATTAGCACAGGTCAGTGAAGAAGTCAAGGTCTAGGAGGTGGGTGAGAAAAAAAGTGTTGGTCCAAAACAATTCAGAAAAGGTCGAGTTGATGTTCTTTGGCAGGTGCTGAAGCTTGCAGAGCATATTTTCATGTTGCTTTCAGTAGAGAGAACTGTGTGTTCAGGCACAAATTTTCAGAGGAATTAGGTTTGCTGCTTTTGACTGGCATGTGTTCTGGGAAGAAAAAAAGAAATAATTTGCAGGTGTCAAACTAGGTAGGGCAGCCAGGTAGCTGACAGAAAGAAGCACCCCTTTCAAGCCAACTTCTAACAAACCCAACCGCTTGGTCTATAAAGCAACCCACAATTCCTAGTATGCTAAGTTTTATAGCCCTTAGGAAAAACAGAAACACAAACACAGGAAGGGAGGAATGCCGCAGAAACTGTTTTGTTAGAAGGAGGTTGGGTTTCTCTTCCAATGCAGTGTTCTTATTTTGTTGGTTAGTTTTGACCTTTTACTTTTTTCTTCTCCTTGGGGTAAATGGCACATGTAGCTGTTTTTGTTTTCTACATGCCAGGTAGTAATTAAAATTAGCAATCTGGTAATCAGTATCTTGGCCTTGGGCACTAGAAACAGATGTACTAAATAATGCCAAAAGTTGTTTAAACCAAAGGAGGCTAATGTGAGGAGCTGTGCTGAGGCAACTCTGCTGAATTCAGTGCATCCAGTTGACTCATGTGGGAGGGGATGAAGCCAAACATTTCAGTCACCAGTTGTCCCTGGCAGAAGGTGACAGGTTGTGGGAACTTTGTCATGACTTGGCCTAAAATTGTAAGAGTAACATCTTCTGATCAGGGTCCTGTCCCTGCAATCTGTCCATGGAGATGAACCAAGCCACCAAGCCACACACTGTGCAAGCCACCTTCTGCTGGTCAAGTCACCATTGATTTAACTCTTCTGCAGTTCAGCAGTGGGTGAGGAAGTGCTGAGGAGATTTTGTTTCCTTGGGGGAAAGTCTGATCATCATTAGCTTCACCTCACTGAGGAGAGAGTGGAGGAAGAAGTACAAGCCCCACCTTCCCATCCTGTTCAACATCTTCTCCTTTCGTGAAAACGAAACAGGGACAGAAAATCAGCCCCAAAACATCTTCAGCAACAGGAATTCACACTAGCCAGCCTCATATATATATCACCCCTGGAGGAAAGCCTACAAAGGGACCCAAATGTGATGGTCTCCCTGTGTTTCTCCTGCTGCTGGATTCATGCAGAGGCTTATGACGTGGGCTCAGTCTGCACAGGCAGTGATGGCTGTGGGGAAACCTGCTGTCACCCAGGGATGGCACTGTCCCTCCGCCCCCTGTGGCACTGATGTCCTCCCCACTCCCTCCCCAGGAGCTGAGAGCTGCTCCAGTAAGCCTAGCCAGCACTAAAACCAAACTCTGCTTTTTCACATCCTGTGTTCCAGTACATGAGAGTGGGCATTGGCTCTCAGGCAACTGTGGTCTCAGTGGATTGTGTTTGTGGTGAGGCACTTGGGATTCCTGATTTCTAGGTCTGGAGCTGCTGTTTGCTTGGTGTGTGGCCTTGGAAGACTCACTTAGCTCTGCAGCACAGCAGTTTTTCCTGCTGTTGGACGGGGAAGTGACACCTGCCAAGCTGCAGCTGGGATAAACAGTAGCATCCCGCTAAGGAATAGAACCTCTTACACTAAGAGGGAAGACACTAAAATAATGTGAATAATAATGTGAATCCTGCAGCAGTTACTTTCTATTCCAGACACAAAGATGGTGTTTTTCTTTGCCAGTTCTTTGAAAAGAAGGTGTGCCATCAAATTGCACCAGCCACTGAAAGTTCATATATTGGCATATTTCTTTCAGGGCAGGCACAGGGCTGATCCAGCTCATAAAAAAGAATTACATTAATGCAGTGTGAGCATAAAGGGGATGAAGCTCCTTGGCTTCCCCTTCCCATCCCTGCAATGCTCAGAGCTGTACTCAGAGGTTAACCTGCTTGAGGGACTCCCAACTCTGTCCAGACCTGGTTCTGGTACTGGGGTGTGCATCATGATGGTGAAGGACCCTTGGGTGTTGGAGCTGCATGCTGTAGTGTTGGGGAAAATGTTACTGAAATCTGTCTGCTCCCTCACTCAAAAAATTTAGGGAAACTAAATTTTTTTGAGACAGCTTCTGAACATCCTACTCAATCACAGACATCATGGTTTCCTTGAGATGATGAGAAGGGCTGTATATGCTGAGTTTTGTGCCTCAGTTTCCCCAGCTGTTAAAATGAAGGTATCTTTTTCATTGCTGTAATGAGAAGGGATGAATTGCTTTCTCATTGCTGTAATGAGAAGGGATGAATTACTGTAGCTCAGACATTGCCTAAACTACATCCCTAGAGGGAAACATCTTTCCCTCTGCATCACCACTACAAATCTGTATGTCCCTATTGTTTGGGCAGCCAAGGGCACCAGCAGTCCTGAATTTCTGCTGTGGGTAGCAGATGGTGCTGCTGTTCCCTGAAGAAATGGACCAAGGGCTGAAGGATCCAGGTTCCTGTTGTGCTTGGCTCTCTCCATACTGTGGCAGTGAGCTCAGCAGAATGCACCATCAGCTGCCACAACAGGAGATCTTTGTAAGGTGTGAAGGCATCAAGCTCAAGAAGTATATGGTAAAACAATACCACATGTTGAATTCACAATAGGAGTAAGTCCATTTTGGCAGAGTCTTCCGCATGAAATCCCCTTTAATTTCAGTAACGTCACAGTCTTGGTCTCAGGGAACCTACAGCAATATATTCTGTGCCATAAATAAATCCACTTGGGGACTAATAAACTAAACTGTTGCTAATTTGTAATGTGCCACTTTTGCAGCAGTATCCAAAATTCATATGCACTAAGATTCCAGGGCTGGAAAGAATGAGGTGGCTTGTCCCTAACCGCTGCTTAACTTTTTAAGTTACACTGGTGAGTCGGGTGCAGTTTGACTTTTAGTGAGACCCCTGGGGAAGCAAGGCCATCTTAGCCTACAGTCTTAAAAAAAGGGCTGTTTAAATAAAAGCATACCTATTAAAAAAAAATACAGGGAAATTATGTCTTTGTGACTGAAGCAGGAACACTTGTGCCATTCAGGGACAACTCTCACACTTCTGACTATCACCGCTGATAAGCACCAGTGACTTTGCCTCAGTGTGCTTTACAGGCACAGGTGGACCCTTTCTATTCATGTCTCTCTGCTTGGGATTATTGCTCAGCTCATGGAGTCCTTTCTGTCTGGATGTGAGCAAAGGGGAGGGTGGCAGTTCAGCAGGGCAGGGTGGTGCTTTCTAGGGTAGTGGATCACAGCTGGTTATTGTTCAGATTGTGGGGGTTCCATGTGTGCCTCCATCTCACTCTTTCGGTCTGTTGTGTCTTCTTGTTGGGGCTGGGTTTAGATTAGGCTCAACATTTTCCAGATATAAAGTAATAATTCAGGAAACCCAGTGATACTGATTGTCCAGGGAAAATCTGTGAGAGCTGTCAGGAGACTGTTTGAATTTTTCCCTTTTGTTGGCACCAAAGAAAGTGATGTTCTCTGTTTTGTCACACTTGAGAGTTGAAAAATCTGCTCTTTCAACTTTCTGGGCTCATATCAACATGAAAGCAAGTGTCAGAGGACTGGGATTTCTCTCAGGACACAACACCTTTTTTCTGACAGCTCTTTGGGTGGTTCATGACTAGGAAGGCATTCAAAGCAAACTCAGCTGTGTATCCTGCTGTTATCAGAAGCATCAAGCTCCTGCATAGCTCTGCCTCCTCCTTGAAAACCCTTTCTGCCCAGAAATGGCCCCATTCTCCCATTCTGTAGATAAAATGTAGCATCTCTCCCGTTGAAGTGGCAGCATCTCCAAAGATGAATTTGATAGATCCTCCTGCACAAGGAAAACCAAGAGTAAATGAATAATCAGATACATTGAGATTCTAGTCTGAATGCTGTGAAAATAAAGATTTTCCAGTTCTGTTCTAAAGGATTTATGGCTTGTCATGGACTTCCTGTGTGGTTCTGGGTAAATGGGTTGCAGTATGTCTCTCTTCTGTGAGAAGGGACCCCAAGATCATGTTTTCAGCCTCATGTTGTCACCAGAAAGGTGTATGGGACAAATGAAGTGTCAGTGGGCTGGTTCCTGCAGATCATAAGGAGTGCACTGGACAGAGCCAGTGAAGCCCCTCGGGGCAGTATCAGCCAGGCACTGAGAGAAACTCTGATAGTGAAGGTCATGTAAGCACTGTACACAAACAAAGCTGACAGCCTGAGCTTCTGCAGTGTTGGTTTTGTTCTGTATCTTCCCTAGATAAGAGCTTGTGCCCTGTTGCTTTGTCCTTGGTACTGTGTGTCAGCCCTGAGATTCTTCACCCTTTGTACAGGGAGGGCTTTGCAGCCTCCCCAAATGCTGAAGGAGACCTCTGGGTGGGACAGTTGCCCACTGTTAGCAGTTTCTCCAATTTGCTGTCTGTAAGTGAATAACTTGCATCGATCTGGAAAACCTTCTTGTATCGTCTATCACGATCCAACTTGATCTTCTCAGAGACAACCCACCAAATGAGGTGGTTCAGCAGATAAACTAGCAGAAGTTTAAGTCCTAATAGGAAGAAGTATTGTTGAGTGTTTATTGCAGGGTCAGGATCTCTCGTATTAATCTTTCCTTCAGCATTGGCAACCCACCCAAAAGTAACATTTAGGAGTTCAGGTATATGGGACCTTTGGGAGCTCACTGAATTCCTGCCTGCCTGCAGAGCTCCCTAACAGGCTGCACAAATGCTCTTAAATGATGATTAAGTCAAGTTACCTCCCTGTGCCATTGTGGCAGGCCAAGGGTTGGCATGTGGACAGCTATTTACATTTTATCTGACATCTAACTTACTGCATCACAGTAATTTCAACTGTGGTTTGCATCAACTGTGGTTTGCATGCTTCACACAAGACTTTTACCCCATTCCTCCCCAAAATGCCTATAAATGATAGCAGGATTTAATGTAGTCCCCACATGAAAATAAATTTGGAGTTGTCCACATCAGCATTTAGTTTGGATTAGGAACTTGCTTTTGAAATCTATCCCTCAGTGTTACCCCTGTTGCACCTTGGTGCTTATTGTGGATTCAACAGACATTCAGTCCATGAGACCAGCATAGTACTAAGCCAAAATAAACCTCCTGAAATGTATGTAATGTTTATGTCAGGCCCTACTCTCCCCTGATCCATTCCTGTCAGGCCACACTACTTGCCAATTTAGCCAATTCAGACTTTGATGTTTTTAGCATTTTCCTCCAACCCCTCCTCCATCTCACTCCTTACAAGAAGCCCTTTTCACTCGGTTTCACTGTAGTCCATGTGAATTGGGGAACTCACAGGGATGGGATTTATTCTCTTGATTAGAAGCTGGGAAGTTGGACCATAAGCTATGGAAAATTGTCATTGTTGACTTTTTTGACTGTTCTTAGCTGACCTAGGCTGACTTGTACCAGCTAAGTCTATTGTAATTTCATTAGCTGTATTTTTGTGTTCACTCCTATTTATCTATCAGTATGTTTTGTCCTAACAGCATTATTGTAAGGCCAAGGGATTATATTATCCAGGCTGTCTGAATTCATCACATCTTGCAATGCTTTTAATTCCTTCCTCATTAGTAAAGGATTGTGAGTGATTAGCTAGAATGTGGTTGCCATGGCCAAAGTAAGAGTTCTTTCTCTGACATTATTTGGTACACTGAGTGGTGGCTTTTTCCTCTCTTTTATCTTCCCTTGCCCTTCTCCTTTACCTTCCCCTTCATTTTCCCTTTCTCCCCTTTTCTTTTTTTACTTTCCCCTTCCTTACTTGCCCTTTTTTCCCTTTTCTTTCTTTCCCCCACAGCCCTTCTCCCTGGTCCTTGCTGGGCTGAAAAGTCACAGAAGCTGTTTTCTGTCAATTTGTTGATATCTTCTTTCCCTCCTAGCCTGGCACAGAACCTGCTTTTGTTAGTTTTCTTTTGAGGAATACATGTGCACTTCAGCATGAGGTCTGGCAACCTTGACCCTCCAGGCATGACTAATTCCCATTTACAAGACCACTACAAAATCCATCAGATCAGAAGTGTCAGGGAGTCAGGAAAAGCCCGGTGTGTAGGGCTGGCTGGAGCTGCTCTCCCTGTGCTGCATGACAGGCTCTCAGTCAGCCAGGCTTGGCTGGGATGAGGTCAAGGAAAAGTGGTGTTGGAAAGAGCAGGAGGTGAAGGGAGCAAAGGAGGGTTTTGCAGGCAGCCAGGGATGGATTAATTCTGCCCTGCTCACTGCCGGACACTTTTCTTTCTTTCTTTCTTTCTTTCTTTTCTTTCTTTCTTTCTTTCTTTCTTTCTTTCTTTCTTTCTTTCTTTCTTTCTTTCTTTCTTTCTTTCTTTCTTTCTTTCTTTCTTTCTTTCTTTCTTTCTTTCTTTCTTTCTTTCTTTCTTTCTTTCTTTCTTTCTTTCTTTCTTTCTTTCTTTCTTTCTTTCTTTCTTTCTTTCTTTCTTTCTTTCTTTCTTTCTTTCTTTCTTTCTTTCTTTCTTTCTTTCTTTCTTTCTTTCTTTCTTTCTTTCTTTCTTTCTTTCTTTCTTTCTTTCTTTCTTTCTTTCTTTCTTTCTTTCTTTCTCTCTTTCTTTCTCTCTTTCTTTCTCTCTTTCTTTCTTTTTCTTTCTCTCTTTCTCTCTTTCTCTCTCTTTCTCTCTTTCTCTCTTTCTTCCTTCCTTCCTTCCTTCCTTCCTTCCTTCCTTCCTTCCTTCCTTCCTTCCTTCCTTCCTTCCTTCCTTCCTTCCTTCCTTCCTTCCTTCCTTCCTTCCTTCCTTCCTTCCTTCCTTCCTTCCTTCCTTCCTTCCTTCCTTCCTTCCTTCCTTCCTTCCTTCCTTCCTTCCTTCCTTCCTTCCTTCCTTCCTTCCTTCCTTCCTTCCTTCCTTCCTTCCTTCCTTCCTCCCTTCCTTCCTCCCTTCCTTCCTCCCTTCCTTCCTCCCTTCCTTCCTCCCTTCCCTCCCTTCCCTCCCTTCCCTCCCTTCCCTCCCTTCCCTCCCTTCTCTCCCTTCCCTCCCTTCCCTCCCTCTCCCTCCCTCTCCCTCCCTTCTTCTTCATTTCAAGTCCCTACTGAGACCCATGGTCAGAGCTCTCATCTGACCACAGGCTGAACAGCAGAACAACTGTAGGGCTGGTTGTGCTAGAAACTTGCCTGATCATGCTTCTAATCCATCCCAAATTCACCTGAAGCCTAAACAACTTTTCTGTTGTTGGGAAGGGCATGGGGAAGCATCATCTCTCCAGGATTTGCATCTCAAGGATGAAGTCCTGTATGGATTCCTTGAGATTTCCCTTCACATCATCTCAGCCTCATCAAACTTGTAGAAACATAATTGTTTGGGGAGCTGTACCCTGTCCATCACCTGTTGTAAGAACAGGCAATAAATACCTGGAACAAAGAGGCTGCAAAACTGACATGGGGACTGATGCAGTCTCATCCCTTCAGGCTTCCACTGCCTCATATACTTTATTTTCAAGGGTAAAGAAATATGATGGAAATCATCCACATACTGCCTGTGGGATAAATGCCCAGTGATGAAAGTGAGAGGGATCCTTTACATATCCTGTACAAATGTGAACAGTAGCCCCAGAGCCTCCTGCTCTGCCTTTTACTGAGAGTTTCCAGTGTTTAGGGTTTAGATTTTTATTTTCCATCTCAGTGTACTTACTCAGAAGTAATAAATAATTTAGATCACAGTCATGGAATGGCTCATTTACGGTTAGATCTGACCATAAGCCTGTGATAAATGGACTTCAATTGAAATGCCAGTGGTTGGGAGAGCAGCAGGCAGTGGCTGCCACTTGAATCCTACACCATCCACATGTTCCAGCTGCAGGGGACCTCATTTCATGGAGAAAATTTAGTGAGGGTTTAGCCTGGCCTCAGAAGCTACATTTAAGAACCCTCACTAAGGAGAAAGATGTCTAGGTAAACAGGACCGAAGGGAATACCTCCAATGCTTATTAAGAAACTTAAAATTAGATCTCATTTTGTTCCTTCAGTTGATCTCTGTAGCATTTAGCAAAGGTAGGACCCTCTTATTTCATGGTGTAATCAATTGAGTGGTGGAGCTTGGTCCAAATCCATCAGTTTAAAAGAGTTACTACTAGATTATACCAGTGAAAACCCAAAAAATATCACCTGTAAATAACTGCTGGAAGGACAAATATTTGAAAACCTCAAGGATATCGAATTCTTATTTACACATCTCAATTTCAACCAAGCCAGTATTGGTCTGAGGTGAGTTTTATTGACAAGAAGCTGCTCCAGTGAAGCAGGTTTCAATTGTCCTTGCTGACAGCAAAGTGAAGATGTGGCTCTGAGCAGTGGGCTCTGCTGAAGTGTGGGTAGTGGCATTTCTTGAAGCTGTTCAAGGAAATGCTGCTGGGTTTTATGTGCCAAGTCCTTACAATTCCCATCTGACCTTGTCATAATCTTCTCATAAAAGGGCTAGATTGTGCTGCACCACAGACCTGGAAGGGCACAGCATTGTTCCCTGGCTGAGTGTCTAGTTCAGAATATGAATTGCCAAGTGTGCTATTATGAATCTGTTATTGTTATGAGTTACCATATTAATCAACAAAGTGATGATACTGGGCAGCAAATTATCTAGAATGTAAGACTCAGTGATTTAGTGCTTGTTAAACCAACTGCTGGAGGAGGATGAGCCTGAGCATGGCCTGCTGCAGGACTTCCTGAGCCTGGCATGGCCATTTCCTACTGAGTAAACACACTTTCTACTGTTAGCCTTCTTTAATTCAAGCCACGTAAGTCTTTTGGGAGGTAGAGGAGAATCCACCAACTGTAGATTTTTTAGAGAAAATAAATAGACTGTAATCTGTTGCAGCACTGTCACATTTCTTTCCATTTAAAACTGGAAAAAGAAAGAGGCTAAAGACAGTTTATTCCTGTTATTATCCCCTGATTTGTTTCTTTCTTTCCTTGCATGTGTGGGTGGGTTAAGGTTTTTGTCTTGCTTTGTTTTGCAGTTTTTTATGACCCACACAGGCTGTGAGGCTGGAGCAATGTTTTAATTTCTGTTTGTAACTGAAACAGGTAGTAAGTGGGTAGGTTATAATTTAGGGAGTAGGTGGAAGATATTGAAACTATATGTTTAAAAATCTAAAAAATGTCCACTGACCACAGTTCCTATGTAGGAGGAGATGTCCTTCCCATCCCTCTCCTCCTCTTATTTCCAAATAGTTTTGCAGAGCAGCTTTGACTAAAGCTTTGCTGAGCTGAAAGTGCCACAGCCTGGGATGATAATAAAAAAGGATGCATGCTGTTATAAACACTCAATTATTTTCCTTCTTTCTTGTGGAGTTGTTATTAAGCCAGGAGGTTCAGAAGTTCAAAAATATAAAGGAATAATTTGTACAAGAAAAGAAAGGAGTCTATTTCACAAGCTATTGATGCTTCCACAGGGAATTAGCAGTAGCTGTTAGAGTAGCTGGGGTCATACAGAGCGGCCATGCATTCTGCTCCCACTTAGGAAACCCCTAATTTTTAACTTTTTCACAGCCACAAGCTTACGTTTCTGGGAATGAAAAGTGGGGGGAATATTTGAGGAGCTCTTATTAAAAAAATAAACTTCAAATGATGATTGACTCCCCTTTTATGTCTCTAGAATGGGGCCCATAAATCTCAACAGTTTTCAATGGCTACTTGTTCCTTTTGGTTGGTGACAACTTTTATTTTAAGCAAGCTCAGTGCTTAAATTAACCCTTGTGTTGACTCAAACCTTCTTGTTCTTGTTTGTCTTTGTTTTACCTCCCACAGATGGAGGAAAGCTTAGCATATGGTAACAGATGCATTCCCGTTTCATGCTTGACATGAAGTGTGCTCATCAGTGGGTCCCTGGGAAAGGGAGCATCCAGAATTCAGGAGATTTGCTTCCAAAGAAAGCACTGAGCTCACAGTTACTGAGAGTCCTCTCTCAGTCTTTATACCAGGCTCCTGATAGGTAGATGAGCACTGAGAGTTTAATTTATTTAAGCACAAATATTCAGATTCACAGGGGGCACTCAGACTTCCAGTCCCACCCAGTATGGATGGGTTCTGGCACTCCTCCTTTGTCGTTCTTTTAATAGCAACTGTAGGGACACAGCTGTCCAGTGCTCCTTGGATCTTGCCTGTGTTTAGAATAAAATTCAACCTTTGCTACCTAGGAAGGAAACGGGATTCATAGGACTCTCAGGCAGCATCAGTCACTGGATTTGCCAGAAGACACAACTGAAAAAGGGTTTGGTGAGGGCCCCATGATGTCCATCAGCCCCCAAGTCTCCCTCACAGGTATGCAGGTCCTGGGAGCCAGGAACATACATATCCCAGTGCCTGCCTGTGTGTGGCCAGCCAAATTTGGAAGCTCTATCTTATATCTTTCTGTCAGTGACCTGTTATACAGTCCTGGGGCCTAATGCTTGTGTCAACAGCAGGTTAGGTTTCATGGCATCCTGAGCAAAGCAAGAATGTCCTGGCTTATATTTGTCTCCCCAGGAGAGGAAGAGGGTGGGAGAAAAGCATTCAGCAGCTACTGGGCAATCTTCTGCCATCTCTTGACAGGTAGTGATATAAATCAGAGCCTTGAGTGGGCTCTGCTTAGATCCCTATCAGCCATGATTAATTCAGTGCTATAGGTGGAAGGATAAACGTGGCTTCCTGTAATCTTAATTGTTTCCACCAGCCTTTGAACTGATGCATCCATCTGGTAGCATTTAGTTGTGACTACAAAGGGTCAAACTCTGCCCAAGACTGCAGAGTAGGCAGCAGGCTCAGTTCTGAAGAATGCCAGTGCCAGCTAGGAGTTGGTCTCTTGGTCAAGCAGTGTAACAGAGGCAAGGGCACTTAAGTCAGTCCTCTGTAGCTGGCTTGCAGTATCATCTGGAAACTTTCAGGTGCCAGAGCATCTAAATTTATTAGCAAAGAGGCTGGCAAAAGGGCCTTAAGAAGTGTAGGGCTGGGCTGGAGCTTTTATTCCGTGCCACAGCACATCTGCTCTGCCATTCCCAATGCTCTTATGAAAAGTCCAAAGAGAAGACAATGGGACTGCTTTTCTTGAGCAACTTTCATTGTAATTGAAAGGGATTTTGTGGATCTTTTCAGATCCTACTATCTTCTTGCATCAGGAATACTTCCCCTCCTCTCAAGACTTTAATGGCTCTTGTCTGTAATCTTTGCAAGTCACTGGCGTATACTCATCCATCTACCTTCAGAGCTCTGCACGAGGCTTGGCTTCACTCTGACATTCTTGTGTACAAAGCATTCCCATGATAATAGCTTGAAAAATGCCATGCTGGTTTTGTCCCCTCTTTAACATTGCAGTATACCTGTGGGAAATTCTGAAAAGGGCAACAGTCTCGCTGTGTTTGGTGGAGGGGGCGTGTTTTGAAAGCAGAAAGATCTCTGGCAAATGCAGCCTGCAAGGAACAGAACCAGCTTATTTCAGCTGACAGCTCTGGAGAAAACCAGCATTGCTAAGTTTCAAGTCAGTGTGGGTAGACACTAATAAGAAAATGTAGGGCTAACAATTCGGAGGGAATAGTTTATTGCTCTTTGGTTAATCCCTTTTCAGTTTCTATCAGCATAGAAAGAGCAGAGCTCGCGGTCATTTGTGCCCAAAGCAAAATGTGATGAAAACAGGCAAACTAAAGTGTAATTTAGCTTCCTAAAAGCAAAGAGGAGAGGTCACCCCATCAGAAAAAAAAGAGTCAGAATTTGCAATTTAAACAAGACTCCACAAAGTCTTTGTCTTAGTAATGCTTGTATCCTAATGCTTTGAATCCAGTAAGTTACCAGAGCTCAGTAAAGCCATGTTTCCTGAGCAACTTCTTTTGC
This sequence comes from Fringilla coelebs, assembly GCF_963513975.1. Lineage (NCBI taxonomy): Eukaryota > Metazoa > Chordata > Aves > Passeriformes > Fringillidae > Fringilla > Fringilla coelebs. The sequence goes on from NC_140067.1 coordinate 7,954,387, forward strand.
AATCTATTCAGTTTTTGCCTCTCTATATAAACTCTCTGACATTTTTCTCCGATGTGTTCATTGTTTGTGCCTTCACTGAATAATTCCAGAGCTTCACCTCATCTCTAAGTGGTCCAGAACATTGGCTACTCAAAATCCAAGCTAAGTTTCTTAGAATTTTATAGTTATATATTAAATTTGAGGAACAATTAAATGGAAAGCATAGCTGCATGTGCACAAAATATAAACATATGGCAAAACTCCCTGCCAAGTGAATTAGTAAAGGATGGTTGGGGCAAGTTAATCTGATCAACTCCCATCTGCAAAGAAATTGGCCTATAAAGCCACCTGAACCTACTCCCCATCCTACCTGGTTTGTGGAAGATAAAAACACCCACAGCAGGAAAGAAATGCACATCAGATATTATCTTCAAAATGAGCTGATCCCCCACAGGTTTTGGAAGATGTAATTTCCTACCCCTTGCACCATCCCCATCTCCTCCTCTGGGACGTGTGGGCAGGATTTCAATGGGTGTCAGTCATCCGGACAATGCTAAATTACACCAGATGAGCCTCCTTGTACTTGTTGGAGTCAGCCTTAGGAAGTGAACTCAAACCTGGAAATAATCCTCTGTGTTCTGCTCAGTACCCACACCACTGCTTTGGAGTTTTTCCTTGGACATCTTCTGTTCTGAGGTTGAATAGTGGACTGAAGCCTCTGATGTCCAGCCCCACTCTCATGATTGTGCAAAAGGCTGTTATCCATCCATATTATTCCAGGGCAAGATCAAAGACATTTGCTTTTGGGAGTTGCTTTTTCTTCCTCATGTTCAATGCCTTCAGTGGCTGTAGGATTTCTGGGAATCTTCTTGCTGAAGCACAGCTGGGGAGGGAAAAACCTGTTGGACATTTATAGAGTGCTTCAGGGGTTGGCAGCACGTAATTGCTTAGTTGTGGTTGTATTTACAGAGCATCAGTATTAAACAGGCAAGGAAAAAGAGGTGGGGGGTGGAAAGAAGGAGTTTATTTGGCTCAAATTCTATGAGTGCATGTAAGGAGTGAGGAGATGCAGCTAAAGGGGCAGAAGGTGAGCCTGAGGCAGATCTCTATCAGGTATTCTCTCTGCTGCTTATGTGCATAGACCAGAATGGTGCCTGAAAACAGTATTAATTACTATTTTTGGTATTTGTTTATGTGAGGAAATATCCCACCTTCAGTAATATATGAAGCTGTGCAAAGAATATTCTTCTACATCCTTTCTTAGTTGGGAGAAAAAAAAGAAAATGAAAGTGCTACTTGAATGAAGTGCTTTCGTCAGAATTTGCCAGTTTAAATAAATGTTTTGCATCAGCATCTGGTTCCTGGCTCTATCCAGGAGAGGAAGAATCTGAGAACACTCTTCTTGGTTTTTTAGCAGCATATCCTCACTGGTAACTGATTTCATAGGTGTTCTCTGACTGGAGTGGAGACTGTTTAGGCTGGGCTTAAAAAACCTTCAAGCAAAAAGATCTTTTAGTTCCAACGATAATAAAAATATAATTATAGTTATCTTTCGAGAGACAGCTATACCCTCCTATAATTCAGAAACAGGAGCATTAGATTGAGGTAGTCAATATATAGTAGAAAATAAAGTGTCTGAATTTATCATTCTGACTTTGAAAGCTAACAGAGAAGTTTGTTGCAAATAATTAATTTTATAATTATCTTCTGTTTTGGCAACTTGACTGTGAATAGATTGCGGTTTCCTTGAAGCTATTTGTTAGCTGAATTTATTTGCTGAATAATTGATGTAAATATCTCAGTGAATAGTAAGTAATTATTCTTGGCCTCTGCTTAATTTGAAGGCAAATGCTTGGCTGCAAGTAGATGATATTAGAAATTTGAGCTGCTGTGATTTGATGGGTAGGTCAACTTTTTTTCCTGGCTAACTGAATTTTGAGTAATTTTTATGTAGACTGCACCAGAGCTGCAACGCTCTGGAGGGGAGCACCAGCTTCAGCCATATTCATGCTTTGATGCAGCAGCTCCCGGAGAGAGAGGCAGCATGAGAGGTGAGCACTGCCCATCACCTGTGCTTTACAAGGTCTGCACTGGAACCCTGACCCTGAGGATGTAACTGTGGATTCCCAGGACAAAGAAGGGCTGTCCTGGTAAGGCCACCCTGTAACAGCTGGCACAGATGGGGTCCCATCATCTGTCCTGGTTAAGGGCATAGATTTGCTCCAGGTGAGGAAGACCCAAAGAGAGCAGCTGCCAGATCAAGCCCTGCGTTTCTTAAGAAACATGGGGTACTCCATGCCTGGTCACTATGTACCCCAATGGCAGAAACATCTTGCATGATAAAATTATTTCATCTTGAGATAATGCTAAGCTAAAGGAAAAAACAACAATTCAAAACAAGTGCTTATCCCTGGTGAGTTCAGCTCCCTGCTACCTCTTGAAGTTTTTCTTTTCTTATGCTGTTTTGAATTGTAATTTTTATTTTTTTTCCCCTTTCCCTGATGGACCTCATGAAGATTCACCCTCCTTCAGATTTAGGACACATTGCCTTTTCTACAGCTGTTAACTGAGTAGTGCTCAAGTGGATACTAGAAAGAGACAATTGTTGCCCCAAAGTGTTTGTCCTTGGCCAGAAGTTGCAGCTCCATCTGGCTCCCTGGAAAGTGCTTCCCTTCCTGTTGGGCTGAGATTTACTCTCCAGGATAGATGTATATTGAAATTGGCACCTGCTTGTGCTGATACCCCAGGCTGGGAGTTGGAAATTCAGGACAGAAAGATCTGTGTCCCCTCCAGCCGTTCTGCTGCAAGAGCAGCAGTTTGGAAAGGAGCCGTGCTGGCATCACGAGGTGTTAAGCTGGGATGGCTGAAGGAGTTAATCTGCTGCCTCACTGTAATATAATAGAAAGAAAAACATGCCTGTGGGGCTAGTCCATTTTACTATGTAGCTTCAGCTGGTAATTAAAAAGCAGCAGTTCAAAATTAAGCAGTAATATGAATAAACCCCAAATTAAATATACCCAGGACAGGTTGCATTTTTCAGTGGGTGGATGCTTAGCATATCATGAAAGTAGACTTTTTTAAAAAAATGTCTCAGGCTGGGTGTCTAAAGCTGGGAGTTCCCCAAACCACCCCAGAGCTTTGCTTTTCTCCATGAGGGTGCCCCTTTCGTTGCAGCTCGCTCGTCACCGGGGCCAACTGGTCCGCCCCACTCAGGGCATGTTCCCACATTCCTTCTGTTACAGTGGAGACAAAAAAAGAAAAATCGAAACCCCAGAAGGGCCCGGTAACAATTTTACTTGTGAGCCAAGCGCAAACGTGGTTTCAGGTTCTTGGGAAGGATTTCACGTGCCCCCTCTGAAGGTGAAGGGACAATGTGCCCATTTAAGGTGGAGAAAAGTGATCATGGGCGCTGCCCTTCGGGCGTCCTGCCAGGCTTCCATTTGGGAGTGAAATTGCTGAGCAAAGCAGCAGGCTGAGAGCTCCTCTCTGCGTAGAGCAGGCAGATGGCTGCTCTTCAGGAGAGCGGTGCAACCAAGCACGGGGATAATTTTGAGGTGAAGGCATGGGGAGCAGGGAGGTGGCTGGGAAGGAGCGATAGGAGAAGAGGTATTTTCATCCACAAGGTCCCCAGCTGGCAGATTTCCAGAAGATGGGAAGTGTTGTCTGAGAAAAGTTCACACTCTGCTCACCTCATTTCTTACATGCTTTCCCAAAGTATCTGCTACCAGATGCTTTTGGGGATGTTGGGCTTATCTGAGCTGACTATTCTTGTTTCAGTGACACCTTTGAGCAACGTGCTGCAGACGCTGCGGCACCTCTGCTGGAACACTGCTCTTCTCCAGAAACCTCCTCACAAACTTCCAGTGCCCGCAGCTCTTGTGTTACGTGGGGAGGTGTGTGGGGCAGGGTTCCCTGACACTGAGGCAGCATTTGGACTTTCTGAATGCAGGGGGTTTTGCTCTTGACTAGTAAGTGATGAGATACCCCCAGAACAGGAATGACAAAGTGGAGCTGGAGGCCAAGCAAGGCTTGCTGGGGTGGTGGCACAGGGGGAAATTGTGGGGACCCAGAGGTGTGCAACGAGCCAGGCTGGCAGCCAGCCCAGGGCAGCAGCTGATGGGCAGCAGCAGATAGGCAGCAGGGCCCTGTCCAGTTTGTCCCACTGGAACATTGCCTGCTTTGTCTGGGTGAGAAATGTCTCTGCCTTCCTCTGTGCCTTTGGGTTTCACATGATCCAGGGCTGGTGCTTTAGACGCCCAGTGTCACACAGTCCATCTCCTTTCTCTTCATGGAGTTGGGTCCACTCACCCCAATTGAGCACTCCAGCCTTTTGCCCTCACAGTGGTCTTTCTGATACCTTTTAGGGGTTGTTTAAAATCAAACCCAGTTGCCTGGAAGACCTGTTACTGCTTCATCACAAATTAACATGAAGGGTGTAAAGAAAGAAGCCGAAGCAAGTTACACCATCATGTCTGACTTGACTAACATGGGATTTTTAGGTTACTGGTCAGCATTTCATATGCAGTATTTTGTTGTTAAGTATGTCCTTTCTTAAAGGTACATAACTGAATAGCTGAGGTGAGTTCTAGGAAGGAGGAATATGCTTTAGAGCCAGTCTGAGTTCCACCTTCCTTCAAGAAGGAAGAGTGCTCTCTCATGCCAGAAGTATGGAGTGTATTATAGTATAAGTTTAAAAAGTGCTTTTAGGACAGAAATTAATTCCATGTCTGTTGTCTTAATGACCTTGTGCAAGACAAGACATGCATCGAAGAGCCCAAACTGTTGCTGTCTTGCCTGTTCTATCACATAACCCACCAGACCCCCAAACTGCTGCTCTCCAGGGTCTCACTGAACCCTGTGCCTGCCCCAGCCCTACTGAAGACAGGAACTTGGAGCAGAAGCAATAGTGTAGTAGGGTCAGCCCAGGAAATGTCATCAACCAGGAGACTCCTTTTCTGGCTTGGGGAACTTAAGGCTGAGACAATGGGGTTCTCATGCACTCTGCAGTGTTTGATGGGTAGAAATTTTCTGTTGGTTATTGATTCAATCAAAACAAAACTAAAATAAAAAACCAAAATTACTTTCACCTGTGCAAGTTCATCATGGGATGTCTGCATTAGGAGAAAAGTCAGGAGGCTGTTGGAGCTTTGGGCATATAGGGCTGAAAACTGGGGCCTCAACGTCCCTGCAGCTTTCCCAGCATCAAGAAAACCAGTCTTAGTCCAGCGGCTGCACATCAGTAGCGTGACGGCTCTGCCCTGGGCCCTACCCCTGTGTCACTGTTGTGGCTGAGCCCTAGGATGGGTGGTGGTTTGGGGTTTCTCCAAGCACCTCAGTCAGATTCAAACTGGTTTATTAAACTGGTTAATTGGCAGTTTGAAAGGGAGGGGGAAAGCAAGGTCCCTGGGTCTCCCTGGTCAGTGCCAAGCCGCAGACTGTTAACTACTCCTGCCTTTCAGAAGCAATAACTGCGGATTTGGGGAACATATGGAACTAACTAGCCGAAAGGCTTTTATGAGCAGCTTTAACAGGGAGCACGGTTTGGGAGTAGAAATTCCAGTGGATGAGTTAATAGTTTCACTTTCCTTAGCTGTCCCTTTATAGGAAAAACAACAACAAAGCTGGGCACGTTCCTCCCACAGCCCTGGCTGTACAATGTGCCAATGCATCCAGGATTTCGTTTGGACACTGGGGGAGTCCTTTAGTAGATCCCCCAGGACCTGTTTTTCCAGAGCTATTTCCTGATGCTGACCTCATTAGGTGAGTTTCACAGCTCACTAATTCCTAGCAATAGTACAAGAGATTCAAGGAAAGGGGAAACCCGTCTTCTGGAAACCAATGGAACTGAACAGACTTGGGCAAGCACATTTATTGCTTTTCATTAATCTGGAAAATCAGGGACTTGCATTTTTCTTTCTTCTACTTTTTTTCCCCCCAAGTAACTATTTTGACCTGAAACTGTATATTTGATTTTCTGTTTGATCAGAGATTAGGATAACTAAGAAAGGAGAACCCCTGCTGAACTGTATATATCTCAATATTTATCTTGCATTTTGTTTTGAACCAAATAGGGGAGTGGGTATTTCTTTTCTGGAATTGCATTCTTGGTACTGACAGGATATAGTCACTCAAACGTTTCCAGTAATGCTTATTTAGTGTTTGCATTGTGGTGGCACATGTCCAAAAGAGAGAGCAAAGGAAAACAATAAGTTGACTGCTCAAAAGCTGACATCATAGTGTGAAATTTAAGTACTTGTTTTTGTGGTATTGTTATTAATCATGGGTCTGTGCAGGGGTCATCCTGCAATTCCAGCTACTGGAGTACTGTGAATGCAAAGCTTGGCCTGGGAGTTTTCCTAGGGTTGCCTTTCATCTTCAAGTCTCCTGTATAGCAAACACACCAGAAGAACACAGCTCCAATTTGTCTTAAGTTTAACAAAAAATGTGTTTCTTGTGTTGTAATTCCTGAATTTGTTGTCTGTTTTATTAGCAATATATTTCATAGGAAGGTTTGGGACCACTCAAGTATTTTATCTGTGAATAAGGTTTTCCTTGTCTTATTTTACAGATGCTTATCAGATGTTCCCACAATTTTTTTTTTTTCATTGTGGCATTATTTGTGGCTTTAGTTAGAAAAATTGAAGAGGAGGTGGACCTGGGAACCTTTCTACTTGATTCCACAGGTGGACAGGTCCACCTGTTCACCACTGATGTAACCAGGAATTATGATGTTTTTGATGAGGGTTAGCTTGGTTTTTGTTTTCTGGGCCTTCTTATGCTCTTCAGCTAGAGACAAATGTACAGCACATGGGTAAGGAGAAATCTGTCTGGCACAGAGGCAGTGATTTCTCCTCCTTAGCTATCACATACAGCACTAACATGGTGCTTGCCTTCTGGAGCCTTCAAATGCTGCTGGCTTGGCATAATAAAAATTGATATGTGAATGGTTTTGAGGGTACCTTGGAACAAATGGCATTTTCATCTAGCTTTTCTCCCAAACCCAAGTTCAAGGAAGAAAATTTTTTCCAGTGGAAAGGCTGGAGTGTTCCTAAGCCCATTCCAAATACACATTTATTCACTTCCCCTCCCTCTTTGAAAAGGTGGCAGTGGTTCTCTAGATCTGTTTCTGTAGGTTAGATTTACTTCTCTAAAAACCAACTCTCATTAAATTATCACATAAAATCAAACCTCCAACCTCACCAATGTGTTTGCAAAACAATATTCAGATGACAACTGCTGATACCAACACTTCTGGGCAGTGCCAGCCTCAAGACCACTGCAGTTGTGTCTGCTTGCTTTATGTGTGGTTTGGAGGTTTTATAATCCTCTATCTTTTTGAAGGTGAAAGTTAAACACCATAAACGTTCAAGTTGATTTATATGGGAGGTTTGCTTTTGCGACCCATTCCTTCTGTTCTTGTGTGACTCCTGGATCTGTGAGAGGGGGAATACTGTGTGAGTGTCAAGGTGATCAGTAAAGCTGTTAGTGAAGGTCTTCACTCATCCATCCCCTTTTCTCTGAGGTCCAAAGGCTGTGCAAAACATCTCCAAAAATGTCTGGACCAGTGGTCCCTGGGACTGTGTAGGACTAGTGGGACCCACTCCCACTGACAGTAAAACAGACTGCCCTGAGGGCTGAACTGGTGTCTCCAAATAAAATCTCTGTGTTGGGGGAATGACACCCCCCAGATTAAAAGGTTGGTCAGTCACAAGCAGTGGGACCAGAGACAGACATGCAAAAATGTCTTCAAAGCACACCAGGGTGAACACCATAAATTGTGTGAATAAAAATGCACTTCCCAAGAGCCAAAGTCATAACTTCCCATTGCTTCCCAGAACAAATCCCGTCTGCTCTGTTTATTAGGTGGGACTGTGTATAGGCAGTCACTCTAAGTGTGTTTATTTTGAACTCATCAGTTGTTCAGTAATCTCAGGCAGCTCTGGGAGATTTAACTCAGATAGAGGATTAGGCTGGGGGTCGTGGGGTCAGTGATATTAAGATAGAGAGAAGGGAAGGGAACAGCATTGTTTTTGTGGCATTATCTGAACAGTAAGGAAAAATAAATTTGGGTTTTAAGCTGGCTTTAAGCTGGCTCTGAAGGAAATGCTCTACAAATCCAGCCAGGAAGCAGGCGATTGTGATGAGACCCCACTTCTCTTTAAATTTGTTTTGAGCCACCCAACCAAAATCCATGGTGGTTATGGCTAGATTAAGCTAGAAATCAGAACATTTTAGAAATTCTCTAGAAATCAGTTAATTTCATATTCAGGTGTTCAAGTTTCTGATTTTAACTTTCCTTCTCAAATAAAATCTCTGGATAGCTTTTGGGGCAGAAGTTTGAACCCAGTGCTGAGCTCCCTACAGTGACAGCAGTGTGCTGGATGGGTTCAGCTGGTGGCCAGCATCACCTCTAGGTCCCAAAGCTGCTCTGGGGCAGAAAGCAGGGAAATGAATGTCCTGGCCCCAATGAAATCTGCCAAAAACTTCAAAATAACTCATTCTCTCTCATTTGGAATCTTTGGTGTCTTATAAGAAGTGAATTGGTATGGTGAACTTCTCTACAGGCTGATTTTTGAGGAACACATAGACAATTTTTTTCAAGATTTCTAACCCCCTGTAAATGGGACTGAAATAATGTAATAGGTTCCAAACTTACTCACAGGAGAGAGACCCACAGCATTAATGCACAGGACTGATCTCCCCAGAATAACAACAGCAACAAAAAAAAACCAAAAAACAAACAAACAAACAAAAAAAAACAACAAAAAAGAGTGAGAGAGATAAAGGGGAGAAAAGGCATTGGGAGTAAAGTAAGTAAGGATTTGTTTATTGCCTTCTTAATATTTTATCATAAAACACACGGTCTTGCCTCAGGGCTTGTTGGTGGTTTGTATATGTGTGTGTGCCTGTGTATATACATATTTTTGTATATAAAAATCCAGTAACATCCATTGTTTAAAAAATCAAAAATGAGAAGGATTTTGCTAAAAGCATTTTGGGAAAACCTCTGCTCTCATTTTTCCTGTCAATGTTTTTCTAAGCTTTTATTTTTATTAGTCAAAATGTTTAGAATCCCCAGGAAATCCTGGGATGAACCATTTCCTCTTCAAGCTGTAGCCCTTAGGGGAAAAAGAAAAAGCTCAGATCCTTTCAAACGTTAGAAATTTTTCAAACTGTGTTTTTTGCATATTTTTTAAATTAGAGAAAAACTAAGTTAGGAAGATGCCTAGCTTCAAGCTGTGGTCCTGGGAAAGCTTGATCTCTTTGTAGAAAAGTCTGAAGAGACTCTTAGATCTGGGCAAGGAAATCTTTTAGGCTTGGCTTTTAATGGAGAACCGATTGCCAAATTGAGGTATAGCAGGTTCAGTTGAGAGATTGTCTTTTTTTTTTTTTTAAAGTAAATTAAAAAGTAGCATTTGGTTTTCCTCAACCCAATTTGTGTATGTTAGTAGGCATGTAACAGCTTTTTATTGAGGCTGTTAGTGCCCTGAAGATCCTTTGTTATTATTAATATTACTAACATTATCAATGTTAGTATTAATAATTAAATATCCGATACCCTTTTTTTACATACATGAGATTTTGCAACTTCCTCTCCTTCACCTTCAGATAAACTTCAATGGGAATCATAATTTTAAACTAAGAAAAACTTCCATCCTGCAAATACATATGTAAATTGCTGATTTTAAGCTCATCTTGGGTTCACTCCTTGAAGTGAGTTCAGTTGCTAAAACTTAAGGAAAGAATTCAGGTCCCAGGCTGGAGCTCAGCAGGGATTACCTTGCTCAGATTTTCAGATGACTGTTATTGTCTGGGAAGGATGGGGCACTGCTGTAATAAATAAGAAAAGCTTAAAAAGTGGTGAAATATGAGACTGAGGGGTGCAGGAGTCTTTTCATGAAAAATCACACATCAATATAATTTTTCAGAAGTCTGAATTCGCAGTCACCACATTCCACTTTATTTTAGGAAAAGTGTGTTTGTTTATTTATATAGTTCATGACAAAAGTCTTCACTGCTGTTCTTCTGATTTATTCATCTTCTTTTTATCAAGTTTCTTCAGAAGGTTCTTTGAAAGCAGAACATGTAAAGCCCAGACTTGGTGGTTCAATGACTGGTGTATATTACTCCTCCAGTCTGTCACAAATCTAAAAAGCTTTTGGTAGTTCATGTGAAACTTAGTGGTCCTTTTTTAATTTGGTTTTATTTAGTTCTTTGCTTCTGGGGTGTGGGGAGTTTTTTGTGGCAGGGAGCTTTTTGTTTGTTTGCTTGGAGTTTTTTTCAGGCTTTGTTTGGTCAATTCAAGGGGAAAAAATTCTAATATTTAAGGATGGGGTTTTTTTGGTTACCCAAAATTGCACAGTAAATAGTGCTTCTGCTTTTTTGGGTTTTTTTCGGGTTTGGGATGGGGATACTGGACCAGTCTGCTGGGACAGTGTTAAAGATCTCTGTCTCTGTTCTTACTTTGCAAATGGGTGGGTGAAGGAGGAAAGACAAAAGGAGGGAGACTAATAATGAATTTCCTAAAGTTTCTGTTATTCCAAGCATGCACAAAGTTCCAATACAACACAATTGACTTCAGAAGTTCAAAAGATTTTTTTCTCAAAAACATTTCAACTGAGTTTGGGCTTTGGATTTAAACTAGGGCAGAGGGGACAGTCAGAAGCACTAGACCTTTTCTCATTTAGGGGAGTTTCCATTCCAGTGTCTGTCATTAAGCAAATTAACCAGCACAGAGAGCCCAAGAGTTCTGAGACTGTGACCTCTGAGCAATGGCTATCTGTTGTGAAGTTATACGCTATGGAGAATATTATAAGGTCTTGCAGCACCTGAATGCTTTTCCATTTGGGAATGCCTAAAGACCATCCCTTGTTACTGTGGGTCAGAATGGATAAAGAGAATAGACTTCAAGTGGAGGAAAGTCTTTCAAAGTTTTTTCCTTTAGTCTTTGTTGTTTTGATTCTTACTATATTTAACTTTTTCTCTTTTTTCCTGCCTGTGTTTCTGCAGGTGCTGTTTGCTCTAAACCAGACTCTGCTCCAACACGAAAGCCTTCGAGCAGGGAGTTTGCAGGCCCCTTACACCACTGAGGATCTCATCAAGCACTACAACTGTGGAGACCTGAATGCTGTGATATTCAACCATGACACTTCTCAGGTGAGCAGAATTGTTCCAGATGGGCCAGAGAATTGAGGAAAAATCAGCTGCTTTAATAGCAATATCCCAGTCATCACTTCATATTCTGATCCCTCTTTCCCCTCTTCCTTTTAATGCCCTGTGTTTTCTTTCCGCACGTGCCTCATTTGCCTGGTGAGAGAGTGGAATTTCCCTGGTTTTGCTCAGGCTCTGGGGAATCATAGAATGGTTTAGGTTCAAAAAGACCTCCAAGATCATTGAATTAACTGCTAAGCCAGCACTGCCAAGTCCACAGCTAAACCGTGTGCCCAAGCACCACATCCACACATCTTTTAAAAACCTCCTGGGATGGTGACTCCAACACTTCTTTGAGCAGTCTGTTCCAATGCTTGACAGCCCTTCTGATGAATAAATTTTTCCTAATGTCCAATCCAAACCTCCCCTAGTGCCACTTGAGGCTGTTTCCTCTTGTCCTATTGCTTGTTACTAGGAACAAGGAATGGACTGCCTGGAAAACTTTCCAAGGGATGTTCTTGAAAAAAGGTTAATTCTGGATGTTTGGGGCTGTTGAATGCAGACTCCTCATTAAGGGTGGAGAAGGAATCTTTGTAATTTTTGAGCATATATATGAAGAGGAAGTGGACCTTATGTAAATACTGTGTAAAGTAAATAACCTCTCAAACATGTCATAATTCAATAATTCTGTGTGTGTCTCAGACAGCCCTTCAGCCTCTGTTTATCTTAGTTATCCAAAGCTATTAAAAACTCTCAAGGGAGCAGAAATCTGCTTTCCAGACCAGTCTGATGCTTCATGGCAAACTGAGATTCCTCTTTCTCCTTTCCAGTTAATTCTATGAAAACTTAGTCTTTGGATGTCATCTCCAACATCTCCTGTTTTTGATCAGTATTCCCAGATTCCAGTCTCAGGTGCAGTGACTCACTTGGGGCAAACCTGTGTAAATTTGACAGCCACACTATTGTATGTCTCTTGCCAGTGAAAGAATTAAATCATGATAGCAGTCCATGATAGCAAATGCAAGTCAAGGAGGGCTATGTGACTTCCAGAGAGAGCTGAGGCAAGGTAAGGTCAGTCTGTGGATTGGAGCAGAGGTCTCTCAGACATTTTTATCTTGCCATCACTATCTTGGATTGCACAGGGCTCTGTGGGTCACTTGTTTCTCAGCAGAACAGCTGGGCAAGCAAGTGGGGCCCCAACATGGGATAAAACCCCTTTGGTGTCCCAGTTAACTCAGTCCTAGAAAATGAAGCATTGTTTTAGCATGACTGAGCAGGACATACCAGGCTGGTTAACGTGGCAGCACTGAACACAAGAGTGTGTCATACCAAAGCTGCCAGAGCTGTTCATTCTGGTCAGCCTTGCACTGAAAAGTAAGGGGAGAAAGCAGCTTGGGTAGGAATATGTCTTTAAAGATGGGGAATATCAGTTGGACCAGGTAGAAAGCTCATGACTTTGGAGGTTCCTGGAGAAGTCAGTGATTATAGCTATGCCTGAAATTTTGAGGCACAGCACACATGATAAAGAAGGAATTAACAAGCGAGACGTAGTGGAATATTTGCCATGGATGCTATAAAAGTACTGCTGGTAGTCAAACCCCATGAAGACAGTCCTGGTGTCACCTTTTCATCTCCACCAGTGTAATTTCTCCTAATAAGTAAAGCCTTTGTCCCTAAGATGAGTTGTGGTCATTCACAGCAGTTGTATGGACTCAGGGACACCTCTGATTTATTGAAACATTGTCCTGTAACAGACCTGTGGGTTAGACTTGAGAGGAGCCGTTTGCTGTAAAAACTTCTTTATTCCTGCAAATTATTGGATTAAGTGTGAGTTTCAAAACAGTGTTAAAGACAGAAGAAAGAAGCCAACAACCAGTCAGAGTTCAAGCACTGGTGTTAGTCATGGTCCCAGAGTGCACGCAGTTGATGGAGATTATAACGCTTACAGGGCATGGAAAATTAAAATCCCTCTATGTATACTGGTCCCTGCAGAACTCTAAATATTGTGCAGTACTGTTGGGTAAAGAGTTTTTTTGTTTGGTAGTGTTTTTTTAAACCAACTCTATACCATTTATTTTAACTGCAAGCAGAACAAAATAGAAAATTAAAACGTAAAATAAACTCCCTATTCAAGTCAGGCTTTGCCAGTTGGGGTCATTCCAAAGTTTGTTCTCTGTGGTTTTTTGCAAGGATGAAAGACTTTGTCATGGAGAGTTTTTGCCATTTGCTTACCAAATTAGATTAGCCTGACTCAGATATTGCACATGAAAGATTCCCTGTGGGATCTCTCTCTGGAGACATTAAATGTAGACACAGGGATTTATCATGCGCAGAGCCTGTTGCAGTTCAGGGCAGCTACCCATGCCAGTCTTGGGACTAGAGTGCCACAGTAATTTTAGAAGGTGTGTCCCTTCTTGCATGATATCCAGCTGCTGGCCCAGCTCTTTAGAGGCCTGATAAGAGTTGAAGAGTTGGTACTGTTAACACAACCTTGAAATACCCCATGGAAGGGAACAAAAGATCAGGAATGGGGTTGTAATCAACACACATGTGAATGCTGGAGGGCAGGGAATTCAGCTACATCTGGGGCAGCTCAGGAGAACTGCAGAAAGGTGGGACTCACTCTTTGAGGACTAATTTGGGATGCTGTTTAAGCTTATTCATGTCTGCTTGTCCCTTGAAGGTTATCAGGAGCTGCAGAATAAAGGTAAACTGTCCATCAGTTGGCTCAGTTCAGAGCTGATGGTTGAGGTGGCTGTAATGGACTGGGAAGGAGGTGACGAAGTCCAAGGTCACTGTGGGGACAATAGCAGGGAGAGGGAGAGTATTTATGTGGGTGCAGTAACTTCCTAAATGCCTCCAGTGGGACTCTTCAGAGATGAAGTAGCTTCAGTAGCTGTCTGCAAGATGCTGAGGTGCCTTTAGTGAAAAAAATCATCTTGGAGCAGAAAGGACCAGAAGAGGCAATACTGGCACTGTTGACCTGACATGTTACAGATAAGTTCCTTGAGCCTCTTCTGCCTCCCCAAGAGAATTTGGGAAGTGTCAGGTTTCCTGCACATTCCTGAGTCCTGCAGCATTTGGGAGGAGAGGGCGGAGTCCTTCTGGGACCAACACTGTGCCGAGGGGGTGCACAGACAGGATGGTGCTGGGAGGAAAAGTGCAAGGGAAGGTACTTCCTAGTCAGAGAGGTTTTAGGTCACAGGACATCTCCTTTGTCACCCATGGGTAGGGACAGGACTACCCCAGGGAGATGCTGCTCACCTTGGGCTGGGGAAATGCAGCTTAGCCAGGGTGCCCAGAATGAAGGGGTGTGAGCAGGACCCCATGTCCCTGACTCCTTCCTTTCTCAGAGCCATCAGCCCTAATGAGAGCAGAGGAGTAAACAAATCCTTCTCAGTTTCAGTGGGTTTTTAAAATTTTATTTTAATTAAGAACAGTGAAAGAGGAAACACCTCTGCTTTCCTGTGGTTATACTGCATTCATCATTCCTCTCCCTCTCAGTTTTTTTCTTTTAACTTAGTTTGCAAGCAGCATTTTTCCAAATGTAAAAATCCTTATTCAAACTTAGTGAAATTTTATGGGGGTGAGTCTAATAAGTTAGACTATGACCCAAAAGTGCAGTAGGAAACATCTCTCTTTTTTCAATAGCCTTCTTTAAACACTTGATTCTCTTGTGACTTTTGCAATCAAGAGGCTTATGTTGAGGCTTCTGGGCAGAGAGTCAAAATGATACCAAAGAGAAAGTATTCTAAGCTAAAGATAGGATGGGTGTATTTTCTGCTCTTTCTCCAGACTATTTTTCCCCTTGAAGAAGTCAGCTTCTTTCTCTGTTTTGTAAATGTTCCCTAAAAGCAAAAATAGATTGGATTGAATTAGATCAGTAGTTTTAACTTCTGTCTGAAGCTCTCACCAGGGAATTGAGGTCAGTGTGTTCAGAAGTATTAAAATGCAAAAAATCTGTTAGTTCAAAATTAGAAAATTTTCTCTCTCCAAATGAAGCTTTTTTTTACCTGAGACAGCTGAGAAATTGTCTAATGACCCGAAGCCTCCATGAAGAAAAAGTAAGGTGCAGAACAATTTATTGTGTGGGGTTTTTTGCACCAGTTCCTTCCTGTGGTCAGTTTTGAGTTATTCAGTTTTTAAGGACAGTTCTGTAAAGCAAATTCATCTTTGGCAGCATTGAATTAGCTTGTTCTATGTTTCTTTGTACCCTTATATACTCTTTATTAAGAGGAAAATTGAAAATCCAAGGCTTAGATTTTTGTCCTTCAGCCTTTCCCAAAAATTGTGCCTGTGGTCTCCAGCCATTGTCTCTCATCTTCTGTCCCCAGACATTCTCCTGACCTGAGGAGAGGCTCCTGTCCCAGGAGAAGATGGTTTTTCCTTTCTCATTGCTGATCTAGCCTGTCAGAGACCTGCAGCTTTGCTGATCACTTTGTAGACAATTTATACTGGCCCAACTACCCAGGTTTCATATTTACTATTTTCCTGTCTCATTTAAGGTAAACAGCATGGGGCAAGAGTCGTACCTGACACTTCCAAAGCATCTTTCATCCAGGAAGCCTTTATGGTTTGTGTGTTAGGTTGTATCGAGAGCCCACTGAAGTAAAGGAGAATATTTCCATGCCTTCAGTACACTTTGTATTCATGCAGCAGGCCCAGCCATCAGTGGGTATCAAAGTGAATAAATCAAGTGAGTGACTAAACCATTTTATAGGCTTTGTGCTCAGCATAAAGATCTTCTCATTGACAGCAGGTGTAAGGTCTTGACTTCATCCCACACAGTTAAACAAGCTGTGCAGTGAAGTTGTTTGGTGGTCACCACAGCTTACAGACAGCTCTCAAGCCCTTCCAGGTGCTGTGCCTCCTCCTTCAAGCTGTGTCCGTCAGAAACAACCAAGCTTTTTGGATACCTTATCAAATGATGCCATCCATATCTCAAGTTGTCTCTGCAGTTTGAAATGCCCTGGGTGGATTTAGATAGTGAGTGTTGCCTTCTGAAAAGCATATGATGATCTTGATAACATGACATTAGAGATTCATAAACTAAGCCTGTGTCAGTATCAGTCTCCCTAAACTAAAGAAGAAAATGTTTAGTGCCTCACTTCACAAGGTACTTGCTGTTTATAAATCACCAGGTTGTGTTACATACCCCTTTAAAAATGTTATCATTCTTCGCTGAGACCTGTCCTTTAAAATTTAGGAGTCCTGATAATTCTAATTACATCATTAACTTGCCCCATTGTCATTTTGGATAAAATACAACTGGATTTCTGGCTCACTTCTCAAATCAATGAGAACTATCTGTGGAATGCTCCAGCTTCAGTAACTGCAGAAACACACAGCTGAGACCATTAGGTAGAGTGTTGAATGACAAGCAGACCTAATTTGTCCAAGGAATGGAGTTTTATCTAGTGCAGAGGAAGATAAATCCACGAACTGAAGGCACAGCTATTGCAATGCTCTGGAAGCATCTTATCGTTCTCAGCCCTAACAAAGTGCAGGCGAGCTGGCACAGCCTCTCGTTCTTCCAGGGAAAATGATTGTGGCCTTTCCAGAAAAGCCAGTGCAAGGCTGTCTCCAGCACCAGGGGAGCCATCCCACGAGTTTCCCATTGTGAGTCCAGGCAGAGGGTCGGTCACGCTTCAGGAGTGTTTGGCAGGAGGACGCTGATGGCAGTCCTGATGCCAGGTGACACAAGTGCTCAGTGCTGCCTGTGCCCACAGCCAGCACAGCCTCTCCCCCACCTTCTGCTCTCTGGAGATGCTGCTGCAGAGGAGCTGCCTTCCCATAGCTCAGAAGAGCTCTTGCTCTGCTGTGGTGGGATCATAATTTCTTTCCACTTGCACCTGAGTTACGGCCCCGTGTTTTGGTACACTGGGAGCATTTGGAAGTGAACGAAAAAACAGGAGTGTAGCCAAAATTTTCAGAGTCTAATTTTCATATTATGTCAGAACAGGATTCCAGATTGGAGCAATATTGTATTTTGGCTTATGTGTTTCAGAAAATTGGTTGCAGATCCAGATTGAGAGTGAAGTCTACTTGTTGATGACAGTGCTGGGGAAAACATTGCAAAGATTGTTTTTTTATTAACAATCTGGAACATGCCCAGATAATTTTCATGCTACAGGTTTTGATAATAGGTTGTTCTTGCTTGAAAATTTTCATTACATCTTTGCATTTGGAGTTGTTTTACCTTGGAAATTCTTTCCCTCCTTGTTCCATGAAGAAAGCAATGTGAGAGAGAAAGACAGAGTCATGGAGAAATTGGAACAAGACATTTAAAAGCTAAGATTTTTCTTTCAGACTGCTGCATTATTAGAAAAAGAACATATTCACCTACAGAAAAGGGCTGATTTACATTAAAACATTTAGGGATTGTTGACTGTCTGTATTTATTAGTATGGGAATAGACTATAAATGAGTATGAAAGAGTGATTGGTAAAAAATATTTGGAGTTGAAGGTGCTTCTTTCTGTGCAGTGCTTTATGTTTGCTGTAAAGCATTTACTTTCCCTTCTTTTTAAAGAGCTGGTTTATGAAGTGTTTTTTGGAAATACTTGTTAAAGAGAAATGAAAAAGACTTGTTGGTATTTTAAATAGTATCTTGTTGGTTGAATGTACAAAGTGCTTTATTTTCTTCTTCTTTTATCTAGAAGGTATATTTGCTCCTCGTTATGACAGTGAGGGGGAGAAAAGTGGGACAAGGGGGCAGCTTGATTGGTTTGGCAGGGCTTGGCAGGATTAATGTTAGACATTATTGAAAGGACTGTGTTCTTGGGTACCCCTGGACACAACATTTCCTCACCTGACACTGTTAGTGTGCATTACCAAATAGTGAATGCCATAGATTAGGTGTCTCCAGTGTAAAAAAGCTCTCTGATGGTGACTTCAGACATAGACCTTCTAAACCCAAAGGCTTGCAGAGTTCTACCAGCTTGGATGCAAAGAAATCCATATCAGAGGTAACTTAATATGAATTATTCCTTATTTTTCCCATCATTCGTCCTTGTTCCACTCCTAAAGGCTTTCTTGGAGATGTTCTCCATCTTTTCATCTGGTACGAGACCTCTGAAGTGACCCCATCTTAAAGAAAGTTAAAATCAGTTGAAAAGCTATAATCCAGTTTGTTTCAGATGCCAGCATAACTAGAAAGCTGGTTGGACTGGGAGAAGCCTGGACTTTCTCCAGGACCAAACAGGAAGGCAAAGCCACCTCTGCCGTGCGCTCCCTTGAGGGTCAGCTCCAGAGGTCCCATGTCCAGCTCAGCTGCTGTGGTGTTACGAACCAGATTTCTGCTCCTTGCTAAGTTATGTGATATTGTGCAAATCATATATTTTGGATCAGACTCGCCTCAGGTTAAAATAATATTGCAAATTTCACATACACATTTGAGCTTTTCCTGGAATCTCACTAAATGGGGATGGAAAGAAACTCATTGAGGAGCCCTGAACAGCACATATCCAAGACAACCAAACCTGAGTTTGTACCCACTGCTAACTAACTGTTTTCCCACTGTGTAACAGAAGACAAAATGAAAAATACCTTTGGAAAAAGAATTGCAGTTCTTTAATAAACCAACCCCAAACCCAAACCTTCTGGCCCCATTTTTTTCACTTTATTGCCCTGCTTTGCCCTTTGATCAGTGTCTTTACTTGGGTGTCATGGCAATATAATAGGTGATGGTTTTAGTGTCTGAACAGAAAAAAAAATATTCTTTGTCAAAGAAAAGAAAGCATTTGGAAGGGAAATAGAAAAACTTGAACTTTTCCATATGTTTGCAAGCTCGTGAAAGCTGGCCTCAAAAAAATCCCAATGTTAAAGGATTTTAAGTGTGGCAGGAGTATCATTAGGTTGTTAAGATTTACCCTCCCCTCTGAAACCCAAACCTTTATTTGCATACACTGCAGGCTTGTCATCCTTAGTCAATTAATGAGCAGGTCCCTGTAATCTGGTCCTAAATATACTCCACATAGTTGGGTGAAGCTTGCAGAAAGGGGGCCGGGATCATTGTTCTGACTCTGTTTTGTTAAGATTTCTTTAATCAAAACATTCATTCAGATAGAGGCCGGCTGCATATTTTGGCATCGGGACCAAGGGGGAGCAGGGACGAGGTTGGGGTGGAGAGGGAGGCCTTGGAGGAGGGGTTGGTGTTGCTTGCTTCTTCTTTTCCTTTTTTTTCCCAAGTGCTTGGAAAGCAGCTATTTAACTGGTGTGGAAAAACAAATAGAAAACATACATGGAGGTCATGACTTCTCAGGGATTTGTTGAAAGTCTTTTTTAACAGGGATAGAAGTATCACCCCCCAAGCTGTGAGTGTGTGAGACTCACAGCCCATCCTTGTGGCCTTTCTGCCTTTTTTTTTTTTTTTTTTTTTAAACATGGTTTCTTTTGGCCCAAATGGACAGAGAAGGTAGAGCTAGGCAGGACACACAGCTGTTGTTTGGCTAGGTGCCACCTGGAAGAAGAGCCCTGGCAGGATGGGTTTGGTGCTCCCAGGGAGGGTGTCCATGCAGGTGCAGCAGGGGCTGAAACTGCAGATACTGGGGTGTCCAAGGGCTGCAGCCCACCCTGCCTGCAGGCAGCTTTACACTCAGGCCAGCAATGACTCCTGCAGCTTTTGTGTCACCTGCAGAGCTGTTTTTTGAATCGTTCACTGTCCGTAGAGACTTCAATGGCATTCAGCCAGCTCTTCCCCTCCACATCTTCTCCTAATTGTAATTTTCCTGCATTTACAAGTTTAGATGCTCCAGTGGCCCCTGAGGTAGATCTGAGGTAGCCAGTTTGAAACACACTCAAGTTGCCACAGCATGTTGAGGGGTATCCCACTAGCTTTAAGTCAGAGAGGCCAGTTACAGAAATCTCACTAATTTGAACTGTGGTGTAACTGCAGCATCTATGGACCATGAGCACAGATGGGAGGTCGGCAGGGATTAGCTCATGGCCAGAAGTGGCTCCCCAGAGTTGGTCCCAAGAAATGTTCTTGCTTGTGTTCTTCACTTCCCTTCAAGCAAAAAGTACTTCTGCATTTTTCCTCCCTCCAGCTCTGGAAAAGGGAAAGAAGGGATGGAACTGAACTTTACTTCAAACATGAAAGACTCCTTTTACAGTCCACTCAGACTTCTAATATATTACTTTAAATTTTAGTGCTTAAGAGAAAGCCATAATGGGTTAATCACATGCTCAAACTGGAGACTGCTCCTTCCTAGTTTCCCTTTTCCATAACAGGCTGGAAGCTTATCTTCTTGGCAGCTGCCAGCTTTGGGCTTTGTGTTAAATCAGATTAACCTGACACTCCCTACTTGGCCATTGCTGGTCTCCCTCCCTCCCAAGGAAGCTTGGGAGTGCTGGAGGAAAACCAGTTGAGTTGGCAGCATCTTTTGCTTTTGTGGCAGCCACGTCCTCCTTGTGGAGATACTTGTTCTCACAGCCCATTCACTTTGCACTATTTCAATCCTTCCTATCAGAGGCTGCAGTAAGAGGATATTACTCTCTCAGATGCCAGAAGGGTCCATAAATCAGAGGAAAACAGGTGTCTTCCAAGTCCAGAGCAGTATATTTTGCAGCCCTGCAGTAAAAGCCACAATGCCTTGTCAAGGCTGGTTAACAGGAGGGTATCCTCCCTTCATAAAGGAATGATAACTAGATCTCAGATGTCAGCCTGTGACCCAAGAAGGGCTGGTGTGAATTTAGGGCTGTTCAGTTTGCTGGAGGAGCCAGTGGGTGTTGGGATGCTGTTCTGGCTCCTTGGCAGCCCCCATAAGCTGCCTGTCAACTCTTGAGATCCTTATCTTTCATAGTGCTGTCAACTGTATAAAGGTTCCTGACCTGCATGGTGTAGGGAAAATCCTTCAAAGCGGGATCCCTTACTTGTCTTCTGGCCTCTGCCCACATAAAGCTCATAAACCAGAAGACTAATAAAGAGAACCCAATTTTTATCACTTTTTAAAAAAATTAATGCAGTTGTCGTGATCTGGGAATAACTCCCTGCTCACAACTGGAGATAAGGATTACGAGTGTGGAGGCAGAGCCCTCTTCTCAGGGAGGGATGGATGGGGTTTGCATTTAGGTGCTGGACTGGAACTCTGAAAGCTGATTGCCAGCTCCATGTCCTGTCATAGCTGTCCCTTTTGACCTTGGGTGTGCTGCCTTCTGTTTTCTGTATTTAGCTGTGAACCCTCTGGGGGGAGAAGGAGAAATAAGGAAATAAGGCATTTGTTTTATTAAGACATTCTCCTGAAACTGACAGTAAGGATGCTGTACATGCAGCATCATCTGAAGTTTGGATATTTCTCAGGAGATGAGGCTGGAAATCCTTGAGTCCTCTGCTGATTAGGACAGTGGGAGAGAGGAGTCTCAAAAGCCTGGAGGATTGACCAAGATACAGGAAGATAATTGCTGAGGAGGTTTTAGGATCACGGTGTGTTTCATGGCAGGGGCTGGCTTCCCATTTCCCTATCTCAGCTTCCTCTTCTCCATCTGCAAGTAGAATTATGGCTGAAGATCACCTCTGCCCACAAACAGGTGAAGAAAGGCACACAGCTCTTTATTCCATTGTTGGTAATGTTGTTTTTTGATTGACATAACATTACAACTTGAATGCACATTCCAGAAATAGTCTCATCACTGGAACACAGCAAGGCTAAACAAGGTTATCAGAGGATTGGGAAATGTAGTGCATAGGAGTAGGAATGATAACACTGTTACTCCACATATGATAATGATTTGATACTGGACTGAGTCTAGAGCAGTTCCACTGTAGATAATAAATCCAAAGTAAAAAAAAAAAATTAATCAAAGATGATGGTGCTTATGTGTGTCCAGAAAAAAATATTTGCAGATAGATATTCACAACTCTGGCATTGTGCCTCTGCCCAGAATATTTGTCCAAATATTAAAAAATAGTAAATTTAAAAAATGGACTTTTAATGTAGTCCTGTGTCCATGAATTTTCAGCTGAACTTTGGCAGTAAGCCCTAAATGTGATAAAAGACTCTGCATCAATATATTTTGCTTTTCTCTTTTTTTTTGGTCTTTTCTTTCTCCCTGTCTCTACAGACAAAGCTGAAAGCACAGCATAGATCTTGAGTTATGGCTGGTGCATTTTTCTAAGCTAAAGTATCTTGTTAGCTCTTATGCTAATGATTGCAGCAGAATCCAAGCCTCTGTGGAAATTTATGGGAAGAGAGGTTACTGCTGAGAATTTTGTTGGACTTCGGGTCTTCCTTTGGGTCCCTCCA
Organism: Fringilla coelebs; assembly: GCF_963513975.1. Taxonomy (NCBI): domain Eukaryota; kingdom Metazoa; phylum Chordata; class Aves; order Passeriformes; family Fringillidae; genus Fringilla; species Fringilla coelebs. Next base: position 7,976,759 of record NC_140067.1, read on the forward strand.
GAGCTAGACTGAGCCAGTGCCTTGTATGTAACATCAAGGTAGAAAGTCTTTTTAGAAAGTCTCTGTCCCCATTTTACAGATGGACTTTTGAGACGCAGGAGGAATAAAGCCAAATGCTTCAAAGACACTTAGTGGAGGTTAAGTGCTGAGTTTCCTTTGAAGGTTTAAACCCAAATGACATGCTTGTGATCATGTAAGAGATTTGTATCACCCATGGGAGCAGAACCATTTTTTCAGGGTAGTGTCATAACCACTCCACAATCCTTCCTCTTTCTTCTCCCTAAAGCTCCCACTGACTTCAAAGGTGAAGAATTATGGCCCACATCCCACAGCACTGTGAGCTCAGACGTGTGTACAGAGCTTTATCCACACATATATTCCATCAGGGACACTGACTCAAGTAAAACTACACAGACAGTGGGGAAGGGAAGAAATTTTTGCAAGGCTGGGATTTCTTTTTTTTTCCTCATAGTCCCTTTCTTTAACCTTAAGAGTTTAACTAAGAAATGCAGGGTGTACCTAATGACTGAGTTTGTGGTCCATCTGTACTGTCCAGAGGAAAGCTGTAACCTGAAGGAACTGGCAATAGAAAAAAGGAGTGCTACCTTATTAAGTAAAACAAAATATTCTTTATTTTGAATGCCTCAGTGAGATACGTTATTGAGTTTCCACTAGAATTATGTATAAATATGAGTTGGTTGGGTTCTCAGAAAACTGCACAGCTTGCAGAGACTGGATGTAAAGAATCTATTTATCTCTTGTTATGTGCATGTGCTAGAAGTGAGCACGCCCCAGGTGATGCAGTTTTCTCCTGATCCAGCTGTTACACTCCTAGGTGAATAGCAAAATTAGGAGTTTAGATTTTTCAATGGACACATAATCCACTCCATTGTACATTTAAACACTGGTAGCAATATTCAGGTATTATTAGATCAGTCCCTCACCCAGAGGCACAGCAAATGTCTCAATCATTCACTCTCAGCTCAAAACCAGCAGATTCATATATTTAAAATGTTAAAATTAATTTTTTCACAGAATGGAAACAAAATAAAAGTAGAAGGGGGAAGGGACATCCTTTTGGTGCATATTTAGCCCATCCTTTTAAAATAACAGCTCTTCTCTTTTCCAGAAAACCCCCCAAACTTAAATTCTGGGTCCAGTTAAGAGTTTCCTAATTGTGTGTGACTGTTTCTTGACTTCCTGATCCCTGTCTGGTTTAAGGGTTTCTTAAATCAACAGGAGCAGCTGTCTCCCTGAAGCCAGGCATGGTGTGTGTCACTGACTGTGGAAAAGACCTGGATACAGGGAGGAGCAGAGGTGATTAATGGGGCAAGTGTCACAGCTCAGACTGTGGTTGCACTACTGTGTAGGGGCATACTTACTGCAGTCATTTATCTTCTGTCCTCTGCCACACACACACTGAAACACACGTGCAGATTTTATTTTTGCCAGGCGTCAGAAATGCAGGAGTGCACACAGTGCAGCAGGACCTGTAGCTGATGCTGTGCCTCTCTAGGTGATGCTTTCCTTTGTCTTGTTCCTTGGGCAAGCAAAAGAAAGATTGACAAAACCCAGTCCTTGGTTTTATCTCTCTGCCATTGGCAAACTTTTCCCCACAGACGAGAAGGAAAAAAAGGGAAGGGGGGGAAAAGGGCAAGTAAATGTCTCTGGTTTGTGTACTGTATTTTAGGTTAGATAAAGAGAAGGAACAAACTATAGGTTAAATGTGGATGTAAGATTGCAAGTGATGGAGTTGTACAAGGAGGTGAAATGTGCTTCCCTTCTTGGCAAAGACCTTATACATTATCTGGCTTTTGGGTATCTAGACCTCCATCACCAGCGAGATGCACAAAGCTGCTTGATTCCCCAGCATTGCTGCTCCTGCTTGTGTAGGAGCAGGTTGTGCTCAGAGGCAAGGCTGTACCTTGCTTTCCCCAAAGCATCTCAAGTGATTCAAAACCAGGTCCCAGCCTTCACTTCCTTCAACCAGAAGCAAGAAAGAAAAGACTTCTCTTATGTGGGTGTTGAGCCTTCAGATGCTTCCACAAAATGTCACCTTCCACTTCAGTGCCTGAAGGTTTCCCTGACTCCTCCCTGAGAGCCCCAGTATAGAAGAGATGCAAATGTTTGTGATATCTCCATGGACTAATTGATTTGCAGCTTTGCATAACAGGGGTTCTGCAAGTATAAAATGGCTGCTCATTCGTCAGACTTGATTCCTGAAATACGAATCTCTCCCTGTTTTTCTCCAGGAATGGAAGCCACTGTGTCCTTTGCTGCTGTAGCCAGCAGCATTTTATCTCTTTGACACCATCAGTCTGCTTCTCCATCCCTTTGAGACAAACACCTATTCTTGCCAGACACGAGGGAACTTCCCTGGGCTTTCACAGGAAATTGGTGTCTCCAAGAGGTTTGACTTAATGGGACTTATTATTTGTTGAGTGCTGGCTCAGGGCTAAACTGAGAACAAGGTGCAAAGTACTTGCATGCTCTGAGGAGGTCACAGGTTACACTGGTGATGCCAAGCGTGCTGGAAAGCCTGGAGGAAGGAATGACTCAGGGTAATGTGTCTGAACCCTTAATGAAGGACGTGCTGTGAGGAGCATGGTGATTTGGCAAAGTAGGTTGAGAAGCAGTTTGGAAAATCAAAGGTCCAGCTGGTCTGTGAGACCCAACAGGCTGGGGCAGGGTCTCTTACATGGAGTGTTATCTCCATCCCCTTAGGATCCCCTGGTTCAGGAGATGTGGTCCCCTTTTCTGTCTCACTCCACTAGGAACGGCCTTTAGCGTGAATCCAGAGTGAAGTGTAGACTCATCCTGCATAATGCATGGTGAGAAATCTCTGCTGCTTAGTCCCTCACACATATTAGGAGTGATGCAGATCAGGCTGCCATGAAAAATTTTTAAGGAGAGTCACTGGGAAGATGGAAGTCAGTTTTTCTCCCTAAGAGTTGCTGAAAACTTTTGGAGAAGCAATATAAGCAAAGAGGGTGGGAAGAGACAAAAATTATTGTGATAAAACCATGTGAGCAAGTGGAACGGGAAGAGGTGGGCTGAAAAACAAAAAACAAAGGCAAGTTTTAGAAAATAAGTACAAGAATTTTGTATAGTAGAAAACCAGAGATGGAATTAACCCAAGTAACAGAGTCACTGTAGCAAGTGTTTCAGCACAGCGAGTGAGGGATGTGCATGCAATGTCATTACCACTGACTCAGATTAACACTGGAAATCCTGGCAGCTTTACATGTACCCAGGGACTCAGAAATCTGAACCTGGGGTTTGCAGCTTAAGCTGATTTCCAGTGGTGAGGCACAGAAAATCACCAGAAAGTGCTTGGATCCTGTTAGCAGTCATCAAACACTGCCCCCTTACAGCTCTTCTCTCTGCAGGGCCCATGGGCTCCCAAACCCTTGTGGTGGGCCTGGGACTTTCACTGTTTCAGAACAAGTTGTTGTCCTAATAATCAGAGATTTATGGCTTATCTGTCCATTACATCTTGGATCTTGGCTCATTCCTGGGTCTGCTGCCCTGACCAAAGTCCTAGAGCTTTCAGCCTTTCTGCTGTGTCTCTGAACATCTCTCCTCATAAAAGCAGGGACTGAAGGAGCAGTTCTTGTGGAAGTCACTTCCTCTGATATATCAGGAATGTTCCAGGGATTTATGTGTTTCAATGCATGGTCCTGTCTGGTGAGACCTTATAGCATGTAAAGATAAGGGGGTTTACCCTGTATCCATCTTCCTGTGTCTGCATTTGCTATCCTTTCCTCTTGTTAAACTGTTAGGTTCTTAAAAAGCCACAGATTCAAGCCAAATCTTACAGTCCTTGCTTAGTTCATGGTGACCTCAGCTGAGAACAGATCACAGGAATTTGGTATTAAACAGCCAATGGTTTTTTTTGAACAAGCAGAGAATAAAGGTCCAAGTAACTCACCCAAATGTAGCACCTGAAACTACATTTTCACGAAGGGACAGAGAAAAATCAAAATTAACTATAGTTTCCTTTAGTGAAATACTAGATTCACTTTTTTTTTAAAGAGAGTATATTCATTGGGAATTTCTTTTCTTCTTTTTTTTTTTTTCTGAGTTTCTAACAACCTCCCATGCTCTGATCCTCTAGTGGCTTTTTGTGTAATAGTGGTGCTCAGGTGGCTTAAAGAAGGCTGGATTAAAACATACAGGGTTTTGTGGGTTCCTTAACCAATGTCACCTGGCCTATGGCTTCTCTCTCTGTTTCAGGTGCCAAACTTCATCAACACAACACTCCCACCCCACGAGCAGGTGACAGCTCAGGAAATAGACAGCTACTTCAGGCAGGAGCTCATCTACAAAAGGAATGAGAGGATGGGAAGAAGAGTGATGTCACTTTTAAGGGAGAACAGAGACAAGAGCTTCTTCTTTGCCTTTGGAGCAGGTATGGCATGATTTTTTTTCTGTTTTACTCTGTTACTGTGATTGGAAGTAAAGTGTTTGGAATGCTTTAGGTCTCAGCCTGTGGGAAAATTTCTTACAAGGCTTAAGCCTTTGAAGCAGAAATACCTTTGTTTGTCCAGACCCACTTCTAAAATGGAGTGAATTGTTGCAGGAGGTGGGTCTAGGTCCAGGCAGGCTGCACACAGACTGCACTTACTTTGTTTTCCATCTGGCTGTGGAAATGTGAAGCTGTAAGCACTTTTCGTGCCATTGGGTTTGTTCCCTTTTCAGACCTGTGGGCTACTTGGCCACAGGTGTAGAAGATGGTTCAGTTGCCTTTGAATCTGTAAGCCCAGGTGGTGGTGGCAGTGAGTGGCAGAACACAAACCCTTTGGTGGCACAGGCACATGTGTGTGGCTCCAGCACTGGCCCAGGATTTTAAACCTTCTGGCGTTGCTGCAGTTAAACCTCTTGATAGGCGACTGAGCTGCTTTGGTGCTGTGTCCGTACAGAGTGGCTGGTTTGGGGCTTTGCACAAGTGCATGAGTTGTGTGTGTAGCTAAATACCAGTATTTTAAACCATTGAGTAAAATTCCAAAGTGTCCCTCTTCCTGTTATGTGCTATCCCTGAAGTCTGCAGAACAAAGATGTCTGCAGTACTTCTGTGAGCCTGTGACAATACATGCTACTGTTGTCTCCCTTTTTTAATTTCTTTTCCCTTGTCCAAAGGAATTCACATTTATGGCTGATAAGAGTAACCATTCAGGTCCCAGCTCAGCAGAATCCTGAGCACCAGCTTAAGTGTCTTTTTGAGCTCCCTCAACCTCAAGGCAGGCTGAGATTGCTTTGTCGAGAACCAATCTGCTCCTCCTGCTCCCTCTCCTTGGCAATTTCTCATTTTTGACAGAACTTTGCTTCTCATCCCATGGCTCTCGCTATGAACTTTGGCAACAACTCACCTTTCGCTCCTCACTTCAGTGGGAATTTTGATTAAAGACTGTGGGTTTTAGCAGAGACACGTGCATTTTGATGTATTTATTTTTTGAGTGTATCCGGACTGAATTTTCCCAAGCTTATTTAATCTCAGGCTTGGCTGATATTTCTGGCCAAGAAGTTTTGCTTAACTGTTTTTACAGTAGGAAAATATATCATGATGGCTCATAATTGGACAGGCATTCATAAAAACCAGCCTGTCTAACCCAAGGAGTGAGGTTTATCGGAGATTATTGAACATGATGGCTTAGATAACAGTTTCCAGTTTTGGAAATCCCTTAACCAGTACATAAATGGAGCTGAGAGGATAAACTAGGCATCACTGCCCACTTGTAGTACTCTACACCTAGTCCACAGACCATGGACTAGGTGGGTCATGGATCCAACTCATTGCAGCTGTTGGCTTGTGCTAATAACAGAGCTGAAATTAAGCCAATGGATGCTAATTCCATGTTACATGGCACTTCTAATTTATGGGAGGTTTGAGCTTTCTTCCCCTGTCCCCATCAGAGGGCACCTACCTGAAACTCCCAGGGAGCATCCCTTGGGAAAGCTGGCTCCTGAAGAGCAAGTCTGATTTTTTCTTTTAGGCCCATTTCTGGTGATGTTGAAAACTGCCTTTGTTGCTGGGTTGTTTTGTTTCCCCAGCACTGAGCATGGCAGGACAGAACAGACACGCGGGTTCATTGAAAACTGGGATGTGGGAGATGCCGAGGAAAGCTTTTTGTTTTGGGTTCTTTGTTCCAGCCTCCCTTTGGCTTTTCTCACCAAATTGGGCCATCCCTGCAGGCTATCCCTGCCTTAACTACAATTAATTCCTTCTTTCTTCTCTGGGATGTTTTTTTCTTCATGCAGAGAACACTAAGAATATTAATTTTTTTCAATGCCAAAACTTTTATGTGACCAAAGTGCAGGCAAGTTCATTTCCTCTTATGATTCAACTGCAATTTTTTTTCCTGAAGGATTTTTGTTTCCTCTTTTCCTCCCATGCACTGAATTTGAAGAGTGGGTTTTACTGATAAATCTTTTATTTTGCATCCTTATATCCAGTTCTTTTATTTTGAGATATTTCTTTGGTATGTGCTTGAGTCATGGATTCAAATTGTTTTATAAAACTTTGAGGATTTGGTTTTGCCTTTTATAAAAGTAAAGGATGTTTTTGATGAAATTTGAGGCTTTCACATATTCCCATGAATTCTGAAGTGCAAAATTTTAGGAATGCGCTTTCAGTTAGGATAGGCATAATAGAATCTGTGGGAGTTTATGTGCTCCCAGAGCAATGCAATTTAAGATTCTGCATCTCTAAGACTGTCATGATGAAGGGGAAATAATTTGAAAAAAAATATTCTGGACAATGTGCTTCAGAAGATATTGCCCTCTATGCCAAGCATGATCTCTGCATTAATCCCTTAATTCTGAGGATATTGGTAATAATGAATGAATAGTAATCAAATTATATATGTGTGTTATTAATTGTTTTCCAAATTTCATAATCTGCATCAAAGTTTCTGGAAAAGGAAGAATCTGATAAAACTATGCTGCAGAATAAAATCATGAAAATAAGTATTTTCCTAGGTAAGAAAATAAGCCTGTTATGAGAAAAGCACCATGGAAACACTTCAACAAATGCATTTTTACAGACCAGGTCTGCTCTAGGTGGGAGCCCCAAGCCCTGCAGGATGATTTGTGTGGACTCAGAGTTGTCCTGTTGCTCCCAGGTATAACTGGAGCCAAGGAGCTGGGAAGTAGAATCTCTCCCAGAAAACAGCCCTCCTGAGGCAGAGCCCTGCCTGTTGCTCTGTGGCTCCCTGCAGGGAGCTGTACCTTGTGGATGCTGCTGTAGAGAGGTGGTACCTGGCTTTTGCACAGCTGCATGCAGCAACTGAGGCTCTGCTGCTCTCTTGGAGCATCATCCTCAGCTTATTGTAAGATTCCAGTGCCGTGGATGGGTAGTTCTGTAGCATCTAATAATTAATTAGTGTAATAAGCTTGACTAAGGCAGAAGGCACCACGCTGGTGTCTTTGCAAATTTCAGTCAGGTTTGGTTCAGTGTATCCTGCTCCATGACTGTAGAACCAAAAAAAAAACGGAAAAAAACCCAAACAAATCCAGTGAGTGGCTTCAAATGAAAAATAAGATTATGATATCCTGGCAGCCTGGTGGGGCAAGAATCTGGTGCTACTGAGCTGGAGGATGCAGGTGTCTGGTTTTTTGGTTAAAAAAATGGGCATCTGTGGAAAACAAAATTTTTCTGTTTTCTTCTGGAAAAACCAAGTCCATTTTTGCAGATGTCAGTCAAAATTCCAGGTGCTTGGGTGTCATTTCTCTCCTGTAAACTGGGATTCCCACTAAAATTTCACTATGTGCCACTTGGAGCTGTGCTGCAGGGACCTTGTGGTGCATCATAGGAGTGCTGGTTCTGCATCTGGCCTGTAACAGCGTGAGGCTGTGAAACATCCTACAGACAAATCCTGGGGACAAAGGAGTAGGCAGGGGACAGACATTTGAATATCCAAGCAAGCTGAGATAAAACAGTTTTTCTTAAATTGAAGCAAAGTTTTTTTATGCTGCTGAAAGATGGGGGGTTTTGTTCCAGTCAAGAGTATTAAAACAAACAAAAAAAAATTACACAATTCTAAAAGGAACTTCTCAGTTTTCTGTCATTCTTAAAAATAAAAAATAGACTTTTCAATAGTTTTCTGCCTTTTCCGTCTTCCATGACTTTACTGACTATTTAAATGTGTTGAAGTAATTCAGACTTTTAATTTATTTCTTTATAAAACACGTAGAAGTGAAAATAGCAATTTTTTTTCTTTCTACTTTAATTTCTTTCTCTTCTCCAAGAAAAATACAGGCTCTGGGTAAAAGAGACCCAGCTCTGTACCTAGTTCTGTGGACTTTGTTCCACTCCTGCCAGTGTTTACCATGTTCAGACTTAATGTGAAAATCTCACCATACCTGTATTCACAGTAACTGTACCCTAGGAATGAAACAGAAGTTATTGTTTGTGCAGTTAAATGATGTTTTTCATTTAATGGACAGGGTAACTTTTCCCTTTGAATGAATAAAGATAGCTAAATAGAGCACTTCCAACTAAAATTTGTGCATTTGCTTGGGGTTTGTGTTTTGAAAATCATGATGATTTACTTGGAATTATTGATCTATAATAACAGTGAAGTGCCTTAGACATCATTTATACAGACAATTTATAAAGGTCTATTTACAGTCAAGAAAGAGACACACAGCCAAGAGCACACGGGCTGTTAAAAAGAGTTAATATTTTGGCAGCTAAGACCATACACATGAAGTCAATGTTTAAGAAAAAAAACCACTCTGGCTTATTTCATTTTTATGGGCAAATAATTTTCAAGTAACACTTATGATAACAGATGGATAAATTTATGTCTGCAGTTAATTTGAACGATAATTTCCTTAGGATGTTTTACTTGCATTTTTTTACTCTCTTTCTTTTATGAGAGCTGTCAGTTTTGTAGCTGAGAGTTGGATTTACTGCTTCAGAAATTCAGATGCTGCTCCAGTTCACAATGTTTATTAGCAGCCAAATCAGTAGGCTTTAAGGCAGTGGGTTTTGTTGCTTTAAATAATAAATATATCATAGAGAATATTCTTTTGCTGAGACAGAGTTGAAATGCAAATACCATAGCATCTCCCACAGCAAGGGGGGAAGCAAATTGTCTCTGGACCAGAGCTCTGGGGTGGAGGAGAGCACATGTTAAACCATCCCACCAGCCTCCACAACAGCTGAGAGGCCAGAGAGGACCCAGCTGTTGTCTGTGGTGTGGTGGAAGCCAGCTTGCCCACAGCTCCTGATGAAGCTAGTGATAACAGATCTGTTTGTGTGACAGTCAGAGCACCCTTGCACATCTGCAGGCTCAGGTGACTGAGTTTATTTATATTTGTTGATGGATTAGGTATTTCTGAGATGTTCTGCAAGAAAATAAATACAGGCTTTGCTGTAGATGTCTCTGTGCTGCCATGAAAGCAGAAGACTCCATCCCAGAGTAGCAACGGCAGAAGTAGAATTTGATCATTTCCATGCTCAAAACAGGTGAATTCCCTGCCTGTCCTTCAGAGTTCTCTCACTCATCACTGGATGGGCAGCATCATCAGGAATGATTCTGATCCTCATAAATTAGAATGTTAGCAGGAATTATTGAATAGTTTGGGTTGAAAGAAACCTTTAAAGGTCATCTAATCCAAGCTCTCAAACAGCAGTTACTTGCTTCCAAAGTAAATGTTCTCTGGTGGTTCTTCATACTGGGGCTCAGAAGTGGGGTGCACTCTGTTTTCAGTAGGAAAAGAGAGAATTATGCAACTTTTCTATAGGATGGAACTGGTTCGAGAACACAAGAACATAAAATCTCTTCATTGTAGTCCTCAGCTCCAGCTCTTCCCCTTTTGTCCTCTCTGCAGAGGATTCCCAAGGGAATGTCAGCGCACGTCATTTTAGATACTTGGTGTACCAAAGACAGAAGCAGGCTCAGCCTTCACCTCCTGCAATGAGCAGGCGTTACAGACATCTCCAAAGTGACTCAGGTCTGCAGTGGTCTTGATCACCTCAGAGATGTTGTTATTTTTCTCTGAAAACTGAAGCATTCCTGAGGAGATATCCAGATGATGTAGCCTGAGCATGCTTCATCAACAGGTAGTGAGCTGACCACAAATGAGCTGGAATGTAATGGATGTTGAATTTTGGGGGAAGGGGCCAGAGGACAGGTGGCAGTGGGATTTTGTTTGAGAACCGTATTTCTACTTAGTAGTTTGGAAAAGGAAAGGAGGTGATGGATACTATGAGCAACTACAACTCAACTAATTAAAATCCTGAGAGCCTTTGTGAAAGCCATTAGCACCTGCCATGGGATCTGGCATTGGGGTTCACACATGTTACTTGGAAGTGGTTTTTCAGGAGGGAAGTGCCTTGAGGCCACTGTCCAACTGCACACTGAGGGATGGGGATTTACAGATGTTGAATATGCAAATAGCTGCTTTGCACTCCCAACTGAGGCAGTATTCAGTGCAAATCAGGCACCAGCACCAATGTTGTGTCACTGGGAACCAACTCATTGGAAGTCTGGTCCTCTCCCCACCAGGATTGTGGAGCTCTTTACGATTTTCACTCGTCATCTCAGATCCTGTGTGGAACACAAAAGAAAAAAAAGGAGGGGATAAAAAGAAAAAAGAAAGCACTTGCATGCTGGAGTATAAAGAGACTTTATCCCCCAGGTCAGGCGTCCTGATCCAATGCTGATTAGTGGTGCTACTGACATCACCAGCACAGTTCATCAATGGGGTTGTCTCAGTGGAGCAAGAAGTTGGCGACCAGGAGATTGAACTTGGCCAGCCTACAAAAGAGAAGAAAAGGGTGAATTAACAGTTTGCAGATGCTAGAATTCCCTCTGCTCATGTTTATTTGGGCATCCAGATGCTTGTAGTGAGGTCAGCCTGTTTTTGTGTATGGATTTCTTTCACTATTAGTTTTTAAGGCAAAGTATCACTTTGCTTTTAGAAATAGACTTTCATGCTAATTTTGACCAAAACCATGCAACTGACTCACTTAAAAGTCTTCATTAAACAGGCAATGCCTGATTCTCTTTTCAGACACTCTTTTGTAAATCAGGAGATACTCCACTGGGGAAAAGCTTGTTCCAAGTGAAAATCCAGCCTGCAGCCTTTAAGAAAAAGAAAAAAAAAATCAAGGGAACTTTTTCATGTACACTGATCTTGTATAATACAGGGGTTTTGAAATCCCTGAATATTTGCTTTTCACCTGAAGCTTAAATCGGCAAAGAGCACCTCAGTTAAGGAGGCCAAAATAAACCTGCCTGCACTACCCTTTTGTGAAAAGGGAACTTTTGTTCTGAAGGCTCATTCCCGTAATTCTGCTTTGAGAAACTCCTGTTGTATAACAAGATATTAATTGTAGAAACACAGCATGGCCTATCCAATGGTGAGAGCTGTCTTGAGGCCTCTGTCACCTGTACCAGCTGAGGAAGGCAAGACACGTAGCAGGTGAAAGAAAAGACTCCAGTATTTGAGGTTGCAATTTGTTTTTTTCCCTGGTATGTCATCACCTAAACTGTTGAGGTAAGCTGGGCAAGCCCTGGACTGTGTTTGGTGGTCTGGTGGAGAATTGATTGTGCTCAGCAGGGAGTCCTGTCTGGCTGCTGCCCACCTTTGCTTTCATTGTTGCTCCACTGATGGTGTGTGCAACCCCAAATCCTGGTCTTTTTTGCCAGTTGCAGATATTCAAACAAATGCTGAAAGCAACTAAAATGAGCCTTGCAAACTGTGGTGTGTACATTCACCAGCTCTGGTGTAATTTTGCCCATGATGAATGGGGAAAGTTGCCTGTGCACTGTAGGATTTGGGTTTAAAGAAGCACATACATTAATGTCAGCTCCTCATATCATATTTTTTATTATGTCTGTGCCAAGTTCTACTGTATGAGTCTAATTCTGTCTCTCTGTTCTCAAAGGAAAGAAAACTCTATTGGCCCTTCCTGCACTGTAATAGAAGGATTTTGGTTATATCCTTACTGTATTTCTCTTCAACATTTGAGATGTAAAAATGTAGACATAATTTGAGAAATTTTCTATTCATAACTGAAGAGGCATGAGAGGCTCAGGCACTCTGCTGAACAGGAATGGGCTTAAGCATGGGATGAAATACTTTTTCACCCACACACACACGCAACAGCTTGCTGTGGATTCACAGGCCACCCTGTAAGCTCTCAGGAGACCAGGCAGAGCTCCCATATAACTCTGGGTTTCATAATGGGAGTGTTGAAATCAATATATGGATGCCAGACAATTCATCACTTCCCATCCCAAAACTCAGCTGAAAATTCCCATCCAGCTCTAACGGTGCTGTTGGGAAGATTTTAAAAGAGCAGTGAGGTGAACCCAAGGACTGGCAACCTTCCTCTAACACTGAGGTTTCTGTGGGATGCTCTGTGAAAGGCAAGCAGATTGCAAAGGACCCAAGGATCTTGCCTCAGCTGGGATACCTTTGTGTGCTGCCTGCACTGATTAAAATGTCTGCACCCAAGCTTTAGTCCCCTGCAGTCTGGTGTTGTCCCAGAGCAGAAGAAAATCTGGTTACTCCTTTTGCTTGAATTCAGAGCCTGGAGTGCAAGCAAAGATCCTTCAGTGGTGTTTCAAATTAATGCAAGTTGATGGGGTTGGCCTGAGTTCACGTTCCTTTCGTCTGCCCCTCCTGCCTGGGTGCGTACTCCGGAGGAGGAGAGGGATGTCCCAAGGCATCCTGGACCACCATAGCTGAATTCCCTGCAGCTCCACTCTTGGAGCCTCCAGCTGTTGGAGCAAAAGCTGGAAAGGGAATTTAGTAAAGCCAGGAATTTAGGAACCAGTTTGTACTGCTTGTGGTGTTGGTCTCTTAGAAGTTCTGACCAGTTTTAGAGCCAAGTTGCAGGAGGACTGCATTTGGAGAAGAACCAGTGGTAGTCTTGGTGCCCTGGAAAGGCAGGGCACAACTGTTGGCTGGAGTCAGTTGTTTTGCAAAAGCGGATTTGAAGCTGAAAGCTTTAGAAAGCCTGTCTGTAATTTATGTGGATTTCTTGAGGATTTTTACTGGTATGGAAACTGGGACTGGAAATCTCATTAAACTGGGCGTTCTTGTGAGAGTTTCAGGTTTTCTTAGTCATGGTTGTGCCAGGAATATCATCAGAGAAAACTTGCTGAGAAAGGATTTATGGATTTGGGATCAGATCCTATTCTCACAGAATTAATGGTAGTTCTGCAACTGACATCAAGGTGACTGGCATGTGCACCTGGATGAGACGTTATTTATTTGTCATTCCAGGTCCTTAATCTAGACTGCTACTTTCACATCAATACCTTCTTTATAAGCCTATTAAATACCAGTTCCATTGTTATTTTCTCTGGTAGATCAGAAGAGATGTGTCAAGGAAAAGAAAATGTATGCGCAGTATACCTCTGCCCAAAAACAATATTTAAACATCAGAAATGTAAAGTGAAGGTAGAATTACTTAGAGGGGCAGAAGGGAAATAATTAAAACTCCAGCCGGCAAGACGAGATGTCGTAAACTTCAATTATTCACCTCTCTTAGACATTCAAAACACAAACTCTGCCACCGTTCAAGCATTTTATAGAGGCCTGCAGAAAGAAACAGAGGTCTCTTGGACAAAATTGCTCTGGTGGCAACTGAAACTGGGCTCAAGCCCAAGTCCAATAGCTGAGCTGCCATCTGAAACTGGAAAGCGTTCGGGTTCGTGCCTGAATCTCAGTTCCCTTTCTGCTCTCTTCAGTAGAAAACCAATCTGGACTGGACTGATGGGGAGTGAGAAGAAACTTCAATCTGTGGAAGAGTGTTGCTGTTTCAAATTGGTTTTTGGAGAGATTGCTCACAAAACTGGAAAATATGGTAATTCTTGGCAAAAATGGACTGACTTGGAGGTAGACAAGCCCTTCTTCCTAAAGAGTTGTGAACTGAAATATAGCAAAATATAGTTTCAGATTGACCAGGCTTTGCCCCCAGTCAACCTCCAGGCAGGCAGTGGGATGAAGAGGTAGGTGAACAAGCAAAAAGCCAGATGGATCTACCTTGGAACTTCTAGTTTGCAAGAGATAATCAATGAGACCTACCAAATGCTTTGACTTAGATACAGTTTTGCTCATCGCCAATTACTCTGCCAGAGAACTTCCAAACACCTTTTTAATCTAAACACATTTTGGTGAAGTTCAGGTTTGGAATTCTCTGTAAGAAAAGTGAAATCTCCCATCATTTTCCTGGAATAATGTTGCAGAACTGAAACCTATGTGACTTGTATTTAAATTAATAACTTAAGTCTTTTTTAGTATTTTTCTGTACTTTATTATGGGAAATACCTTAAATACTGAGGTTTGCAAACTTTTTAAAATAGTATTTATACACTGGAGGTAAATGGAGAGAAAAATCAAATGCCACCACTGGGTTAACTCAGTATGAAATTCAGCACCAGTTTTCAGTATTTATACAGAATTCACATTCACTTTGTGTTTTTCCTTGAGGTGTTTGAGGTACAGTGAAACTGCTGTGAGGTTCTTATCACTTAGCGATCTGGTCTGGTTCCAGTTGAAAATTCTGCAGTACCTCTCACTGGGAGGATTGGTTTAAAAGGAACAGAGATCTGCCAAAGAAATAAAGACTTCATTATTGACATCAATGCTATTTTTAATCTGGTTTCCTAAGGAAATGAGGCTTAGGCAATGGCAGTGTTTGTGAGTATGTGTGTGTGTATGTATAGGTGTGTGTGACTATGTCCTTCGCCCTCATAAATTTTTCATCTGTTGGCTGATTATAACCAAACCTGACAGATGGCTGAGTCTCCAAGATAATAAGTTCTTGCATGCTTCAGGAAAATAAGTGATTGGATAGAAGAAAAAGACATTCATAGTGTGCATCCACTGAAAGGGCACAGCATGAGCTCAACTTTTATTAGAGCTCAGAAAGTCCCAATGGGAGAGGGAGGTGAGCCACTTCCCCATAGACAACAGCATTTTTCTGGTTCCTCTGCATGGGGCAGGGTTTGGTGTGTAGTAAATAGATGAGACATGGCATGGCTTAAATGTAATGATGATGTTTACAGCAAAGTTATTATTTAGAGTATCTGAGGAGCCACATTACCTCTGGGCTGCCCTCTAATGAGGTGTTCGTTCTCAAGGCCAGAGCAATAGCAGGGAGCAAGTTAATAAATGTGACTGAGGCATGGCTCCAGGACTCTATAAACCTAATGAGTCGTGGGCACTCAAACTGTGCAGCCTCACTACAGCTAATTGGCCAAGTGTGCCATCAACCATGCCCAGAAATGTTCTTAAGTGGACAAGGGGTGAAAAGAGCATCAGAAACTCCTGTGAGTCCAGGAGGCAGCCTGGGGCAGCATTCCTGTGTGCAGAGTTCAGGAACACTTTCCCCAGAACCAAGGTCATTCCCTTGAGAGCTGAAGCAGCTCACTGGCAGTGAGGAACAAAACTAAGAAACAAAGAAAATAGTAAAGCATGACCAAAAGGAAAGGGGTTTGCAACTTTAGCTTATCGGACTAGGGCATGGTTGTCACGTAGCAGTTGGAGAAGATGCTCCAAACACATTGTGATGAGCAGAGTACTTGAAACCTTTCCAAAGAAAAATACAGATGGGGATCAGAAAAGCCAAGCCAGGGTTAGTGCTTAATTTTACTTGTTTTTGCTTGAGATTGAAAATTATGTATTTAGTATCTTGGTAACAGTGACAGCTGTTGGGGTGGGACTCTCCCTCTTGAACTCAAGGTGTCTGAAAGTTCAGTGTGTGTTCTGCATAAGACCATCAGTTCCTTTGAAACTCTCAGAGGACAGATCCTCCCACTTACCTCAGATGCATATTTTAAGATGGAATGAATTGCCCTCTGGAGATATCTTTCCACTGACCATAGAGGAAACCTAAAAAACTGGCCTCCAACAGATGCCTGACTTTCAGATGAGTGGGATTTATTGAACCCTGAGAGTAGGAGTCAAGAATTCAGGGTGTTCTGTCCTTACCTCCACCTGACCTTGAACAAGCTGCTCGGTGCGCTGAGCACTCCCTGAGCAACATTTTGTATTGCTGCCAATGATAGAACATTGTTAGCCCACAGGCAAATCTGCAAGCAGAAGATTGACACAAGATTGGTTTTTATCATGCCTTGGAGAGCATCTTGGTGTGGTCTCAAGGGAAAAAGAAATTCCTTGGTGGCCAGCTCTGGAAAACTCATCCAGGGCTAGGTTTCTTGGAGGTGGGAGAAGGAGCTGTAACAACCGACCATGTGCAACTTTGGCATCCTGTCATGTGATATGGTTGAAGCCCAAGGTTCACCAAACATTTTGTCCACTGTGCAGATGTCCCTTTGAACCCCAGTGCTCAAACCAAACTCCCCATCTCTGTGGTTGCATGGAAGAGGTGCATTTGGATATGCAGAAGTGTAAAGAGTTTCCATCGTTCCTCTCCTCTTGGCTTGAGGGAAGAAAAGCCACTTCAGTGCAGTCATTCACAGCCTGGTCTGCCTGGAGACAGAACTACAGACAGGAGAGCAGGCCTCATTTCTGTTCATCAGGCATGGTTATCCCTTCTGCAAGGGAAGAAGCAAGCAGTCAAAACAAAATAAAAAAATTGGCATCCTATGTTTCTGATTTTTTGCTGTTCTCTTACAGCCAGGCCAAATCTGTGTAAATGCTGTCAGTGAGGAGTGTTTTGGACTTGGCAACCCTTTAAAAAAGCCTTCTGATATCTTAGTTTTTTGCATGCAAGACTTAGAGACAAATAAGAAGGCTTGTGGGTGGGTTTTCTGTTTTGTTATTTTAGCATTATGGAGAGACTCACCAGATAGTCTCCCCTGTGGGGTCACTCACCAGGTCTGAAGTATTTACTCAGCATTTCTCTGGAACACCAGCATCTTAGAAGTTGTCTTCCTGAATTTACATTCCCAATTCAATCATCTCCCACACAATAAAAGCCCCAGTGTTGGCTTCATTTTAAGTCCTGCTCCACACAGCGCTCCCGTCAAAAGGGAGCCCTTGGTCCTGGCGCTTTTGTTTTCCTTCAGACCTGCCAATCACCCCGCTTGCCTTTGCCCAAAGTTTGTTGTCTTTGCAGTTGGTCCCAGCGTGAGCTACCAAAAGCCTGGCTGAGCCTGACGGGGGATTCTGTCAGCCTAACCCCAACACACGATCCTCCACCTCCCTGCCTCACAAAGGGCCTTTTCACCGGCCCACCGCAGCCCCAAGATTTCATTTCATGGGCTACAATTAATCTGTATTTATTGCCACTTATCTTAAATGGCTAACAATATCAAGAGTTTAAAAAGTGCTTTTAATGTCAAACTGGGTCAATTAAAACTCTACTTAAAATATTTGCAAAACTCCTTGCCTGAAAGTTACCCCCTCAGTCTGCTGTTGACCAAAATGGTTTAAATAAATACACGCAGCTTGAGGAGATTGACATTTGGTAAAATTCCTCTTGATATTTTTGTAGAATCCACTATTAATTTCCTTATTCCTATATTCACTTGCTTTTTTATTTAATAAAAGGAGAAAAATTAATAATATTTTAGATGGTTATAAGTATTTGAAAAATTGAAACAATCAATTAAAAGCCCTCAAGAGATAGCCTCAGAACTTTTAAGGCCAGAAGAGACTGTTAGATTAATTGGTTTGGTCTCCTGGAATTTCATCCTGTTCTTTTGTGGACCCTAACACTGTGTGTTTAGCTGTGAACTTCAAACCATGGGCCACAAGTACTAATTTTTAACTCCTTCAGTATCAAGTATGGGCATGAGAAATAAACAGAACAGAAAATAGTAAAAAGTTAAATAATGAAAGAGTAGATTTTACTTATATAAGTTGAGTTTTACTGAAGGCTGAAGATGGCCAGAGGAATCCATTTTATCCTCTTGCAGGAAAGCCACAAGTTTTGCCTTGAGCATTTATTTTAAAGTTCAATTTGCAGGACAGTCCTAATAAATTGCATGAAATAAGTTCTGCTGTACTGCCCATGGGGACTCAGAACTTTCATACGACTCCCCCAAGGCTGCACTTTGTTAGGGTGGTGACACACATCAGGTGGAGAAGCCCCAAGAGGGACCCCGAGGTGGGACTTAGCTGTGTTGGATGCAGCAGAGGCACAGATTAAGTGAGATCCCAGGCTGAGGGCGTTAACTACCTAAACTTGGGTTCACATGAAGCCACTTGGACTTAAACCTCTGATCCTCAAACACTTACTGTGAGGAGCAACATTAATGAAGCCTGGTTTCCTATGGATTTAGGTCATTTGCTTGGATTCCCAGCAGTCTAATAAGGTTTGAACTGTAGCTGAGTCGTTTCTATTAATTAGGGCATTTGTATTATCTTTATGGGTCTCTGATGTCCCTAAAAAGTCTCACTCTGCAACTTTTCTTTCCATGGGAGAGATCAATGAGTCTCTATCCAGCCATCTGTATTCATAAAATATATAAGAAAGGGCTCTCTTGGAGACAGCTGCTCTTCTGTCTAATAGATTTGAAATTTGCCCGTGGGTTCAGAATATTTCAAGGGAGAGCATAAAAACAAAAACATAGACACAAAGAGACAGCAGGATCCTGTAAGCATCATGGTTTTTGGAAGCAAGTTTAAAATGAAATTGCCATATTTATGCAGTGTAAATATTGCACAACTTGAGGATACCAAATGGTTTCGATCATTTCTTTAGTAATTTCTTCCTGTAGAATATTTAATTAAACAAATCTGACTTCCTCAAATGTTTTGGGTTTTTTTCATTTTTATAGATTCGACATGTAAACACATCTTGAAGAATTTGTTTTGTGTAAGAAATAACATTAAAAAAATTCTTTTTTCTTCTTTTGGTCCTTGCCATCCATAAAAAAGTGTGATTATGTCACTTTGGCAGAAAGCAATTATTCTTCTGTATCAGTGTTCTGATGAACACAAAGATACTGGCTTGTGGATGTGCTTTTATTGCTCATTAGTTGCTGTCCTATTTGTTATTCTTTTTGATTTTATTCTAAATCTTAGTCACTGTATGAACAAGCCAAGGGATGCTGATGTCTAATTGCAGCCCAAGAATGGCAAACAACACAAAGCAAACAGCTTGCAAACAAGGCAGACTGAAATACATTTGCATAAACTTTCTTTTTTCTCTTTTTTTAATGCTTGCAAGCATTAAATGCTGTACGTTTCCCATTACTGTTTTTCATCCCCAGGTCATCATGTCCTGTCAGCCTGGTTTCAGACCTGTGTGACATAGCCTTGTGTGGCCCTGAATCATTTATTTCTCCTCTTTGTGTCTGACAAAACCGTCTCACCTGAAAAGGTCAGGTTTGAGATCTGTTTGAGGACAATTGCCTATGGCAATGTTGGCTGGGGTCTCAACTAGGACTGCTGCCTTAAACTGACTTTTTGTTAAAATCTGTGATTTCCTCAAAAAGCCATTATGGACCATGTGTTAAGTTTGAGAGCTTTCTTGCACAGATCTGGGCAGCTTTAGGGGAGGTCAGTGATGACAGACTGGGAAGTGTAACAGCAGGGGGATGAGAGCCCCCAAACTTGGTGTAGTCAGGGGGGAGACTTTGTTCCAGTTTCCAACAGAGGAAATAGTCCAGCTCTACTCATCTCTGCTAGGAACTCTGCAACCCATAGGCTGGTTTCCCTGGAATTTTGATTGAAGGTGGAAGTTCCTGTGGTTATGTTCCTACTTGGAAAGAGGTAGCTTTGGCAAGAGGAGGAAACTTCTGGTAATGTTGCCATTCAGGAAAATACTGTGATATAAACTGAAACTCACTCTTTCCTAGGTTTTGGAAAAGGAGCTCGTTTTCCAAGCATGGATCTGTAGGAAAAACTCACTTTGCCAGTTACACTGATCAGGAAAAAAAGACTTGGATTTTAGTGATACTTTCTACTAAAATTAAGTATTTAGGATTCTCAGGCCTGGCAGGCTCTCACTGGATATGGAGGACAGAACAAGGAGGCTTTGCCAAAATTTGGCTGAAACGAAGGAGATTCCTGATTGGGTCCCAGCAGGGAGGAGGCTGGGTACCAGTCCAGTATGGCACGGGCACAGGTCTTGTATTAACAAAATACGAACACGGTTGTATTCAAAATCTCTTCCTGCTGGGTGAGAAACGGAAATGAACATGGGCAAATAAAATCTGAGTCTTAAAAGGGAAGGAGCTGTGCTAAGTGCAGTCTAGTTACAGCCTTGGATTACTGCGACTGTGGGAAAATGTGATGAGATACTTTACCCAAGCACATTTGCTTTTTTCTTCATTGTTTTGGGTGGGTTCATTCTATGCTGTTGTGCATAAGCAGGCAGTGATGGATTGTCCCACAGTTCTGTGCACAGTATCGAAGAGTGCTGGATTTAATTGTCCTGCATTTATTGTACAAAAGAAATGAGTTATGAGCCACTTTACAGCATCTCCAGTGAAAGTGATTATCAGCACTGCTCCTTGCCAGAGATATAACTCTGTCAAGCAGACTCCCTCCTCTCTTGGGTTCCTCGGAAAAAGCTTGTGAATTTACTGTCTCTTGCCAGTGAAAGCTCGGGGTAAAACACAAAACCAAAAGCTGCCAACAGCTATATATTCAGTTCAGATGTTGTAGGAATTTCTTACTCCATTTTTTTTCCTTCCTTTTCCCCTGGGTGGATGATCAGTCAGGATTGCTGAAGCACACAGCTGAAATAGTGCAGCAGAATGAGTTCTCAGTCGATTGCTCTTTTGATATTGTGGGTGAACCATGTGCCTGAGAAGACTTGGCTGTTGGCTTCATTTAGCTTTGTCCGGCGCTCACGTGCATGTACAGCACAACCAGTTGTGATGCCAGGGAAGGAAACCCTTCATCCCTCTGCACCCAACCATATCCCACAGCTGTTTTCACACCGCTCCTCCCTGCATTGCACAGATAACCCCAGGAACAGGTTTAAGCTGAGGCGGATGTATAAAAGGAATGTTACGAGCTCTGTCTCCGAGATATTGCACAATAACTCATGTGCAGAGGAGTGGGGAGTTTTGCTCCTTACCTTTTCTGTTGAATACTGCAGCATTATAAAGGACAGCAGGATGATTTTCAGGGACCATAACACTGCCTGTCAGAAAGATATTTGGGGGTGATGCTTCCCAGTGTTCTGGAAGAACAGCGGCAGTGGAGATTTTGTGCTGGGGTTTGTTTAGATCTGCAGAATTACTTTCAGTACCTTCAGGAGAGCTGGCACACACTGTGTGCTTTGGGGATCTGTGGGTCCTGTCCTCTCTCTAGTAGGTTTTTCATGCTGCCATTTAAACAAGCACAAGATTCCTGTGTGTTCACAGATATTTTTATGGCTGGAATAACCCAGATAAACAAGTGAATCAGCACATGGACAGAGATAACACTGTGTACTCAACTGTGCAAGCTCTTACAAAAGGTTCCTTTCTGCACTCCTCCACATGAATAGACTTTGCATGGTTGTATCAACAGGTCCACAACTGCCAGAAAGTCAGTTCTTGAGAAGAGGAAATAAAAGGGTGAAAAAGCTGTAAAAAGCCCCAGATTCTAATGGTACTACCAGGTAGCATGTGCAATTCATTTAACTATGAGTCTCCAAATGTGTTAGCTCATAGCTGTGGTAACACTCATGGCAGCAGTCCCCAGGCTGAAAACTGTCCTGCTAATTAATAACAGCAAGGAACAGAGGTTGTGTGGAGTGTCACAGCAACAGGTCATGAATTAGGAGAGGAGCACTTGTGGTCACGTGTTCTGTAAACAGAGACCTGTATTTGAAGTTATTCCATGTGTGTGATTGTGCCTTTTGGATAATCAGGGCTCAGACTAGTGATGATTCCATGATTTCTTCCACTCTGTCATAGAGTTGACTTACTGTCCTTTTAAAGTCAGATGGATATCAGCTGCAACAGAGAAAATTCAGCAAAGAGGGCTTGTAAGGTTACCTTGTGTTTTGTGCACTGAAAAGATTGTCCAAACTTAAGAAGAGTGTCTGAGAAAAGTTGTGCAGTTAAGTTGCAGGATGAGCCTTCCACAGTTTGGGAAGTCATGAGTGGCCATTTGTCCATTAAGAACCAGAGTCTCCTGGGAAGAGCTGAAAAACAACCTTGTGACAAGATGGTCCCTCACTCCAGAATGCCAATCCATGGTATGTTTTTGTAGGAATATAAAGGACAGGTTCCCCAGGGGAAAAAGGAAACATAAAATCACAGAATTAACTAGGCTGGAAAACACCTTTGAGATCATCAAGTCTAAGCTATGATCTAATACCACCACACAACCAGACCATGGCACTGAGTGCCATATGCTGTCTTTCCTTAAGTCACCTTCCAGTGACAGTGACTCCACCGCCTCCCAGGGCAGCCTCCTCCAGCCAAACACAACACAGTAGTATCAGTATGTTATGCCGTGAGACTTTACAAGTTTTCTGTTGCAAATAGCTATTTGCCTAGTGGTGGCTAGATTCATCTGGGATGTGGAAAACAGAAGCTTATGTCCATTTCTGATTCCCAGGTTAACACAGGGAATTGAGTTTATGACTTCCTTTTGGAGTACTTTCTGCAGGAGGCTGGTGATGGCTGGAGCATGCCCAGGAAGCATTCTCCAATAGCAGATTACTGTGCATTATCTGTTGCTGTAAATTTAATTGGAGGACTTTGCTCTTAGGATTCAGTGCATGCAGTACCAAGGGACAGATTTGTATGTAACCAAAATCTTGAGACAATTTGACTCTCTGATCAAATCGATGTTAAGTATTAAGTACTCCATAACCAGAGGCTGTGCTGAGGGCTGGATTTTTCAATAGGCCTGAGCCCTTAGACAGCAGTTTTGAAAACCTGGCTGAATTTCAGTGCAATTCTGGCTTTAGAGACCTTTTATATGTTCCTTGACTACAAAGGGACAGTCTGTCTTGTAAGTTCATGCCTTCATTAAGAGGAACTGAATCCTATTGATTTCCATGAGCATTATGGCGGGATCAGACCTCTTCAGCGTGTGACCTGTCAGCACCACACTTAAAGCTCTGCCATGGCAACCAGGGCAGCAACCGTACAGCAGGGGAATGGGAAATGGCACGAGGTGGAGAAGGGACATCCTCTTCTCATTGACAGGACACTTCCCCATAATAGAAAAGGGGGCAAAAACTTGATAAGTCAAGTGGCTTGATTGGTAAGCGAGCTAACTCTAAAGCAAACACAATGCCGTATGTGTCCCATTTGCCAGTGAGATCATCTGTTTCTTTGTCAGGAAGAAAATGTGTTTCCTTTCCAAGTCCAGGGCTACTCAGGCAATTTACATGAACAAATAAAGATGAGGTTTAGCAGCACTATATAAATAAAATACAACTCTAAGTGGCCACCAAAGAACCGAGTTGCTCAAATGGAAGAGCACTGGGACGTGAGCCAGGTGGCTGCTGTTTGCCATGGCTGCTTACAATTCCCTGTCCAAGCATTGCTCAGATGCTTCTTGCTGAGGTGAGGTTTATGGCTTTTGCAAAACATACTCTGGGAGATAAACAAGCTATGCTACAGATGAACAGCAGAGCAGAGAATGTAACATCAATCTGTACCTTAGCCATGAGCTTCACAGAAACTAGCTGGGCTCTTGTTAGAGCAAGAGAGTGTGTAAAAGTGTGCAAGGGTGTGCAAGGATGTATGTGAGTGTGTAAGAGAAAAAAACCAACTTAGATTGTATGTATAGGATTTGACTGTATACATAAGCTGGAATGAACCTAAGCTGCACCAAAGTGCTTATTTAGAAGTTTTATTAAACCAACCAAACAAAAATCTTTCAGTAGATGAGTTATTGTAATATAAAAGTAACTGATGTAGAAGCTGCAGGTTATAACCTCCATGCAGGGCAAAAGTTTGGTGGGACTGTCAATGGGAAAGTCAGTGTGAGGCTGGAAAAGCCAATGCTTTGCATCTGGATGCATTTGGCCTGTGGGTTTCACATCTGCTATCCTCAGGCACAGCCATGAATGCATATCCAAGTGATAGTTACCCTGGGCTGTGGCTCAGCAGGTGGGATGCAGTTGTTCCATGCTGTTACTGGAAATTTTCTTTATATCAGCTCATTGTTTTAAATGCTAAGACCTGGATATTCATGGTAGCTGACTCCAGGTACTTCAGCAAATTATATTAGTTATTCAGACATTATAGGATTTCTCCTGACTATGTCAGGTAGGAAGTAAACCTCTCCAGAGAAAACTACAGCTCTCTTAGGAGACTGGTCTCACTCTCACAGCATCTGTCTCTCTGCATTGACTTTAATGGAACCTTTGGTAAAGTGCTGTGGTTAAATACCTAAAGTTAGGCAAAATCTGGGCTGGGAATTGGTACACCCCATGGACCTTATGAGGGGAACAAACCAGCATAATTTTTCCTAGTTGACAGATAAGAGACTCAATTAATATGCCCAAAGCAAACCAGAAAATCTGTGGCAGATTTAGGAACTGATCGTGGGTGTTCTGAAGTCCAGTTATGGCCTTAACTGTTTCCATGCCATTGCTGCTGCTCACAGCTGAGGATTTGCACTCCTCCAAACAAAACACATCTTTCTAACATATTGTATGCTATTTCTCTGTGTGTGTGTGTATATATCTACATAAAAATCAAGATAACACCTGCATTTCCTAATGCTACAGTTACCAGGTGTTATTGAACTGTACAATTTCTCACCAAAAAAAAAAAAAAAGCTGTTAGGTCCAACCCAGCTCTGGCTGGTGTTGGATTGGAAGTAAATCCTCTGAGAATTACTGGATCCAAAGATTTCACCTGGCTCAGGAAGCTGCTGAAAAAGCTGGATGCTGGGAGGGGATCAGGGGAAAGGATCCTTACAGAGCTGCCCTGGTGTTTGTCTGGTGGGCTCAGCCTGTTCCTGATGGACCCTTCCCATGTACCCAAAATCAGCTACAAGCTGACAACACAGCCCAGAAAGAGATGAAGAGCTTGGGTGGGCTCTTGCAGTGTATCAAGGAATGTGAACCCAAACTTCTATTCAGCTTCCCAGTATCTGCAGTGCCCTGAATGCTCAAGAGTCCAGCACTGACAATCTCATGGGATATTGTGATGCTGCTAAATTTAAAAGAATAATACTATTTTTAGTATGAACAGTCAACAGAGTTCCCACAAATCATGTTGAGAGGAATGGTTGTGATTATAGATCTGTAACATATTTGCTGTGATAAAAAGCAGACCTGAGTCAGGTGATCTTGTTAGCACAATGTTTGTACACTTGGGTAATAGATGCAGCTGCGGCAAAAAAAAAAAATTAAAAAATCAGCAGTTCTATTTTAGTAGTAATTACTCATTTATAAACTGTAGCTAAGTAGTGTAGAGGAGTAGCTAAAATCAGAGGCAAGACCTACAACTCTGAATGTTGGGAGGGACTATAAAATGAGAAACATTCCACTCTCAGGACAGATGTCCTTTCCTCTTTGCTGACTCTCTTCAACACCTGCTGCACATACGCTTACCTTCAACTTGGCTTCATTTTGCATAAACATTTCTTAAAGTTTAACGTGTCCTCATGGGCTTTGCTGCATAAGATGGATCATAGAATCACAGGGTGGTTTAGGTTGAAAAGAACCTTGAAGATCATCTTGTCCCAAGCTCCCCTGCCATGGGCCAGGGACACCTTTCAATAGACCAGGTTGTTCAGAGCCCCATCCAACCTGGCCTTGACCACTTCCAGGGATGGATGTAGGTATGCAGCTAAAAGTTCCTTAACTTGCAATTTTAAAAGGTTTCCTGTAAGATTGGTGAGAGAACTGCTGCTATCAGACTTCCTAATTTGATTTTGTAAGGGGCTAAGTGTGCTGGAAGTTTAGCCCCTTCTCAGCCTGGTCACCCTAGTAAATATTTCACAATTATGATATGTGTTATTGCCAGGGGGAGGTTCTGAGCCAGTACCTGTGCTGTTGGCTCTATGGGGCAGCTTGGTGCGAGCCAGAATTAGCCCAGGGAATGCTCACAGGGTTCATTACTGCCATGGATCGTGGGACTCCTCATGGCATCAGTTTCCAGTTCAGTTTGTTCTGGTTCCCATTCTCTCCAGTCAGCTGTTTATGCACCTTTGTGTGTCTCTGAGCTAACTAAGAAGATTGGGAACCCTGAGGTATTTTGAGTTTGGGAAACATGGAGACAAATTACATGAAAAAACCCCATGCTCATTACTTACCTCACCTGTCCAGTCCCCAGTAGGTTTAAGGATTTACAAGGAGTTCTCCCAGGAATAGACATCCTGGTTTTTATGGAGCTGAGTTCAGCAGTTTGTGAGATCAGACAGGGAGCACTAAGTCCTGCATTTGTTTCAGATACTAAATTTAAAGTCTAATGGGGAACTTGGGATTTTTTTTGGTCATTTTATTTTTTTTTTCTTCTAAAAAAAGTCTGTTTTGGAAACTGAAAACAAGACCTGATGCATAAAATTTCAGGTAATAATTTTCTCTAGGAAAATTTCATTTGTTTAAAATTATTTATAGGTAAAAAATGTATTTTGTGAAGGAAGTTCAGTTAAAAGTTTTGCATTCCTTTACTGGAACACCAACATAAGCAGGCCTAATTTGTAATTGTATAAGGGGGTTTTTTATCTTAAACTTCAATTTTACAATATCACATGTAAAAAATTAGTTACAAGTCCACGTGAAAAGCTATTTTTCATCCTTTTGGGTCTGTGACATGCTTAGCATCCAGACATCAGTCTGGTTTCTTGGCTCTTCATTATCAGCCACATGGCACTGTTTAGCTGTTTCCTTCTGTGATACATCCAAGATAAGCTCGTGCCTTGGAGAGGTGAAATAGCATGAATTCCCACCATCTTTGAAATGTATCTTGTTCTTTTAGTCTGAACTTGTCTTGGGTCTACTGGACAGTGTCCTCAAAGTTTGTGTAAGGAATTTTTCCATAAATGTAGCCACTGCATGTTTATCCAAATCTCACTGAGCGCTTTCTGGCTCTGTTTTCCCTTTTAAAGACTCATCTGCATCTCACTGGTATGAGCTCTAATAGGGTGATTTGTGCCTTACCTTTGCTTTAATCAGCTCAGGTAGTCCTAAACTTGGAGCTGCATACCTGAGCACCCTCAAGCTGAGAGAAGCTTTAAGCTGAGCTCTAGAGCCAAGTCCTATGATTTTGAGGCTATTTGCAGGTGCTCATTCAGGTGCAGGCTGTGTGGCTGTGGGAATTTCTGACACCCTCACAGATCTGTGACTTCCCATTCAGTAACTGCTACATCCTCCAGTTGCAGTGCTTCCTTTCATCTCCCCTTGTCAATGGCCTGGAGAGATGCCCTGGAAGCATCTAAAGCCTTCTGGGAATGAGCCTGGTAGCTTTGCATCCCACCAGAGGCTGCAGGCCAAGCTCCACCTGAGCTGAAGGTGGGGCTGATTCTCCAGCAGGAGCCTGCCTGGCCATGGAGAGGTCAATGGTGGGACTGGGAGTGAGAGGACATGGATGGAACTGGTTGGACCAACAGCAAAGTGGCCAGGGATAGGAAGGGCTCCATGGAGCTGGGATGTTCTGTTCAGGATGCCATCGGGCAGTGGTGTGATGCCAAGGGGATACGGCGCAGGGCCCAGCAGCTTCCATCTGCTGAGACAGGACATGAGAATGCACAGTGGAGCCAGCCTCTCCCCCTTCCCATTTCTTCTTCCAAAAAGCGGCTAATGTAAATAAATTGTCTGTTCACATGTGTTTTGGCATCTGAATGGGAACACTTGTCCGTGTGCCCCCACCAGCCCCGCTCCGTCCCTCCCTTGGCGCTTTTGCTAAATGAGCTTTTCTTGCTCAGTTTCAGCTCCAGCCAGAGTTATTCCATTGGCATTTCCCTCCTGGACTGATAACGAGCCAAAGGAGCAGGCTGTAAAGCTGGTGACATAGACCAGCCCCAGTGGTGTCCAGGAGCTAAAAGGTCCCCAAGCCCTGTCTTGTGCAGCGGATAAACACTGGGCAGGGACCGAGGGGCTGCCCCGAACCTGTGCATACCACTCTACTTGCCCTGGTCTCTGTAGGAGCTCAGACTTGTTAAAAACTCCTCCCTGGGTGCTAGCAAAACTGTAGCAGCATCCACCATGTTCCCTGGAGCGCCTGACTTGCAAGGAAACTCTTGAGTGTGGCTGTACCTTAACATTACTGATATTAAGTTAGTGAAGGGGAAAATAACATACATTTAATAATAGAATTTCATTAAATGATAATGCAAACAGGTGACTGCAGGAGAAAATACTCATACAAATTCATTTTGACCAGGTCACTCCAACTTCAGCTTGTTTTGCACAGACAAGGAGAAGAGAGGTGGTAGGTCACATGTTGCAAAATATTTCAAATGCTTCCCATTGGAAAAATAAATATTCAAGTAATTACAATGCCCCTTGTTAAAGGAGAAGATGGAAACATATTGTCATCCTCCTCACGATGTGCATTTCCTGTGCTGCAGGGTAATCAACCATCCAGACATCCTTAATCCTGTTGGATTATTTGCGGCTGCACCTGCCTGAACTTCTTCTGTCCTGATTAACATTTGATTAAATCCACTTTTAAAATGCCAGCCTGACTGCAGCACTGGGGGGGTGCTTGCAGAGAGTGTTTTGCTCTCCATCCTGATTGCATCTGCATTAATTATGCTAAGTGCAGTGACAGGAACAATATTGATGTAACAGAAGTTTATTAGGTTGATGTGGTCATTCAGAGAAGAGGGCTGTAAACGGCTTCAAGTGCGTAGGCTTGGCCTCCCATGAGGAGAAAATGTCATCTCATTATTATTCAGACTGACCTGATTTGGGTAATTTCTTTCTGGGAGAGAGGTAGTTTTGGAATCTCATTAATTTACTGACATTTGCATGTGTTAATAGAGTTCTTGCTTGTTTTTAATCCTCCCTCCCTTTCTTGCCATTTAAAATGAGTGTTTGGTGAAAATCAGGGATTTGGGCTGTGTGGCTGAAAACTTTCTAGGCTTCATTTTGGACCTGATGTGCTGTCTTCTACCCTGACCCCAGGTGTAGTGGTGCAGGAAGGTGTTTCCTCTCCCCAGGGAGCAGGCCCCACTGCATGAGCCTTTGCCAGAGGGGATGTCCCAATGCCACTGTAAAGACACGCGATGTTCATCACATTTGGGTTTTTTACCTTCATTGTGCACATTGCCAGTAACTAAAGCCTCTCCGTGTTGGTCTGTCCTGTCGTGTGAAAATCGAGGAAGAAATCCTGCCAGGAAGAAATGTCTTAACCACACTTGAACGTGGATTATGTTCTTATCTCTGGCAGCAGTTTAGGGCTTCCTTTTCAGCAGGCTGTGGTGTGACGGAGGGAGTAACCACAGCTCTGCTGGGCACAGGCATCCCAGGGCCATGGGGGTTTCTTGGAGTGTGTTTGGAACCTCCTCCTAGAGGGAATGGGAAGCCCTGCAGTGGTCTGCAGCAGCGTGCTCTGGGCTTGGCAGGGCTTCCTAAAACCTCTGAATTCCCATCACCACGCTGACGGCTGGATCAGGGGCAGGGGCACATCCTGAACAGAGATTACAATTCACATTTTATGAGTGAGCCACAAAATTCCAGCCCTGCATTACTGCCCTTGCACTCACAGTCTCTGGCCCAAACCAGTTAGTCTGCCTTGATGGCCTTTAATGGAGCATGCCATGAGTGACTCCACCCTCTCACAGTCTAATATACAATAGACAAGTGCTTGATAATCCTAGAAAAGAAGAGCTTTAAAGCAATTTTTTCAGGCCTCATGCAGATCCTTTTGCTGTGGTTGGGTTTATTTTCTTGCTAACAGGTGTTTGTGCACAATGTGCTTAAAGAAGCCACTTACCTGCTAGGCAGCCCATCATGGCAGTGTAAGACACTGAGCAGATACCTTGTCTTGCTCTGGGATTCCTGCTTCTGCTTTTCCAGGTCCTGTGGCCCCACTAGTATAAAACCAAAGCTTTCTCTGGAAATCATAAAGCAGCTTTTCTATCCTGTCAGTTGATGTTTTGAACCTACAATGTCAGGAAATGAGAAGAGGGGTTTTTTTAAATTTTTTTTTAAACAAAAATATTCTTTTCTAAATGAGTAACAAAAACCTCTTTTTTCAAATAATTTAGATTTTTCCCTCACTTCCCTTTCTGAAAATGGAAAGCCCAATAACTCATTAAACAGAAACTGGGGGGGGGAAGATTCTTGGAGAAGCTTTCATGAGGGGACAGAGAATATCTCTAAAATCTTTTCCTAAAAAATGGCCTACTCTGTAACACCTGTGCCTGGAACTAAAAACGAATATTTGTTTGTTTAAAGAATGGTTGGAAAAATCATTTTCAGGCCAGCTATGGATTAAAGGTTGGGATTTGGGGTTTAGTTGTTTGTGGTTTTTTTCCTCAGAGCCTTGTTGTTTCTTTGCTGTAGACTTATTTTCCTTTCTGCAGCTTCTCCCTCACTGCTGCACCACACCAGTTGAGTTCCTCCCAACATCTGCTCCACACTCTGACAAAAGGGGCTGCAGTGGGAGCTGCCTGGATCTAATTTTGGAGGGTGATGGCCAGTTTACTCCTGCAGATCTCCACAGTGTCTCTACATGTGTTTCACCTTTTTCCCACGAACCCAGTGAACTCCCTGGACTTTTTTTTTTTTACAATTTTAGATGGTATTTTGACTAGTTTTTTTTTTTAATGTTTTCTTGCCTGATTGCTGGAGGCTGAGGGGGTGAACAAAAACACCTGGGCAAAAAAATAGAAAATAAGTTAACAATAAACCAGATAGGGTTGTTTATTGAGCTTTGAGTCTCTGGCAAATAGCTGACTGTAGCTGTATTAAATTACCCTCTGCCAGAATCTAGTCTTCATTTGTAACCCAGCTTCATCATTTGCTCAGTACTGATTCTGCACCAACTCCCTTTCCACAGTTCCCATTTTGAAACACAGGCATCATACTGAGATTTTTCCTGTGGTGCTATGGCTAATAAGAAATTTTATCGCCTTTTTACCTCTCAAAGGGGCCATTTGTAAATGGGTCCTTACTTTTGCTGTATTCAGCACAGGTGTTTTCCTCCTGCATAGTCAGGCAGTGGGATTTTTGCAGTGGGTAGGTTGTTCAGGGGCATTTCTTTCCCACCAATGGTACGAATTATTGAAAAGAGAAGCACTCTTTGAATGAAGTATGTGACATGTCACAGCATCATTTCTACAACTGATGCATTTGCAATATGAAGGCAACATTACAGAAGGTTTTCTTGATCCTGCTCTGGAGTTTACATATCTTCTGACACTCAGGGTAGCAGCTTTCAGATTCACTCACAGACCCTTTCTTTACGTTTGTGAAACGTCTGCCACATGAAATGGTAGAAGAGAATGTCAGGGCAAATAAAGAAATTGGTAAGCTCTCTCTTGGTTGGATAGTTGTGTAGTTTTCATCATTGTCTGATGAGTAATGCCCATGTAAATGCCCACTCTATTTTGTCCCCAGCTTTGAGATGGCCACTGTGCTTTCCTCAGCATTGAAGGTGAAGAGAGTTCATGGTGACTATCAGTAGTACATGAAGGGAAACTGCTTCACCAGGAGGCAAAGTCTCATTCTTCTGTGTGCTTGTTCTTCACTGCCTGTAGCTGGACTTGTCTGCCAGGGCTTTCCATGGTTGAACTCTCCTTCAGGGGCTGCAAAGCCAGAGGAATCTCACTTTGAAACATCTAAGATGCAAAAATTCAGTGTGAAGAAGCAGCCATAACTCCCACATGCCTGGTGCTGGGATCCCTGTGCCCAGCTGCAGAAGCATGACCTGAAGAGGATGCTCCTCCATGGAGAGATGGTTTATTTAACAGATGTAGGAAGGGTTCCTGTGATTTTGGCAAACCCCCAGGCCATGCCTGTTAAAGGAAGTAAAACTGAAGGTGTCCATTACTGTGATGTGTATTCTGCAGGAATCTCAATGGCTGTGGCACCAGAGGAGAATTCTCCTTGTGGGTTTTTTCCAACTCCTTCCAAAACAGTATTTGAAAATCAGTGGAAATCAATGCTGTTATCATCATCCCACACAGAGGATGTTGAAAAGTGGGATTTCTCTTCTTGCTTTTTCCCAGGAAAGAAATGTGTTTATACTCTAAGATGAATCAAAAAAAGCAATGTTTAAAAGGTTTTGGAACAGAAATTCCAGCCTGCTCCAAAATGAACCTCAGTGGAAACTTTACTTTGTTTCCTTTTGAGGAGGACCAAACACTGCCAAGCACTGAAGGCAGCAGATTGGCCATCATGCAACAGTATGAACTGTGGAATCATTTTAACATTGATATTAATATTTTAAAATAACATGTCTTTCCAAAGTGAGTGCTATTCAAAAAGAAAATTAATTTTGAATGCTATTAGAAATTATGACAATTCTAACAGTGACATTAGGGTGTCCAACTGATTGAAATAGAATTTTCCCTTTCAATAATTTTGTCAAAACCAGCATCATCTGCAAAATGTTTTGGAGCGATGACAGCATTTCCCAGAAAATAAATATCACTTTAGTAATTATTTAATTAGGCAGATTCAATGTGCATTGTGAAAATTAATAGCTGTTTAGGTCTGCAAGAGAAAAGCACTGTGGAATTTAATAGCAAACTGTTCTAATGAAGTGCAACTTCTAATCAATAAATTGCTGTTATTCTGATTCACCATCTTTCTCCACGTCCTCCAGCAGCTGAGTACCAGCTGGGTTGGAAATGCTCTCATTGATGTAACTGGATGCAGACAGCTAATTTGGGAGTGTTTTAACCTACTTTGTACTTGTCTTTATCTTTACTCTCCTTTTCATGTGGCCTGCTGCTACAAACCATCCCCTGGATGATAGGACAGAGGGATCTGACGAACACACTTTCTTTGGTGGGTTTATGAGGCTGAGCAGTGAAAGGATTGTTTTCATTACTAACATCCTGGTGTAGTAAAATACCAAATTTAATACATATGACGATTGTTATAGTACTTAATCCACCGTTTGCCTTCTAATTTAGTTTGAGTTTGCCTTGTTATTTGGTATGTTAGAGGAGGGCTGCAATTCAGCTATTTGGCACACCCTTCTGCACCATCAGCTGCACTTTAGTATCACATGCTGAAGGAGCCTCCAGCTGTAAGAGCTCGTGGGATAGCGATCCCATCAGCCTGTCCTGGCTGACCTGGGCAGAGGAGGCATCTGGTGTCAATTTTGTCAGACCTCTCCATCAGTTTGGCAGCTTTTTCTTTTGGGGAAGGCAGGTTCACAAGATGAAACCAGTGAAGCACAGAGCTGGAGCTTTTCTGTGGGTTTTGTGCAGTTGATGTGGCACAGAGGAAAAGCCATCAGACTGTGTGGTAAAGACCAGAAGTGCGAGCAGCCTGTGTGGGGAAGTCAGTTCATGGATCTTTTGTGATTCTTGGGAGGCTGCTTTCTATTAAAATGGTTTTTATTATGCTACATTGCCAAACCTGAGAGCGATAGAGATATTTTTTCTTTCATGCTTCAAAGGGTGTGAGAAAGCAGAGCCAGGCATTGCATTGCTCATCCTAGAAGGGCAAGACACTGTCCAGCAGCAGGATATCTAAGTGAGCTTTGCTCTGCATCATCAACCACAAAATGTATGGAAGCCTTCCCCACCCAAACAAGCTCCACAGAAAGTTAATTTATCTGTAATGTTCCTCTAAGATGATGAGCGTCCTCCAGTCTATGCTAAGATAGGCCTGGCTACTCCTGGTAGAAGAAATTGCCATGGAATAAGTTGTAGTGTTGTAGGTCTTGGTGAGGTTGGTGGGGCTCAATATCATGAGTTGCAAGAAAGGTTTTGAATGGTGCTGATCCTCTGGTTCTCATCATTTTGGAATCAAATAAACCAGTTGTCTAATTGTAGACAGGCAAATTCTGTATTCATTGAAAGATTGAGCTCCAGGGTGCTGTCCTGGCTACAAACCATTGGGCAGTAGAACACCACTCAAATCACATCCAAATCTCTTACATGTGTATGTTCAGGGAGGGAGTGGTTTTTGGGGGTTTTTTGGTTGGTTAGATAAAGGGAATGTTCAGTAAATAGCTGCTGGGATCCAGGATAATGTTATGATGTTTTCTTTGGTTTTTTTCCGTGCGATTTTTTTGTGATGGACCGAATTATTCCAGCGGCATTTTAGAAAGACACTTCCATTGCAGAAGTGAGGATAGGGTGATTAGACTCCCTTTTATTTAAGGATAAACAGGATTCAGCCCATCAGAGATGAGATGTTTGCATGTGGCCATTCAGTTTGTGTGTTACACATGTGATCAATTTAACCAGGGGAGGATTTAGACAGGGTGGGGAGGCTGATGTTTCTTCTGGTACATGTGGAATGTTAAGCCACAAAAATGCAACCACAAAATCAGCAGATTAGAATTCCCATTTGTAAGGAATAAATAATCATTATGGTGAGATAGTCCATGAGGGATTAACACGGCTGCTTCCAATTCTGTTGTTCTGTTGTTCGATCTGCAATGACATTTTTTCCATGCATGTATCTCCCTCTTTTTTTTCCCTTTATTTTTCTTTCCTTTTTTTTTTTTTCCTTATTCCTGGTTGGTATTGTAGTTGTCACAGTGATTTATGGGAATGAGTGCAATCTTTGGGAGGTTTGTCTGTGTACATACCTCTTGTTTTCCTCCTTGCTTGTAATTATGTTATGCACCTGTTCTTCCCCATCAGGACCCACGTGCTCAAGGAGCTGGTGCTCACATTGCAGTTGGTTTACTCAGTTTTACAACATTTGTTACTCACATCTGATCGATCTGTTCTGGCTTCGTGCCAAGGAGCTGCCTGGCAGCATAAATCATCCTTGCACTGAAAAGAAGAGCATGGTATCTATTTCAGGTTCCCACCCACCAGAGCCTCATAAATCTTCACAAATGTTTCAAGAAACAGGTTTGATTGTTTAGAATGAGCTAATGCTGCAAAGACCTGAGTCCCGAGCCGAGTCTGGGACTCTGGCTCCACAGGCTTATAGGGTTAACTCAGATTTATAGGAAATGTCTACATCACTCTTAAAAAGCAAGCTGAGTGCAGTGGAGAGCATGTTGTCTTCTCAGTCTCCCTGAGGTCTCCCTGAGCACGTCCTGGTGCTGAGTACCTGATGTCCTGTTAACTGCCCTGTTAACCTGCCTGGCATGTGCAAGCGTGTCTGCAGCCTCAGAGAGGAAGCCTCTGAAGAGGAGTGTTGAAAGCATTCCCTGCCTTTTCTCAAAACTCAGTGTGTGTTTATCCTTAGTTTTCCTTTTAGTCCAAAGGCTTTTAGAAATTTTCCAATTATCCCTCAGTCAAAGATTTGCTTGATTGCAGAGTGTCTCCACTCTCAGCATTTGACAAATGGACATTATTTTCTCTTCTGATATGGTCAATGTAACTGATGGTGATGATGCCAAACCAAGGAGGCTTGGTTGGATCTGTGACATTTTTAAAGGAAATTATTCTCATCGAGTTGTGAACCTTTAAGTAGGTACTGCACCAGAAATTATATGATTAGGGTATTTATACTTGAAAAACTGTGTCTGTAGTACATTCATTAGGGCTGGACAAGGGGTGAGGGGTAGGGAAAC
The DNA here is from genome assembly GCF_963513975.1 of Fringilla coelebs. Classification (NCBI taxonomy): domain Eukaryota; kingdom Metazoa; phylum Chordata; class Aves; order Passeriformes; family Fringillidae; genus Fringilla; species Fringilla coelebs. The sequence goes on from NC_140067.1 coordinate 8,012,218, forward strand.
ATCCTTGGACTTCACTGTAGTTGTGGGACTGTGTTGTGAGGAACCAGGTTACCACCATCCCCCTAAATATAGGTGACAGAGGGAGCTACTGCTAGATCTGATATCATGAGCATCTTGAGTCTTAAACAGAAGAAAATAATCTTTTATGGGAATCTGAAGAAGTTTTACCTCTTACACTCTTTATGCGAACTTCAGCGAAAGAGGAGAACGTGGACTGTGACCACTGCTGCTTTGGGACAGCTGTGTCAAGAAAGGAGGGAGCTGGTGAGCCCTCTTTTGTTAATAGCTCTTTCTAGTGGTTCCACAGAAAGTTCTGACACAAGCACAGAAGATAAGCTCACCAGTGGCTCATTAATGTTATGATCGAAGTGTAACCCCTGGTTCAGCAAATCCCTGAAGCAGGGAGAGTGGAAGGATATGCTGAGAAATGCTCCTCTGAGACATATGTCTTTTTTTTCCTATTATTTCTCCAAGTGCAGAGATACTGAGTCAATCATGAGCCAGAGTTACTACTGGGGAAAATGGTTTGCTTGTTGAATTTAAAATATAAAATCCTTTGGGTGTCATTTATATCTCTAAATGTAGTAAAAGAAATGCTGGCTAACTCTGTATACAGCCTCTCCTGTTTACAAACAGATGTGGTACTGTCTGAAGTCAGAATTAGATATAAAAATGATCAAAAAAAGTCAAAATTAGCCTTGTAAAATTCTCATAACAATTGCATGACAGAAAACTGGCCAAGTACCTCAGCAATGCTCCCCAGACTGTGATTTCAGAGGTAATTAAATGAAAATGCAGCCTGGCTTGTTTAAGTGTAGAGGGAGGGCTCTTTCCTCTGCTTGCAGTTGTTGCTATGTGAGAGACGCAGTGGCTCTGCCTCTGAGGCCATGAGGCCAATTTTTAGGCTCTCTAGTAAAATACTTCATTACTTAAATATGTATTGTCTTTGGGGAGCACGTCTCTCCTCTCCCCTCCCTAATATACTTCATCATAAACTTCTGCAAAAATGTATAAATAAATAAAATAATCCAGGTTCCTTTTTCTTAAACAAGAATTTAATTAAATGGAAGTTAGATCCCTTTGGAATACAGAAAAGCAACTTTAAAGACACTCTAGACATGGGCTTTAAGGATTTCCTTTCCTCTTTTTGCTTAATAGACTCCAATCCTAGGACTGTATTTCTCTGCCTCAATGCTAAAAGACTCCTTAAAAGAAGCAATATTCAAAGACCAAACCCAGACATTTTATGGGATGTCATACATTTTCAGCTGTTCATAACATAAAAAATAAAATAAAATACTGCAGGTTACTTTATCAAAGAGAAAGTTGATTTGTAATTCCCAGGATAGAATTATGAAAATACCTTGAGAGCATTACAGGAACAGACATTTATGAGAAGTAATAAAATTAGCTGACCGCAGTACAAATTTGCTGAATGCTTTTGGAGGAGAAAATATGTTCCTTCCCCCACTCCCCGGAGAAAATCAGACAAAAACTGTCAGTTTGTGAGGCCTTTTCTGTGACAAATCAGAGCCATTCCTTAGCAGAGTGGTGTTTCTGCAGTGCTACTCTGGAAAAAACTCTATCTTCCTCCCTCTGAAACATCAGAAAAAGAGGTAATGGTATTGACAGGAGCAGCGCTGAGTATTAGCAGGGTTTTGTATATGGGAGTGGGGATGTTTCTCAGCTTGCCTCCATCCCCAGGCTGAGGCTTCACTGGTCAGGTTGTCTTGAGGATGGAAGGGAGAAGGGTAGAAAGATTTAGGAAGGTGTCAAAGGCCAAGTGTTGGAGGGTGCTGGGTGCCTTCAGGTCCACAGAAGATCCAGCTCTCCTGTTGAAGCACCCTGAGCTGCTGTGTTCAGAGAGGCTTTGTAGAGGTTGGTCCCACTTTCTTCATCCCCCTGTCCCAGTCCACAACAGGGAGACTGTAAGAGTCAGTGGGAGCCCCTGTGTAGTTGCATCCTATGTGAGTCAGTGTGGCCCTAAGGCAAACAGATGTCACAAAAAATACCAGAACCAGGTGGGACAGTGGCATCTCTTCCTGCCCTGCAGATAACCACTGGTGTGGGGTCCATTAAAATCTATCTGCATGGCATCTGGAGTGATTTTAAGGACATGGAGGGATCTCTCTCCACCTCTCTTTTGATGAACTCTTCCAGTAGTTTTTACTTGCAACTGACTAATTAAATAAATAGATGAAGTACCTTCTTTCTGTTTGTCATGTGTTTCATCTCACTTCTGACTGAGCTGTGCCTTTTTCTGCTAAGCTTAGGAATCTGTCTATTTCCACAAGTTTTCCTAGCAAAGATGTGCATAACTGCAGTCAGTCCATCTCCATCTCGCACTACATTGACCAACCAACTTATATCTCCTACTGCAAGGCTTGTTTCCTGATCCTTGAATTATCCTGTTGATCTTCTTTCTATTTGTGGTTTCTTAAGAAGGCAAGGCTTATGTACTGAAAGTGCATTTGTGTGTCTGCCTGGGCCCCCTCCTCTCCCTCTCCATTAATTTCATAAAGGCAGGAAGAGTCTTAAAGATCTTCAAGCTGCATTTTACCTGAACACACACAGCTGGGAAGAGTAGGGAAATCTTGGTAGTGCCCCTATGAAGGAAGAGCAGGAGCGTGTGCTCAGTTGCTATTAGACATCAAAAAATCCGCACTGGAATGACCTGCCACGAGTTTTCTTGAGTCACATTGCTCCTGAAGATGCTTTTTTTGAAGGTACATCCTTGGAGCTGTGCATGATGGTCTCAGCTCAGTCTCACCATGCTCTGATGCTGAGCCAGGTATCCTGTACATCCAGCCCAGGAGAGCAGCACGACGAGAGAGGGGTCAGTGGTCAGCAATGAGCATCAAGGTTCACCTTCCAGGAGCTCCACCTGGTCTCCCCATCTGCAGAAGTCTCTTTGGTGTTGGTGTGTTCCTGCCTGCTTCGTTTCAAGAGGCAAATCTGTTCAGATGGCTCCATGTCTTCAGAATTCATCATGCTGACAGTCTGTCTCATGCATGTGGATTTTATTGGCAGCATTTCAAGAACTTTCAAATCATGGATGAAAATGTTGACTAGTGTTGGGCTCATTACCAATCCCTATAATTTTTTTTTTTGCTAGAAAAAGCTCCCACCACAGATGGTTCTCTGTTTTTACAGCTACCTTTTGACATCTTTCAGTATAGTCAATTCTCAAACTGTTTGAGGTGTTTTCTATTAATACTGCATATTTCTAGTTCTATAAGCAGGAACTTAATCTCCCTTGGCTTACTACTGGAAATAGCCATTTTACCAACTAATGCTGAATAATGTCAGAAAGAGAACAAATCTTTTTTGACTTGATTATTTTCTCTTATGTCATATTGACCACCACAAATTATCTAACTCCTTTACTAGGGTTCTTCTCTAGTCAGTGAGTATTCTATAGCAGATCCTGTCATTCTTTGAGGATCTATTCCAAACTAGCTCTTTCAACCAAAGTCACCTAACCTGATAAAAGAACTGACTTAACCTTGTGATTTTACGGTTTCCCCTGTATCCTGAGCTCTCTGTAATACCATAGATGGCACTGGGAAAAAAAAGAGTGTTTGCAATGCCAATTACTTTAACAGCAGAAGGAAACTGAAACTTAAATGCATTTCCTTTTCTCAGGTCCAGATTTAATCATCTTTTCTGATTCCATGCCTAATTTATTGCAGAATATCTCACTTGTTCAATTAAATTTTTTGAATGTTTAGCAAAATTACTTAAGTGAGCTTACTTCAGGAAATGTGATTTCCTCTTTGTCTTCCACTGCTTAATCATTTTGGTTCTCCCTCTACCTAAACCTAGTTAATGAATCAACTTTCTTTAATCTCATGTGAAATTTACTATATGTCCCAACAATAGCATTGTTCATGACTCTTATGTTCCCTTCTAGCTAATGAGAAACAACATCTTCAGGATGGGGTGGAGCTCTGGCTGGAGGAAATTTCCATCTTTATCTGTCTTTGCTCTTTGTCAGAATAATCTTTGCAGCTTGGTGGGGAACTTGCAGTTCATCTCTGCAACCCTGCAGTGTAGCCTGTGCTGCATGTCCAGTGTTTGTGAAGAGTGCAAGTACTCAATCCAAGAGCATGTTCTGATGGATAGCCCTCTGAAGACCTAAAAGACCACTAAAGCAATTCTTTTGTGGGGAAAAATAGATTTACTAATCTGAAAGGCTTCTTCCTCTTGAAACGAAGCCCATTTTTTAATAGTTTTCCTACTCAGATGGAAGAATCATAGGGTATTCTCTAATCTTCATCTGAAGCTTTTCTACCTCTTTTTCAGTCTCCTCCCCTGCCTTTGACACCTGTGTATCTTAGAAGCAACAGAAAAGAGGAGCTTGTTTTCTCTTTCATTAGTGAAATTATAGCAAAGGAAAATAACTGAAAAAATAGCTGTTAAAATTCAGAGACACCCTTTGTATAAACTGTGGATGTGCACATACATGTGTATAAATATATGTGTCCATACCCATATATAAAGTTTGTGTATAATATATGTCCATGCAAAACAAGTTGTAGAATATACATCTCACATTTGTATAGTTCTGCTTTGTCAATTATTTCACTCTTCCGTAAAAATGTCCAAAAGAACAAATTCTTATTTCCTGCTCTTGCTAGTCCTTTGCTATTTTGCTTCTTTTTAAAAGCATCTGAAGAGTTTGCTGCCTGTCTTTTAAACAGAAAGCAATAGCAAAGCTTTTCTACAGAACAGCAAAACATAATGCTAAAATTTTCAGGGAACCCTGTTGAAGTTCCTTAGTGTGCTTGTTCAGTTTTTAATATGTTGGGGATTTTGTTCCATAGTGTCTTTAAATGATTACCATCAGTTACAGATTTAAGGTGCTCATTATGTTTTATTCTTGACACACGATTTCAGTATTTTAGGTGACTCATATTTTCCCTTTGTTCCAGAGACAATTCCTGAAAGCAACCACATTCAGTTGCAATGCTACTCAATCAACATAATTATGCTAGAAATAGTTCTCTTGCCTTAAAAACTGTTTTGCAATGCCATAGTAATTTGGGTTGAGTTTAAAAAAAAATAATGGAAGTATCTTCCTTCCCCAGTGTTTTCTGTATCTCAGAAAATTCAAATGTGCCTTATGATGTATTGAAAGTGAAGGGGTTTTGATTTTTATTATTTTGCAAAAGAAAATTTCTGAGTATATTACAGAAGAATATAGAAACCCAAGAACAAAATATTTAATCTATAATTTAACTGATGAAAATAATCTTGCAAATACATTTCGAGACATTTGTCCTGGGCAACAAAAACAGTTTTCTATTTTATTTCCTTTTTAAATTGTTTGCTTGTTCGGATTTTTAAAATAGATTTACTGAAATGTTTGTGAACTGGAAAAAGCAGACTCTGTATTTGTGTACATCTATCATGGTACTCAATGCACAGTATTTTTTCTCATAAAAGAAGCAATTGAGATATAACAAATGCTTTTCCTTTTTGGCATTCCTCTTTATTATTCTTATTGATTGACATGAAGGCTAGACTGGTTCCTGGCTCCATTGAGCTTGGTATCACACTATGTTGAATAAGATGTGGCTCCTGTGTTAATATGGTTTTGAAAGACTTAAAGCAGAGTGTGTCAGATTTTGCAATTCATTTCAGTGAAATAATTTTTGCTCATTCTGTGGTCACAAGGAAAAGCATTTAAGATATACATATAATCATACATATTTCTTAATCTAGAGGCTGCAGAAATGAGGCCTTAATGCTGTTTATCATCTTGGGGGACATTAAAGTGATGGGAGTGGAAGGGCTGTTTAGGTTACAGCAATCTAATTATACCCAGAGGAGAGAGTACCACAGCATTCAAAACCAGCTGGTGGAGGAAATCTCCTGTGGATCCAAATTACATCTTTTTCAGTTAAAGAATCAGCATCTTTCATTAGCTGAGCAACCAAACTGTTTTAAATACAGTTCATACCCATTGAAAGTTGGGGGGTTTATGTTGGGTGAGTGTGCTCAAATTTTTTAGTATCTCAAGTAGGAAACTCCTTAAGTTTATTTATTTTTTCTCCTTTTCTGTAGCTGCCAGCAGCACCACAGGTACTGAATTACTCCATCTCAACAGGAGCAGAAGGGGCTTGTGTTGGATCTGCTCAGTGGTGGAAATTTTAAATTGTGGATCACATTACATGGTGCATCTTAAAATACCCATTCACTATTCTCTCCACAAGCACTTCTTGTTTGTTTCTTCTAAAACTCAACTGTGGTGACGAGGTGGGAAGTCTGAATGAAAGGTGGGAGTTTGCCATAAATGATCGGTGTTAGATCAGATAGGAGATATCTAAAACACTGCATATTGTGCTCTAATGAAAATAATAAAATATTTTTGATTTCTGGGGGTAACTAAAATAAAGGAGAAATAATGATTTATTGCCTCTAACATGTTTAAAATATTTCTGATTTATTTCTAAAACTTACAAGACTTCATTTGTAAGTCTAAGTAGCCAAGCTTAGATTAAGCTCTGTTTTTAAATGTTTGCCAGGCTTTCCTTGGGACAGCCACTGCATTTTATTGTGTGTGTTTGTACATGTGCATAGATATAGATACAGATTAAATGTCACCAATACCTAGTTCCCCAGGTCATGGCCTGCTTAACAAAATGACTGTTCAATCTGGGAGTGCTTTCTTTAGGATAGAGTTTCTGCCTGTTTTCAAGGTAAGACAGAACAGTCAAATATTTATGAATGTTACAACATTCCAGATTTCCTTTCCAAGGCTACTTGAGGCCACTTGAAGAAGTAAATCTGTCGTGGTGATGGAGACAAGCTTCATTTGCACGCTTCCTTTCATCTCTCTCCAAACAAACAGTTCATTCACACTTCCTAGGTCAGTGGTAGCAACCAGGCTTGGTTTCTCCATGGAGGGAGCAGGACTGGCTGTGGTCATTTACACAATGCTGGTGTATTACTGAAGAAAGGATTTGCACAATCCAGGCACATGTTATCTTTGCTCCTCTTTTCATGCATTTGATATGCTCAGGAGGACTGGTCACCCTGAGACTCTGTGTACACCTGGGAATCATGCAGACTGCGGAGCTGCCGTTCTTGCACAACTGTTCTGCAGATGTTTCTCCATTACAGATTATTCAGGGACTTTTTCCTAAGGCATTTAAACTACAGCAATGGCTAATGAATTGTGGTTGCTCTGTATAAGGCCAGATTTGGAGTTGTGACTTTGAGCTGCTGGATGATCTTTTTAGTATCTTTCCAGTTCTCCCACCTCTATGCCTTTTGTGCTTATATTGGTGCTTCCTTTAGTTCTTAATGAATCTTAGAATTGTTTTGGTTGGCAAAGACCTTTGAGATCAACCAGCATACCTGTTCATCCATCAGTGCCAAGTCCACCCCTAAACCATATCCCCAAGGGCCACATCCACACATCTTTTAAATACCTTCAGGATCGTAACTCCATCACTGCCCTGGGCAGCCTGTGCCAGGGCTTTACAATTCTTTTGATGAAGAAGTTTTTTCCAATATCCAATCTAAACTTCCCCTGGCACAATTTGAGGCCATTTGTTCTTGTTCTATCCCTTGCTACCTGGGAGAAGTGCTTGATCTCCACCAGACTTCAACATTCTTCCAGGGAGCTGTAGAGTGTGATAAGGTCATTTTAGCACTTCTGTGTGTTCAAGTGGTGTAGCAGGTCACTGATCATTCCCCTTGCATTAAGGAGGCTTCATTGTGCCCCCCATCCCTGTCTTCCAGCTCAGGGGTACCTACAGAGCAATTGATCTTGCCATTAAAGATTGAGGCAAAGAAGTCATTAAGTGCGTCAGCTTTTTCCTTAGTCATGCATTTCCCCTCACATCCAGTAAAGGCTGGAGATTCTCCTTAGCCCTTCTGTTTCTGCAAATGTACTTATAGAAAGCTTTTTTAATTGTATTTTATTGCAGTAGCCAGATTAATTTCTAGTTAGGCTCTGGCGCTTCTAATTTTTTCTCTGCATAACCTCACAGTATTCTTGTAGTTCTCCTGAGTTGCCTGTCCCTTCTTCCAAAGGTCATAAACTCTTCTTTTTTTCCTGAATTCCAGCCAGAGCTCACTGTTCAGCCAGGCCAGTCTTCTTGCCTGCCAGCTCGTTCTTTGATGGGGAAGATGGAGTGACAACTCCATGTATTCCAGGCATTTTTCTCTTGACCTCCCACAGTGGCTGTCAGGGTCACTTTGACTTTGCTGCAGATGGGGCTCTGTGCCTAGAAATCTCTTTCTAGCCCTAAAAGTTAAGTCCCACAGCTGCTGCAAAGGAAACTTGGCTGGATGGTGGGAAACTCCTGTCAGAGCTGGATGGAAACCTCTCTCGCAGCTGCAGAGAGCTAGCAGGCTGGTCTGTACCTCCCATTTCAAGCATGGAGTCCCATCCCTGCTCCTCTTGCTACCCAGGAGGAGTTACTGACTGGCAAGGCCGGCCTCACACTGTTGTCCTCCTGAGCATGGCATGCAAGGATCCTCGTGCTGACCTAAGACAGTTGTCTCTGGTCTTGACCAATTGCACCTCAGGTTTTTATGTTCTGGTCAATCATTTATTCCTGTTTTTGACCAACCCTGTCCAGCCACCCACCTCTGGAGAGTGTGGAGACCTAACCAAAGGCAGATATGTGCTGGATCTGCTACAGGAGGTGCCTGAATTTCTGTGGGTTTGAGGTTGTGTTTAAATCCTTCCTGATAACCAGCTGTCAGTGTCCCATGCAGTTGGGCTTAGTGGTTCCTTGTTAGCTTTTCTCAGCAGAGCCTGTTGCCTCCTTGGGGAGCACAGGAGGCAGCTTGGACAATCTCCAGCGCTCATCTGGAAGGCACCTGATGCGCCAGGCCAGAGAGCTGGAGCGAGGTCATGGACAGATGGAAAGTTATGATGTGATTTGGGAGCAACCCCTGTTCTCTGGTGAAATAGTGGGTGGAAAGAGGTTGTGGTTGAAGCCATGAGGAAAACTCCTGTGCATGTCAATCGTGCGAGTTCCACATCCAGCACACTCCTCAGGGAGAAGGTGGCTGGCTGTGTGTCCCATCAGCTGTAATGAGAAGTGAGGAGATAAATGGTGGAGGCAGGGGTTGTGCAAGCTCACCTCCTGGCCTGTCCTCAGTGGGATCACGTCACTGAAAGCAGTTGAGTCACCTCTCCCTGGAGGTGTCTGATGGATGTTGCAGCCAGGACTTGGCACTGAGGAGCGAGCTGGGCCTCGCTGCCCAGGCTGCATCCCCAGCTGAGGCACGAAGTAATGTCTTAGCCAAATGTTCACTTGAGCACACCATGGCTGCTTAGCTTCTCCTGTGCAAAAGCACTTCCTTCCCTTTGGGGTATTCCCTTGATTTTTAAAAGCCAAGCAAATATTTAAGAGTGGATTAGAGTCTAGCTCAACATATCCATCATTCACCATCAATTACCCAGGTCACTAGTATGATTACACTCAGCTCGGGACTCTTCTGTGTTTGAATGTACCAAGAGCTGAGAGGAACTAAAGGTGGAAATTTATAGCAAGAACCTTTCCCTCCCCCACCTTATTTAATGGCACACAGGCTTTGACCTGAAGTGTAATTTTCTGCAACATTTAAGGCAGATAAAGTGTCTTTAGCAGCCAAAGGAAAGCTCAAAGGTAACATTATCTAACTAGCAAACAGATGGAGGATTTAACATTCTTAGTAGCTGAAATTTTGGACTCTGGCCAAACCATGGTAATGGATTTTTTAGCAGTCGTTCTTTTCCTATGAAAGTGCTGGACACAGTTTTAAAAAAAAATCCAAGGGAAATATGCAACAGTACAGGCAGGAATAAGGAAAGATTCCCACTTGATCACAAGCAGTATGGGGGAAAAATAAAAGTATTTGTATCAAAAACTGGGGCAGGACATGAAGGATTCAGTTAAAGAAATAAGATAAATCACCTCAAAAGTTCCAACTCTTTGTTTGCCTTGATGGAGAAGACAAGCCTGTTGAGTAATTGGAGTCATTCAGTGTTAACTTTGCCTTGCTATGAAAACTGAAGAGAGAGAAGATGTGCTTTGAAGAGCTCTTGTTCCAATTGAGTTGCAGGAAACAAAAAGTCTTCGCTCCGTGGTGCACAGACACATCCAGCTCCTTGTACGCTTGTGGCAAGCCCTGGTGTTGTGTTACTCCCTTGGTGTTTTGCCATGTGCCAGAGGGCTTTCCAGATTACCAGAGCTGTAATCCTTCTTGCTCCATCACATATTCTCTCTGGGTTATAAACAGATTATGTTATTTGACAGATTGGGCCCTCAAAATGCTATGTAATGGAGACCATAGAGCTCAGGAAACAAGAATGTGTTTTCCAGGAATTATTGGTAAAGATTCTGTGGTGTGCAGAAGGCAACTGAGAAGGCAGAGGTCCTGGAAGGCCCTGATGATTTTTGGATTCACCAAATCCTGTCATTTACTGTCAGTAAATCTCCAAAACCCTTTGAACGTAGTGAATTTTTCACAAAATGTCTGTATTTCCTGATCACAGCTTTCATCTCAACACCTGTTGGGTTAAGTTTGACTGATATGCTTGATAAAAAATGTTAGTCCCTCTAGCAGGGAGCTGGGAAACATCATGTGGCTGAACCAATGAATAATCAATAGGAATAAGAAATACTTATTGAGAGGATAGGATTAAATTGCCAGGCAACTCTGCAGAGATCTGGAATCCCTCATTTCACAAAGAAAAGAGGCTGACATTAGAAGGTTTGGAGCCATTTGCTTTGACTAGCCTTGCTCTTTTATAAGCCGGGGTTTGGGAGCAAATGGATGACATTAACACTTTACACTGATTACAAAACATGGAATAAATCATACAGATGTCTAATTCCACCAGATCTCATTACCACTGGATTGAACTTTTCACTAACTTTCTTGTCTCGAGTGATCTGAGTCAGCACATCAGCTCTGAGCATCCCAGGATTCAGGAATGCTGGAAGCAGCTCTGGTTCCAAACACTGGCACTAGAGAGCATTCTTACAAGTCATTTTCCAGCAGGCAAATGCTAAAATATTACAAAGAGAGAGTTGGAGGCCAGCAGAAACTCCAGCTGAGAGCTCGGAGCTGGTCCAATGCCAGAGCATCCATCTTTCGAAAGTTTAATGAGATGAGTTTCCATCAGGCGTTTTCACAGCCGGGCCACCAGCAGTGGCCTTGGACGTGGTGTCTCACTCCCCATGGTCTCTGGACAGCAGGAGCTGTGGTTCAGACCTCAGTGAGAAAGCTGGATGGTGAAAATTTGTGAGAGCTAATTAAGCAAGACAAGATTTTTGCCTGGCAGGGATTCATGCCAGATATACGACATCCTGGGAAACCGTTTCAGGCTTTGCCATAAAGTACTTGTGGAGAGAGAGAGCAGGACGTCTTGCCAGACTTCACTTCAAATATAGCATTGCAGCTTTTCCTTTTCTTTTTTGGAATTGGTATGGCCATAAATTATCTGCTTAGCTCAAGGTTAAACACAGGACAGCAAGAGCTGTGAAGTCTCAGAGATGAAAGGCCCCAGCATAAGCAGAGAAATGGTCACACACAATGTTATCAGGCCATGCTTCATTTGAGTGTGCAGAGCATCCTCTGAGAACTCAGAACATCAGTCTCAGGAGAGCTTTATTCCTATTCCTACTCTGCTACTGGCCACCTGTTGGTCCTGGGCCAAGTTTTTAGCTTCTTTTTGCCATGGATAAATGAGGATAGTTCAATTCCCTCCTCTGCTGTAAAAATAAAACTAATAAAAACCAAAGACATGAACAGCACAGTAATGTCTGGAGACTGCATGAAGGATGGTGGCAGGGAGCTGCCTTATGCTGCTGTCCTGCTATGGAGACCTGCCCACCAGCAAGTCCCCCCTCTAATCTGGAGATTGCAAGATCTTGGGCAATGACCCCAGCAATGTGACTGGCAGGTGACTGGCAGGAGAAAGGCCAAGTCATTTCTTCAGATGCAGCCTGGCCCTGGCTTCCTGACCACAGAGTTTGTAGTAGCATCATCAGCCAAACCCAGGTGAAAGAACAAGCCATTAGCAGGAGTTGGTCTCTGCCCGGACACCCCAGCACACCTCTGGTGTTGGCTCAGAGGACAAACAACTCCCTGATGGCTTTCAGTTGAAAACAGTAGTGGGGTGTGAGGAGAAGGTAATGTTCCCTCAGAGCTCCTGGGGTACACACCAGGTTTTTTTTCAAACCCAGCCTCTGGGCTGGCGCCTGCAATCTGGAAGTGGGAAGTGATAGTGTTTGCAATTTAGGTGTACTTTCAATATCTCAACAGATCTGGGACTTAAGGGAGGATTCACCAAAGTGATTCTTTGGCTCAAAGCTGAGCAAAGATGTAGCTGATACTAAGGATTGTTTCCATTGTGGTAGACAATAACTGAGCTTTCCAGAGAAATGATGTTAATACTAGCTCAGACTCTCAGAGTTAGATACTACTGAAAGATTGGGGCAATTAGGGATATATTGCAGTAGTATTTGTATCATCTGGATATTGTGCAGAACTGTATCAGGTCCCTCGCCTAGGTTAAGCATTTAGAGATCCTGTCTTTCTCTGTTAGAGAGTCAAGTTACCTTAATTACTATATTTCTAACTTCACTTGTTTCTACACCACATATAATACAATTTAATTAAAGTCAGAGCTAAGAAGAGACTTCCAGAGAAAGAAACTTGAATACTTCTAAGTACTTGAATACTTCTGGACTGTATTTCAGAGGGAGCAGTGAGCAGGTGTCAGGAAAAGAGAGATGAGTTCTGAGAATAAAAAAATAAGAGAGCATTGGTCTGGAAGAGTAGTAGCCTACAGATGTGTTTGCTGATTCATTGGAAATTAAAAACAGATAGAGAAGTTTGGGGAAAAAATTCTGCAATACTAGGTCTTCCTCCATGTACAAACACTTAAGATATTGTTCCCCAGTTCAGGAAGGAGAGCTTTTTGGTGTTGTATGCCAGTCCTGTCTCATTCAGCCTAGAATGTAGTCTCTTGTGGGTAGACATCAGTCATAAACAAATTGGAAAACTTAGACACTTTTCTTGGAAGGAAGTGTAGGGTTTTTTTTGTTATGTGGGTTTTTTTTCAATGCACCGCTGATTTCAAAGCTGTGTGGTTTGGGCAATAGCCCAGAATTCTTGGTTTTCTCTTCTCCTTGTTCATCTTATAAAGCAAAAATACCATATTTCCTCTACAGGAAAATATATACATGCTTTTTGTATCTGTATGTACAGTACATCTGCATTTGTGTGGATGTGGAATTGTTAGTGTTATTTGTTTTCAGGACCCAGGTATTGGATGCTGAATAAAGCAAAGCAGTGTTAGGGAAAAGGAGCTCAGCAATGGAAAGGAAACAAATCCTTGTTGTGGCAGTCCTGTCCTTGCCTCTCACTTCTGCCACTCCAGTGCCATGGACTGGCAAGTCTCTTTCATGCTGTCCATTAACTGCTCTCAGTTGTCACAAGCCACAGATGGAAGAAAGCCATGGCAGGGAAACCAAGTGCTGGTGGAGCTCTTGGCAGCTCAGGAGCAATTCTTTACCTTGTACATCTGCATTGGCCATCCCCACATGTGCTGTCAGGGGATGGTGAGGTCCCTCCTCTCTTTGGTGGTGACTCACAAGCCTTGGGCAGGAGTTGCTATGAGTAATGCTCCAGTAGCACACTTAGCAAAGAGATTCTGTACTCTGATGTCCTGGCCAAATTCTTTCCTGGAAAATTGGATGAGATGCATTTCCACTGTGATTCCAGATGCACAGAGTATTCCTTGCTGTTCACTGTCATGGACTAATGTCAGCTAATCAACGTTAAGGTGTGCTTTCTTTTCTGTGATCAGCTAAGGAATTCCATGAATATATCAACTACAGTAATAATAATTAGAGACAAGAACAAAAAAAAAGCTTGATTTGCTACTACACAGCAGTACTGTACTCAGGATCCTTTGATAAAATTTATGTGTTGTGTTTATTAGTTACTGAAAGCTAGTCTCACTCCTATCTGCAAAAAAAGCATTCTATAGGCTGCATATTGAAGTTCCCCAAAACAAGTGAAAAAAAAGTGGGCTCTAATCTTTCCTGCAAGTATAGTATTTACAGAAAAGCTCTATTTTCAAAAAAGGACCAATAACCACACAATTCATTGACTTTCAGCTGAAAACTGAACTGAAAGAGACTACCCTTCCTTCTTTGACTGTGTTGTGTGCTCAGAGAGGGCTGGAGTTGGGCTTTGTCCAAATGGCAGTCAAGTGATCAGAAAGTGGGCTCGGTGAGTGATGGGCAGAGGGTGCCCGAGCAGGGTGTAGCGTAACGCACAAGTGCAATGCAAACACTCTCACCGAGCCCTTGCTCTGCAGGCAGACTTCAGATAACGTGTTGACAGCATCAGTCAAAGGAAAATAAAATTGCTGAGGGGCTGTGAAAGGCGCTCTCTGTTCCAATAGAACAGTGCATATAACCTCTGCCTTCTGCGAGCAGTTGCAGTGACACGTGAGGGAAGGGATGCATGATAACACCAACAGAAAATCCCAGCAGCTCTGGTCGCAGCAGTAATGATACTGAACAACAGTAGCTTACTACGGCTCATTGCTGGAGGGGTTTTACTTTAAAGGTTTTAGTTCAAATCCATCTCTTTCTCACAAGCTAGTTGCGCTGCCTGTTGGTTCAGGCAGTTGTGTTCAGCAGAAGTTCTGGTTCAGCTGTGGAGTTGTGGGAACTTAGGAACTCACCCAAACATAAGTGTGTTGTAGGTTGCCTGAAGATCTGGAGAAACGATTATTTGTCGGTTCCAAAGTAACTGTGTTAGTGACCAGGAGTGGGGTTTTTTTGAATAGGAATGCTCCATATTTCTGTTACTTTGGTACAGCACCAAGGGGATATAGTAGAACTGTGGCTTTTAGAAACAACCCCAGTGTAAGTAATACTTTTATTTTCATTTTTTAAATTGTGCAGCTGCGCATTAAACAGACTTCTTTGAGGAACTCTGCTTATTTCAATGGGACAGCTTTGTAATTAGCTAACGCTTGTTAAGTAAGGGTCACAGCTTTGGACCTGATTTCTGTCCTTAAACTGCTCTGAGATCTTTGGGGGCTGCACATGAAATAACAGTGCTATGTATAATTTACAGGGTGTTGTCAGTTGAAAGCTTCTCTGCATTTCATGTATCCAGCACCGTTCAAGCCAGCTGGCAGGCAGCTCAAGATAATGATGCCATGATAGGAAAGATAGTCAGAAGTTGCCAAAACTATTAGACAGCACATCTGCCTGCTGGCTGCCAGGATCAGCTCTGAGCTGCCAGCACCAGTCTCTTGGGTAGAGATGGAAACACCTTCCAGTGTAATCCATGTGTCACAGCTCTTCAGAGACACAAACAAGGGCTTCAGGTGGCATCAGGGTATTTCCACTGTGTTTCATCTTGTTCAGGTTAGTATCCTAGTAACAGCAGAAATACGTGCTAGATGCACCAAAAGTGATCCAGACTGTGGCAAACCCAAAATACACATTTCTTTCTTAAGGGCATTTCCTTCAAAATGTTTTGATATTTGATGTCTTCTGCTTGGCTGTTGGCTCTGAGAGCAAAGGAAGGATAAGGCACTGAATGAGTGAGAGCTGGTTTTCATAGAGAAAAATAGCTGTTTTCTGCTTTTACACTGATAATACAAGTTCTCAGCACTGGTTGTTAGAATAATACTGCTGGCAGAGGGAGAGACATGAGGGATCATGTTTCATGGGCCATAAACTGGGGCACACTAAAATAATCCTCTCAGATATGGTCAACTGAATATGAATCCGTGTAATCTTGAACACACTCTACGTGAACTCAGAATTAATCATCAGAAAAAATGAACCCATGAACACAGAGCTAGATGTCAGGAGGAATATTTTGTTCTCATGGTGAAATACTCAAGACCAACTCGTGGCATTGTCCTACAAAGAGCATCATAAAATCTAACCCAAAAGATGTCATTATGAATTATTTGCTGGGAGCCTGACTGTCCCTTGCTCAGTATATTAACATGCCATGTGGCATTTATTTTCCAAACAGATTAGGAAGTGCAAAGTCTGTCATTAAAAAAAGCTCAGCTGGAAACCAGTGATGTTTTTTCCCCCTATAGAAGCCTTATTCCTTCTAACACTGATATTTAGTAATCCTTTGAATTCGTGCTTCAAACAACTTGAAAGGTGAGCTTTGGTTCTAATACTGACAAGTCTGTGAGTCTGATGTCTCCAAGTCTGGAAAAAAGAGGTGTCTGCTGCTCTGGTGGGGCTCCTCACCCTAGACATGGAGTCAGGGATGAGTGTTGTGGTGGTGGTGGGAAAGACAGAGATTGCAGTATCCTGAAGTTTATTCTAAAGTTCAGTCATCACCAAATTTATCAACATATAGGCACGTAATGGGAGAAATGTGTCCTTCTGGGAGGAAAACAGATTATGCTTCTTGTAAGGATGGAGCAGCAGGGGCACAAACCAGTTACTTTGCAAGGAATCCAAGCGAGTGTTTCTTGAGAGAAGGAGTCTCAGTATCTCGTCCACAAAGAAAGCATTATCAATAGAATTTTGATTTCTGTTGTTTTTCCCCAAAAAATATGAGAAACTGTGGAATATAATTGTAGGATTCCCTAACCCTTGGTTCCTTGTGACTTCAAATGTCTGGGGCCGCTGTAGATCTCTAATCCTCCTCTGTATGATAATGGGTGGGTGATGTACAGGGTTGTCATCCTCCTTCTGGAGCCCATGATGTACCTCAGAAAGGAATGAGAGACAGAGGGGAGAGTGAGACTTCTTAATGTGCCTTGGGAATTCATGGCAGATCTCGAATCTCTCAAGGAATGTTTTTCTTGTTTCATTCCATTGGGAATTGTCTCTGACATAGTCAAAGGCATGTTCAGAACGAGTCCCTTTCATTTTGCTGGCCTCTCTATTGCTCTTGTCACTGACCCAAAGCCTTTTGATTTTTTTTTTCTTTTGACATTCTTGAGCTAATTGGCCTCAATGAAAAAGTAGTTTGTTTCCTGCACAAACTTGGCTGTGACAAAAAGTGTGGAAGTTGGGAGAAATTTGGGATAGGCCAGGGTCAAAGGCTTATATAATAGCCCAGAATAGTCAGCCAAAATATAGTGTGAGAGCATCATAGGTGGAATTCAGTTGAATGAAAAGTTCTGCAGGGTTTGGGCACAAAAATGCCAGTAGGGCCAGCATTGAATTTCTTACTTCAGTCAGAATCATCTCAGTTTCATCCACTGAAAGGAGCAGATAATTATTTAACTGGGTAATTATGGGCTGAATTCCTTCAAGAAGGCACACTTCTGCCACAAGTAGCAAGGGGCTACTCTTTAGGCAAGAGGATCTTGTCTGCTGTTCACATTCTGCTCACCTATAACTGTGTGTGCCCAGTGCTCTGGAGCTCTGCTGTCTTCAAACCAGCTGGAAATAAAGACCCCACATTGCACAGGAGATGCCTTCTAGGCATTTTTTTATTGAATTCAATGAGCTTCTGATCAGGTTGCACACAAGGAAAAATTTTGAAGCATTGTAAATGAAAGTGAAGAGCTAGACTGAACAGGCTTGCCACCCCAGAAGCAAATTGAGTGCTGTGAGTTGAAGACAGAAGGAAGCACAGTTTCCTCGTGTGCTTTTCTGTAGCGTAAATCTTTGATCAGCTCCCTAGGATTCAATGGGAGTCTTGTTACTGACTTTAAGAGAAGTAGATGGGACTCTGCAGAATAGTGTTTTGGCTCTGAACCTCTTGTCTGGGGGTATGATTTTAACAGCCAGGGAAGGTCCCACCACCATTTTCAGGCTCTAAGGTACTGCAAGTAGATCTCAAGAAAAAGAGAGATGCCGAGGATCAGGAATTCATCCACATTAACAAGACCTGGACTCAGTCTAGAGCAGTGGAAATGATTTATGTCTTGTTTTGTCGGCTGAACCAGATAATTGAAGGAAAAGTTATATTGGGTCAATGCTCAACAAAAACGTTTTCATTTTCTCACCAAAACAAAAGCCTGGAAGAAAATTCAGGCTCTGCAAAGTGTTTAATTTAATGTCCGTGTTTGTGTTCTTTTTGAAATTAAGTGTATGCATATTCCATTTCAGTAAATTATTGCTGCGTGCTTTGAAATAAAACTGTGATTTTAAAAAAAAAATTTAGTTTCTTTTGGAAACGGCAAAGGACAGTATTCCAGTACTCCTAAATTCCTCATCAGTATTCCTAATGTAATTTGGGAACTATTTTGGCTATCAAAAAAAAAGATTTTTTTTTTTTGGCAGATGAACTGCAGAGTCTAGACCATCCCCACCCCGTGTACAGCTAGATACCAGCTCCATCGTGAACTCTGTTTAGTCCTGAGACCCACTGATTTATCTGTAGAGCTTAATGCACACAATACACAGACACTCAGCTTGAGGTCATGGCCAGCAGAGATGAGGGAAAGAGAAGATGGGAATCTTCAATTTGTCCTTATGGAAGCTTTCCTTTTCCAAAAGTAAAGTGTTAGTTGGGGAGGGATTATTTTTCTTTTGTATCTATATATCTAGCTCTAGATCTATCTTTTTTCCCCCCAAGAAAAATTCAGTAATTCATCTTCTTCTGAGTGATTTCTTCATGACTATAATCTTTGGGCCGGTTGCAGTGGTGGCTTAAATCAGTGTGACTCAGCTAACCCTATTTAGCTCCTAACCCATAAAGCTTCAAAACACACGATCCCTTACTTTATCTCAAGCAAATGACTGCTTCCCTGGAGCTGGCTGAGGCTGCTGGTGTTATTAAAGTTAAGCAGGAGTCTCTGTGTTCTGCAGTGTTCAAGTTTAAACAGTAAGGTGATGACACTTCTCTTTTGCTTTTGTAATTTCTTGGAGTTGTTCTCCTTCCCTTCGGTATGTGTGGTTTAAAAGCAGTCCATCATGTTGCAGACTCTATAAACTGTGGGTTGCTTAATTTGTGTGATTCATAACACAGGAAAAAAAAAAGAGCCATCATCATTCTTGGTATTACATCCAGCTCTGTTACCCAGAGCATTGACCTTGACCAGCTAATGATAGGTATTTAATATATGTGTGTGTCTGTATATATAGATATAAATATTCATTATGTGAGGTCTGAGATTGTAAGGGAGCGCTGGCAGTGCCAAGTTTTGTTCGATGGTTCAGGCCTCCAGCTGTGCCAAACTCTGGGTTCCCTTAATGTACCATTAAAAAAAACCCCAGGCTTTGCTTGAATGTCATCCAGCTTTATTAAGAGAAAGATCAAGCGTAATCTTATTAAGCTTGTCACTCACAAACCATAAGGGTGCAGCCTTGGTGTGTCTGTTTGGTCCACATGTGCGAACAATTTTGCCTCGTGATACTCAAACAGGGGCTGTTATTCTTTAATGAGGGCTGTGAATAACAGAGCTACAAATTTAAAGCTTGGTGATGTGCTCACACACTCGTGTGTTAACAGAAAGGGGTGAAGGTGGGGATTGTTTGTTTGGATTTTGACATGTCCCTCAAGCACGCTGGAACCCACACAACCACAATGTTTTTTAAAAGCTGTTGTGTATATTTTGAAGTTTCTGAACTTCCATAATAACTTAGTCAGCTTTTGAATGTGACCATGTGTCAGAGTGGACAGCTGTATCAGGAAAACATCACAGGAACACTGAATCTCCCTCTTTTTGCTTTCACTAGAAGTCTGCTCCCTGAGCCAATATTATGAGGGGATGTTCGGATAAATTGTGCTTGCCTTCATTGTTGCTCCTTTTCCCCAGTGTTAACAGCTGGGCAGCAGGAGATAACAGTGGAAACCACTACTGTTTATACCAGTGTAAAACCAGAGTACTGCAGTGGGGACTCAAATCAAATATTTCTGCTTGTTCAAAACATGGATGTATATAGAAATTCTGTGTATTTATATTGAAAAAAACCCTAAATTGAAACTGGTCAGGATGTTTGGCCGTGTGGCTGAGAATAGATCTGTGTGGGTGAAACTCACAAAAATAACTAGTAATGAGTGGAATGTAGAGACACATTTGATAGTCTAATAGGGAATAAGTTTGTAACAAGAAGAACTTCTCTATAGACATAGCATATATGAATTAGTACTTGAGGAATACAGCTTTCCAAGACTTTTAGTCAATTAAATTTTAAATCTGTGAGCAAGATATCCTTTGTCCATGGGGATGTGGGGGTTCGATACAGCTGTTTGCATGCCCAGAGTAGCTCACAAATAGAAGCATTTGTAGGATGATGCTCATCTCTCCTGGGTTGGGATAGGTATTCATACAGCACCTTTGCAGCTGAGAATCTTTAACTTCTGCAGGACTATGTTCTCTTCTTTTCCCACTACACAGATGGTCTCTCTGACAGATAAGATTTACTGACCCTTCTGGTAGAGCATTTGCCATTGCTAGCTGGAAACTCCCCATGCTTCCACCACAGGACCTTTAGCCAAAGGACTGTCTGTCCTTCAAACAGCATTTCTTTCTTCGGTTTTGCTTTTAAAGAAAGAAAAAGTAATTAAGAAAATATACAGCCATGGAATCTCCTAATGCTGTCAGTGTCCTCTGGAGGTCCTTATTCTAATTTATACCAACATCCTTAGTGTCAAAGCTGATCTGATCCATTGTGCCCAGGCAGAGCTGATCCTGGTTTATGACATTTAGATGCACTAAAATGGGTACTTTCTAGCCCAGTTTTCAGTTATTCCACATCTTAGGCATGCTTTGCATTTCCAAGGAACAACAGAGCTCCAGATGTAGGTTCTCCAGATCTCTTCCAACACCACATGTATCTCAGGGTCTTGTAATACCATATTCAGCAGCTTCACAAGTGTTTGTAGCGTGTTTTTGCCTTCCTTTCCTCCTCAGAGGCAAGAGTTTGTTGGTGTCATCTGCCCTGTTTTGGGGGTTTGCTTCCCAATGTCAGGACAGGCATAAATCAAGCAGCAAGCCTTGGGTTTGGAGTGTAAGGTGGAAACAAGTCCAAGTTTACACCTCCTGGAATGCCACAGAAGCAGCATCTGACCCCAGTCTGAGAGTGTTTTGTGGACTCTTGGGGCTTATTTCTCCTGCTTTCCCTCTGTGGGAAGGACCTCAGCCTAGGCCCTCAAAGCACTCCTTGAAAAAGCCCCTTGCCTGCACTGGCAAGGCTCGTTATGGTGCTGCAAAGGAATCTTTAGCTGAATTATAAGGCTGAGGATGGTCTTTTAGGGCAGGTTTCAGCTGTGTGGCTGAATGGATTTGGAGGTGCCTGGTGTAGCTCGTGAGGTGGCAAATGATCTGTGTAGCAGGGAGCAGTTTTTGATGGAGCAATTAACTCAAGCCTGGTGAGTCGTGCAGCTGCACCAGGCTGCCTTTAGAGCAGCACCAGCTCAAACCACAGAGCAGCACTCCATGTAATTGCCTTTAATCCGTGCTCAAGGACAGGCTTGGAACCATGCCTGCTGCGGTGGGCTCCTCCACATGGCAAAAGAGAAGGGGTTGAGTCCAAACTGGAGACCAGGTCAGGTCTGTTGTGCTCAGCAGGGACATGTCTCAGTAAAACCAGAGGGCATGCAGCAAGAGGAGGGGACACACACCTGGGCACAGATAATCAGGGTCCATGAGCTCCCTGGAAGACTTGCCCTCAGCTGCTGATGGAGACCATCGAGGGTGTCCTGCCTCCAGGTGTTGTACTGGCTGGGCAGCCTCCAGATGCTACCAGCGCTGCGCTGATTAACCTGGAAGAAAAGGCCATTTCCAGGTTGCAGTGACACTCACCTTATTCACAGCCTCATTTGTGAACTTTCAGGGGTGTTTTTCTGCAACAACAGTGACATCCAGTGGCCAGCTGGATTTTTCTGGGAAAAGAATGAGAGCCACAGTCAGTCTTAACAATGTGAAGTTTTTTATAGATAAAAAATATCCTGCCTGAGGAGGCTCAGTTTTGGTTTCCTTGAGCAGTTTTCTTTAAAAAAAAAGTCTGGTGAAATGGTTTCTGGTTTTATATGTCCATGGGGTAGAAAGCATCAGTACTCTCTGCTCCAGCAAGGAGTTTGTCCTGGGTCCATAAACTCCAGGGGGCTGGCAATTTGCTGAGGAATCCCTCTGTTTTGTGCTAAGGCATCACCACGTTTTTCACTTATGAGACGTCCACAATCCAAATAAACCACTAGGAAGGGGCTCCTGGAAGAGATGAAGAAAGCAGTGTAGTCTGTAGAATAATTGACTGAGAGGTCAAAACCAGAAAGAACAAGCAAGGATCCGTGTCCTGCCAACTGGGAGCTTTGATTTGTGGTTTTCAAACTGCTTTTCAAACAGAAAATGACAGCTCATCTTGTAGTCTTTTGAAGTAGTTTCACAGATTCGACAGACATTGCCCCCAAATAACTTTCCTGGAATGGTTTGATCTCACACTAGAGCAGAATAAAGTTCTGTTTAATTCAGTTTAGAGCTGTCTTGTGCAAACTAGGGGAAGCAGGTTGAAAGCAAACACAGTAAAGTGCAGTTTCACACCAGTCTTGATTACATTGTGGACACAGAATATTGTAGGAGTCAAATGCATCCATGAGGCCAAAAAAGGACAGGCTCAAGAGTCCAGCTCACTGTTGAGCCTGCAGACAGAGCATGGCCCTCACCCTTGTTTATTTCCTGTAAGATGCCATTTAGTGCATCCTTTTACCTGCCAGAAGCCTTTGTCAAAGTCAAGCAAAGGTGCTGCATTTTGTAACACTGGCTGTGTGCTAAAAATAGCTGAGGTCCCACATGGTCTGTACCTTGCTGGGCCTCAGAGATGCCTCCACAAGTTCAGTGAGATACTCTGCTTGCAAAAAGCTGTCTTCCTTACTGAGGAGCTTTTCAAGGCCCCAAGCTGCCCTGAGCTCTGACTCCACCATGTCCTAGGGGTGTTTTAATGCTATGTTCACAGTTACCTCCTTTGCAGAGAAGGCAGGAGTTAAGGAATCTGGTTTCTCCTCCCACCCCAACCTGTGCCTGGCTTTGGCAAGCAGGTCCACATGCATTCCACACTGTTTGGGGATGGCTCAGGGGATTTGTGATGGCATATGAAACACTTCTTTCAGAGGCTGCTTGCCCTGCACTGGCTGTCCAGGGCCCAGCAGCAGCTTCTGTGGAAAGAGCTGATAACTGTGGCTCAGGTGGGAGAGGGTTGTCTACTTCAGCAAGGCTGTACATTCACTAATAAGGCACCTTGGGTGCAAAAAGAAGCTGCATTTCCTCACCAGTTTCCTCATTGCTTGAGGCATTGGTGACAGCTGGCAAGGAATGTTAAGACTGTGCATTTCACACCAGGCTTCTGCTCTTGGGGGATCTGTTGGTCCCAGAGATGCCTCCAGCACCCTGGGAAGACTCTTAGAGATGCTGAGTTTTCTCTAGATTTTCCTCAGAATCATTTCCTTCTCTTCTGCTGCAGTGTTAGGATGGTGAAGTTCCAAGATTTTGTACAGTGACCCTGTCTATTTGAGAGGATCCCATGAGGGACACAGAGACAAGTTCCCTGTCACACAGCTGCACGACTGGCACACACCTCCAGTCACACCCTTGTGTAGAAAGGAATATTCCCAACAATATAGTTCAGTGAGGAGCATGCACCTTAAAAAAATAAAATAAACAAAAACAATGAAAATCACATCTAGTCATGACATTGTGCTAGAGGGAAAAATGCCAATAACCATTCTCCATGCAGTATCTCAGACTGAGTAAGCCCTGTCTTTACTCACAGTAAAACCTGGGGACAAAGTCAATCAAACTTCTGTTTCAGCCCTGCCCACATAATTTTCCTCCTCCATATTTTTTCCCCTTGTAAGTTGATGCAGCTTATACCAGCAAACACAACCAATACATTTTACAGAATAAACACTTCAAATATTCAGGCTTTGTTCAGGATCCTCTCAAGGGATCCTATGTTTTATTTCAGAATATATGCTGAAATTGTCATCCTGTGTTTGACCTTCTCTCTGTGAAAAGCTCCTCTAATGCCACTTTAGTGAAGCAAGAATATGACATAGCCCAAATGGCTCTATAATCAACCAGTGCCCTGATCAACACAGCTCCCTGTCCTGTGCAAACTCTGGTATGACAAGAAAGGTAGGGGACAGGGCAGAAAAAGGAATGATGGGAAGAAGGATGGGCTGTGTGCTGTGTTCAGGAGCTTCTGGGCAGTAACAGGGTGGCTTTGGGGGTCACTATGCCGTGTCTGATAGACACCGAGGCTAAAGGAGCTCCTTAAGCTCACTTGGACAGAGGGCTCCTGTTCTTCCCAAATCTAGTGCTTGAGATGTTGGAATGAATTCCTCTGTGGAGGTGCCATCCTCTCCAGTGAGACTCACTAGCACAGACCAGTCACTTCATTTGGAAATGTCTGAGGCAGCTACAAACTGACACAGAGGCCAGAGGAGATTCTTAGGAGGTGATCTCACTTTAGCTCTTGCTTGTGTTGTTTTTCTGAACCCAAGTGAAACAGCTGGTTTAGACTTGGAAGAAAATGGAGAATTTTTTTTCCTCCCCAAAAAATCATTTTATTGTTTACCACATATGTTTAGGGCAAGTCTGCTAGGGAAAGTGCTCCAAGACTTTGAAGACAGCAGAGAACTGATTTGCTGAGCTCACATTATGGCCCTGAATTGAAACTGGAAACAGAGGACTGTACCAGCAAGGAGCCAGCTCCAAGCTGGTAAAGTCTGTCCCTCTGTCAAATGTTGAGCCTGTTGAGGAGTGTGAATTGCACTCCAGGGTGCTTCTGAAGAAGGATTTCCATGGTGTGACATGTGAGTACCTCAACAATAGCTCCATACCCTTAACAGAAGGGCTGCTCAGAAAGGAAGATCAGAAACTGAGAGACTTTGGGGGAGTTTATTATACTTGGGTGCAGCAAGGAAATAGAAGTCTGTGGGAATCTGTCTGTCCTTCAGATTGAGATGCTCCAAGTATAGAATTGCACTGCAGATCTCCGAGACACCCCAGGGAAGCACAAATCTGTGCTCTATTAGCTTGGCGTCAATCTGGAATAACCCCCTCAGCTTTTGGCCCCTCATCTCTCCATTCTCCCTCTGGCTACGGTGTGGCCTTTCTCCAGAGCTTGTTCTGTAAGTGCACTCGGGTGAGAGGGGAGAGAGGTGATTACATGCAAGAAAAGAATGAAGGGAGCCATGGGAGGATTGCTGGACGTTGGAAATGCTGCACGCTTTGGCTTCTTCTGTGTTATTGCTCTGATTGCCGTGACTGTCCAAAAGTGGCTATGAGTCAGTTCCTCGCAACTGCATAGAATAACAACATCAAACAAGAGGGAAAATGATTTCTCCATCTGCTTGGAGGACGGGTGGCATGATGTAAGGAGTCTATGATGAAAGCCTGCTTTACAGGACCATTGCACGTGGCTTGTGCAAAGTATTTTTTAAGGCATGCTTTGGGCTTGGATATTCCTGCCAACTAGGGGAAGAGGAAAGCTCGTTCCCTGCATCTCCAGCTCTCCTTCACAGCTTTTTGCATAATGCTGCAATTTCCAAGTGCAAAACCATGTCCTGAAGCAGAGCAAAAGCCAGCAACCTGGGGTGACAGACTTTTCTGGAAGGTGGCCCTTTTGGTAGTCCCTTTCTCTGCAGAAAGCTCACAGAGCTCTTGTTTCAAACCTGAACATCAGCCTCTAGGAAGCTTTCATTCCATCTAGTCTGGTGTGGTAGGGCTGCATGTCTCATTCTGTGGCATGGTATGGCTGACATTTCATACTAACTGGGGTAGGCTGGGTTCCTTCAAGCAGAAAATTCCTTCCCCTGTTGGGTCTCCACAAGCATGAGTTTTGTACACATTATCAGTAAAATTTAAAATCCAAATATTCAGGCTGTCCTAACATCCTACTCATGCCTAGGTGCTGCAGGTCATCCACCTAATCCATTATCTGGTATCATTCCTTGATAAAACACTTCACATCACAGGGCTACTAAGACTGGGGGAATCTTTCAGTTACATCTAGATCCAACTTGCAAAAGCAAGATCTGCACAAATCAGGCATTGGCTCCTTGTCAAAGTGCATTCAAGATACTTTTTCAAGACCATCCTTACCACTAGAGTGACATTTCAAGGAAGTGGTTCAAGAACAAAGAGGAGCAATTGTCTGGCAGTGAGGGTCATCATGAGGAAGGCTGAAGAGCCTCCAGTTTTTAAAGCATGTTATTCATTAGCAAAGAAGTATGCTGGACAAGGAGTGAAAGGGAATTAAAAATTGGGAGGGTTTATCCACAACACTGATTCCCTACCATGGGTCTCTGGAACATGTGTCATGTCAGAAGAGAGTACTGTGGGATGGCATGTGGTTCCCAGTAAATTCCTTCTGTTACCCAGAGACCTCTGGGTCAGACTGGAATGGAGAAATCATCAAATTCAAATAAAAGTCATTGCCTGCAGTGTTTGCTGTAGCTCCTTACTACAGCCTCATCTTGACAAATTCATCTTTAAGCTTCCAAAATACTCAGCTTTTACCACTGTAGATTAAGAGGAATGGAGATGCAGTTTTAGAGGCAGTGGGCAAAGGGACCACAGAGTATTTACCCTGACTGTGAAGGGGCAGCTCTCAGCCCTTTGCCTTTTTCCCTACACTAATTCTTGTGAAGCCTTCCTACCATAAACACTGTGGTGCTGCCAAGGGGCTTGAGAATCAGCATCGAGGGAGAAGGAGGAATAGAGGCTGCCGCCTCTGATTGCAGAGCAGCCCAAGGTCTAAATGGCAACAAAACGTTATACATAATGTCTGATTCACTGTGTGGAGAATGTAAAGAATTGAGACCTCCCGACACAGTTTACATTGGCCCTTTTTATGACTAATTGTGCAGAAAATAGCTCTGCTTGTAGTGTGCATGGAAACAGTTCAGATTTCTGCTGTGTGTCAGCTAATGGCTAGCAAGGCTTTTTAGCACAACTTCAAAGGCTCTGGCAATGGAGGTCCTTTGTGAGGGAATTATCTCCTGCTCCTTTGTACCTCGTTATCCTTCTAAGCCATGGAACAAAGAATTGCGAAAAGAATAGACAAAGTAATTTGTAGTAGATCTCTAAACCTAGATAAAGTACATAACATTTGCTTAAAAACATTTTTTCTGCTTCTGTCATCAAAATGTGGTTATAATTTTTCTGTGGAGGAACACCCAAGTTCATCTAACTTTTGAGGGATGCAACCTGATGCTTAGGTTATTGATGAGGGTCACTAGGATGTCTGAAATGGAAAAGAAGAGCTTTAGTTTATGTGGTCAATTAAAAAATACGTGGCTGTCAAGAGCTGGCTGAGAAGTGTCTTTCTCTGCCTCAGGATATTCCACTAAGAAAGGAAGAAAGTGCATTCTTTCAGCAGTGTGTTTGTGCATGGACGTGCTTTAAGGAAACCACGTATATTTCATGTATTTTTAACATGTTTTTTAGTTTAAAAAAAAAAAAAAAAAAAAAAAAACAAAAAAACAAATTGATG
The DNA here is from genome assembly GCF_963513975.1 of Fringilla coelebs. Lineage (NCBI taxonomy): Eukaryota > Metazoa > Chordata > Aves > Passeriformes > Fringillidae > Fringilla > Fringilla coelebs. The sequence continues at coordinate 8,039,631 of NC_140067.1, forward strand.
GTTTATTCTTGCTTTCTTCCGGTGAAAAATGAAACCTTGGGGAGATAAGGAAACACATTACATTACATGGTTCTGCTTTCTGTAGTCCTAAGCGCAGTTCTTAATTAAAAATAAAAGAGCAAACCAGGAATGGAAGATCTATGATTAATGTTAGCAGCCATGCTATGTAATGTGTTTCCTCCACTGTCTCCAGATCCATGTCTCAAAAAAACAAGATGTGAGTGAAAGGAGGATAATCTTGACCTCATCAAATTTACTAAGAAACCCCCTCTGAAGTGCAGCAGCCACACTGACCACTCTACAGTGTTTGTGTTTTAACTTCAAAATTAATGTGTTTAGCGCTGGGTCTTGTCCTCAAGCAAATCCCCCAGTATCTCCTTATCCTTAGAGGGTGGAAGAATTGCATCCACACCTGGGCATTTTTAATCTTAAACTGTTAGGGGTGGCTGCTCTGCATGTCTCCATGCCCAAGTACAGACTTTCTCTTCAGTTCCCTATGTAGAAAATCTTTTATATCTGCTTTGTCTCCTTTTCCACTTCCATGGATTTCCCAAGGCAGCTGATGTTCTGACCTCTTGGATCCAGTTTTCATCAGCTGTCAAGATAAATTTGGTTAATACTGCAGGAATGGTTTATTCAGGTTTAGACTGAAGAGGGAATAGTGATGGAAATGCAAGATCATTCCCTTGCCTCTCTAGCCTGTCTGATATATCTCTAGATACACTAAATTTTCAGTAGTTATACTTTCTTGAGGTTTTTCCCAGGCCAGGAAAGAAGTTTTTTAAATATTTAAGCAAAAGCATACATGCACATACAAACACATATATAAAGCTCATTTATTTCATATCTATAAATAAAAATTAAATCCAGTGATGTTATAAAGAATAGGAGAGTTACTGCATACTCTATTTGCACATATGAGCAGCCAGAGGCAGCAATTTTATGTTTTTCACTGCTGAGCTTAATTGTCTCTGATTTTTGCATCACATGGGCTGTCAAAGTATTCTGTTGTTGTTAATATTTAACAAGTGAGTCCTTATCTCAAGTTGTGTGTGACTAGGGAAAGTTAGTTTATGTAAGATATTTCTCACATAGAAGATTTTCCTGGATTTTAAAACTGGAAAGGATAATTATTATGGACTTCACAGCAGGAGGCAGGCCAAGACAATTCTTCCAGGAATTCTTTAACCTTTTGTGTTTTACGTTACCTTCCTACACTGGACCTCTCCAGCGCCACCTTTTTCCTTAAAACTTCTCTTCCACATCTCTAATCCTGAGAAACTCCTTGCCATGGGATCATATGGATCACTGTTGGGAAATGTCTGTGTTGGGTGGGAAAGGCTGCTGGTCTGAGCATGCAAAATTTCCTGTTTTCAATCACTAAAGTAAAACATGATTTCAGGCTGCTTATGGTGTGCATGAGTTGGCTACAACAACGTTACCATGATGTAAAATGAACAGGTGGATACAAAAACCACCTTAATGTGTGAATTCTGACTGGACAGAGAAGTTAAGACAAATAGAAGTCAGACATCTTCAGTCAGGTGGAGAAGATGCATTTACAGGGCAAGCTGGTGATGAGATAGGTGGTAACATACTCAGATGTATGTGGTATAATACAAACAGGTAAATTTTAAGCAGAGTCTAAAGGTTAAGTTTTGCAAATGCTCATGCCATTTCCTAGTAGTTGTTAAAGTTTCGGGCTCTGTTGATGTATGTGGAAGGAAGAATTATTTTGGGGCCAGCTCAAAGCTGGATTTTGGTTTTGATTTTTTTATTTCTTTTTATTTCTGTTCTCTTGGTTGAACTGGAACATTTAAAATATTTTAGTATGTGTTGGATTGTAGACATACAATGAAATAGCTATGATGTTTGCATGTATATTTGTAATTAAGGTTTTAATTTCTTTGGGAATCTGAAGTTGAGGGGTTTTTAATGGAAGCTGGCATTCCTTCCAGTTAGGAAAGGCAAAATTAAAAGAACAAACCCTATTGCCATGCTGCCCAGCAAATCAGCAGTCCCAGCAGTTGGCAGCTTTCAGCATGGTATCTACACAGAGGGCAGGAACGGGAAGTCCAGGAAGTGCCATCTTTTGGTCTTCATCCATCACTTGAAGGGACTTGCAGGCTCTGGTGAGGAGCTGACATTGTTTGCATCCATTGTGTGGATGAGCAGTCAGAGCTTTTGCATAGTTACTTTTTTCCCTGAGATTAAAAGAGTTAAAATTGGTTTCTCTTGTGCTGTCAGCTTGTCAAAGATTTGCTGGATTCAGGACAATTATTTACATTAAGAAATCTTTTGGCTTTTAAGACTCTGGCTCAGAGAAAATAAAGTGGACTCAGAAATGTCTCGGACTCTGATACCTTTGACTTTGGTTCTTCTGTGTCACTTTGCCAGTGACAGAATGGGGACCTTTGTTTGCCTTGGCCACTGCATAAAAAAACAGGATATGATCAAATCCAGTTAATCATTCACAAATGCCTCATTTCTTGAATCTCTGAGGGTGTATAACACATTTTTGGGACTGTTCTTTGCTGCTTTGGCTTTTGTTGTAAGTAAGTTAGAAAGGAGAAAATCAAATTTTGAGTTTTCTTAAAAGGAAGTGGAGGAATCCTGGAACACACTAGGGTTCTGCAAATGTACATTTAATCATTTAAAGAAATGTCTTTTGGCTAAAAGCTCTTACCAGTGCTTGCAAGTTGCACTCAAAGCCATACAGCTACATCGTTCCAACAACTGAGGCGAGTTAGCGCCCTTGTTGGCAGCAAGAGCAGAGGGATGCAGGCTGAGCAAATCCTGGGGGCTGAATGCTCTCAAATTCATCAGGACTTTGTGCAGGGTGGGCGAAGAATCCCAGAGATATCTCTGCTGGTGGCTGCACCAGCTCCTTCCACAGCGGCGTCCTTGGAGAGGGACTCAGGCACTTCTTGCCTGCCGTAGTTTTTTCAGTGCAATTTGGCTCTGCTGTGGAGCCAGGCAGTCAGAAACATCTCCTGCAAACACTTTCACTGTGCTTCAGGCAAGCACACGCTCTCCAAGCAGCAGCAGCAAACCCGAGGAGTGAGTTCTTACACCCCACAGCATGGTGGAACTCTGTCCTTTGAGATGCTACAGGCACGTGGAGGCTTGGGTGCATTCCTGGTGAATTGGTCTGTTCAGAGCTGGCAGTGAGGTGCAATAACCTGGCTGTAAATGGGGGTCACCCGGCCCTGCAGAGCTGGAAGTTAATGGATATAATGGAGGAGGATTGTTCTCTTCTTCTTCCATGTCAGTCATGGCTGCAGTTGGAGACAGGTTACAGTGCTATGTGGATTTTAATAAATCTGTTTGTGGACTTTTTGCTGCCTTTATATATCCAACCCCTCCTGCAAACAGTATGGGACTCTGACAAGAAGTTGAAAGCTTTGACTGGATTACACTCCCTTATTGAATCTGTGCCCAAAGCCCTTTGAGGGCTCCCATTGACTCTGGTGGGATTTGGTTCAGATTTCAAGTACATGGGACCCCCTTAAGTAAACTCTTTCAAGGCCTGTACACACTGCAATACTTACTGGGCTCCTTGTTACTTCTGTGAATAGGAATGTGACCTTTACACTTCTAACAAAGAGCCCTGAATTACAGGGCTAAATCTTCATGTTTCAGGAGAGATAAGGTTACCATCCCAGCTCCTCCCAGCCCCACTGTGCAGGTGGCTGAATGGCTGATGAGGCAGTTCCTGAATCACTATGGTTTTAGTCAGACAAATTGTCTTGGTTTGGGAAGACAGGTGTCTGCTAAGGAAGGCAGGAGCCTCCCCTGAAATGGAGAATGCAAACCCTCCCCACCCCTCCGAATTGCTATAAATTTTAAATTAAGGGGCTCTCAGGCAAAAAATATGGGAGCAGGAAATAACAGTTCTTTAATAGGAAAAAAAAAAAAAGGATAAAATAAAACAATGCAATATACTAGAACAACACTGACAGAGTCAGAACTCAACCTGACACCTGTTGGTCAGGGTGTTGGTAGCAGTCCAGTTGGAAAAGTGGCTGCAGTCCTCCTGGAGTGTCAGGTGTGGTTCTATTGGAGCAGGGGGGTCCTGTAGAAAAAAGGGATGTATTCTTCCTCCACAGATCCGTGGAAGAAGAAGCAGCTACTGTTCCTCTGGGGAATCCAGTGGGAAGCCATGCAGTGTGTCAGAATCTCCAGGTTATATCTGGGTAGCAATGTTTGGCTCCTCTCACTGGGCGGAGCATCTCACAATGGGACATTATAGCTCTTATCAGCCATGCAGTGACATTCAATAGCCTGTTATCAGCAGATGTCCCCTACCCAGGGAGAGTGACTGTGATCATTCAGAAAGAGAGATAAGGAGAATTGCCCAATTGACACCAGACAACTGCCATACAGATGGTAATAGAATGCATCTTGCTCTGCAATCTGGAACATAAGTGCTGAACATGCATTGCAGGAGCCTGAGTCTCTTCATTAGCAAATGTCCATGAGCAGAGATGGTTGTAAGTTGTTCCATTCAAGAGTCAAAGCCCTAGTAATATCCTTTTGCCACTGCAGGGTCATTCTGATCTCCATGTTGGAAATTTATTTAATTAGTAAACATCCCAACAATGGTCACAGTGGAAGGCAAGACTGGCAACCCATCTAGGTTTCCTATTATCCACCCAGTCCCTTGGCCATGTGAGGGGAGGGAGGGATAAATGAGATGGAAGAAGAAAGTGTTTGGGCTGTATGCTGTCCCTCTGGTCTAGTTTTTAGTATCTTTGACTCCCAAAGCTGCTGTTCCAACAGGAGAAACTCAAGTAAGTGAGAGTGGTAGTTTGATTGACAGTGCTATTTTCTACCTGTATTTTAGGTCACTTCCTGGGTAACAACACTGTGATTGATGTACTGAGACAAGCAGGATTTGAAGTGGAGCACACCCCTCCTGGACAACCAATTGGAAAGTAAGCAGTGCCCACAGATTATTAATCACTTTCTCTCCTTTTTTCTCTCCCTTTTTCTGTGACTAAGCAAGATTATTGCATTAGCATAGGAGGTGGGTGAGGAACCTCCCTTTCCCACCCAATTTCCAGACAAAAAGTGCATTGTAAAGCATCCATTGTGTGAGTTTGGAAACATATGGAGCCTGAATGGCTGGTGTTTTTGTGGGATTTTTCCACTTGGGGACATTATTTATATCACAGCTGCTTCATTATACCAGCTCAGAAGTGCCATGGTTTCTTTAAAGAAACATTTCATTCAGCTCATTTTCCCCCAGAGCTGTTTTTTCTTTCACTCTCCGTGGGGTTTTTGTTGCTTCTCCATTGCAGACCTCTCTGTCAGGCTGCTGTTCTTCAGGTGGAATTTCAGTTTTTCCTGAAGGACCACATTTAATGTAGCAGATGCATCATTGAAAGTGTGTTGGGCAGGTAGAGAGCAATTCAGTATTCCCTGAGCTTCTCCATATATCTGGTCAGGTAAAGCAGGCAAGAAGGACTGATCAATAGGCTCTTGGCAATCTTCATTAGTATAAAATAAAACATGGCACAAAATTGTCCTTAGCTGGTGAAACAGACTTTATTCATCCTGTAGACTTTTCTTTTTCTTGGCCATTTAAATGAGGTCTCTGTCTGAAGAAATCACAGACAATAAAACCATGAGGGCTGGTGAGAGACCATCTAGCTTTGCAAAATCAGCCTTTCCCCTACATTCTGCAGATAAAATTTGGCCAAGGCTACTCTGTCATAGGATTGTTATCCTCATTAGGAGAAAGTGTTAGCAGCATGCTCCTGTCCCTGGTGGGCAGACGTGACATGGTCCAAAACCGAGGTGAGTCTCAATGAGGAGGATTAATGGCAAAGGTAGTAGACCATGTCTGAAAAAGCTGTGTGTAATCTAGTTGTAAAATCTGGCTGATCTAACCTTGTTTGGGAAACATCCGCAGTGATTCATATAGAATATAATATGGCTCAACTGTACATAAGTGTTCTTTGACAGAGCATTTATCCAAAATGCTTCTTGGAATCTGTTTAGCAATAAAAGCATCGTCTTAAATAACAATGGGGGAAGGAGGAAGAAAAGGCTGTTAAACACCACCAGTAAGAGCATATATTCAGAGGAGATTTAAGAAGCACTTTGGCAAGGGGAGAAAAGTCAACATGGTGCAGGGAAGAGCAGTAAACACTGTAGCAGTCTGGAGCTGGAAATCTTTTTACTAAAACCAACCAACAAAAAAAAAAAAAAAAAAGCAATACAGAAAAACCAAGCAAACGACAGCAGAACAGCCGAGGTGTACCATTCCTCGGTTTCTGACAAAGAAACTTTCCACTCAGGGAAGCAGACGCTTTCTTCAGCAATTTTCATTTAGTTAAAAGTATCATCTTCCCATGAAAAGTGTTTCAACTGGAAATTGTGAAACTACTAATTTATTGGCTGTTGCAAGCCCTTGAGAAGAACTAAAGATGCAGTAGTGTGAGAGAAGTCCAAGAATAGTCTCTGCTCTCTGGTGTTAGGCTATGTCTGTAGACATCATCACAGACTTGAAATAAAGGATGGGGCAGGAAACTTGACTCAAAGCCAGTGCTTAATGTTGACTTATTTGCAGAGTGGGGCACCTCTATCTGCACATTCCCCTACTTTGGCAGCAGTGTCTCCTGTTTATGATGTCTTCCCTAAAATTCTCAATTCCTGGGGGAAATGCCCATGAAAGCAAGAGGGTTTGGACTCTGCCTAGATCAATGTGTGTGTCCTCAGCTGAATGGTCCCACACTGGGTAATTTCTGTTCTGTTCTGTGACTTTTGTGTTGGGCAGGTTTGCCTGGACTAGAACCCTTATTCCAGTGGGGTCTGCTCTGAACGTTGAACATACAAAACTTTAATAAAGGGTAAATGGTTGTGCAGAAATACTGGGTGGAGTCAAGAGAGAACACATGGTTGCCCCCCCATAAGGATTAGATGCTCTGTGAGTTTTCCTGTGGTCTGATGATAAGGTAGACCTGCCAGTTCTAGATGAGAATAAAGAAAGAAAAATAAATTGTATGGCAAAAAAGTCCAGTGTTGCCACTAGACTGAATTAATCAAGGTGCAGAAACAGCAAAAAACTGTAGAAATTGTGAATAAAGAGCATTTAAATACATTCACAAGAAACAGCCTTCTGCCTTTAGAAGAAAAAAAGACTCTCAAAACTGCACATCAGGGACTGTATTGTCATTTTTCTGTATCTGGGACTGTAGCTATCAGAAGTGCCTGGGGCTCCCCCTTAGAAATTAGGAGGCTGTTGCGAACCATTTTGTCTCTTTTTTTATAGAATAGCTTGTATTTTATGATTTCTGGGTGAGCTCCAAAAGACAGTCTAGCCAAACAGAGTACAATATCACAATAGCACAACAACTTAATAGTTGTGTTGTTTATGTTTATGTTATATTGTCATGTTGCTGTAATTGAGTGTCTTAAAGAACCTTGCATTTTTGTCTAGCCTTCCTTTTTTTACTCTTCTCTTTCCTTTTTGAAAAGATTAAATAAAAACAATTGAAAGGGCCAGAAGAGGAACCATTTTGCTGTAGTGACTGTAGTAACAAAATATATACATCGAATAAACAAATAGAGGCTCAAGAAATTTTGAGCTGCTTGTGAAGCAGAAATTGTTTTGTGGGTTACAGAAGTTGCTGAGGTGGAGGTGTTTTCATCTTGATTCTTGTGGAGCCATACATGAAGAGGTATTTCTTTGTGCTCAAGCCCAGAAGAGGCATTTCTGCTTTACTTCCAAATAAGTTGTATAAGGGAGTCAAGCCCACTGCATTGCATTCTGGCATTGACAATTGAAAAATTGGATAGTGTTCAAGGAAGATCAGCTGGATTCTAATGTGGAGTTTGGGGGGGTGGACAGCACATGGAAAAAATGCAAGGGTTGGAAAAAAAACTGAAGCAGCTGCATGCTTATGTTTTAGCTAAGGGAATTCAAAAAAAAAGTGTTGTGGACAGACTGTATGCAGAAGAATGAAGAGGAACAGTTCAAGTGTTTGAAAGTATATCAGATTGAATTTGAGGGTGGTTTTGGATGAATATCAATGATTCCTTGACAGTGATTTGCAGGACAATTTCTCTCAGGTTAAGTAAGAAGCCCCATTATATGAAAGTAACTTTAGCAAAACACTCATGCTATGTCCTACTTACTACCAGTACTGTCTTGCCAAAAAAGCAAATGGTCATTTTCTTTAATCTCTCTGTTCCCAGAACAGTATGATTATTACTATTATTGACATGATTAGTAGTCTGATCTTTATTGTTCAACAGAATTCAGCAGCATTACCATAAATAGGTGGAGTATAGTCTGGTGTGATGTTTAAACCCTGCCATCCATTTTGGTTTTAGAAAGGACAAGAGAATCCCTTTTGTAGAAAATAACCAGCACCATTCCTATGTATCAGAAAAAGAAATGCCTTGGGAAGTGTGAAGCAGGACAAAGACCAAACCTGTTTATGCTTTCAGTTGCCTACAGACTTGGTAAAGCCAGAAGATTGTTGGCTTCCTCTGACCAAAATGCTAAGCATGGGTTGTGAAATGGCTGCTCTTTAAGCCAACCAAACTGAATACCTGGAGTCTCACTTTTCTGTTGTCTAGTGACAAGCACAAATTTGAGCCAAATCCTCCCTTTCCTAAGGTAGTGGGGAAAAATAAAGTGAGATCTTGTCTGGCTGGAAGAGATAGTCATGACATAGAGGGGTCTGATGGCTCCAGAATCAGTGAACTGGCAAAGAAAAGTTTATATAAAGTATATTTAGCTGGTGTAGAGCTATTTGGGATTTCTGAAATCTCCTGGCTCCTCCTGTTGATCTGCCTGATGGCCCAGTGTTGACCTTCCTGTGCCTCTTCCAGAATTCCACCAGCTGACTATTGAAAACACTTTCTTTAAAGCTCAATCCCTTTCTGTAAAAGAAACCCTGTTCTATTTATCATGCAGAACAATGCCATAAACTCTTGAGAACTTATTCTCACATTGGCTTAATTTGTTCATTTTGTTGCCTGAGGGAAGTGTCCTGAATCTGTTTGCGTGACAGCCTTCAGCAGTGTTCGTATTTGCTTCTTATTTTGCTGGCTGTCATCCTTGTCCCCAGATACAGGCATTGGAAAATTAGTGACTGAATCAATATCTCATTGCTTTGCCCTGAGATAAGAAAGGCAAGTTTGTTTTGGTTTGTTTGGTTGTTTTGTTGGGGTTTTTTTTGTTTTGTTTTGTTGGTTGGGTTTTTTTTGGGTTTTTTTTTTGTGTGGAATTCTGCCAACTGGCTGTCCCTGCTCCTCTCTGTCTTCAGAAAACTGAGCTGCATGCTTGGGGTGGGAAAGAGGAGGAGATGGGAGAAAGTCTCCCCTTAGATGGATTCCAGTGGCTTGAGCTGATAAAGGGCCACAGCTGCTTCACATTTAACTGGAAACAGCCAAAATGCAAGATCAATCCAGGAAGCACCTGTGTCCATGATGACTCTGTTGCTGCTGGGTTCTCAGAATCAGCTCTGACCTTCTGCCATGTGCCAAGCCTAGATATGCTGCACACCATCCTCTTGCCCAGAAGAACATGCAGCAGTGCTCATTTTCATCAGGCTGCTCTCTCCAAGGATGGGATCAGTGCTGCCTTCTTTCAGAATCAGAGAATTCAGGATGACTCAAAGAATTCAGCACAAGTTTTCATATCTGCTTATCTGAGAGTTTGAGAGTTTATTGTAAACTCTCAGAGCTCTGCTGAAGAAATTAATTACCCTTGCTCCTTCTGTTTGTACTTCCTATCCCAGTTGAAGCAATGTGTCTTTGCTGTTGTAACTTACTCCTGTCCTTCTGTCTGAAGCAAAGAGCTTCCTCCCTCCCTTCTCAATAGCATCCTACCCGTGTTACTCTGGCTCTGCTACTCATTGTTATCTCAGGGTGGAAGTGTCTGCTCCCCAGGGAATGCTCTGTCCTTCCCCATGGGCTGAAAGCACACTCCATCAGGCTGAAAGCACACTCCAGTGATACAGCCATTTCACTCCATCAGGATCCCTAACCCTCTCAAGGTGTTGGATCCCTCAGAACTCCCAGGAATCTCCCAGTACTTGCCAAGTTCCTTAGGATGCCTACAAAGCTTCAGCTTTATAATGCCTGCTAATGAGGGTTACTCCACTCTGCATAGCTGTTAATTTTGGGGATGTGTTAGGGAAAATGTTAAAGTGGTTGTGAAATAAGTAGAAGTTCATTTAGAAAATACACAAGTGGGGAAAAATATTACAAGAGCTGTGACACTTAAAGTGGAAATAACCAAATTAATTGAGGGAAAAAAGAACTGAGAAAGGTAGACTCTGGATCCCATCTCTTCTGACACAGGGGAAAATGTGAGTGGAATAAACTCCCCATTGGGATGTGGCAGTTCTTAAACCTCTTGTAAACCTTTGGATCTTTCACTTGATTGGAGCCTAAGGATCATGTTCCCATCACTAGTTCCCTTCCCTGAGAAGAAAAGTGGATCCATTATTTAGAGGGGGTTCTCTGACAGCATAATTTACAGTAAGAGGTGCATAGGGATTAAATAGGGTTCATCTGCATGCATTGGTGAATTTATTGCCTCATCTAACATTGGAGAAGAAGACTACTCAATGCTTAAAATACTTAGCCATGAAAATATGCACATTACATTTTCGTGTTCCTGTGTGCCTTTAAAATATCCTCCTTTGCAATTTAATTGTCACTGTGTCTACCTTACAGCCACAAAGCCTGAGCCAGCCAAAGTAACTCCTAGGGGGAAAAACATGGAAGAAGATCTCCAAAACATGGTAGAGAAGCAAAGTCAACTTACAAATTCTCAGCCATAGAAATTTAAATATTCTGTTATTTCCTGAGCTACACATTCGTTAGGGACAGTGTAGCTGCGTGTCCTTTAGGTCACCTTTAGACACTGAACATCTTCTGAGAGAATGGAATTTAGCAACTTGCTGTAAAAAAAAATCTGGGAAAGAACAAGATAATTCATGGTGTTGGAGTAAGAATACAGAACAGAACTTCTCAGGAATTTTATGCTTGACTAGTTCTCCCAGTGGGACATTCACTTTGCTGTATAATCAGATTTTATCCTCAGTAAAATTTCTGGTTTCTTTTGAAAAAAATTGTTTCATATTCCATATAATTCTGTTCCTTGGGAAGGGGCCCTCTGGGGAAACCTGGGCTTGCTTCTTTTTGCTCCGGGGCAGCTTGCTCGCTGAGCTGTCCTGAAGCCAGTGCTAAGGTTTCTGGGGTTTTTTGCTGATCTGCAGCCTATCAGGTTTAGGAGATCTGTATCTCATACTCCATAAACTCTCTAATAGTAAACTTACAGAGCCTTGGAGACTTCAAAAGTTCAGAGCTAGTTCTTACCTTATTTCCTAGCCAAATTTCAGCGTTCTTGTTTCCACAGGAGAAGCTGATTTTTCATCCTCTTTCTGCTTCCAGCCAATTCTAACGCAGATCTTTGCACCTCAGGTCATGAGTATGAGATGAAAATTTTGGTTTATAGTTATTAGAGATAAAGCTGATCCAACTTGCACTGAAGTTGTTGGCTTCCATCAGTGCCAGTAGCTTTTAGAGGTCATTGTTAATATGAGGTGGTTGCTGATCCTCTCCCATCTTCGGTTGTGAGGAGCCATGAGGGAACTGGGGGAAAACTCAGAGTATGTTCACACAGTTGTGCAGATGCCTTCTATAGTCCAGGTAAAAAAATTGGCTTTTCCAGAGCAGTGCTCATGGGCATCTTCAGACAACTGCCCAGCTTGCTTGCAGGAGGTGTCTGGCTGGTTTTAGGTGGCTAATGAAGCTTTAGATGGTTAGTCATTCTGTGAGATGTGTCACTAAGTTCATTTAAACCTTTGGAAAAACTGCACCATCCCCTCCCCAGCGTTGTATTGAAACAGTGAGGTTGTGTGACTCTGTTTGTGTATTCAGCCTGCACTTGTCCTGTGGATTGATGGCCTCCACCCTGGGCGACATCAATCTGGGCTGAAGTGCAGCTGCACTTTGTAGCAGCTCAAGGGGCACAAAGGTATCAAGTGGTATTGTGTGGTTGGGAAGATGTCGTTTATCTGAGGACGTTTGTGGTCTGTTTGCTGTCACTCTGTCTTTGCAGTGCCGACTTCCCTTACCTTCACTATCACATTGTCAGGCAAAGAGACCTCACACATTAGGACAGAGAGCTTTTCCACATCCAGAGCTGACTTCTTTTCCTTCAGCAAGAGGTCCGTGGGCTGTGCTGCAATCGATAGAGCTGCTTGATTCACCATGAGTATAGTAATTTACCTTTCAGGGAGCTCTTTACAATGCACAGGTTCCTAAAGAAGGAACAGAAAGAAGGGAAGTCTGCAGTAATCCATGAAGTCAATGACTTTTCTCACTGACACTTTCACCTAAGGTTCCTTCAGTAACAGTTCCTTAGAAAAAAACAGTCAAAGATGCAGTGTTCTACTGAGAATTTTGCTGAGAAGTAGGTGTTTCTTCTTTCATGAGTGATCAGGTGTTCATAAGGACATTTTTTGGAGTTCAAATGGGGTTAGAAGCTTTCCAGAACACTGTAATGTGACTGCAGCATTACCAAATGACTCCCTGTGGGTGGATCTTTTTGTGGCAAGCTTTTACTGAAACCTTTTGGAATTGCCCCCATAAGTAGAAAGTCACTCTAATGTACATATTGGGGGGAGGAATGTTTTGTTTCTTGCCAATTTTGATGCTAAATGGTCTCATTTTTAACAACTCATGGTATCTCAGCCAAGCCAGGTGACATGCTGACCACAACCCAGCTTTGGTTCCTAAATGACTGTGTGAGTGTTCTTTTGAGAGAATATGGTGAAGAGTCAGGCTGAGATCCATGTATATCAGCCTCCTCCTAGTTAGGTGCTAGTAGAAGGAGCAGGAATGCCAAAAAGAGTAAGTTCTTATAACAGTAAATTAAGGATGGTGAATTTATGAAGCACTTGTCACAGTAAATACCTTAGAAGCCAGAATGCATTTTTGTGTCATGATCATTGAATCATTTTTATGAGAAGTCAAAGTAAATTCATATGCAATCCGTGAAGTTTGTAAAGAGTCTAATTCATCCAGGAAATCATGTGTTGGGAATACAGTACCCAGATCCAGATCAGATATACTTCAGAGAAGCATTTAGGTTTTAAAATCCTTTCTCAAGCTAAACTGATCTCCAGAGTCTTTGGAGTTTCACCCTTCTCTGGACCTCATGCTCCATGCAAGTGAACATCATGCCAATGTGTTTCCCATTTCCTGGGGATTAAACTGCTGTGTCTGATGACTCCGGACTTTCCAAGGAAGCAGCTCAGTCCCTCATTCTGTCTGAAGTGGCCTCAGGTACTTGAGAGGACATGTTTTCTCTTCCACAGTGATTCATGATTTCAGAGCAGAAGATCAGCTCTCTCTCTTTTCTTTTCTTCCCACAAAGTTAATTAATAAAAACAATTTCTATTAGTGAGTGTTGAAAGATTTTGGTTTCCCACCCATACTCCCAAATTCTCTGCATTCCAGGAAGAGTGAAAAATGGACCTGTGAACAGAAACAGGAGGGAGGCAAAATGGATCAGATGCTGTAGATGGATGTAGGTACAGTTGCTGTCAAGTGATATGGTAGAAGAACTTCTGGAATAATGACAGTTTCTTGCAGTCATGATTGCTAAAAGCACAGCACCACAGTAATCCAGTGGGATTCATAGGTGCAAATTTAGAAAGTCTGGGGCACAGGGAGGGTCTGGCAGAAACTGAACTCCATGGGCCTCCCCAGTGATCTCTTGCTTAGGTGGGCAGCTACATGTGATGCAGTCGTTCCTGCTTGTGAAAACTGGATCTTCTGCCGCTGTCAGAGGCTCTTGTTTGTCAGGAGAAGCACCTGGAGGATTCACCCCCTCATGGCCACTGTGGACCTGGCTATGCCCATCTGTCTGCCTCATGTAGCCCCACCATAGTACAGAATTTTTCATCAGCATCAAGAATTAATTGTAAATTTACACCCACCATGATCATAACTTTTGTCACTTCAGCAAGAAAACAATTGGTTGCCACTTCAGCAGGAAACATTTGGTCCTACTGGGAGCCAGAGTTGCCAGAAGGACTAAATTTGGGATACTTCCCATTCCTACTGCTTTATGGAACATCAGAGCAGTTCACAATTCCATAGTGCCCCTCTCTGTTGCTGGCAGCTTGCAGAGGAAAAGACCCAGTTTGGTGCTCTCATTTGTGAGAAAGAGCACACTGAAGTCTTTCTCTGTTGATTTCCAGTCAGCTCAGGAATAGTAACATTTTCCTGCTAACCTGTAGCACTTGAGCAGCAAAGTCATCCACAGGCTCCAAGTGCTTTGGTACCCAGCGCTCTGTCTGGCAACTAGATTTGTATCTGCTGTCATATGACCCCAGCTTCACATTTCCAAATAACTCTTGCAAAAATAAAGGCAGTCCCAGAAATTCCTCTGTCAGGACAGCACATCCCTGTTTCTGTTTGAAGGGTCTATACCAGTCTGGAGTCCCCAGTGATGAAAGTGCACGTTCAAGAGATGAGCCTCATGTTGTGTTTCCAGTGAGCACAGCACTTGGAAATGAGGATGAAGCAGGAATAAATCAGGATGAAGGATGTGGGGCATTACTTACTTTACATGAAATCCCTGCTGGAAAGATGTGGCTAGTGTTCCAAAGCTTTCCTTGGAGAGTGCTTGGAAGTTGCACACCAGCCTATTTGTGGAAAGCTGAACAGTTTCCTATTGTCCGTGATGTGAAACGCTTCCCAGATAAACACTTTTCCCCTCCACTGAAGAAAAACGATAAAGCCTCGGCAGAGTTGCTGGTTTCTGTTGGCATTGAGCTCTGTTAAAGGCTGTAGTTCATGCCAGAGTCATTAAGGAGAGGTTCCATTATTGAGTGAATCTGGGATAATCTTCAAGGATGGAATAATGTTGTGCGCCCACATCTTTGTGTCTCTGGGTTCATTATACCCCTGGAATGTAAATCCCAATCCACAGTGGATAAACATGGATCTCAAATACTTTTGTGGTATTGTCTTCTCCTGATTTCTGAAAGGGAAAGAAAACATTGCTAGAAATAAACTCACTGGAGTTGTTTAGCCTGGAGAAGAGGAGGCTCAGGGGAACCTTATTGCTTTCTACAGCTACCTAAAAGGGTTTTATTGAGATGAGAGTTGGTCTGTTATCCCAAATTACAAGAAAGGACCTCAAGTTGTGCCAGGGAGGTTTAGATTGGATATTAGGAAAAACTTCTTCACAGAAAGGGTTGCCATGCATTGGAACAGGGTACCCAGGGAAGTGGTAGAGTCACCATCCCTAAAGGGATTTAAAAGGTGTGTTCATGTGGTACTTGGAGACATGGTTTAGTGGTGAACATTGCTGTGCTGGGTTGATAGTTGGACTCAGTGATCTCAAAGGTCTTTTCCAACCTAAACAATTCTGTGATTCTACAAAGACAGCAGTAAATCTCTGCTGCTGTTGTGGGTTTAGGTTGTAGCATTGCCTGCATTTTAAGTAATTTTAAGGAATTCTTTCTGACACCCACAGAGTCAAGGCATCATATTCCATCACAAGGAAGATCCAGAAGTCCCTCCATGAACTTTGGAGAGAAAAAGCTGATTTTTGAAATCAGCAATGCTAAGAACCAAGGCTGTATAACACCTTGGGGTAATACTGGTGGTGGTTTGGTCCGGGTCCATGGGTGGCTCTCCCTCTGCCTCTCTTGTCCTGGGAGGTCTGAAGGACCTCGCTGTGTCCCACCTCTGACTCCAGTTTGGTTTTGCTGGGTGCCCCCTCCTTCCTCCATGGTGCCTCCTAGGCTGAAGACCTTTTCCCAGAAGCAACATGTGGTTCCACTTGTTGACCTACAGTCAGTGAGTGCAGTAGATACAGATTCACTTTTTCCCACTATTTTGTCAAAACAAGCCTTGCTTTGAGTTTGTGACAAAGGAATCATCTTTCTTCCCTAGAGGAATGGGGTTTCTTGCTAATGTTAAATGGTAATTTTGCACTTGTATCAAATTTGTATGTAGATTAAGTTTTAGGTGGGAATTGCAGCTTCAGTTGACATTTAGCGGCACTGAGGTTTTAAATCTCTGAGGCAATTTTAGAAACATTTCCCTTAAGGAGAAAGGACATAGACTTGAAAAAAAGCAGAGGTAATAAGTGTTTCATTTATTTGTTTCACAAATGCAGGCATGAATTTAGGGCAATTTCTATGTATTCAAACATTCATCCTGATTGCAGTCATTGCTGAATGGTCAGCAATTCCCACTCATGTCAGAGAAAGGCAATTGAAATCCACAGACAACCAGAAGTGGTTCAAATAAGGTGATGTCACTGGAGACTGATTTTTTTTCCTTCTTATTCCACTACTGGGGTGCATTGTTCCACTTGCCTCCTTCTTTACCTCTCCTGCCTTTCCAAGAAGCCCTGGTCAGTCTGTGAACAACAGACCTGATGAGGTTTAGGAGTCCTATAGGTTCAACTGTGATGTATAGAAAAGGGCTTTCCTCATAAAGCCTGACTCTATCGTGCTTATTTTCACATAAATAAGGGCATACACTCTTTTTTTGATCTTTGTGCTTTTTTGAGCTGTGTGCTACTTGGGATAATTCAGTTCCGACTGGCTGTCAGATGAATTCTTACTAGAAAAGGAAGGCAACAGAGGGACAGAGTAGCCTCCCCTTCTAGTCAGAATTGGCAGGCTTGTGAGGCAGCCCCAAGTACTCAGTCTCATTGTAGAGAGAGAGAGACAGATGAGTCGTCCTGCAGTTTTAATTAAAACATCTCACGTGGGCATCATTTCACCAGCACTGACTTTCCTGCAGTTTGAGCTGTATTACAGCACCACCTCATGAGAAGTCCTGGTTTGGTCACTCTCAGTGTTCAGCTTTGTGTACTGATAAGAAGCTAACGTGACTGCTGGAACCTGTGCCAGATGCCAGGCATGGTTCTGGTGAGTCTCTGACATCTGTTACACTTGTTATATTACATGTTTTTCCATAGCTAGGCAGTGCTACAAGTACTCAGGTGTGATACCCTCTTGGACAACTGGCACTTAGATAAAGCATTTCAAGGCAAACAAACAAACAGATATGCGCATTTAATGGAGGTAGGTGAGCCCCTAGAGCTCCTGTGCAATGAGGTCTCCAACAGAGGTAGGGAGGGAGGCTGCAGGGGCTGTCACCTTTGTACTGTCTGTCATTTTCTCACACCCTTTGCCTGTCAGCTTGCTGAGATGGAGCTCTTTAATGACTGCATAATTTAATTCTGGGATTCTTAAGCACACCAATAAAAATAATAATTATAGACATTTCAGTGAAGGAGAGATATTTTCTGAGGTCAGTGCAAGTTTTCCTGTTTTAAGGAAGGAAAACCTGTAGCCTGTTCTTTGTAACTAGACAATGAGGTTTACCTGAGTTCATTAAAAATCAGTCTCTTCTATGGCCTCAAAAGCCTTCTGGATATTCAAGGTCTGGTCTCATAAGTTTCAATTAGAAAACTCAAAAAAGAGGGTATAAAACCTTCTTTTCTTCGTTGGGTTTCAGCAGCAATATGCATGCTTTGTTAATGAAGAATTTTAATAAAGGATGGCTTTGTCAGACAGAAAGGAGCATTTGACACAAGCAGTTCCATCAGCATGACTTGATACAGAGAGGGAATCCTCTGTGACACGAGGCTAATACATAGAGAGACATTATGTAAAGTCTATTAGCATCAGAGTTGACAGAACAGCATTAGACATTAAAGCAAGTGGGGTTTGGAAGGAGAACTCTTCTGCCTTCGTCACGTTTCGAGGGCTCTGTCCATTACTGTGCAGTGAAAATGCCTGCAGACAGGCTGAAGTGTGGCCTGAATAGGGATTCTGACAACTGTCCTGTTCTTTTCTTGGAAACACTCAGACACTGTGATATGGGCAAGGCCAATGGGCTCTAACAACATTTTGGAGAAAATCAGAGTGTCTCTGTTACTTTCTTTAGCTCAGCAGCCGTCAGTGGCTGAGCAGATCAGGTGTTTTGCAGTGTTGGCTACAGAGAAGAAAAGTGGATTTAGTGTCACAGAAATGTGCAAGAGACATGGTCTTCTTATGGGTCTTTGGTGCCACACTTACCTGCTGCTGAATTTAAGTGGTCTGTGTCTCTCTCCTTCTGGTGATAGCAGCTACTTAAGAGCCCAGTTATCAGTGTCTTGCAATTGCAAGAGCCTCGACTGAGCAAGGTACTGCAGGAGCACAAGTTGCTGTGCTTGCACAGATCTGTGATCCACCCAGTACCTCACTTCAGCCAGGACTCAACTTCCAGAGCATCAGAGGGAAGTGCAGGAAACAGCACCAGGCAAACAGTGAATAATCTGTCCTTAGTTTCAGTCTGAAGTCAGTGAAAATGTTGTAGCCCCTCAAGCTAAGCATTTGTTGCCTTGCTCAGCTGTGTCACTGTAGAGTTTTTATATTTAAGATATGTTAGAGATTATGGGCTTCTGCAGATACATGTTCTCTCTGGAGAATCCAGCAAAGAAGGGAAACAAATTCCCAGTGGAGACAATCTGGGAGCAGAACTCAATTTGGATTGTAAATGAGCAAGATATAAACAGTTGTATATTAGCTGTAATTCTACTGTAGAATCAAATCTGGCAGCCTGTTTGGGTTTTTTTTTTGTCAGTCAGCTTCTTAAAATTCATTGAAAAAAATCTCAGCAGTCAAAATTTTATTATAAGACAATAAAACATTTTAGTTAACTTCATGTAGCAAGCCTTTGGGTGCTGCATGCACATACAGAATTGTAGTTTGAATGTGAAGGCCTCTCTCCCCTCTGTGAAGGAGACTTCCATGTGTCCCAGGACAGCTGCATGTCTCTGTGCTCCCATGTTGAACCAGGATGCCTGAGCAGGAAAAAGCCCATCTGGACCTGTGGGATAGGGATTCTATCCAAGGAGCTTTAAGTACCACTTCCATAAGACAGTAAGGCACCAGAAGTATCTATATTGTGTATATTTTGCTTAAGCTGAACTACCAGGCAGAAACACCTTAGCACTAAATTGGTTTGGTGGTAATAAGACTGTGGAGATTTAGGGAATGGAGCCTGAGGTGAGGCTTGTCTACCATGAGCAAAGAAGGTTCTTATTTGCTATTTATGTGGAAAATGGAAACAAGACTGGAGGGTCAACCCATCCTTCCTCTGAGGGCACAGCCCATCCTCTGGGGCTGGAGCGTGCAGCTCTCAGAGTTTCCATGAAAGATTCATAAACAAAGGATTATTCAGTTCAAGAACTGAACCAAAAAATTAAGAAGGGAAAATAAGTTCAGAGCAATTTAAAATGGAACGATTTGAGGATGCTTTTGAAGGCAGGAATTGGGTTTTGTTGAGTTTTGTCATTTTTATATATTAGTTGGGTTTTTCTTTTTAATTGAGATCAATCTCTGAACAAAAAAGGGCACTTTGTAGCATGTAAGTCTTTGAAAACAGAAGACTAAAAAAAAATTAGAAGCTTTGTTCATAAAATGCTGAAATGAAACATTTTGAGTTTTCAGAAAGAATTCACATGAAAATGTGGAAATGACACGTTACAAATATTACAGGCTGCCCTCTTTTATTCAGCAAATTCAGCCTTTCAAGTGCAGAAAGCTTGCATTTCTTCTCCTGTGCCTTAGACCAGCTCCACTTCTCATGAAACAGAATATATAACAAAAGTTTTACTTGTTCTTCTTACTTTATAGTTTCTCAAAGTGGGAAGGAAAACATTACAGTCCGTGTGAAATCTTCACATTACAAACTTTTCATTTCATTTATGCACAGATTTGTACATATATACGTGTGTTTACTGAGGACTACATTTGCTTTCAAACTAAGGTTACAGTTCTTGAGCAACAGTGATTCTTCCCAGAGAAATAGTCTGACATAGATTCAGAGCACATCCAAGTTTGGGGTGGACTGTAATCTAATTTAACTACTTAACCTAATTTAAGTGCTCATGAGATGTAGTTGACTATGGTGCAAAAAAATGAAAAAACAACTTTGTTTCCAAATTCTGTTAAGAAGTTTTAACTTTAGATTACAGGCCTAAGGCAACTACATTCTAAATAAAATAACCTCATTATAATTAAACTGATCAGGTGAGTGAATAATCAGGGATTTCACAGGAGTAATCAGGGATTTCTCTTTTGCTGTCTCTTGAGCCCAATTCATCCTGAGTAATTTACAGCATTTAGCCTGAAGCAGCTAAGATAAAGTTTAAGTATGGGGAAAATCTAACTCTCTGATCTTTGCTTTGCAGTTGCTCTCTTTTGCAGTAAAATATATTTATTTTCATCCTGAAGGACATTATGTCCATGGTGTCACCTGGTTATGAGAGTCTGTGCTCTCAATCCACAGTTCCCATCACCAGAAGAGGCTCTATGAGCAGTGCTGGGGTGGGTTAGGATTTCTGCCTGCTTTTCTGTTCTTTTATTTGCTTCTCTCCTAAGAGCTTTGAAAGCCTGAGCTTCATCCTGGTGTGGAAGAGGGGAAAACAAGCAAAGCCCCTCGTGGGACAGGACATTGTGGTGCCCATCTTGTGGGTGTGCATGACTCTCTCAGAGAGATGTGTAGGCAAGGCAGAGCCAGGAGCAGATGTCTCTGTGGACTGCGGCGAGGGGAGCAAGGGTGCATATGAGGGGCTGACAAATTCCTGCCCTCACAAAGACACCCAACTGGAATTTATGAGAATCCATCTGCAATAAAACATTTTTAACTCACTGTCTGGCCGTCAGCCGGCTGCATCCCAGGAACGGTGGCACGAAGATGAAGCTGCCACATCGCACATTCCTTGCTATCACCGCAGCTTCTCTCTCGATGAAACAAAATCTCCCCTTGCCTGACAGTTCTGAGAACTGAAGCAAGAAAACCTCAGTGATGTTGCTGTGCTTGGAAGCCCGTGCAAAGCATGGCAGTCTTCTGAGCAAAACTTTTCCATTGCTCGTCCTGCAGAGTCAGGATGCAAATAACAAATTGGCAGACTGGGATTTCGGAAGATTCTGCACATATCTGAGGGAACAGAGATGTTACCGCAAGATTGCTGAAAAAAATGAGATTGATGATTTTGTTGTCTGGAAGATGTATATCATCAGCAAAGGCATACAGCAAGGGCAAGTCCCTTCCTGGCCCTGTGGAAGCCCATGGGGAGGCTTGATGGGACTCAGTCCAAACTTTGCTGGTGTTACTCTGGCAGATCAGGGGCAGAGGCGTTACTGGGGTCTGCCCTGTCTGACCTGTACAGTTTTAAGCCTGGGAATGATGAAAACAATATATTGCAGGACATCGTGGTGTTAATGTCATTTTTTTGACCAAATCCACTCAATAGCCCTAACAAATCCCAGTGATGAGTCAATTTTCAATGGTCAGTGCCAGCACGGAGTGACACTGCAGACCACAAGGCAGAGAGAGAAGTGCTGAGACAGCCTAATGGAGCATCCAGCTCAGTCCAAACAACTTACATGTTTTGTTTTGTTCTTTTAATTCTTGGAAAGAATTAGAAAAGGATGGCAAATTTCACCAGAAGTGAAAGAAAACCACAGAGGCCTTTGTCTGTGGATTAAGCATTTTCAAGAATTAGCAAGAATAAATGTTTTCCTGCTTTCACTGCTTTCTCTACCTTAGGACCAAGCCACGTAGGATATTTGTTGAGACTCCAACGTTTTCTTATTTGGACTCAGTTGTTTTAGAGAACTTGTTTTGCAGGACTGCACATCCCAGGGAAGGAAATTAAGGTCAGAGATGAGAAAAACCCACCTAAGGGCCTGAAATAATTTTCATTTTTCCAAGACCACCCTGTGTGGGAATGATACATTTAAAAATGGGTGGAACCTCTAAGCCTGGAATTGTATCAAGTTATTCATGAAAAATCTCTGAGATCTTTGTGTGGATGAAGATATTTGGGTGGTACTTTCTCACTCTTTATTCAGAAAAGGCTCTGTGGCCTCACAAACTGAAAAGTAGCCTTGCTTTTTCCCTGACTTTAAAAATAACTATGTATCTTGAAAAGCTGTCTCAGCAGTAGTGAAGGAATGGAAAAAAAAGTCCATTATATCCCCATGGTTTCATAGTGCAGCTGTGCTAACAGAGTGCACAGAGACTGAGACCAGGGGAAAGGCATGAAATAGTCCATGAAATGAGCAGTTGAATTTAACAGAAAAGCTTCACATAATGCAGAGACCAATTGTCCAGGTATCCAATTGCAGATGGCAGGTTTTTGCCTTTATATTTTAGGGGGAAAATCCAGAATATAAATAAATTTGAGCACTTTTTATTAATAAATTTTTTACTGAAATCAGTGGGGAAATTGCTATCTTATGGGAAAGTAATTACTTACATTAAATTAACATCTTCAAATATTCTTGCAATATATTTGGATGAAATATCCCTATTCTGTTTTGATTTTCCTTCTGGCAGAATGTCTGTAGGATGACAGTCCTATTTGAAAACAACCAGGTTCATAATGAATTAATCATATTTTTATAATATTTGTTATTTTTATTGTAATTACTATTTTTATGTATAATATAGTATAATTATTGTAACTGATTTATTAAATCAGTTTAAAACTATCTTTCTTTTCTTTTAGAGGAGCCAATATGCATCAACGTACAGCTTTCAAAAGTCCCTCTTAGGTCTTGGTGCAATTATTAACAGTTACTAATAATTTAAAAAATATTAGTGCAGGCATAATGGAACAAATATCAACCAAACGTAATATGCAGTTGCCACAGTGGATCTGTTCCCCCTGACTCGACTCTAACATGCTGGTGGTTAGTTTATAACCCTCTTTAGGTTACAGCATTTTAACATTTCTCCAGTGTTTATTTATTCTCTTCCCAAAGAATGTTCTGAAATATCAAGTTTACAACCTGTGGCTCATGTGATGGTAGTGGAAACAATTAAGCAAGAAACTTTCAAAGCCACCACTGGGATTTTGATGCCCAAAGTCATTAATTTTAATAAGAAGGGAGCTAGTCGTCTTAAGTGGTTTGTAAAATCTCAACCCATAAAAACACCTCTCTATTGGTTCCAGTTTACAGGGAGCTCAGAGCAAGGTAAACACATGTAAGAAAATAGTAGGTGTTAAAAGGTGGAAAGTACGTGTTCAGATATCCCTAAGACCACTCAAGGAATCAAAGAGCAGCCCCAGCCTTGAGCTGGCACATGGGGGCTGCTCCTGCCTGCAGCATCTCAGGGAGTTGGTGACTGATCAGAGCATGAGGCACAGAGAAGGAAGTCAATGGAAACAGAAATCTCGGCTACAGCTCAGTTCCAGTGACTTCCTGCCACCCACTGCTCTCTGCTGCCATCGCAGGACCCACATGGTCCAGGTCCTTCCTGCCTGCCGAAACTCTCCTGTCCAAGTTCACACTGTGTTATCCTCCAAGCTGCTAAATGGCTCAATTTGGATGTTGGTACTTCACTGATCCACTATCATGGTTGGATAAAAATTAAGAACTCTCTGCTGTGGCCTGAGAGACCCGCCCTCCTCTTCTCCCACTGCAAACCTGTGAGCGCCTCTTCATTTACGTGAGACAGGAAATGGCTTTGCTTCAGCCACGAGCCTGTGCCATAGCTGAGGAGTTCTTAAAGGCTTGAAAAGCACCAAGAACTCTCAAAGGAAACTGCTGCACTGGGGAACATTCACCCTCAACATGAAACATGCAAGAAAGTCTTAATGGGGAAAAAAATTTAGAACCGGCAGATCTATCTGTGATAGAAAATAGAGCATGGAGTGAGTATGAATGAGTTCTGAAAGGACTCACTGGGAGTCTGAATGATTGGGAAAATAAGAAAATAAAGGGATTTTCTTGTGTGTTTTATTAATAAAACCAACCATGAAGAATTTTAGAATTAGTTTTAGAAAACTTTCTTCTTTTCCTCTATCTGTTGTATGACCTCTGAAGAACTTCATGAATGTTGGCTACAAGTGACAAAGTCACTGTAGTATTTGCTAGTGAGTGTCATAGTAACAATAATAAATTATCAGTAGGTATTGGAAAGACTTTTGGATGAAACACAATGCAGTGCAAATAGAGGTGACCATCAAGACTGGTATTGTAAAAGACTTCAAGAAAGTAAAAAAGAAAAAAAGCTTTCATTAGTAGTAGATGTGACTTTTTTGGAAGAGAACAAAATGTTCCATAAATGAAACATGTGGTTTCACTTGCGGCACATTTTGTACATTGTCACCAATGAAGTTTAGGATTTTTTATTACTTTTTCATTAAAATGTCTTACTGGTTTCACTCAGGAGGCAAAATTTTTCACGTGGCTTTAATTGTTTCTGTCATAAAAGTCATAGCATCCATGTAATAGAAATAGTTTTGCAGACCACAGCTTCATATTGCCTATTAATTCTCTCCCATTTTCTGTATGTACAACTCATTGGCCCATCCCAGGGACAGGAAAATTTCTTGCAATTAAGACTCAATATGAACTTCTACTGAAGTTAGGGGGGAAAAATAACTTTATGTCAGTCCTGGTTTATTAGTTTTTTGTTTCAGCTATCTTAGCTCACAATATGTTCACATGGCTGCATACCAAAGGAGAGAGTTTATATTGACTTTCTTCTAAAATCAGTGAAACTCTAGAAGATGAATAATTCTAGTCATGTACAAGAGGTGGTAATACTTCAGACAGGATTGAAGAGCTCTGGCAGAATCGTTTCAAGGAGGCTTGGACAGGTCATTTACCCCTTTTTTCTTCATTACCTGCTGGAGTTCGGGTCCCACATATCCCATCCCAGCTGCCAAGCTTCCATGCTTCTGTCATCAGCCTAGGCTTTCTTGTCCCCAGTCCTGACTGCATGAGGAGACATAATTGTTGTTGCAGGAAAAAAAAAATGGTAATGAGATAACTTGTGTTATCTCATAATTTAAGATCAGCTTCTCTTCAGATATCTGTTTTCTTATAAGAGAGTCATTTGCCAGCTTGGAGAGAATTTTGTCCTTCAACCTTCAGCCCAGCAGGGGAGGCAACGTTCACCCCTAGCACAGACTCTAAGGCTTCTAAGAAGTCATTAAAATGCCAGAAAACATCAATGGAGTATCTGTTGTCTTTTCCCTGTTTTTCAGCTAAGTGTTTAATTGAAAGCTTCCTATGAAATGCCAGTGCTGTCTTTACTTGCTGCCCCAGAGCAAAGCCTTGTGCACCTTCTCAGCAGTCAGGGGCAGCCACCAAGCAGTGCAGTCTTCTGCTTTCACCTCTGATTTGGCACCCCCCTCATGTTTAAATGTTGTGTTTTGCAGTTCAAGGACGACAAAGACAAGCCCAGCCTTGGAGGGACTCTCAGTGACAGCCTTGCCCCCTGTCCAGCTTTCTGAGCAGGTCCCACTGGCATCTCCTTCCCTGAAGCCAAAGCAGATGGATGAAGAAGACAGCCTGTCTCCTCACCTCTTGTTGCCTGACAGCATCAGCCAGCTGGAGGAGTTTGGCAGGCAGAAGAAATGGCACAAGAAGCAGCACAAGCACCATCGCCAGAGGCAGTTCAATGACCTCTGGGTTCGGATAGAAGACAGGTGAGTCATGACTGCTCTTCTCCCTGTCCTTTTCCTGCTGGCTCCTAACTCAATGCTCTTTGCAGATCCCAGCTCTTGCTGATTAGACCATAGGGAGGGTTGGACAAAGGCTAACTGGGAGTCACCGGGAGTGAGATGATGTTTTTGTAGCCTAATGAAGAGCTAGGAGGAAAATAGGCGTGTTCATAGGCATGTTTGATCAAAAAGTAAAGAGGAAAAAAAGAGTGCTTAAAATATTGAAAATACACAAAACCAAAAATTTGTCATATTGAAAAATATGAAAAGAACAGCAATAGAAAATACTCTGTTCTTGTCCTTTTTCGTCCAGTAATTTTTTCCTATCTGTACCAGCAGTTTTCATCACAAAAGCTTGCCCACTTTCCAACCATACAGAATATTCCTGAGAGTTTTTAAGATTCTGAAAAATCTGACTTTCAACCTTCTTAACTGTGTTGTGGGGATGAAATGTCTTAACATCTCAGACTGCACTGAAAATAGCAAACTGAAGCAAAATTAAGTACTTAACTAAATCCTCCATGTGAAGAGAATGGAGGTAGGCACTTTTCCATGGCTATTCCAATCTTGGTCTGAGGTTAAAAACTCCCATTCAGTGTTTGAATAAATAAATAAAACTCCCATTCATGTTTGACCAGGCCTTCTCAAATGTGTGCTTTTAGGATTCCTGGGCAATTTATTCTCCCACCTCTAAAGCTCTTAGTGCCTTTATCCAGGCCAAATTATGGGCAGATGAACAGCCACAATGTTTATTGATCTTCTAACAAGTAAAAGGAACTAAGTAATATGTTGGGAACTGGCTGCTCACCTACACATATAATAATTGTCTTTGAGCATTACGTATTCCCATTTTCATAGCACCTAAATTCCTTGAAAGTCTCTCAGAGGTTTCTCCCTTTGCCAAGAAAAAAATCTTCACATATTTGTGTTTTCAGATTTTATTATTATTACTATTATTTTTATTCATTCTTTTTAATGGAGTAGTTACCTCATTTTTTGTAGTTTATTGTTTTCTCAGAGTGAATGATGTAAGGGTTGCTATTAAGGTAGTGCATATTAATCTTAACGTAATAAGGCTGTTTCTGAGGTCAGTGCCAGCCTTGTAAGAAGGATTCATGTATTTTCTTTTCAAAGTGTGTGTTCAGTGCTTGGATCCCCTCCACAGAGAATGTTTAAGCATGAACTAGGTGGCATTTGGTTCCCCATAGCTAATTGCCTCAAATACAGGGGACTTTTCTGTCCTTCTGCCTGGGGTCTGCTGACTTGTGGTGTCCCATGATGTCCCAGCATTTCACAAGGGTCTGTGGTCCAGTTCCTCGTGTGTTGTACAAGCGAGGTGTTTAAATAGGTCTTGTGGGAGCCTGGGCACAATCCTTGCACCCCTATCCTATCTATCC
The DNA here is from genome assembly GCF_963513975.1 of Fringilla coelebs. Classification (NCBI taxonomy): domain Eukaryota; kingdom Metazoa; phylum Chordata; class Aves; order Passeriformes; family Fringillidae; genus Fringilla; species Fringilla coelebs. The sequence continues at coordinate 8,066,550 of NC_140067.1, forward strand.
AGAAAGGATATTGGATATTGGCAGTGGAAATGTGCAGTTGGGAGCTTAAAGTGGTGCTTATGATTTTTGAGCCTTTTGCTGGTTTTATTAAATGTTCCTAGGAAAGGGATTTAAGAGGTAGTTCTGAAGGTTAGAGTTAAATTATTTGCTGTGTGCTCCTGTGAGATTTTACCTGAATCAAAGCCTTTTATCCCTCTATTTCCATTTCATAAGGGTGGAGATTGGGGTGAGGAAACACAAGTTTCCGCTCCCACCACACTGGTGATGAACCAGACACTGTGTGTTGCCTGCCTTGATGAAAGATCCCAGGGAGATATAAGTGGGAGATCACAGGCCTAGAAATGAGGAAAGGCTGGAAGAAGGGAAGCCTGCCTTAGTGCTTTCAGATGGTTTTAGTGCTTCTACAGTTCTGGAGTAACTTCTGGTGTTTTCCTGGAAACAAAGCAAAACAAAACACAAAAAATAAAAGTTCACTAAATCAGAGACTCACAACCAGCTCTGGTTTTCCCATAAATTGGATGGGGTCTCAACTTTCATAAACCAGCTGCTGCATATTGTGCTTTTGGCAGTTGGGTTTCATCAGCATTAATTGCAAGCTGGACCCTGCACAAAGCAATAAACAGTGAGTTCTCTCCAACTGGTTCCTTTCTGATTGGCAAGAAAAGAGCAGAAATGTGTGTCTGTGACCAGACCTTGTATGGTGACCATTTTTGGGAGGAAACAAGCAGGGTGGCTGATCATACAGGCAATAAAGTGTTACCTGTGCAGGAGAGAAATGTGGTCTTCTTTGCATTGCCTCAGTAATGTTTCAGCAGTGAGACTTGGCACTTGTTTCTGAAGGGTAATTGGTGTACTAGGGAGTTCTCACTCTGGCCTGTCCCAAAAATCCATTGTACATTTGCATACACTTCAGTTGGAGTCCCCCATGTTCTGTATGGACTGAGGTCTCTGCATTAACTTGAGCTATGGCCCTTGTATTTCCAAATGGCTGTTCTTCCAGTTCCCTAACTCACCAGTTGTCACCTGAAACTTGAATTGTTCACCTTTGAGACAAAGTAGAGGGATTTAGGTCTTTGTTACAGCTTTTGGGGGAAAGCTGCATAAAGCTCATTGTTTCCATGCGAGGTCCCCAGGATTCAGCTGTTGGAGCTGCCTTTCAACCTGAAAAGTCAAAGAGAAATATGCAGGTGGAGGACAAATCCAGGCGAATTTAAACCAGGTTATTGATTCCTGTATGAACCTCATTGAACTGTGAAATGACTGTGGTTCATACAGCTCTTTTCCAAAGCTTTATTGACCATGGATTAGAGGACTTTATGAGCCATGAATTGCAGGGCTTTTATGGACTATGCATTTCTAGGCGATCTCATACACTTCCATGGAAATCTTAGGGTGTTTTCTTAAGCTACCAACACAGAAACAAAGGAAATGAACACAGGAGAACAATCTTAAAGGAACATCAAAGGTCTGACTCCAACCTATAAAAGCCAGGAAATCCATAATTAATGGTTCCACTAAGACTTCAGCTCTCACAGTCATTCGGGTCTGATCCAAGGTTATGGCTACAATCTGAAATGGCCTTGTGAAAAATGAGTCATCATTTAATGCCACACATCATTATTAGTATTTACTTTCTGTTATACCTTGGAGATTGTTCTTTTCTTTTTGTTCTGTCTTCACAGCTGAGGCATTTGAGTTGGCACCCCTGGGTGGACAGTGTTTAGATTTGTGTGTTGGAGGCTTAGTACTGCTGTGGAGGATGAGAAAGCTTCTGCTCTGTCTCCTCCCTGTCTTTGACAGAGCTAAGATTTGCTGATCTCCTGGGTAATCGGCTGCACTGAAGGCTATTAAAAAATAAAAAATGCTGATGAAATGTGTGGTTTCCTCTCCCTTCTGCCTCCTTCCCCCAAAATCTAAACAAACTGAAAAAGTCCTGCCTGACTGCAGTTTCTGTTTGAAATGGCTTGTCAAGAATCAAAATTAAATGGAGATTTCAAGTAGCAAGATTTTTTTCTTCAACTACTTGATTTTGCAGAAATGTGCAGATCTGAAGTTTGTCCTTGGGAGAAATCTGAACTTAGACAAGACTCAAACCCTGGCTACCTCCCATAGCAAAATCCAGCTGGGGCAGCAGGGAGGGGACACAAAACCCTCCGGCTGCAAGGCTGAAGTTTGGCATACAGAGAGTATCATTGTTTCTCTTGACACTGTGTTAGCCAGGCTTCCCCGTGTAATATAAATAATTAATTACAGATCATTCGCTGGCTTTTCATGATGAGATGCTCAGTTAATTGAAAGGATAGAGAAATGCCTGTGAGGTTTCAGAGTGGTCAGTGAAGGGCAGGTCAGAATTGCACCTTTGCTGTTGCAGGCAAATGGTTCAGGGCTGCCAACAAAACAAGTCCAAGAAAACAGAGAACCTCTCACAACTGCTGGGGGGAGTTATCCTGGGACCTAAGGCAAGGAAGGTTCCTGGGAAAAAGGAGGGAGGGGAGCTATTAACTGGGAGGGTGTTACAGGAGGGGGGAGGTTTGGAAGGAGCAATGGCAGCTAGGGGATGTCAAAGAGAGAAGTACAGTGGTGGGAAGAAAAAAAGTAGAAAGGATGTAATGGGCAAGTTAATTCTACTGCCAAGGAAGAGATCTGGGTGAAGGTGGTGTTTGGGAAGAGGGTAAGGACACACACGCTTCAGCAGGAGAGAAATTAAGGGCAAAGAATTGTTCTCAGAAGAGAAAAAAAATTCTTGTCCCAGATGTAAGCTTAGCCCTGCAAAAGCTACCATTAGTGGGAAATGAAATGAATTCTCCTGTAAGTAGAAATGGCAGCTCTCTGATAGCCCAGTGCAGACTATTCAACCCCAGATGAATGCAATAACATCACAAATATCAATTTATTTTGGAAGAAGCAGTTGTTTTAGGGGGAAAAAAATGTATAGCAGTGATGGATGAAGGGAGACAATATGTAATAAACTACACTGAGTTTGCCTGTACAGAGTGAACCTTATCAGTTTGGATGGAATTTAAGCACTTAGCCTGTTATCCTTTCTTTCAAGACAATGCAGTGATGGAAAACAGAACTCTGTCAACTTAGACAAACTTTTAATTCCACTTAACTGCATCTGAAAGGTAAATTTCAGTAAATTAATCCAAATTGCTTCCTTTTCACAACACATGGTGCTGAAATACAGTACTTAACTTCATTAAAGAAAAGACTGCTTTTATTTAGAGGAGACCTAGACACCTTTGAAGTCTAACAGGTAAATTGTGGTCAGATGATTTCCCTCCATATGGTAGCTTTGAGCTTGAAATTTCCATCACTGGGGCCTTGTTTGTTTAAATTACCCTGTCTGCCTCCCTGGTCAGGACACTGCTGAGGGAGTGCCTCCTGATGCTCATGGGGAGGGGATCACTGCCTCCTCCAGCCTGTGCAGCCAAGGAAGCAGTGTCACCTTTGCATTTATTGCCCTGTGTTCAACCAGGGATGAGGACACAGCTTCAGGACTTCTCTGTCTTGCAGGGCATGGCATACAAATATCTACAGTCAGCAGAAGAACTTCAGGGTTTGTCAGTTGGGGTGCAAGAGCTTTCTGTGATACGGAGTGGTTCCACAACACCTCCTGGGCAAATGCTCTCTCCTGGTTCCTTTGTGGAAGGTGAACCTTTATATCTTGAACTGGCCTAAATTCTGCTCTTAGTTTGCCCAATTTTTTTGAACCCTGGTGGATATACAGTTTCCAGAAGAAGACATTTTGAGCAGTGCATCAGTTGGTCTTTCTTCCTCCCAGCCCTACCTGCCTCTCTCAGACATGTCATCTTGCTTCTGTGAAGGCATCCTCTGCTCCTCCTGAGCAGAGAGCCAAGTGTAGGGAGCTCTGCACATTTCCCTCCTTAGTTTTCTCCCTGTTTCCATTTGATCCCCCTTTAAGGTGAGCAGATGGCTCAACACCTCCTTTAAACAAGCACTGGCTCTGGCAGTTCTGCCATCATGCCCTTTGCACAGCCCCAGGTACACAAGCCCTCCAGTGAAAGTAAAACAGGAGCACTGTGTAACTCAGCGCAGTAAGAACAAGAGGTAAATCTCCTGACTGTAACAAATGATACGGTGATGACATATCCTCCCTCCCTAGATGGTTTTTATTGAGGCTTCTTGGATTATCAGGTTGGTCAGAGTGCACAGAATATATTAATTAAAGCTGTGGAACCTGGCCTCAGCACACAGCTCTCTAATGCATCTCAGTAAGGACGGGAAGTCCTGACATTCATGTCCAAACCTGTAGCATCTCCGTGCTAATAGACCTTCCCTGTCAGCTGGCCATGACTGATAACTTCTTTCCCCTTGTAAAGTCAAAGAGTTAATTTGTTATTCTCCAGATGGGGCTGAAAAGATGTGCAGCCTCACTTTTACCTGCTAAACACATGAATAGATCCATGTGTTTTACTTTGTTCTGTTGTTCTTAATAATGTGCTGCCACTGTGGGATGACACAAACACAGATAAAATTAGAGAAAAACAAGCAAAAACCTTACATGTTTACTTTCACTATTACTTAAGTGTCTCAGCTTCAGTGTGACCAATTCATATGAAGCAGTATGCAAATGGTGTTTTAATGAAAGCTATAAATACCTGAAAGTAAAATCATTAAAAAACACAGAAGTCTTTTGGAAACATAATTTGTGTATAGATTTCAGTTTTGTTTCATTAAACTAAATTCTCTATTGGTAATGCATTAGGTATTTTATTTTAGTGAAATTTAAATCCATCATGAATATTAAATCCATATTTCTGAAGGCGAACGAGTAACAAAATTGGAGCACACAAGTTAAGATTTTTGAACAATGAGGTATTTTTCAGCAATGGCTGTCCAAGAGCACTTTCTGCTCTTTCCTCCTCAAGACTGATTAAGATTTAAAATACAATGCAAGATGTTTTATGGAGCCTATGAAGAGCCTTCTTTTCCTTTCTTGTTTTCTACTTCTCATTTGAGATGTGTTGAGTAAAGATAGTCTATAACATCTATTTATATCTGTCCCAGCTTGATGTATTTCTGACTGGGGCTGACACAGCCCTACAACTGCTAACTTTGTTAAGCTGCCTAAGATCTGTCTGATGCAGCACAAACAAAATGTTTTCTTAGGATTTCTTAGGATTCAAGAAGCAGCAGTGGCTGAGTTTAGATGATCTCTTCCTCTGTGATCCCCCCTTGTACTGTTTCTCAGCCAGTGCAGCCTCGTTTCCTCATCCACTGCCAAGACTTCTACAACCTGTTAACTTTTCAGTTCCATCTTTCTCCATTTCTTGCTTAAATATTCTTTCTCCAGTGCTCTTTCTACCTGCCTTTTTAAACTCTGGCTGCACATGCTTGTTTGGGCCCTGGAGAAAGGATTAGGAAGGGGCCCCTCTTGCATCTCCATCTGCTGCACTCACCTCCACCTCTCTGAGTTCACTTTGCAGGAGGCTGTGATCACACAAACACTGCACTTTGCTCTTCTGTCCATCCATGCAAATTAAAATGGGGGATTTTGGAGGCTGCAGCCTTCAGCAGAATCTCTGAGATGGGGACATGTGTCACTTGTATCTTGTATATCCTTGTCACCTGACATTAATGCAGACTGCAGGAAGTGGGAGGCAGAGCTAGGCATCCTCTCCTTCATTTTGTGACCAGGAGGTTCATCTCCTCCACATTACTTCATCTTTGCTTTCCCTACCATTTTCATATAGGTGTATGTGTGTCCAACTGTACTGCAGACTGGATAGACAGCATGGAATCCATTCTTTGCTAAATTCATGGATATCATAAAGCAGTCCAGGCTCTTTCTGCTGATGTTTTTCCTTCTCTTGACCCCTTGGCAGGCTTGTGGGCAGCCTCTGTGGCAGTGGCCAGTGCCAAGAACGTTGGGGTGAACTGTGGTCTAGACACCTACAATAATAAGTCATCAGCAAAACCCTTATGCTTATGCATTGGATCACTTTTATATTTCTCATTTGGCACTAAGCTGAAGAAAAGGTGCCTGTGGTTACAAATGTAGGATCACATTTCTTTTACCTGTAGTTTGTTTTAATGTTAGTATTGAGCTACTGTGGTCAAATAGGTTAGACTTTGTTTAAAGTCTTGAGATTCCCATACACAACTACTCAGTCATAAAAACAAGGCTTCAGGATTAGATTTGTAGTACATACAAAGTGTCTCCTGTAGAGCAAGGCAGAAAAGGAGCTTATTTCACTCTAAGAGTTAATGCTAAGTGAGTTTGACTGTCTTCTGTGTTAATGCAAGGCTTTTTCCCCAGCTATTTTTAACCTGTTCCAGCAGTGTGTGTCCCACTGTGGTCTGGTATGCATGAGCTTTGCTGTGAGGTTTGCAAACACTTGTATTTCTGTGTTGTGAGAACAGAGCATTTGTGTGTTGTTGGAGTGTGTGTTCTGAAAGGAAGGGCAGGCCATGCATGTGATCCATGCACGTTTCTGTTGTTGCCTGTGAATAACCATGAGCTCTGGAAGAAAGCTTGTTAGCAGATGTCATCATGGCCCTTCCAATTTATAAATATGAGCCTTGACATTTATATTTTCCATGTCCAGGGCTTTCACTAGCCAGATGTTCTGAGCATTGGCTTCTTGGAGTCTTTAACAATGACTCCTCATGGCATATTATCTATTGCACACACACAAATAAAAGTGATCTGGCTCTTATCAAACAGATAACATGGGAAAATGCACTCAGTACCCTCAGGTAATTCCTCTAAACCTGAGCTGCATTTTAACACAGCTCTACAAAACTCTTTATATTCACTCAGCTGAAAAATAAGTTGTCTGATTTAACAGGCAGAGAAAATTCAATACCCAGTAGCACATTTACCCTGCAGTTTAGGGTGGGTGAGGAGTGTGGCTTGTGTTAACTTAAGGCTGACTGCAGTTGCAGACACTAAAAAGTGCTGAATGGGCTCATGCCCAGCCTGAGTTGGATTCCTCAAATACATGAATGGGTAGTAAACCACCTGCACTCCCTGTATTGCAATTCTGGATACAGAGGTTTTTCCTTCGGCCAGGGAAGAAAATGCCAGAATAAGCCTGCTCAAACACCACAACCACAAGTTGGAATTTTTCATTTGAGTGCTCTGTGTATCTAGCAGTATCTCAGCCCAGAAAATTGCAAATCTGCTGTTCTGTTAGCAAAGTAATACAAAATCCATAAAATACAAAAAAAATTCATCTTCCAGTGAGTTATCGTAAGGAAAGAGAAATGTCATTAAAAATCAGTGGAATTTAATGTCTTTAAAATTCAGTGTTGTGTGCAAACGCACAACACTGTCAGTGCTAACCCAAAGGAAATAGGTAAGGGATATGGGATTTATTTCTAATTCTGCTATTCCCCTTCTGACTAGTGAGTTTCATGGCCTGGAAAATGAAGTGAGGAAAAGTATGACAGGGAGTAAGGCCACATTACTATTGTGGTGGGCAGCTGCTTTGTAGGAGGGGTTTAACCACAGTTAAATTGTGGTATCTAATAAGACAGATTCATTGTGGAGTGAATCAGGAGGAAATTGGATTCCCTTACACTCCCAGAACCATGGGGTGCACTGCAGGCTGGAAACCCAGCAGGATCCCAAAGGGCAGCTTTGGTCTAAGTCCAGTTACTCACTGGGATGAAGGAGAAGTAGGATTTATTTGAATTCATATGGTTTTAATGCTGTAAAAGCTGGGTTCCTGCAATTATGAAAATGCCAGGCCAAATTCAGATTTCGCTCAGATCACCTTTTCACAATTCCTGAATAACTTAACTGAACAAAGTGAGCTTTATACCTAGGGCCTGAGCCCAGGCTGAGGGAGCCAAGTTTAGTGCCTGGGAGCTGCTGGGTGCCAGAGATGCCTCATGTGGCAGAACCATGGAGAGACTGCTGCAGACCACTCTCTCAGAAGCTCAGATCTGCATAGACACTTCAGGGTCTGGGCTATGACACCTGGCAGGGAAGGGTTTTTCAGTCCTTCCAGCCCTACGGACCAGCAAACAGCTTTTTATGAGCCACTGATGGCATCTCCAGGCTTTCAGAGGGTTTGGAAGTGCTTGAGGAGAAGGGGTTTGTGCTGTGACTGCTGTCACCGTATTTGTTGTGCCAGCAGCAGGAGAAACCTGACCTTGTGGCCAAAGCAGCACTTCAATGTGCCTGGTAGATGTGCTCTATGAACCTTTTTTTTATTTTATATGCAAATCTACTGGCAAGAAAAAGAGGCCAGTGCTTCTATTCAGTGGTACAAGCTTGAATTCCTTAGTGCTCCAAATAACAGGTTCAAAGATCTGACCCAACCTTAATTATTCTTACTAAGAGAGACACTGGAAAAATACAAGCAGAGAGTAAGAAAGTGAGCCCAGTGAATTAGAAAGAAAAATGTGATACAGACTAGCAAAGAGAAAAACTATTAGCTAGAGATGGAAAAAGAACAGGGAGAAGGAAAAAGAAAATTAAAATCAAGTGGAAGAATGCAGTATATTAGACATCCATTTAAGCTAGTTTATATTTTGGTTGTTCATTCTGTTCCTTAATACATTGCACAGACATCTCTATAGCTGAAATAATTTTATCTTAGAGAACATTTTCTCCAAGAAAATACTTAATTTGACAGGATGTGTTAGGTATTTCCCCATACCACCTATTCTAAATCATTTTAAAATCTGGAGGGGAAAGTCGATATCTTTTACAGTGTTTAACAAAAAAGTGACAGGGTCAAGTATATACATCTCTATGAATGTATGTGTTCCCCAAGCACATCTAAACATGCATGGTTAATTCTGTGCATCTGCAAAAAATATTTGAGCCATAGGGCCCACACAATGCCAAACAAACACTTGAGTACACAGAGGAAAGGGCAGAGCGAGTCACTCTGGTTCTAATTAATTGAAAAGTTGAGCCCGAGATGTAAAATATGGATTACAGTTTTGACCACCCCAAAAAATATAAATTCTTTTGTGTGTGGGGCTGTATTGGTGAGAGCAGGCAGTTTGCAAAATGCAGACAAAAAACAGATATTCTGCTCATACTTGGGATTTGGTTCAAAACCACCTGGTTGCAGCTCCATCAAATTAACTCCTTACGCATTGTGTATCAACAGGTTGCCCAAAAATCTTCACTGGCAGGGTTTTTCCAATGCTAAGCCCATCTGTGTTTGTGCCCTTGATGTTCTTGCTTACTTTGGCTGCAATAATACAGTCATTATCTGTCCAAGGAGCAGTGGAACAAGTCCATGGTTATATGAGCTGTGATGATGAGTGCCTTAATCACAGGCACAAATCAGGTACAGAGCCAGATGTGTGCAATGGGTGGGGGTGAGTTTGGGGGTGGTTTGGAGCCCACATCACTATTTAGACTATCGTGAGCACATCCTGGCTCAGATGTCAGTGCAGAACTGGTGGAACAAAGGGCTCTGAGCTATCCCCTCTTAGCAAGGGCCAGGGTAAAACTGGGATGCATTATCCCGGCTCTGTGATTGCCTTGTCCCACTGCAGAATCACAGGGGATATTCCTAGGATATTAGAGAATCATCAAAGCATTTCTTAGAAGGGCAAAGGAAAGAGCTAATGTTGTCATCTCCTGTCTCAGGACCACCCAGACACTACTACAAATCATGGGTCTTCAGCAGCAGTATCTTGAATACTCTTCACAGGGATTTTAAAGAATTTAATTTCTTTTTTTACCTCTTTTTTTTTTTTCTTTTAAGGATGACATGTAGTTTCCTGATGGGCTGGTTTTAATAAGGTCAAAATCTTTGTTGTTGCCATATCAGAGAAGAATATAACATCTTTTAGTCATTAGATGGGAATGGGGTAATTACTCAGAGTGTGTGCTTCAAAGGTTATTGGTTTTTACAACATTCTGTGTTTTTACACCATTCTGCAGTTTTCTGGAAAGGAGCTGCAGGCCTGATTCTGCCACAGCCATAGGTGTGGGTGCAGGATGTGTATTCACTGGGTTTTCCTAAAGGCCTTTGGGGCAGGACATTGAGAAGGGCCATGCACAGTCTCCTCTGGGAGTGGAGAAGGCTGAATCTGACTGTGAGGTGCAGGAACCCTTCCCACAAACTGGAAGTCCACCTCAGAAAAGGCCCTTTGGGCTGTGCTGGAGTTGTTTCTCACCTGTTCATTCCCTACCTGCTGGATGCATCCTCCTGTCCACCTTTGCTTCCCTGTGTTCCCCAGCCCTCAGGCTGCACTGCTGTGACAGCAAACTCCCCTTTCCCTGTCTCAGATGCAGCAGACCCCACTGCCCTGTCCATCCCTGTCCCCTCCCATCCCTGTCCCTTTCTCTGGCCTCACAGCCGATGATCCACTTAGCCTTAACGATGTGACCCATCTGTGGCTTTAGAATGCCCTGTCTCAGCCTCACTGCAGGTCAGTGTCTCTCCAGGGCTGAATTTGTCATCACTGAGATGTTTTGCAGGTGGCTTGAGCCTTTGGGACCTGCAAATCAGAGCGAGAGCCTGCAAAACACTTCAGGTTGTGTTAATGTTGGTGGTGTCACACCAACGCTCAGAGGTCCTGACTCAGAGCAGAGTCAGGGGAGTCGTAGCACTAAAGTGATTTAACGAGGTTTTGATGGCTCCTCAGTGGGTGACTCGGGGATAAAAACCAAATCTCCTGGCTTCCAGCCCACAGCCCATGCTGAGAGGGGCCCAAAACTGCACCAGAGGTCTGAGCTGCATCTCAGCATTGAGCCTCCTCCTGCTGACACCATCATGCCCCCCCTGGAGCCCCTGATCCAAGTGAGCCATCTTTTCCTCCTTCGTGTCAAACTCCAGAGCCAAGACCCCATGGAAGGGACAGCAGCTGCAGCCCTGCTCTGCCTGGTGTTGGGTGGCTGCTGCAGGACTGCAGAGGGGAGCTGTGTCCCACCATAAGCTGCTTTTTGCACTGCAGAATCAGCAGTTTTCCTCTTCCCCACCCTGCTGTCCCAACCGGATTTGGGAACCCATCGCTACCAGTCAGAGCCCCCAGTGGGGCCAGAGCTTGGCTGGGATTCAGGAGACCTGAATTCCAGAGACAGAGATCTTTAGAAGCAGCTCATCTGACCAATCTTAGAGTCATGCCTTTGTGGGGAAAGGGTTGTCCTCTGGAGATGTCTTGTTCCCTATAAACTGAAGCAGGAAGACAGCTGAATAGCTCTGGCTATAAGCCTGCATGGCAGAGCCACAATTAAGGCTACCTTTTAAATCCTACTGAAGGCCAGTTAGCTGAAGGATTGCTGTGATTCTCTTTAATGGCACATTTAAGTATCCCATCCTTGTGTGCTCCCCAGCTGCATTTCAGTACCTGGTGACAGGGTGGCTCAGAGCCACTGCGTCGTGAAAATTGTGCTTCCATTTCCATCTTTTCCCTTGGTATCCTGTTCTTTCTCCTAGAGATGAGCCATGGCAGATGTCCTAAAACAAGCAGGGCTGGGGAATTAGTCCTCTGCCAGGGTATTTGCTCTGCCCTTTGCCTCTGCACAGGAGGCTCACAGGTGCCCACTTCAATGGGGAACTGCTCAGTGTCAGTCTTCAGAGGAGCCAGAGCACTGAAAAAAGGCAGTATCAGACCTTGACACTGCTCTCAGATGGAGATGGTTCCCATTTGAGTCTCATCAGGAGAGCTCAGATGGACAGTGAAGGGCTGTGGAAATGCTCCTGGTGCTCTGTTCATCATGTGGCTGAGACTGTGCTGCTCACAGGGAGGGTGCGTGCTTGCACTGTGAGACATGGCCAGAGATACAGGCTGCCAGTGACGCTAGGGCAACCAAAAAATAGGAGGGAGAAGGCTCTTCTTTGGCTCATGCCCGATCTTCTCTGCTGGCCCCAAAGCAGTGTGTGATAGTGCTCACTCACTCAGACATGCTAAGGCAGTTTACTACACTACTGCAAATAAGCAGTGGCCTCCTCTGGACCAAAAACTGGATTCCCTAATCAGATCCATCTTGGATTTTTTTTTTTTTTTTAATGAACTGAATCTTGTGAAAGCATGAGCCTCTTGGCCTTGGTCCCACAAAGAGCTTTAGGATGTGCTGAGTTGTAAGTATGAATTGTTGTAAGAATACTAGTGCTGGAAGCTCTGGTATTTGCATGCTCACAGTCCTGCTCATTTGGGACCAAGGACTCAGCACCCTGCAGGATTTATCCCTCAGGCTGCAAGAACAGCATCTGTAAGGAAGGCAATGATGAAGAGAGAGATGGGGGGAACAGAGCCTGTGTTGATCTAAAGAATCCCTTCCAGAAACACATTAAATAATAATATGAACATTTTGGAAGATGGGGATTTCATGTTCCTTTTAAAAGGCTACTCTAGTTATCTTCAAAGTTAAATCCTTGTGACATTTTTCTAGTGAATTTTTTACTCCCCAACATACTCCTGTTAACTCTTGGTTGAGCACCTATTCTTTTCCTTCAAATGTGTGGTCAGACTTCTTGCCAGCCAGCTCATTTACAGACTGCAACAGGTTGGTCCCAGCACTTCAAGCAGATGTATTTTTCAAATCTTGATTAATAAATTTTGGTGACATAAAGAGGCCTGCTTAGTTCCAAGAATAATTGTCTTCACTTGCAGAACATTATTTCTGATCACCAGAAAAATAATGTGATCAGTCCTTTCACATCTGTTCATTAAATAAAAAAGGGGAAAAAAAAAAGCAGGGCAAATTTTGTTTGAAAAGAAACAGGAAGCATATGCTTAATATCACTTAAGAAAACCCCTAGCCATCATAAGGTTAACATCAAATCACAAATGCAAAACAGTCATTATTGTATTTACTCAAAAATTTTCTTTTACTTTACTAGCTTTTTAGGTTTTCAATTGAAGCATGCATTTTTCAGGTTTCAATCTAACTTCTTTCATCAAATGCTATTGTAAGAAAGGCTGAGTCAACATTTGCTTACATTTATTAAAAATAGTTGTCTTGTGTTTACATAGCTCCTTTGATCCAGAAAAATCCCCAAACACTCTGTAAGTTATACTTGAAAGGGTTACTTCCTCCACCCTGAACAGAACCACGTTGGGACCAAGGCACGGCAGCAGATTGGAAATGGATAGAAAGATCACAATAATGGGGTTGGTCCTCACCCCCTCGGAGAACCAGCAGTTTTCCATGAGCTTCAGAACAGTTCCTGGGACCATAAGGGTGGTTTGGACTTCAGAGGCAAAAAGCAGTGCCAATACTGTCTGTCTCTTGGGGATTGCCTGTTTTTCATGCACTTGGCAGATAGAGAGGAAGTGGTACCTACTGCACCAAGCACAGCCCTGGTGGAACCTCACCCAGGCCTACTGTTTCCAGTTTGGAGCTTCTTATTCCAGAGAAGACATGGATCAGAGCCAGGGCAGAGCAGAGGAAAAGACAGAGGGAAAGCACTTGAGGACTTACAAAGACAGATGGAGGGAATTGTTTGAAAAAGAGAAGGCTGAGGTGAAACATGGTTAAATTTTCAAAGTACTTGAAAGGCTCCTAAGAGAAAAGGAATAAACATGTCCACGGGGACAGGACAAGTCATGACCTTACACTGTAGCAAGGGAGATTTGGTGAAACATGAGGCAGTAATTCTGGGCATCAGAAATGGTGAAATGCTGGAATGGATGGCTGGACAGACTCTGGAATTGCTGTCATTTTCACTGGTTTTTTGAGACTGGATGAGACAAATGTCAAGAGGGGTTTAGATCTTGTTCCTGTGTCTGGGGCAGATGGGCCAGAAATACTCTTATGGTCCTGACCTGTGTCCTTCTGCTGTGGTCACATGGATTAACCAAGTCATGCTAAAAATTAGTTTGTGAGTTCCCTTCAAAGTCCTCACAAGACAAACCAGAGTGGAAATTCTCTCAATGTGTTGCTTGTGTGTTTATTTTTCAGCTTTAAAATGCTCCCAAACCATCAAGGTGCTTCAGCACAGCCTCATCTTAGAGGACTTGAATCATGAAATTGCATTCAGTAGAATGTGCACAAAGCATGTGCCTGAGGCCCCATTTTTGGGGAAAGTTTTACACATTCTAATGATAGTAAGACAATGTATGAGTAATGCACTGATTTGAAAAACTGCCCTATTATCTGATCAAAAGAACAAGCTCATGAATATGATACCGCAGGTCATTTGGCTAAAACCTACCTGGAGTCTTCCAAGTTTTTAAAACAATCCCATACACAGAAGCAAAAGAGAGGTATGAACAGCAGAGCCAGTGGTTGCCTGTTAACCACAGATCATGTGGAATGTTTTATTAAATATATTTTATCAGACACACAAGGCTGAAATACAGAATATCCTGGTCTGGCAAGAGAAGACGTGATAATAATTTAGATGATTATCCCACAGATCTCTGATTCATTTTTATTATTCTTTATGTTCATTTCAGGAATGCTCAAATCCTCCCCAAGGAAGGTTTCTGGTTGAGTTCAGGGAACTCTGCTTCATCCTTAGGGAATGTCCAGGGGTCAGTGAGACCCTACATGCACATGCAAACGTGCTCAGAGGGAGTTTGCAGAAGTCATCTCCTGACACCTCTGAGAACAGGTTATAATCCAGCCTGGCTGTCCAGGGCCTCTCTGTAATGCCTAGGAAGTGAAAGACCTTGAGCAAGAGTAAGACCCCTCCCCACTGCACTGGAGTGAGGTGGACCAGCTTCTGGAAAGGTTTCTCTCCCCATTCACTACAGAAACAGCCCAGTTAAAAACTGGGACCAGAGGTTTTACAAGGACTTGTAGCATTTGGTAAAAGTAATTCTCTTTAAATATCTCTAAACTACCTTGGCAGTCAGCTAAAAGTACATTAAGAAAATGTTTTTTATGGATAAGCTGTGATTCATTTGCCATTAGCAAATGCTTTGTAGACATTAGTGGAAACACACTGTTCTTCTCTTGTAAAGCACTCAAGGAGTTTTTGAAAACAAATAACCCCACCTAACAGTATTTATCTTAACAAGAATGCTTTTATACAAATGTAATGTCTTGAAAACAGAAAATAACCTCATTAACTAAGGAGAAGTGATCAACAATTCTCCCTGAATAAGGGAGAAAAGAAAATCAACAAAAACCAACCAATCAGCAACAACAAAAAAAATCATCCCCCCCAAAAAACAAAACCAAAACACTTATGGAAGTTGACTAGAATGCAGAAACATCATACAGAGACATAAAATGTTGATTTAAGGCTGCTTTAGGAATCCCTTAGATGTAGCTGGCTGATGAGTGGGCTTCTGATGCTTTTGCAGGTTCTCTGGCCAGCCTGTGTGCACAGAACATCCCTGAGGAGTAGAAAGTTTGTGCAAGGGAAATTTTAATCTTACTGGAGGATCAAACCCATGAAATGTGTCAAGAGCAGGATACACCCAAACTGGAAGTCAGAATGGCATTTCGATTATTTTTTAATTAAATTTTTAATTTAATTAATTAAAATTTAATTAAAATTAGACCCTCCTTGTAGTTTAAAATTTAATTTAGGGCAAAATTTTGTAGTCCTGTAACGTGGCAATCAGTACCAAAAGATGAGGACAAACACCTACCCATGCTTACCTCAGGGAAACCAGGTATAGGGGAAAAACCCGAGTTGTGATCCCACTGTCTGTGCTGCCAGACCTGGGCACCACATCATCACTCAGCAGGATAAATGAGAGCTGGATCAGAAACTGAAGCATGACTGCATTTGTGTTGGATTACCCAGAGCGTGCAGTACCTCTTTTTGTCAGAAGTTTGCTTTAACGATGCTTTGTCTTCACTGTGGGTATAATGTTACTTATGTTCCAGGAGCTTGGCCACACAGTTCCTAATCCAGTGCCATTCCTGCCAGGCAGATTGGAAACAGCAGCATTAGTTTATGGCAGATCAGCTCTTTGTGTTAAGTGACTGCAGCAATTCTGATGCAATATAGCAGAAACTCTAAAGCTGGGTGTTTTATATCTTCACTTCAAGACATAAACCAACCACTCACCACGGGAATTCAGAGAACTTTCTCCAACAAGCCTTGATTTCAGAGTTCTCTGTTCACAGCAGTTTGTTGCTCTGGAACAAGCACTAGTCCTCAGTGTCAGAATCCTGACACTGGTTAGATGGATTATCTGCTCCCATGAAGCAATTCCTATGTCTTGAATTGAAGACTGCCTTCTCTTTTTACTCTAACTCATTGTACATTAGTTAAGATCACTTCTAGCTGCAGAACCACTGTCCCACCCAGAAGCTGTGGTGACAGTATAAAGGATGAGGGAAGAAATGAAGTGACTTCTCCCAAAACTCAGGCTAAATGTGCAGGGATTGTCCATGGGATTTGAAGTTGACCAATGCCCTCTTCAGGGTGGGCTCTGATCTTCTCAGTTTGTGATTGACTCAGCACATTTGAAGCATCTCAGCCAAAATCTATGTTGGTATTGCTTAGACAGAAAAAGACAAAAGCCTTTAGTCCTTCTAAATTCTGTTTCTGTGCAGCAATCTGAAGTAAGATGTTATTCCTTTCATCTGATATTATGCAAGACACAACCTTTTCCTTCCAAGGTCAAGATCCTGGATACTGTAGCTAAATATTTATAGGACTGCATAGCTTCTTACCCCATTAAAAATTATGTGAGGGTCATTTTCAGTGCTTCCAAATCCCCTTTATGCAAGATTTAGAGAATCTACAGGTATTAGTGTCACATCTTTTTTTTTCAGGGGCCCTTGCCGTTTTTCTCCTCACTTCTCAGCAGAATGTCTTGGGTTTAAGTCCAAAATCCACCCTGTGCAGTTTGCATGCTTGGTTGTGCTGCTCCCTGACAACTGGTGGATTATGGATCATCCAGTAATGGATGCAGTGGGGACATTTTCTGAAATGGAGATTACAGCTTAAACTTCCAAATCAATCTAAATGGACCTTTTTGACCTCCAGTGTCATGGGAGTCATGATGAATTCCAACCTGCAAATTCAAATCAAAGTACTTACTCAAGCTACAATCAATAAGCAATCACACTGCTATGAGGCAAATCCACAGCCAGGGAAACCTAACAGCAACTGAGTCTGGTTTTGGCTTTGTGATTTGATCCAAAACGGCTTAAAGCCAAGAAAAGAAATGAACCTGCTCAATCTCCCATGCTCAAGGTTATCAGTTGTGTAAGGGGATCCTGGGAAGTTCTTTAAGGCTTGCAAAACAGGGAAGGAATTGTATTCTGGACCCTCCTGGTCACTCAGTGTGTGCTCCATGGTGGGTAAGACATGTCACTGAGACATGGCAAATTTTCAGACCTTAGGTGGGAAGAAAGGACATAAGAACGAGGTCATCCTGGGTCAGCACTAGGATACTTTCAGCACCATTTTGATGCTGGCCAGTAATGGATGCTTAAAAATGGAGTGCAGTATGTCAGATACATTAAGAGCAGCCCCTCCTTTGGCTGTATTTGGTCAGCAGAAGCTGAGGGACATCCTGGATCAGAGCTGTTTCCACATCATCAGTTATCAGTCTCTGGCTCTCTCTTTGGTGTCTAATGTGTGCATAAAATAATAAAACTAATAATAATAATAATAATTGGATTTGCCATTGTGGTTGCTACCACTTGGGATGACAGCTCACAGAGTAGAGATAAGGGTTCTCCTGTTTAATTTCCTTCTCTTGTGTTTTCTTCCAGCACCACCACGTTGCCTTCCTATATCAGGATAACCAATGGCTACATCACAGTCAAACCTCCCATCTGGATTTCCAACCAGCTGGATCAGAGGCCGCGTCCCGAGCGCCCATCCCAGCCCCAGCCCACGAGCTCAGCCCCAGCCAGCCTTTCGTGGCCATCAGTAACATTTCCTCTCTGCATGGCCATAGCTTCTTTTCTCCTGAGCCTACTGCAGCCCTCCTGACCACATTGTATTACATGCAATCCCTTGGAATAGAGAGATAATTTATGAACAAATTGGAGTTTAAGACAACAACAGTTGCAAGCTGGACCTTCTCAGTGACTCAGTAGTGCCTTCTAGCTGATTTTGTCTCTTTGCCCAGATACATTTTGAAACTCTAAAGCTTTATTGTAACACTGACTTACATCTTCTTTTTGTAGAAGGATCTTTATTTCCCATAGTGCTATGGGGTTTTGTAAAATATACATGTTCATATAAAGAAAAAAAAAAAAAGAAAAAGAAAAATGTATTTATTCGACTGGTAAACTTATTTTTCTTGTTGTATATGTTAATAACATCCCTATTAATCAGTAGCGATGGTGAAACAGATAAATTAATATTATCTATATTTGTTTTCTGACAACTCTGCAAAAGTCTGAACTGACACCAAATGAATGCTTTCTTTGTTTCTTTAACCATTACATTTTACAGCAACTGTCCAATAAGTACATTTCTGCTGAATGTCTTTATTTTACTTCTTTTATCTCATTAGCATATCTTACACTGAATAAAGCAGATCCTGCTCTCTGGGGCCTGTGCCCTTTAGAAAAATAAATTCATTCTTAACTCGTTAGCTGCCACAGTCTGAAATACCACTTATTTTTACATGACTTAGTCATTATTCAGGATAATCCTCTACATTCCCCCTGTTTTCTTTAACTAAACTATTTAACTTCTTCAGAAATTACCAGTTTCCTCCTTTGCCCTGAAATTAATTCACCAGCTAACGCATATTAAAAGACCCTTTTCTTAATAAAAAATTGATTTTAAAGTCTGGAATAATCCTACTTGGAATTATTTTCTTCTCTCCCTGATTTTATATAAGCCTACAACCTTTTCAAGCATAAATGAGAAGAGAGCTTGGTCTGTCTGTAGATTATAAAGATGTAGTGTCCTGTTAATCTATAGAACTCCTTTGTACCAGTTGTATTAATGCTCATGGACAACCTGGAGGCAAAAAACATCTACAAATTCCTCTTTCTCTTGCTACCACGAGCTGATAGAGCTGATATCTCTGTGCTGAAATAATTATGTCTTATCCAAAATCTGCTCAACACCGCAGGAATCAAACTAACCCCCATGCTATGGAGACATGCAGAACATTCTTCCATTTCTAAACCATGGTACCTGACTCAGATGGAAAAGTGCTTCTTCAGTTTGGAAAAAAGATGATTATGATAATTATAGCAATGTCACTGGTAAAATTCTGGTTGAAAACAACCCTGTAACTTTCCCAGAAGCCCTACAGCCTGGTCTCTGGAGCTGCAGATGATTCCATGCAATCTGCAAGATCTTCAGTGAGAGAGAGTTCAGAATTCACAGTTTGCTTGTTGTCATACCAGTTATTTCATGAAAGTAAGTTAGAAAGTAACTAGACTACAAAAATCACAGGATTTGATGATGAAATACTGAGCATTTCCATCATGCATCCCAGCCCAGTGCCTTGCCAAGGCCAGGGATAATACAGGTAATTTTTTTCTGACTTGGTGGACACCATGATCCCCAGCCTTTCCTCTGTTTTTGACAGCAGGTTGTGCAGGTTTCTGGGCAATTTAAGTGGGTAATAGCACAGAGTGCTATAAGCTTCCCCCAGCAGTTGATAAGGCTGAATGGAAAACTTTGAGCTTTGCCCCCAATGTGAGATTCAAACAGACCCCGTGCATACTTTCATATTGTGTATTTTGGCTAGCAGAAGATTAGAGATGTTAGTTTTGGACAGAAGCCATTCACCTTGCATAATATTTATTGCACAGAGATGGATATTGAAAACATATTTTGAGAACTTTCATTTTGGTTTTATTTGAGCTATTACTCTAGAAATGCCTTCATTTGAATATTATGGTTTAGGAGACCTTCAAATTTAACAGTAATGCATTTTAAACAGATTATTGGTTCTCCTGATGTGTTCAAGGCAGAGATGAAAACTGAATTATAATGTCTTATTTACAAGACCGTAACTGGAAATAAGGTAGGTAAATCTTAAGGGTGATGATAAGTTATGTAGTAAAAGTGAACAGCCAACAAACCAAAACCCAGTGAATTTTATTTGTTGTAACCGGATCGTATCCAGAAATTATTCTGTGGTGCTATCCCAGGAATAATTCCAGGTGTTGGAAAACCTACAGTATAAATAGACAGGACCATGTAAAGATAGGGGAGAGAAAAAAGAGCAGAAAACAGAAACAACTTGTCCAAGACTGTAAGGAAAACCGACAACAGGACCAAGACTAGAAATTGCAATTCTGAAGTTTCCCAATCTGTGGCTTTCTCCATAAACCTCTGGGGCTTTTTTCTTTTTTTTTTTTTTTTTATAATTAGGAGCACACAGATCTCTCCACACTCCCAGCTGTCATTGTGCTGCACAGAATAGTCACTCTTTTATCACCAGTGAGGTTTTCTGGACAGTAATATTCCATTTTCATTAGCTCAGATACTGTGGTATGTTTGGCTGTCACAGGATGTAAATGGTTTGGATATCAAAGTATGTTTTAACATCTTTGCATTTTCTGGCGTTTTGTCTGTAATTCTGGGAAGTTAATGAATTTTACTAGAACCCTTGTGCTGGTGCCCCGCATTTGTGCAGCCCAGGTGTCAAAACAAGGTGTCTGTTGGATTTGGGGTCTACACCTGAATTTTGCCACCTAGAAGCAGCTCCCTCAGTCATCTGAGCTCTCTCTGGCTCAGGGAGGAGACATGAATTAAAAGTTAAGTGGGTTTCTGTAGATCCTAGCTCAGGAACCTCTTCAGCACAGGTCTCTAACCAAACACTCCTTTTATTCTCTTGTCTTACCCTAAAGTACAACTTAGGGTCACTTTCTTCAATACAGTGTGCAGAGCAATGCTGGATAATGAACCCTCACTGTGGTTGATAAAATGAATTGTTTGCTAATCAGTGTGGCAGCCCAGCATTAATTAAAACACTGTAGTAGTGGTTAGCACAGACTTACACACACTGTCACAATGGATCATGATTTCTGAATTTCTAATGGTTTCTAAAACCACGACTTTAAAACCTGAACCAGATTTGATACGTGCTCTGGAAGCAGCAGTGACTACCAGCTTCAGAGGGCTTCAGTTTCCTCTGTGGGTTTCTCAGAAAACTAAAAACTGACTCAACTCTTTCTTCCAAAGGAAAGCTCAGATTCCCATGGTATCACAAGATTCCAAGAGCAGGAGATTTAGCAAAAAAATTCATGCCCACCACATAAAATAGCAAACACTGGTGATCCTGCTTATCTCTGAGAATCAGCATCAAGAGAGTCACCCGGTGTCTGGCAGTCAAGGACACGACTTTGGGTGAGTCCAAAGCTCAATGGTCTCATGATTCATCTTCTCAACACTTGTTACACGGGACACCAACGCAATTCACATAAAATGTAACTGTAGCATTATCAACAAATGCTGAGTACCTGCCAAGATCTTGCCCTGGTGGAATAAATAATCTCATATCATCAGCAACAAATCTAATCTCTCTTCTCTCAGTGTTTTAATGCTTTTCTTGCTTAACTACAGATACTATATTAATATGCACTGCCACTTGGAGAACCAGTCAGTAAGCTGGGACAGAAGGTATTTTATATTTTATGACTGAAGTAGTTTCTCTTCAATCCCTAGAGCTGTTGAATAATGCAATAAGTCTTCTGGCAATAAATGATGAACATGATTTATGATAACTATGCTTTATACAGGTGTCAAAAATCTGCTTTGTTGAACTTCCCTTCCCATTCCTCTAAGCTCCACTGTAATTTGGGAACACCCAAGGTACAGAGTTGTATATTTATCTAAGTTCTTCAGTATACAATTGTGGAGAAAGAGAGAATGAAAAGAGGGAGAACTTAATCTATGTTTAGTGCATTGATTAGTCAAGTGATATGACTCAGTCATTACCATATACCACTGTTATGGAGGAATTTCCCATCATATATTTATGTTAGAGAAACCAAAGTGCCAAGGTTATTATCTCAGCATAAGTGTTACCATGCCAAACTTTGCTTAGTACCGTATTTCTGTATTATATCCAAAAATTGTATGGTCTTGTCATATCTCTGAAGTGATCAATGTTCCATGGAGTGTGCTAAAACCTAGCTTCAATTTAAACATGTTTCAGCTTAACTGAAGCAGAAACATAATTTGCTGAAGTTCAAGATCATAGGGTGTGGGTGTGTGTGGGTGTGGGTGTGTGTACATTTACGTGTGTATGTTGTCTGTGTTCCGTCCCAACCCAAATTCAGCCTTTTCTATGAATTAACATTTCAGGAGGCACCTTAATCTAGCTAAAGGCAGAGAGGTCTTTGCAATAAGTAGGCAATACTTTCCTTCTACAGGACTGATTAACCATCCTGCAGATCATGCTCACACCAAAATTCAAACTGCATATTTGTCAGTTTTCAGTTCAAATGTATTTCAGATATTTTTTCCTGTTCTGCCTCCTGCTTTTGTGAACTGTTTTGAAGAGTGTAATAAAAAGATGCTTTCTAATATTATTTTATCAAAATATTTTTGTAGCATAATATATTAATAAAATGTTATTATAAATCCATAGCACAATAATCTTGTGTGACTTGATTCTTTCCTTTGCACTAAAAGCTAGGGAATCACTGAAAAAAAGGAACATTCTGTTTGTGGGGCTTAGGCATGCTGCTTCTTTTATGCCCTACACCAACATGGGATGAAACATGGAGGAAGCAGAACAAAGCTCTTTCTTTCTAACTACTCCCTTCCCTCACTACTAAATCCATTTGCCTGGGTACTGTAAAGCAGCACTGCAACCCCTGGAGCTACACCAGCAGCACCAGTTCCAGTAACTGGTGTGAGAGCTCAGGCACTGGTGCTGGGAAGCACAGAACAATTTCTTGTCTGGCACAAGGGGCAGAGGGGCCAGGAAATGATCCCTTCCACACAAACCAGCTGGAATGCGTGCAAAAACCCAGGTGGGGCATCCATGCTCACTCCTGGTGGCTGCAGGAAGCTCTTCTCCCATTTGTGACCTTTGAACCACTGTTGCTGCCAATGGCAAAACAAAAAGAAAATACGCATTGAACTGTGTCTCCATTGAGGACGGAGCAGGAGCTGCCTCTCCACATCAAGATACAGACACACAGATTTACTCATTTTTCTTGGCACATTGCTTTTTCTTTCGTCCAAGCCATGTCTTGTAGCTGACACTGCAGACTTCTTGCTGATCATTGTTTACTTCTTAATTATGTGCTAAATCATTTGGTCTTTAGCACACCATTTGGAGAGGACTCCACCAGCCAAGCTGGTTTAGAAATATCCACTGTAGGAAATGCAGTGGGAGGTATAAACACTGGAGATGGTTTGAATGAGCTAAACATGGCACAGGAAGGGCCTGTTGCAAAATAGAAGGGCAACTCTTGAAAAACAAAGCTAAAAAGAGTCCATCTATTGAAATACCAACCAGACTGCCAAAGCCGCTTGCCATCCTATCTTCGGAGTGTCAGCCCATCTGGAGAGTCTGTGTGGTCCTGCCATGGGCTATCCCTGGCCTTGGCAAAGGGACACTTGAGGCAGCAGATCAGAGGGAAAACACACCATTGCTTGTGCACTGAATCCCCACTGGATAAGGGCTGAGCTGCACCTGATCTGTGGAGGGTGGGGGAAAGCTGGAGCTCAGCTCAATGCTATGGCAGTTGTCTGCTCCAGACTGATCCCAGAGATGTGTTCATCCAACACACACAAAGGGGGTCCATAACATCTCCAGGGGCTCAGCAGGAGCAGAGGGAACCACTGAAAAATGCCTTAAAATATCTGTGCCCAGTTCGATGTACACAGGGGGTGTCCAAAGACAAAAATAACCAGACATCCACAGATCTACTGCCAGTAATGGAAACAATAGTAATAGTAACAATAGTATCTGTTCAGATTGCTAAATAGCTGGACAGTGGGAATACAATTACTGAATATCACTGGGGTCTTAAAATAAAAAACATTGAAACTAAATAGAGCATTGAAAATTCTGTATTGGCTTTTTAGCATACAGTTTCTCCCATTACAAGGAAAATCAGCCAGTCCTGACACCTGATTCATTGGAGCAGCAGGTCCCAATCCTGCAATCTCAAAATCTGGTTCCACAGCATGCCAGCCCTTCACTAGCTAAGGCTGCACCTTCGGGTGCAAGACATCGTGCAAAGCACTGCACTTCATTCCCCTTTCCACATTTTCATCCCATTTCATTCCATTTTCCACATTCAACAAGGATACAGTTAAAACAGCAGAACAAATTCCACAGAGCCAAACCTCCACCAGGCTGGTTTTCAGAGGAATGATAACAATAATAACTGTGACAGTGAGTTCATGCTCACAGCCCTCATTCACACCTGGAGCTCCCTGCCTTCTTGGAATGAAATACAGCTTGAACAAAGGGACCAAGATAATGTGAGAAAACATCAACAACGGGTAGACAGAGGCAAAGCAAATGAAAGACAGATGTAGGAAGGAGAGTGAGAGCTTTCTGCTCTGTGCTCATCCCATATCTCTACTGTCCTATATCAGTCTGTTGTCCTAATGATATCAGTTCTGCAGTCCTCCTGTGTGACGTATGATGTACCTTTTCTTTCTTCATATGAAAGCCATTGGTTGTTGTTAGGAATTGATGGATATGCAGCCTCAATCAGCCGTATGTGACTGAATCATTTTGAACAGCAGTGCCCTTTTTTCTTTCCTGCAGCTCTCTGCAGCTGTTTGTCTTGGCAAGCGTAGGTTTGTCCCCAGATTCATCCTGTTTGAAGTCCTTTCCACCCACTCATGTCAGCCTGAGCATTCACCTCATTTTTAATGGGAGCATTATCATCTTCAGTTTTGCACTGGCGAGAACAATTCTCAGAAGGCAAAGAGACAGCAACTCACACCTACCCATGGTTCTTGAACAAACTGTCTTCAGCCAAACTGTAGGAGGCAAGCACTTCGAGGAATTTGCAAAGAATTGTTTTTCTCTTAGCGACAGCCCAGACCTAAGTGGACACAGATATAATCTGTGATATCATCTCTCAGCCAGAAGGATCCTATGAAGGCCCATTAGTTCAGACAACGTGTGCTCGCGCGGTGGTTGTGGACTGAAGGATGCACGATGCTGGCTGTGTTCTCTGGCTGTGCCTCAGCCAGCTGTGGCCCTGAGGGCAAGATCCAATCCACATTAATACCCTTATCCTGCTGCTGCCCTTTCCTCCAAGCAGTTCATGGACAGCCAGCCGTTTGTTCTAGACTCTGTTTGTGGCACTGAGTCCGATGTGCCACTGCTCAGTGCTGGGAGACATCTCGCTGTGCAGAGCCTGGGGCTGTAGGCAAAGCTTGGCTCCCCATCACTGAGGCTTCAGTGGTGACACCAGCACCTGGGTCCCTCCTGGGGTTGAGCAGCCCTGTAAAAACACACGTGAAGGGAGATCATGATGCATGTGAAGAGAATGGAATTCTGAGCCCTCTCTGGTTTGTCTTAAAAATACCTAACTTTCCCTGGAACCTCACCCTTCCTGGGCCATCTTTATCCAAAAGCAGTAACACCAAGGGGGGTGGAAGGTGAGGGGAAGGTCAAAGTATTGGTGTTAATGGAAGACTCAGACATTAAAAGAGTATCCCAGGTTTGGAGCCTCTGTTGCCTGCTGCCAGGAACAGGCCCTGCTTGAAAAGAAAGTACCTATCTCAGCATGCAGTCAAGAGGAATAATAAAACTCTGGTCATTCAGAGGCAGGGAAGAGGAGAAAAACACTCATAAATGTGCAGGCTTATGTTTCTCTTGAACTTTCAAAATCATTTCTCTCCCACCCGGAGCTTAGTCGCAGGAGCAAATGATACCGTATCTGGGAAAGAAGTCAGGTGGATGGAAATGATCTTTGGGGAGAAGGAGAGGAGGAAGGGAGCAGACATTTACTTCTCTGCCTGCCTTGCTCACCTTCCCCTTTTTCTGAGACTGAACGCACAAATGAAAGAGCTGGGACGAATTCAAGTGTTGGAGTCCAACCTAAGGCCAGTGGGGGCTTTTAGTCCATCCTCAGGCCAGTGGGGTTTTTCTATTTCTGTCTGGTGGAGTCGGGGAGCTGACTTTGCCACTGCATGATCCCCCAGAGCTCCCGCTCTGCAAGAAGCTTCATTTCTCTCAGAGGCCCCTATGAAATGATTTTCCACACATTTTTCCAGACTCAAATGAAAAAGAAAAGGCTAAGGGACCAATGAAAGCATGCTCATAAACACCATTCCCTGGGAAAGACTAGCATTTGCTATGGTTTTCAAAATAAAATTCCAGGTCCTCCAAGTACTTCTGAAGCGCTGAGTTGGGCTTCACAACACCCAGAGGTTTCTGGTAAAGAACAACCTCAGGCCCCTCTTAATAAGGTGGGAAAATGAGGTGGACAGTGGATTTTATGACATGCCTGAAATCACGAGGGACATCTATGGGAGCAGGATTCAGAAGGCAGACCTTCCTCTATGGTACACTGTTCTCCAAAGTATGGCTCATTTATTTCAATTAATAGAGCTTTATAAGGGCTCCCCTGCCACCTTTTTTTGGCATGAATTACTGCAAAGACAGTGAATTGAAAGCACCAAAGGGCATAATTTTCTTTTAGTGCTTAAAGAAGCTGTTTTCATAAAAGCAGACTATATGAAAATGGCCCAAAAGAGTAAACTTAGGAATAACATAAAGGATTAGAACTGAAAAATAGATGTCTTAAAAATCTCTTCTTAGACAAGCCTGACTGACAGTTCAGCTCTGGAGTGGTCTCTCTGTGTAATGCCAGTCAAGTGATTCAGCCAGGCCTGGTTCCTGTCACTCAGTGTTGCAGGATTAGGGGCTTCTCCAACCACGAGGTGAAATTCTTTAAAAAGTGTAAAACTAATGCATGCAGCCCACTGTGTCCCCATTTTCCCTCTTCAAAAACATGCAGGTAGGATTCAGTTCAAGGACCATGCACTGTCTGAAAGCTGTCACCCAGACTTGCCTCCTTCAGTGGTGCCACCCAGACTGACTCACCCTTAGAGAAATATTTCCAGCTGGTGTGACTTGCCAGCTATTTTAACAGAGGCTCTTGTGCTTGGTCCAGTCAGCTCCTGCCCTCAGTTATGTGTGTAATGTTTGCAAAGGCATTTCAGTTTGTCTCCTATATTGGATGATCAGCTTCAAAATGATTTTAAAACACAGCCAAAACTCAACAACTGACTCACCCCCATTGTTTGACCACACGCAATATCTCTGATGTGGCAGGCATGTGGCAGGATGCTTGCCAGGCAAGCTGTGCATTGGACAAGGTGAAAAATGAGCTGTAATCTCCACCTAAAATGCCTCCACTGATTAACCATTTCAAAAATTATCATTTCACAGAGCTGAAGCCCTTCATCATCATCTGCATAACATGTTTTGGTCAAAACTGCAGGACTGAGTGATGCTGTGACATTCAGTAAATGTCCTGAACCTTGGCTGGCATCTCTGGTTTTTGTATCTAGCTGATAGCTATATCTCAGGTAAACACTAAACAGTCCACTATGAGAAAGAAATGTGCAGTTTTTAACTTCAACTTGAAATGACTTTTTATTACCATGTGCTTTCATACTGCAAGTTCAAAATTTTAAAAAAATTAAATCACGTGGTTTGTACAAAACACGAAAAAAACAAATTTTAAAATTTTGTTTAAGTTCCCAAATAATAATAATACATTTAATTGATAAACAGAAGTAATATTGAAATGTCAATGAATGGAAATAATCAATATTTCTGCTCTAAATGAAAGTTTTAAGTGTTGATAGCTTCATTGTTGGCCTGAACCTCTCCTCTCTCCTAACAGCATCATTCCTCTTCTCATCCTGGTTTTGAGGTTAAGAACTGGATTTTGATTAGTCCAAATGGATTTTGAGGTCCATGTTTTAGCATGGCCTCTATAACAAGGGCTTTTTGAGTACTCCTTCATTCTGAGTTATAAGGCCTTTTACTAAAAATAACGTATGGGCTCCATTTAAATCAAACTTCCTGCAATCCCCCCATACTTCAGAAGTGCTGAAGACCTCAACTCAGTTCTCTCTCTTAGCAAACATTGCTTTGAATGAAATCACTGTGTGAAGGAAAATGCCACTGCAATGTGATAATTTGATGATGATGATGCTGAAGTGCTGAACCAAAGCAAAAATCTTTGGTCAAACCATAATCACAGCGCTGAAATCCATTGGTTAATCATGGAAACTTCAAATTCAGTGTGGTCTGCTGCGTTGTTCTGAGGCATTATGAGAAATGGCCATGAGGAGGCTGACAGGAATGTGCTCATGCTGTCATTTACATTGTGTGGCTTGCACACCACGTGTTTTGAAAAATTGGGTTAACGAGTAAGACCCAGTATTTGAAATGAAGATGCGTGCATCCTCTGTTCTCTGTATTGTGAGAAATGAGGCACCCTCTCCACTTCCAGCTAATTGCACTCTTTTCACCCATGATTTCTTTCATGACAGAGGTCTGTGGTCACACCTAGAGAATCCAGCTGGGTGAAATGACAAGGTGCTGCTGCAGGTCCTGAACAGACTGCCTGGCTGGTGCAGTGGAGCACAGGTAGCTCCCAGAAGGAGTCCCCAGCGGGTGGGGGAGCTGTGATGGGGATCTGTGAGCTGCAGAGCGTTTCTTGTTTTACTCTGAGGTCTCTGCATACTGACACTGAGCTTTCAGAGGAGCCATGTGAAGGGCTGTGGGTGGCCACACCGTCCTGCTGTCCTCACTGGGGCTGTCAGCTCATTCCATGGCTGACACCAGCAAGGCACAAACCCTGGCCCAGCAGCTGGGGAGAAATGGCTGAAACCTCTTGGGGAAACGTGGGGAAATGGCTGAATTCCCTGCATCCCCAGATGCAGAGGGTTTTATGCTTGTGTTAGAGCAATATTTGGAAATCTGTGAAATGATGAAACGCGCCAGTTCTTCCCACCTTGAAAGAGGCAGGCAGACAACGTGCACTGTGCACCAGCTCTCAGGCAGTGCCTTGCTCTGGGGCTTAAACCCATCCACAGGCATTCCCTGGAACACTTTTTGAGCTGGTCAGGCTTCCTCCTGCTCCTCCCCTGTGCTGGGACCCACAGATGCACAGAGCCAGCTCCCCCCTGAACAGGCAGCGCCGGGAGCCGCCGCTCGCTCGGGGGGTTGCTGAACAGCTGTTTCAGCTATGGCATAACTGCCCTTAAACTTCAAAAGAGATCTATTCCTGAGCTGAAAACACAGGGGTGGTTTCATAAAAGCAAGGCTGAGATGTTAGCAGGCCATGGAGTGGGTAGTGGACACGGGGGCCCTGCAGAGCACACAGAACATCCTGTCAGCCCCGTCTTCTGCTGACTTTCGCTCCTCAGGAGTCCAATCCTGCAATTTTTTTCTCAAGCAATAACCTTATCCATGCCAACAGAGCTTGTTATTCCATCTGCTGGTACTCACACTGGAATGTGTTTGCTTTGGGAGAGATTGTGTGCTTTGCTGGTGGGCTCAGAGGACAGATAAAAGCCAGTGCCCAGCTCTGCAGAGTCGTTTCTAGTAAGGTGAATGAACTCATTAGGAAAAGATTCCTTTAAAAAGTAGGGTGCTATGCAAACCCAATGTGGATTAGCCTTTTTGTGGGGTAAGTGGCATTCAGGCATGACCTGATACAGCTCAACTCTGTTTCATGCTACCTCCTGCCCCTGGGAAAACTTTCTGATGCCAGCTGGGACAAGCTGAGAGAGTGCAAAAGTCATACAGACCGGGCTTGGAGGGGGGGATATCTTACAAAATGCAGAGACTGCCCAGATTTTCTGACAACTGTGAGGCAACAGGTCACACAGATGCTCTGTGACACTGGAGCTGCATGCAAAATTCTGGCAAAAAAAAAAAAATGATGGAAATGTTTTGCTGCAAAACCTGATTACTGTCTTACTGATATATGCAAGGAAAAAGGGCAGGGATTATATTAAAAACTAACAAACAAACAAACAAGCAGATCCCTGTCTGGAACTACACCATCAGTCTGCCAGACCCCAACTTCTTCTCTTTCACTGCCATGAGAATCCTTCCTTTCCCATGAATGATAACTGAAAGCTGCTTCTTGTAAACAGCTCTCTGAATTAAATGGATGACTTTAGATTAACATTAAATTTAGAAGTTTAACTTATTGATGTTGGCAGCTAGAAGATGGCCATGGAAGAGAGGTATGAGGAAGAAAAGGAGGTCCTATGTTTAAAAACAAGGAAAAGCCTCCCAGCGGCCAAAAGCACGGTCAGTGGAGGGATGTGGTGGTGGCAATATGCTGAGGATAGATGGATGCAGCTCAAAGCAAGAACTGGGGGTGCCAGTATGTATTTAACACTTAACATGTAAAATCTTTGTGTTAGGAACCATACTAGTGACTAAGGGAGCTTGAGAGAAGGCTCTGGTGTGAGTCATCTCAGTCCTGCTGAAATCCTGGTGCTGGCACCGAGCAGCACTCAGATTTTTAAGGGCAGACTCATGAGCCAGGCACCCAGAGCTCTGTTACCAGATGAGCAAGTGAAGAAAACCTCACCCAACCAACAGAGTCTTTAGGAATGGCACATTTCAAAAACACACTGGGAAACATTTCCACACCGCTGAAAGCATTGGCTTGGAGGTCTTACTCTGGGTCAATAACTGCTGTCAGGTATTGCAACTCCAAAATAAATGTAACAGTCCTCAGTTAAATCATCCTGCCTCTAGATTAAGGGTTACACTGAGCAGCTCTGTCCTGCAGACTAAATATCCTCTCATAAATGCATTCTGGCATCGGAGATTTCCGTAGGTGGGTGGCTCTGACAGAAATTCATGCTAAGTCCAGAGCCAAACACTCTGAGAAAAGCTATCCCAAACACCCATTGTCCTTTGCAAAAATAACAGAAAATTGATCATTCTCCACCCCAAAACCACAGCGTTCCTCAAGCCTGTTTCCCCAGGGCAGCCCCAGTGCTGCTCTTTGATCCTGGGCTGCTCAAAGACAGGTCAAGGGCTGCTGCTGGGAAGGGCTGTGGCACAGCAGCAGAGCTGCTGCCGGGGGCTGCCAGCGAGTTTGGGTCCTTGGGGCACAAAGTGAGAGCTGAGAGCCAGTGAGGACAGCAAAGACACAGATCCCCAGCCCAGGTAGTGAGGTTGAACCCCAGTGCACTGCCCTGAGGGCAGCCCTCAACCTCTGCATCGCTCATTCTCCACCTGTGCTGCAGCAGCAGCAGCAGCGCCCGACTGAGATCTCAGCCTCTGCACTCCCACGAGTTCGGCTCTGGCACCAGGGCTGCAGCAGGTCAGGCCCAGCTGTGATCTGCAG
Organism: Fringilla coelebs; assembly: GCF_963513975.1. NCBI lineage: Eukaryota > Metazoa > Chordata > Aves > Passeriformes > Fringillidae > Fringilla > Fringilla coelebs. Next base: position 8,097,661 of record NC_140067.1, read on the forward strand.
CCTGGCCTGTGACAGGGGATTTATCCTTTAGCCTATCAGTGGTTGGCATGATTTGATTCTCTCTAAAAGTCCTGTGCTTTCTGCAAGGATGGGACTCGGCTGTTGCAAAGAAATTGCTTTAGGTTACAGCAAAACCAGTCAAATAACTCCAAAACTGTCACCAAAAAATGCAGGGCTGATGTACAGCAAGACTTTATTTATGTCTTGTGCAATTAGATTTGTTTTCCACCTTTTGACAGGAGCTTTTCAGGCCAGAGTAAGAAAGAAACACACACAAGCAGCATGATGCCACAGCCAGAAACACTCCCTTCATCCAGGAAAGAAAGGGCTCTTACATTGTGAAAGGGAGCCTCCTGTTGTCTTCCAACTGGCATTTTCTGGCCAGCTGAAAGCTAAAATAACCCTTCCTTTATGCTTTCAATACTGTGATCTAATGGCTAAATGGATTTTTAGTACAAAGCATAATTTTCTCTTTTGGTTTTGCCCATCAGTTAATGGAAAGGCCCCATAAAATGCTGCTTACATCCCAAACAGTGGCTGCTCAGCAGAAATGAAGAACATGTTGTCTTATAGGCCTGGAGTTATATTTTTTAATAACACTAATGCTAATAATAACAATAATAACACCAACTATTATTGTTGTTGTTGTTATTGTTGATGTTTTTATTATTATTCCACTGCAGCTGGCTGGCTGCCTGAAGCTGCTGCAGGCTCACACTGGACAGGCAGTTCCCAAAGTCCAGTGGCTGGAAGGCAATATCAGTTTTTGCTCAATGCATGTTTCACCCCTCCTCACATGTTGCTGACAGGAGGGCACAGGAGTGTCCCAGCTCCCCAGGGATTAGTTCCAGACCAGAAATTCTCATTGCACTGGGCAGCAGCACTGCTGCAGGTGGCAGGAGAGCAAAGCCACTCTGTGCCAAAGGTGCCATGTAACCTTCTGATCCTTCTTGCTTTGCCCTGGGCACTTGTGGCACCCAGGACAGGGCTCCTAGGTGACTGATTCTTCCCAGAAACCATGTGCAGCTTCAGGCATGGAGCAGGTTGGTGCACTGAGGTCACAGGAGCAGCAGAGACCCCGACTGGGGCAGAGCTCTGCCCGGGGGTGATGGCCTCAAAGGCTGAGCAGCAGCAGCAGCAGGGAATGAAGGTAAACTGGGGGAAGCAGAGGATTTGGAACCCCAAACCTTGACTCATGTGCCCAAAGGGATTCCACAGGCACAACCTGTAGTGCAGCAGTGCAGCTGCCAGGGCTGACACACGGCAGGGCCCAGAGCAGGGTGGTGGTGGGGACAGACTGGGGGCTTACAAGGACACACATCCCAGAGCATCAACCACTTCCACACATGCTCTGCACATGCTCTTCAATTGTTTAGGGCTGCCTTCTTAATTTTCTTCAGCTGTCCCCATTGTAGCAGAAGCCTCCTTGCTCTGGAGGGGCAACTGAATGTTGGAAGTGCAACACCACTGAAAGAGGGATAAAGAACCTCATTTTCCTTGGAAAATTCAACTAATACATCTGGAAAGGGAAGCTGCTTATTGCATGGGTTTCATTATGGAAAGAAAATGCCTTTTAAAATCTAAAATCAAGAAACTGGTGGAAAGGTAATTCCTGGAAGTTAGCTGAGTCTGTATCTTCCATTACAGTTCCCTATAGAGAAATGCTCCTGTTTCCTTTCTTTGGTAATCATGGCTTTCGTGCCAGCTTCAGCTGACTCCTTCAGGCAGACTGATGGCTCAGCTGAAACTGGATTTATGGGCACAAACCTACCCTGGCCAAGGCTCCCCCCCTCACATAGATCCAGGTCTGCAGCTCCCAGTGAAGTGCAAAGGATGGGAAGCACCCAAATAACTTGTAGGATCTCCATGAGCAGGATAAGCCATTTCTACCTAAACCCATTGAATTTATTTGCTTTCACTCCCTATCTGGAAGCACCTACCTGTTGACAGTGATTGCCAGAGTTCAACTGGATTCCTAAAACTGGGCTGAGCACCTTGGGAAAAGTTCAGCATCCCAAAGCTCCTCACAGGATGCTGAAACCAAACCCAGCCTTGCTGCTGTCAATTGAAGCTACTTCCTCCCCTGCAGCTAAACACCCTGGGACAGATCTGCTCATTTGCCCAAAGCCAGGGCTCAGCTTCTCTCTTTATCCAGCACTGAAGCCAGAAGCTGTGAAGTAAGACTGCTTCCTTTTTTTAATTTTAATTATTAAGAAGGAAGTAAAACAATTCATTGTTCTGGGGAGAATATCCCTAGAGTCTAACTACTGAAAAATCAAACAGCATTTGAAAAGCAAGACAATAAGGCTAGCTTGAACTCACAGAGCATTAGAATTGCCCTGGCAGGACCACAAGTGATTGCCTGATAGATGAAATAACAACGCTGCAATTACATGAAACAATATGTAAACTGAAAACGCAGTGCCACCCTGCTATTTGTGCACCCTGTGTTCCACTGTCATCCTCCTATTGTTAGCCCTTTAAGTATTGTGTCTCTTAGGCTTTTAAGTACTTCATTAGCATGATTTGCCAGCAATCTTTTTGTCTTAAAAAAGAATCTTTTCTCCCACCAGGACTCTAATTAAGCCAATTTTTAATGTAAGAAATTCAGGCTTCAGTGATATTTCCATGTTCTTGATGGTTCAAGTGGGAATGTCACAGAAAAGCACCTGATAGCAACAGAAAAATAACACCTGAAAACCTGATTTTTGTAAGGTGAGAAGTATACAAAAATTAATCCTTCCCTGTGGACAATAGTTTATGGAAAATTTGTAAAGGATGATGAAGGTGAAATGGATTCAGTTCTGCATTCCCACCTATGAAGCACTTAGAGATGCTGTAAGAAATTAATCTCCTCTGGATCATAAAACCAGTTTTAACCCCCGAGAAATAAATAAGTTGACTTGTTTTGATTGATGTCTTGCGGGGCACTAAAAGAATTTGATATAATCTCATTCCCCTGCAGCAGAGGAACACCCTGGCAGAGGGCAGGAGCCCGCAGCCTCCTGGCTCTGCCTCATTCCCTTCCACTCTCGTTGTGGAACTCTACTGCCATAGTGCCATCTACAGACAGCTACAGAAAATAAAGAGGGCTCCTTCCTAAACCTTTTCGTCTTCTTTGAGGGTTTGTGGGGTCACATGCCAGCAATGATTATTGCCTGTTATTCCAGCAGCCCTTAATTACAACTCTGGGCTCCACCACCAAACCCCACGGAGCCCAGGGCAAAGGCTTCTCCTGGGCTCAGCACAAGCCAGGATTTGTCTTGTCCCACTTGCCCAGGAGGAGGATTTCACCATGATTAGCTCTTTATTGGAGTACCAACAGAGCATCCAAACAGCTCTGGACACCCGTGTGTGTCCAGAACACCCCAGCGGTGCTGGACCGCCAAATTAACATCACACAGTGGGAATGACTCCTGTCTTTTTCTTAAAAGCCAGTGTAAGCAGAGATGGAGAACACCAACACTTGCTCTGGTATTTCAGCATCCCCATGCCCCTGTGACAACCTGAATAAAAGCAGGAATCTGTGGCTCTATGATTCCAAGTGTTTTGAAGGAGTGAAAAATGGGGTTTCACAGAAGTGCAAATGAAAAGTTCAGTCACATGAGAGGGAAAAATATCATGCTGACATTTAAAGCACTGGACTGGTAAGGAAGACACAGGTTTAAATCCAGATTTCCAATTGTCTCACAGACACTGCTGGACCTGAGGTGTACAGAAAGCTGACAGTGACTCCTCCACTCTCTCCTTATCTCTCCTATTTTATTTCTTTCTTTTCAGATCTCTGTGTGGCTGCCCAGAACCTCAGCCATGGCTTTCACTTGTCACAAAAGTAATGAATAATATTAATAAAAAAATTATTGCAAGTGTCTCTCCACATAAGAATGATTTAAAGGTGTTTTCTTATACTCCCTGGAGAATAGGTTTACAGCCAAATTTAAGCTGCTAAATCAAAGGCAAATTATCAAAATGTTGTAAAGCTAAGGACAGAAAAATTACAGGATATAAAATTGATGATCATCTTGCTAGCACTGAAAAACCTCTTCTTAATCATAAGGCAAGTGGCCTCTGATGGAAAAATATCTATATTCCACTGCAGCTGGATGTCCCCAGGAGAAAGCTGGATTACACAGAAGGCAATGAAATACAGACCTCCCTCAATGGCTGCCTGAGAGCCAAATGTGCATCTTTTGTACATCCCTGAAAGATTCCTCATTACCCATGGCTATAAATTTCCTTGTAGTAGGAGCTTCAATGGAAAATATCTTTTTGGTCACTTGGAAAGGAAGGACAGTAGGACCATGATCAAAATCTCACTGATAGGCTGGTTTGCCAAGGAAGAGGGAGAGCTGTTCTAGAACTGGTGTCTTGTGTTACAAAAAGAGCTCCCTGTCTCTGTGTGCATCTCTGTAGGCCAGAGAACATGGGAGCCTGGTATGAACACCTGGAGAGGTGGTGTTTGAGCCCCACATGACTGGGCCCTGCTGCAGATGGCATCTGGGGCATCCAAAGCTGGCCAGCTGAAGGTGGCTGGGCCTTATGGTGGCAAATCTCCCTCCTGAGAACCCTTGGCTGGCAATGCTGGCATTGCAGAGCCCACAGTAAAGCAAGAAAAGGCTAAAAGGAACAGTATTAAATGTCCTGTTTTTCAACATTTTAACTACATCTCGTAAGCCAAACAAATAATCCTTTTTGGAACATCTCTCACTAAAATTCAGTAGTACAAACCATCTACTAAGCACTAACAAAGACCATAACAAAGACCTTAAATTATCATTTTCTTGGGACTGTGGGGGTTAAAATGTGGTTAAAAACCACTGTCCAAACAGAGGGTCTGGTCTGTCTCTTAGTCAGAAATGTGAGTTATTGACCTCCATGCATACAGACATTGACTTTATTCCAAAACTCACACTGCAAATTTTACAAAAGTAAGAAATCAACCAAACAATACTTGCCCATGTGCAGACAGGTGATCCACAGAGAACAATTCCTAAGTAGCAAAAAAGCTGCAGAGCATATGCTACTGCTGGATCTACCCTAAACTGAAGAAGAGCTGAAGACCCTCAAGGAAAACCCAGAGCCTGACCCAGAGATGGGTCAGAGGGACTGGTGAGGCATAGAGAGCACCTCCTGCCCTGACACAGGGACTTCTTGGCATGAATCCTGCATGTCAGGCACAAGGAAGAAGTATTTACACCAGTGGTGTCACAGTGGCACACATTGCCCAGAGAGGTGGTGGATGCCCTGTCCCTGCACACATTCAAGGTCAGGCTGGAAAGGGCTTTGAGCCACCTGATCTGGTTGAAGGTGATCCTCCTCCTTGCAGGCTCCTTGGATGAGATGACCTTTAGAGGTCCCATCTGGCCCAAACCATTCTCTGGTTCTGTGCTATTCATGAGCCCTGCAAGAGAAGGGCTGTGAATAAAACAAGCACAGTGTACGTGCCCATCAAATCCTCTGGGGGGAAGAGCCCAGGGCTGAAGGTGAGGGACCAGGAGGGAGTGAAAGCACAGCACAGTCAGAGGGGCACTGTCACCATCCTCTCCCCTGGCAATCTGAGCCCTGGCAGGAAGGGCTGTCACACAGTCCTGGTGACCAGGGCTGCCCCCTGCCCACAGCACTGCTCTCACACCTCCTGCAGCAAGGCAGGACCTGCTGCAGCCATCAGAAAGGCTCTGCAGCCAGGCAGGACCTGCTGCAGCCATCAGAAAGGCTCTGCAGCAAGGCAGGACCTGCTGCAGCCATCAGAAAGGCTCTGCAGCCAGGCAGGACCTGCTGCAGCCATCAGAAAGGCTCTGCCTCACCTCCTCCCCTAGGAAAACATCCCCCCAGCGCTGCTGGCGCTCAGATCCACAAAGAAAATTCCTGCCACGTAATTTCTCCAGCACAAGGAACTAATGCAGGCCACGGAGCTGCCACTCTGGCTCTCGTGCTGGAGAAGGGAGCAGAGAGCTGTGCTTTAACATCAGCTCCTAAGGATAATTTCCTGTAATTGTAAAGTGCTTTAGAGGCACTTGTGAACTTGGGCGGATGGCTCCTAACGAAGTTGATGAATAACCCAGGCCTGACTCAGCTCCTGAACAGACCCAGCACTGAAGGAGGGGATGTGGAGAAAGGTTTTGCCTTCCATTAGCAACACTATCCAAACAACTGACCCTCTCCCCGAGAGATTAGTTCACAGCAGGTGAGCTATAATCTGCTCTGATCGGCAGGCAAGGAAAGCATTCATTCCAGCTGCATTACAGCCAGAGCTTTTCTTCTCTTCTTTTTTTTTTTCACACATTGTGAGTTCCAAAGGAAAGGTTCCAGCTACCAGATCAAACAAACATTTTACCACTTATTTGCAGAAATGCTTCTGGTCCCAATATGGGATGGTAACCAGCTGAAGACTGGCTGGTGGGTAGCTTTGTCCCAGCATGGCCATCAGCACGTTCTCATCTGGAAAATGGGAATTTGACAGGGACAAGATCTTGCTGGGGGTCTGTTCTGTGCTGGGAAAATTGTTGTCAATCTATGATGCTAGAGATAATCTATCAAAAATTATTATTTGGAAATTATATATTATTTGGAAATTATATTACCCCTCATCTGAGACACTCAGTCAACAACTGGAGAATATTTTCAGGAAAAAGTCACACAATTCCTGGCTTTTTGGTCCAGAGCCTCATGGGAAACATACAAGACACAGTTAAAAGATAAGGTTAAATCCACAGATCTGCTGCACATTAGAGCTCATAGACTCCCTTGTTACTATGGCACATATATTTCCCTAAAACCAGTGAAGCCTTCATCATGCCACAGCCAGTAACCATCCCTCCCTTTGTTCCTCTCTCCCTGTGGCCAACAATGTCTCCTCACTAAGGCAATTGCCTTTTCTTCACAGGTATCAATCACACTTTTCTCCTCCAAATCTGAACAACCAACAAAATCCAATTACACTCAGAGAGGTTGTTCTCAGTTAAGACTCAGTTTGAAGATGGTAATTTTTATTTTGGAGTGAAAAACGCCTCATGTGTTTGAAAGCTGAGCTCTTTGGGCTTATGGGGTGTTTTCTTCTCTCCCACCTACACCTGCAGGCCTGATAACAGGAATCACCTCTGCCCACACAATGGCTCTGCTCTCCAACCCTGATAACTGCAGCAGGGGATGCTCACCAGGGACCGTGCCAGCCTCTGGCCCCAGGAGCTTCTGCACAGCTTGTGATGCTCCGGGGCTCCTGCTCACCAGGCTGGAGTCAAAGAGACATCTCGTGGCCACAGCTCATACTGCACAGGAGTTATTTGTGCATGGAGCATCCCTTGCATGCAGAGGGCCAAGAGCTGCCTGTGATGAGCTCTGACTCCTTCGGGCCGAGCAGCAGAGGATGCCACAATACCCTGCCCCTGATTCAGCCTCCAGCCTTGCTCTCTGAGTGCCTTCAGACCATGAGGAAATTTGAAATACAGAATGATATATTCTGTATATCTGCTTTTTGTTTAGACTTGTAAGTACATAAAATAATAAACAACTTGGCAGGGGATGGCAGAGAGCTACAACTGAGTCACTGGGGGAAACCAGACAGGGAGCAGCTGCTCACTGTCTTCCAGCACAGGATCAGAGCCACCAGGTGAAGGTTTTGATAACCATGCTGAAGCAGGAAGAGGAGGGAGAGATTCCTCTTGGGCAGTAGAGGATCCAAGGGAGGTTCCTTGCTGGGGGAGGCTGGGAATGTTTAAAGTCCACCAGGGCTAAAGGAAAAATTGCACAAACATCAGGAAAACAGAGGTCCACTGGAGACAAGTAGCAAAAAGGTGTAGCAGTGCTGGAAATCCCCTGTGCTGCAGTTCTGGGAAAGCACTCAGGAATACCATGTCCCTTCTCCAAGGCATCTGCCCATGGCTGCCCCAGGAGCCCTGCACACAGGGCAGGACAGGCCCAGGTGTGACACATCACTCTGGGTTTCACACTCACAGATACAGCTCCAGAGAAAACTGGGAGCATCCTAGGAGCAAGAGCCAGTTTGATCCTGACTCCTGTCTCTGAGAGCCACATGGAAGGTGAGCAGTGAGAGCACATTAGCAGTAGGGAGCCTCAGCTCTCAGTTTAATGTGGGTCAGGCTCAGCTTTGAGGTTTTTGGGTGAACTGGGAGAAGATTTTCTCAAGGGAAACACTCCTGGTAGCGCACCATCCCCACCTACCCCAAAAATTGCTTAGTCTTGGCTTGCTATGGAGCATCCCCTCCTGCTCCCTTGCCCGCCTGGACCTCATCCTGAGGTCCCCCATCTCTGGGCAGGGAAGGACAGGAGGCTGAGGTCTGGGTGTACCTCCTGTATTCCTTGACATCCCCTTCTGTGTGAGGTGAAATAACCCAAAACACATTCACTTCCCAGGGTTGGAAGACCTGGCCACCACCCAGAGCCTCTGGATTTTTACAAAGATTTGTTCTTTGACCTTGTCCAAGCTGCTCATTCTTTCCTTGAAGGAGTGACAAGGAGACAAAGAGAAACAGGCATGAATGCTGCATGAGTGGTGTCCCAGAATTTGAGAAATAAACAGCTCAGGCCCACAGCTAGCTAGGAAAGGGGTTTAAACTAATCTTTGTTGGCTCCTGCTAAATGCTTCCTCCATGATTAACACCAGAGGTGATGTTGATAGCAGGATTCATTGTCAAAATAGCTTATAAAACAATTCCATAAAACCGTGTAAATCTTGTGTTGATCCGACTTTTTACAAGGGGCCTTAAAGCCATATATCCCAGCACCATTTACAAGGTTGTTGCAGGTGTGGGACCAGCCTCAGAACTGCAGCTACTAGTTAAACTGTGTATTTTACGAGCCTGGGGAAACATCCGTTTAACTGTAAAAGGAGCTTTCCAGCCCTCTTGCTTCTTTGTGCACAGACCAAGCCACTGCCCATCAGACTTCAGCACCCCCTGAGCCCAGCACAAGGTGCAGGGCAGCATTCCTTCATCAACAAGCCTCAGTAAAGCTTTCCAGGATCTTGACCTTTGCTGGTCTCCCCAAGCCCAGGTGTCACTGCAGAGCACTGAGCACCCCAAAACCACTTGCCATTTGTTTTGCTGTGGGTTGCAGCCATTCCTCTGGTGAAGCTCTCAAGCTATTTACTGCTGCTCTGGAGCACAAAGAAACAGGTGGAAAGGGGAAGAATGAATAGCCCAATCATGTGAATCAGATGACAGAAGGCATTTAATTAGGCAATATATACCATAATTATGTAATAACTATTTAATAGACATCAGGGTGAGTCTCCTGGGGATAAAGGCCAAGACACATTTCTCCCTGTGAGTTAAAAATTATCAGGACTGTAATCCCATATTAACACTCATGATTACATCCTCTCCTCTACATCCTTTCAGCTCCCAGCAAAACATTCCTGAGATTGCTGAAACCACTGCCCTCATCCCACAGTGACCATGGAATACAGGACTGATTAGGTCCCAAACTGTCACATATCTCTGCTTTCCAGCTTCAACCAGCTGCCACACTGCACCCAAAGAGCTCTGTCCTTGCAGCTGGATACATGGGGTCCACATTTATAACCCTGGGAGGAAAAGGATTGCATTGGGTATGAAGCCCAGGGGCTCTGGGTTTTAGCAAGGATTTATACTCTGACCATGGCCAAGCTGCTTATTCCTTCCTCTAAGGGCTGACAAGGCTCCTCCATCTGCACACAGCAGAGAGAAATATCAGAGAGCTGCAATGCAGTGCCACCACTGCCACGTGGGGCTATGCAAAATCCTCTGCCCCGCTGCCCTCACCTTCATCCTCCTCATCAGATGCCTGGCCTCACCTTCCCAGCAGATGTGCCTCAGTGCCCTCTTATCTGCTGCTCATATCTTCTGTGTGAGACCAAATATTGACACTGCTCAGGAATGGCCCTTGGCTGTGAGCTCATCTCCTAACCTTCAAGATAGCCCTTGACCTCTCCCCCGAGCCCTGAAACAATAGAATAAATGCAGGAAAGAGTCACAGTGATAAAAGCTGGTTTACAGCAGCTGGAGGGATCAGCCTGGCTCACGATGTCTGCTTTGCAACAGCTCATTCTGGGGACTCTCAGTGACAAGGAGTGACAGGCCTTTGGATAGTGCTGTAGCATCATCCTCTGCTGAAATGAGCTTTTCTCTAGCCCTGCCAAACCTCCAATTCATTATTTCCCTCGGATTTAACACAAAATAGAGAAAATCTTCCCCTATTTTTCTAAAACACGCCTCCTAAAAAAGTGTCCAAATCCTGAATTTTACAGTATCCTTAACAATGTGCATTGGCTGTGCCATGGGATGACAGAATAAACACCATGGTGGAGGGGCCAGGATCATCTGTGGGTTATGAGCTTGTGCAACACTTGACACACTGAATCCCCTTCCTAATCAGGGGTTGTTAAGATGCTGTTGTAATAAGATAACATTATATAAAATGCTTTATATATTTAATCTGCTAATTAGCCATGATAGCAACAAGTAACTTAATAGTTGAATGCATGAAACCTCATTATCTGAATCCAATTTTTATGTGGCTTCCCTTGGACTATATCAAATGCTGGGCTCATTTAACAACCTTCCCTTCAGCCAGAGCAGTGATCTGGGATTCTTCCCTATTCCTTGGTTATTTATTTCCACAAAACACTAAGGATTCTAATAGGAGTGTACTCCACACACACACACCTGGCTGAAACCTGCCTGTTTGGAGTGATTAGCCAGGGACTGATAGACCAATGTGGGCAAAGCAATCACACAACTCCTCATTTCCTTTGGAAATCAGGCTAAAAATAGGGGACAGGCAGTAGAAAATGAGACAGGAAGGCAGGAATGGATCTATCAATAGCTCCTGCCCTGCTTCCTGCTTGTTAGTGTCCCTCAGCAGATGTCAGGTAACCTTTAGAAACCCCCTAAAGCAGCAGTCATTTATCAGACATTTCTTCAATTGAGATAAAGGGAATTTGGACCCTGTACAATTATGGGCATCCCAGAAGGAAAAAAAATAAATAAAAAGGAAGAAGAAAAATTACAAATATAACGGAAAAAAAACCTTTTCAGCGCATGTGTCGTATCTCACAGAAAGTTTGTGTTTCTAATACAGCCACAGAGCAGCTGTGGACTTTGTACTCCATCTGTAGCTAAATTACCATATTGCAGGGATCTGTCTCCCCATTCCCCTGGTCTCCCACTGCCCTGACTGCAATCCCCAGCAGAGCAGGAGAGGAAACACCAGCTCCTCCCAGGAGCTGAAACGCTTGAACTCTAGGTAAGAGTAATTTTCTGCTTGCAAAAACCCCTCAGCAAGACACTACTGGCCGTGGGTGGGAGAGCACCATACGGGTTCTAGCTCGGAATGCCGGGGTGAGGAAAGGATGCTCCAGCAGAGCCCTGGACCAGCCCCTCCTGCAGCGGCAGGAGCCGGCGATGGTGAGTGCTGCTCACTAGATGGCGAGGGACGCCTTCCTCCCTGCAAAGCTCCTACAGCAGCAAGGAGGGATGGAGGAAAGGGCTTGGATCGCCCAGGGGAGACATCTGCAGCCTGCTAAAGGAGAAGGAAGGGTGAGTTGTTAAGGTTGAGGAGGTACAGTTCTCCTCTAAGAGATGGTGCCACGTGTTTGAGAATCTCCTTCTTCACTTGATTTGAAACAAACCTGCAGGCAAGGCCACGGCTCCCAGAGCTGTGTGTCACCTCCACAGCACCATCCCTCTGCTGTCCCTGGGGTGTTCAGCAGGTGCAGGATTGTAACAGCAGGGACAGAAGCATGTCAGAGCCAGATTTAAATCCTTCCACAGAGGTGTGCTTGTTTGACCTGAATAAACCTCCTGATTTGCCATGCTGGAAGACCTGGCTACTCCAGGTACCTTCAAGTCTCTCAACCACAAGCAAGGAAGTACAAGAAAGGACAAAGCTCTGTCTGGGGTGCTTGGCTAAAAGCAAACTAGTCACTCTCAAACAAATAGAACAAAAACCCCCCAGACACACATAAACTTAAAACACTCAAGTGAGACAAAGCTGTGAGCCAAGCAAGACTGTTTTGAAAGTGTTCAATTGCACTAGTGAGTCATAAACCAGCACAGCAGCTATGGCAGTGAGTTAGAGGAGAGTAATTTCAGCCACATTTTTGCAGCAACTGGATCCCAGGACTGTCCTGCTCTTGCATATCATCTGTGTTTGCAGTGAAAATTCTGCACCATTTTAGCCAGATTCTCTTACACAGTCTCAGCTATTTGAAATCAGCTCCTTCTCAGTGACGCTGGCAACTTCATCCCAGGTGTGCTCAAATTTGCACCTTCCCTGTCTGCCCAGGCCAGTGTGACTCTGTGGCTAGAGCTGCAGAAAGGACCAGAGGGTTTGTGTGCTCTCCCAGCTGCCCCAGTGTGAGTGTGGTGGTCATGGCACACAGATGCCAGCTCAAGCATCCAAAGTGTCCCTTTACATGATGGAGCATCCCCTCTTCCTCCCTCTGAGATGCCCTCATGAAAATGAAAGCCCACCTGCATTAACCTCCAGGCAGCAGCACCAGCAACTTCACACCTGAGTTTACAAATATGGGATAACACACACACGTAGTGGTGTGTTGATATATGCCCAGACATGAATGTATAAAGCAGCAAGTAGATTTTTTGAACATTGCTCAGAGCCCTTTGGAATAAAATCAGTCCTGAGGGTAATATTTAGCAGCCTGAGTTTTTCATTGCTTCCTCCAGCCCCAGATTCATTATCCACATGCTCCATTTTTTGCATAATAATGCAAATGTATTACTGTTCAGAAAGCCAAGGCTGTTCCTGCCCAGCTGCCCAGGATATGAAAATACCTGGAAGGTGGTACTGACATTTTTCCTGATGCTTTTTTCTGTTTAACAGAAGCAAAGTCACGTTGCTGAGAGACCCCTTAGTAACAGGAAGCAGTTGTCCAGTTTAAAGAACCAGCTAGAAAGCAAACAGCTTTGCCTCCTTTTTAAAGCCCCTCAGGACAATATTTACTTTTCTAAAATATCATTGTGCCACGGCTTTGGGACTTTGCTTGACAAACTTGGGGGTCTCTGAGCAGTTCAAAGTGGGCTTGACCTATAGCTGAGCATGGAAAACAGGAACTGCATATAAATAACTAAATTACAGAGAGATCAATTCTCAGTCAACTCATTAGCAATGCCCGGCGTCTTTAAGTGATAACTCCACTCTCTAAGACCTTTACGTAATTACTTGCACAAGGCACATTTTACCCTTTGGCTGGCAAGTTTCATAAATGAAGGTTAAGTTTACTTAACCACCCAGGATTTACCAGCCATGTTAAAGCATAAAATGCATGTGCTGCCAGGTGTCTCTGCAGAAACTGCCTTGTTGATTCAGAGACTCCAAGGTTAAATGATGGCTCCTGAGTCCAAGTTAGTTTCCCGCTGGGGAACGGGAGGATCTGCACTGTAACATTGTACCACAGTTCAGACAGGGTCGATTTAACAAGGCTTTGGAGTTAAGATAGCAGTGATTGTGAAAGCCTGAATGAAAATCAGGGTTTTGCTGTACAGCACACCCACAACGGGAATCTTAAGTGTGTCACACTCCAGTTTGTTACAGAAACATAACTGCACTTTTTCCCTAGTCTGATACCTGTTTCTATCTTCTGTCTTTCGACCTGCATTTGCACACTAGCATATCTGAAGGATCCAGATTTATACAGCATTCATATCTCTTACTCACAGTTCCTACAAGTGAGTGGTGCACCAGATTTACAGCTGATGTGAATCAGCACAGTCCTATTAATATTTTTGGCAAGTCACACTAGCCAAAGTTAGTGGTGGTTTGTACCCAATCTAATTTTGTACCTCTGTGTTTGATTGATTCTTTCATGACAGCATTTTGGATGTTCTGGTGTTTCAGCTTTTCCACGCATTCAAGTTTTTCAGACATCACTGGAGCACCCAGTGGCTTAGTAAAGTTGTGTGTGCACCAGGAGAAATTGGGTCAGAGAGATATGAAGCCATTGGCTTGTGTAATGCAGGAAACCTGGGGGACAGCAGCCAATGGGACACGCATTTTCCTTCCTCCAAACCAAGCTCTTTACCTCACAGCAAATTGCCCAGACCCTGCCCCTCTGCCCAGGCTCTCCACCAGAACAACGTGATGGGCCACGGTGCTGACTTCCAAGGAAGGTCCTCAGGTATGGCCAAGGCTGGATCTACCATTCCATGGAATGCTCCAGCCATCTCTCCCCACTGCTGCCTCTCCTGGAGGTTCTGCACTCCCTCCTTCAGCACAAGGGCAAAACAGAGAGGTGTTTCCTGGTGGGTCACATGGGAAGCCAGGCAGGAGCTGAGAACAGGTTCGTATCTCACAAAGTGCAGAACCAGCTGCTGGGGATCTCTCAATCCCATCAGATGATGGGGATGCCTGGAGTCTGCTAAGCTGAAGTTTGCTTTGATCTTTGGTCACACTCTCATGCACCTGACAGAGGAAAGATGAGTGTGTCTGATCTTCCACGTGGTGTTCAGATGAAGTGCATTGGAAAATTCTGGTCAAAAATCTGATTCTCAAAGCCATGCCATAACTGCTTCGTCACTCAGAACAACCCAGTGGTGTTTTGTAACCCAGTTATTACCCTCTGATCCCAGGGAAAGTTCGTGAAAGCATTCAGAAATGTAGCTTGTTACTCCTTTGTACACTGACAAATCAGTGACCTCAAGTCAGTCAGCATCACAGCATAAGAAACCTCAGATTTCCTTCTTCTCCAAATCTACAGCAAGTGAAATTCTGTTCAAAATACCACTTCTGTCCTCTTTTTTTCCTAAAGACAAAAAGATCAGTGAGAAAAGCTTCCAACATATTTGTTCTTCCACTGTCACTGTCCACAGAATTGACTACACAGGGAGGTCTGCTCCTTAGTGCCCAAACTTATGCCCAAAGACTGATGAATTAGATGTCTGATGGCAAAAATATCATACTTTGCCCTGTGGAATATCCATATATAACGAGAAATTCCTATGAGCTGCAGAGTTACCACTAAAAGAGAAAAATCTATCCCAGGTTTCAAAGCAAAGAAGGCTGCAAAGCCCTCACTGAAATGTCTTAGAATCAAAGAAAAGAAACCAGATGTGTTTCATTCATATGTAGAAATTGCCTTTGCGACTTAGATAGGGCTAATCAGTTCCCAGGAGCTGACAAGTTTCTCAGTAATTTGGGAAGGTAGTTTCAGTAATTTGGGAAGGTAGTTTTTCAGCTGGGGTGCAGTTGAACACGGATCAGGATTTGCCCAGGGCTGATTTGGAAACACAAGTTCTGTCCACATTGCCAGCATGGGGTTGGAGCTGCAGGTGTCAGGGTATGGATGAAAACGGCTTGAATCAGTTGTGCCTGCATCACTGTTAGATCTGAATTCAAATCTGAGTCAGCCCCATGCTGCCAAATTTGTTTAAGGCAGAATTTGAGCTGATAACCACTAATGTGAGCTAGTACAAGTATGGAAGGGTCTTGGTTCATACAGACCAGTAGGATGGGTTTAATTCCCTTTTTACATATTTAGCAATCTACATCCATTCCCATGAATGTGATTATGACCACTGATGGAACACCTCACTCACATCTGATCAGAAGTGTAGCATCTCTCTACCACTGATGAGCCACAATGGGAACTTGAAAAACAGTGGGTTGAACTTCCAGCACAGCTAATGGTGACAGGTTTGAACTTCCAGCCTTTACAGTTCTGGGTGCTTCTGTGCTTCCTGCTCTTCTTGAGGGGCTCCTGGTGCAGCTGTCATGGTCTGGAGGGAGGTACAAGGCGCAGAGTGAAGAGGAGGTAGCATCTTTTATTAGAACACACTGGGTTGGAAAATGTAGGTTAAGCTTTAAAGCACATGAGCCTTTCTTCAGGTTTTGCCTAATTAAGCCCCTCTGCCCATTGCAAATCTGAGTGTGATTTTAAAGGCAGGATAGAAGTGGTACAAAGATTTTGTAAAGGGCTCAGCACAATAGGCTATAGATTGCAATAACTAACCATTAGTCTTGGGGAAATAGCTCAGCCTCTGATCTGACATTTTAGCAGCAAAGAGCTCTGGCTAACAGATCCTACTCTGAATTACTCTCTCAAAGCCTTATCAAAAGGAAATGAAGCCTTTTGAAATTGCTGGCATCTCTGGAAGACTGGTTTATCAAATTTCTCCTGGTTCAAGCAGAAAACCTCTGTTTTCCTCTGCTCTTTAACCTCTTATTTAAAATGTCATTTTACTTTGAACTGTCAAAAGAGGCAGCCAGGGAAGCAGCAAGCTCACCATCAGGAGGAGGTGAAAGCTGAAACTTTACCCGTCCTTAGTGAGTTTATCCACATATCAATGGCATGCTATACCAATGTGTTTATTTTTATGACTAGAGCACATCCCTGAACCTCAGGGATCCGAACATTTCCCTGGAATGTACAGACGTTTTATATCATTTATTTCCCAGCGGCCCTTCCCCACACATGCAAACATAAACACACACGCTTCTCTCCACATTCTCTCCATCACACTGCTGTACACAACCAGGCAGCAGCTTAGCACAAGCATACAGGCACAGCATCCATGCCACCATCCCTGTCCACAGCCCTCTGCAGGGAATAGAAATGTGCACATTCCTGTATTTAGACAGACATATTTATAAGATGTAGATGGGCATTAGTGTCTATGGTTTGTGCGTGCATGGATTTATACAGGACACACATGTGAAAATGCACATATGTGGGAAACCAGGATTGCAAAGGGTACTGACACATGCCTCTGATTCCCATGGCTGCTTAGGACCTTGCTGTGTGGTTTCTACAGCCTAGGGAAAGCATTTGGGTGGGATCCAAAGAACTTTCACAGCCAAACATTAAATTTCACTCACCTCTGTCTTTGTATCGGTTTTAAGGGGAAAACTCCTTCCTGGAGCCAATAACCAAAATGATGGAGCAGATTCCCCCTCAGAAGCCTCGCAGCAATTAGGATTCTGTGAAGCCACTGCAGCTTTGCTCTGTTACAGCTCTGTCCCCTTGCCATATTGACTCAGGCTCTAATGAGATGTTACCAAGCACTGGGGTTGCATTCAAGCTCTCATATGAGCAGCCAGCTGAGGATTGGACTCCTTTATCAGTCTGTGCTGCTTACTGTGGGCCAAGGTCTTCAGCTGGTGTAAATCAGCCCAGCTCCACCGAGGCCATGAAAAATGAGGTGCATAAGTTAAGCATCTGTCTCAATGGCTGATGTTTATCTTTGCTCCCATGGCCTCAATTGCACTTAAGATGAACATAAACCCATGAAAACAGTTTAATGGGACATGGGCTTTCTGCTGATCATCTGCATGCAGCTGAATTTTACTCCATTTGATTGCTAGACTGAGTTCAACAGATATGCATGTTACAAATAATTTGTCATGCTCTGAGGCGCGTTCCACCCCAGGCCACAAAATGTTCACAGTAATTGAAATATACAGCCAAATTCCAAGCTAACATAAATCTCTGCTGATGTCAAGCCATATGGAAATCCATATGATTTGAGGGCTGTAAAAAAACCTAACAGCCAACCGTGCCTTCTAGTGAGAGACTTACGCAGCTCAATCTGATTTTTCTATCACAAAGAAGACTAAGAGGTGGCTTCACTAGGATGTCCAAGTGCAGATGGAAAAGGGAAATGCCCAGTATGGAATGGTTCTTTATTCCAGCTGAGAAATGTCACACAAGATTCATTGCTTGAGAATAAATACCAGACAATTTTGAATGCGTGACAAAGCATAGATTTTTTTTAACATGGAATCACTGATCAAAGGATAAAGTTGACTCTACCACTAAAAGTCTTCACACCAAGGTCAGATGCTTTTCTTCACAAGATTCTTTCTCCTTGGGTATCTTGGTGGGTTCAATACAGCAGTAACAACATTAGCTGTTGAACTTAATGTTCTCCAAGAGGCTGTGACTATTTATAAGAAGCCAGTGAATTAAGGTTGAGAAAAGCCACTGTGCTATCAATAGGACTAAATTTACTACAGATTGATTTATCTTCCACTTGAAAATGTTTATGGGACTGCTAAGTAAAAAATTAGAGCAGAAAGCACTGAACTGGATAAAACACAGAGCTGAAGGACAGACTGATCACCCTTTCTCATCACAATTATTTATTTACTTCAAAGCCCAGTTGGCTAGCCCTAAAATCAGAACATTTTTAGAGCTGCGAAATTAAATTCTTCCAGTTGTAACAGAGGAAAAAAAAAAATGAGCTCTCTCAAACATGAAAGAAGAAATATTATTGATCACTGAGAAAGAAATCTGTAACTTGCTAAATTTGAATTCTTCTGCAGCAAAATCAATGGTTTTCAAAGGATCTCAGCTACCGAGTGCTGTGGTGGCTCCAAGTTTCAGCATTTAGCCAAGGTGCCAAGCTAATTTTTTTAAAAACTCTTTTTAAAAAGTCTTTGCACCATCTGTTCTCTAGCAGTGGTGCATTCCTCAGGCTGAGATGTCATCAGCTTCTCATTATCATTCTTAACAATTCTTCAAGTCAATCAAAATCAGAGACAGAAGAAGAGATTTGGGGTGTTTGTGCTGTGTTTGCACACTATGCTGTGCCCAAAGTACACATGGTTTTTTGGTTATTTCCTTCCATGGCTCTTTGGCAGCAGAGCTTGGAGCCAGAACCCTAGCTTGTCAAGCAGATGATGATTATGTATTATATATAATCACAATGAAAAGGAGATTTGAGATGAAAATCTAAAATTGGGATGGGGTGGGAGTGAAACCAACTCACTCCAGGCAGCTTTCTAATTTCAGTCATTGGCTCAAATCCCTCCCAGAAGCCACAAGGCAATGAAGGATCCCTAAATTTCTTGGAAACTGGTCCCGTGCTGTCACTAAAATCAGTGGGATGGTTTGCTGTGCCTCTGCTGGAAGCCTGGGAAGGTTTTAACCAGGGACATCCCTATTTGGGATGCACACACCCCCTTTGCAGTAGGTTACAAGGGACTAATTAGTCCAAAGAAGAACCAGGGGCTGCCAACTGTGTTTTCTCCAATGGCAATGCCCATGAAGGAAGAAAAGGTTGAGGAAATCCACTCTCCAAGATGCAGAAATAAAAGTGATTTCCCTGTGAAAGAGCAGCAAAGCCCAGAAGTCCAGATCTCCCTAACACATTCTTGGCTTCCCCAGGGCTCTGCACAGCTCCCAGCTGGGTGAGTAACTGCTGATTTATCCAGCCACACTGCTCAGATGGGATTTAGGAAATAAACCAGCAGAGACTTGGATTAAACAGTCAGCACAGAGGTGCAGGGCATTTCCCTGGGATTAGTAATTGCCTAAGGGATCAGCAGGGGCACTTCCATGTCAGATAAGGCTCAGGAGCAATGCTGCTAGGGCTGGAGGAAGGCAGGAGCCAAATTCCAACCAGGGAAATGCCACCACCCTGGAGAAAGGCCCTGTCCCTCAGGACATTTTTGTGATATGCACTGGCCCCTAGCAGTGATTAATGTTCTTGGGTAGAGACAATGACATGGGAGCAACGTTTCTGGGGTCCAAATCAGACTCCAGCCCAATGTGATGTGCCCTCTCTGATCTGATGACCAGTAAGACCAAGGGCAACTGAACAGTGTCAGGTCTCTGCTTTTCAACAGGCTCACCAACCTGCAATGCAATATCTGATGGTGAAATGGTCAATAATGTGGGCTCAGGTGGCTATATCATGCTGGAATATTAATGATGTCATTGTAACATGGCCCCTACATCATCTTGCCTCCACAAAGGTTCCCCACCCTCCTGGAGCAAAACCTTGAGCCTCTGCAGGCAGAGCTGAGCCCTTGCACCCCAGGCTGAGTGCAAGAAAATGTTCTGAAGTTCTGGCTGCTCTATGCCCCTGGGTGTTTAACCCTTAAAAAGGGAGTGGGAGCAGTGATGAGAGGTAATTAACACAGAATAGATAAGCACACTTCCCTCAAGGTCAAAGCATCAGTTTCTTCACTACCTGGTGCTAGAAAAAGAAGCAGATAGAAATCTACAGAGCTGAAATTGACTTGGCACAGAGATCTCCATGCAAATAGATGACAACAGCTTGTAGGACAAATCAGGATTCCTGATCCCTGGTGTTGGTTTGACACCTTCCTTTAAGCCCTTTATCGGCTGGAAGGTGTCAATCCAACAAGTGGCCCATCAGATAGATAAGCATGGAATACTTTACTCCGTGTGGCTGAGCTGAGCCCCTTGGGGATCACTGCCGGGCAGAATAGAACCCAAAATGTTTGTGAAGCTACAGGAAAGGCGCTGCACAACCCCCCCCCCCCCCCATAAACCCCTCTGAAAGACAGAAAAGTCAAAGGTTGGAACCACTCTTCCCTTTCCCCTCACCAGTTTGTTTCTGATTATTTTGCACACAGATCACACAGAGAAAAAAAAAGTGTCTTTTTTTCACTAGGGAGAGGGGAGAGAAACACAGTTGATGGTATTTTAAAGAAACAATTTTCTTTCATTTCAAAAACAACAATTCAAATAAATTAATAGGCCTGACCTGAGGAGCATGAGTCATTTCAATATAAACTAACCACCAAAAAAAAAAAATCTGGTTTTAAATTTAGAGGAGAAGGCAGTAAAAAAATTTATAACATAATTAATGCATTTTTTTTAAATCAGGCAATATTACCGTAAGAAGAAAACTATAATTTTCAATATCATAGATCAAAATGGAACACCTGCATCAGCAATGACCCAGTAACAGACTTCTTTAGTGACCAAATGATTGGAGTCTGAGATCAAAATATTACACCATGTAGCTATCACAGAAAATAAACTCCACTCTGCATGTGCTTCTACAGCTTTCTACTCCATGAAAATTAATAGTTTTGTCCATTTGCATAGATTACCGTTTGAGGAAAGTCTCCCTTATTCTCATCCCAACTTTTTTTTTAAATCTGTGAGCACTTGATGTGTCTGTGTCTACCCCTATTTGACACAGATATCCTCCCCAAAATGCAAACTGATTTTCTGTGGACATGCACGTGTTTCCCGTTGGCAGCTGTGGGATTCATGTGGGTGTTCATGACTCCTAAACACGCACATGCAGGCTCACATGCACTTGGTATTGTTCCTGTTGCAAACCCTAAGTTTTAGTGATTTCTTCAAAAATCTCAAAAGAAACAGTAGCAGAGAAGGAATTCGTTCTCCCAAGCAGCACTCTAGTGCTGATAGTTACAAGACTTTTTTTCCCCACAGCCCTGAACAGCTAGAACAGAGAAAACCCAGCTCCTGAGGACAGCTGTGATGTGTATCCCAGATCCCAGCTCTGCCCCTCGCCGGCTCTGCTCCCACAGCTGGCTCCTCCGTGTGGGCTGGGTCACTAAAGCAGCTGGAAAAGGAACCTTCCAGCTTTATTTTTTGCTTCATGGGCATCACAGCCCAGAAGGCGCCCAGAAGGCACCCAGCAGGCCAGCCTCAGGCTCAGCACCATAATGATTTTCCTTTCCTTCCTGGCTTTTAGCTTGGGCAGCTTTGGGTGTATAACAAAATCATGCACATCCCTAACAAAGGCACCTTGCAATTTTACAGTTTTGCAAAGAATGTCCATACACATGCAATCTGACACACACAACACAGCTTTGCAAAGAAACACTCATATATTGTGACTACACACACACACTTGTGTAAAAATAGGGATAAGGTACAGCATTTTTGTGTGACTCAGACCCAGAAGCAGCTGATGTATTAGAGCTGAAAGATTATGTAGAAATCGACCTGAGGCATGAGTAGTGTGTGTTAATTTAGTCCCATGGGTTAATTGACTATGAATGATCTTAGGATCCCCAAACAACCTAACTAATGGCTTGTGATATGAGCTTTGCATACAAGACACGTACAAGACACAGCAGTTTGAAAAATCCCCCTGCATTACTGGATGTCTCCTGTTGTTGCAAATTCAGTACTACACGGAATATTGTGTGTGTTTTATGCTGTGCAGTGTTTCTTTTAGATACATATATATATATATAATATTGACTAGGATGTATTTTACATTACATTACATATTGTGTGAATTTGTGCACCAGGACCAGGTGCCAGCCCACACTGGTGACAGGCAGACAATACCTGCTCACAGCAAAAACCCAGCAGTGGGGTAGGTACAGCTGGCACTGCCACCTGTGGGGGGGCACGATGCTGTCGAGTGGACAGAATCATTTTCCCTGGCTCCAGAAGGAGAAAGTGGGGTTACAAGGAGGGTTTCTGGCTAAGTCGCTTGGCTACACACAGGTTACACTTCAAATTTTCTGTGTTTCAACCATCAAGGCGTTAAAACAAAACCGACAAGTGACTCGCCTCTGCCCTGATCCAAAGGGCTCTGAGTCCGTAGGAGGGACACAAGGCGGGTACGTGAGTGGCCAAATCCAGGGAGCAGCTGCTTAATGGGGTTCAGCCACCCCTTCGTCCCCTCCCTCCGGTGTGCTCTCACATTTTGGGTGACAAGTACAAGGGGAGCTGGTGCTTCTGGGTTTGGAGCCGAGCCCCGTCCCTAAAACAGCTGAGCGCGGCTGTATTTAGCTTGAAAACTTGGCTTTCCTGGCGTTTCCCCCCTCTCCCTCGCCCTGCCCGGAGCCCCGCCCGGGGCAGGTGCAGCAGCCCGGCTCGGGGGGCACCACCGGGGGCTCACAGTGACCCCTCCCCGCCGCAGGGACAGGCCGGGCTGTGCCTCGGGGAAGGGGAAGCGCCGGGGATGGGGGAGCAGCGGGAGCCCGGGGCAGCGGGGAGCCCACCCTGCCCAACCCTGCGGGCGGAGGGGGAGGAGGAGGAGGAGGAAGAGGCGCATTTCTGTGCGAGCAGGTCGGAAATCACGGCGGGAATATGTTGGGGTCCCGTCCTCTCCTCCCCAGCCCCCTCGCACCTCCCTGGCTGCCCACGGTGCGTGTCCGTGTGCGCGCACCCGCCCGCGCACGGTTCACTGAAGGATGCGCCTGTCTGTATCTAAATGGTCGTTTCGGTAGTTAGGTACAGCTCAAAGGTTGTTCAGAGGGAAAAGAATTGACAGATGCATGCGTTTAGAGGCCGCTTCTCTCTGCACGGACACATACGTGCAAACTAAAGAATATTTGATAAAGTTTCTCGCAAATGGCATGTATTTATATATTCGCCAACTCCGTCATACCTGTAATACGAATATGCCACTTTTCTAATTGCAACTCTCATTTAAGAACGTAATTCCCCTCAATATATACGCCGAATTTAGTTGAAAAGGTATGTTTACATTAAAGATGTACATAAATTTACTTCAAAATACGTTCTGGATTACGTAGAACTGTATATACAATTCCGAATCACAAATAATGTGTCTATAACGTACCTCATTAGTATGAAGCGTATTTCATGGCATGTTTCACAGAGGTATCATGAAATTAATTACGAAACTGTCATATGTGTCGTCTATATATACACAGGTATAAGTGCGTGCGTGTGCTGAACGTGCAAATTGTCAGTGGACGAACAGGACGAAGCAGGAGACAAGAGCAC
Source organism: Fringilla coelebs (assembly GCF_963513975.1). Taxonomy (NCBI): domain Eukaryota; kingdom Metazoa; phylum Chordata; class Aves; order Passeriformes; family Fringillidae; genus Fringilla; species Fringilla coelebs. The sequence continues at coordinate 8,121,113 of NC_140067.1, forward strand.
CGGGCAGCCATATATCAGAAAAAAAAACACCCCGGGGGATGAAAACACACGGGTTTTGTTTCGGAACCTGGCTCGGCTCACCAGGAGAAATGTCAGTTCGAAAGCAGGGCCAGCCGGGCTGGTCCCGCCGGCAGAGGAGGAGGGTCCGGGACTCCCAGAGGTCGGGGCAGGTGATGGTGGCTGCGGGACTGAAAGCGTGTTTTCACCCGCTCCTTCTCAGAATGAGGACCCGCTATCTACAGAGACATCTCTGCAGAGAAATTTAAATTAGATGCAACAACAACAACAAAACAAAACAAAATAAAATTAAGAAAATAAATTAAAAATCGCAGCGGAACGAACCCAAACAGCCTCTCCCGGTGGAGCCAGCCCGATCCAAAGCCACCCGTTGTTTTTTAGCAAAAATCAATGGGAGGAAGGGGGGAAAACCTGCTTTGGTTTGGTTTGGTTCGGGACAAGCGTTTTCCTACATTTTTCGAGGATGATTTTGCATCGGCCAATGTGATTGTGTAAAAACCCTCTCGGGATGCAGCCCGCGAAGAGCTGCGCGACTCTGCGCTCCCACGGGAGCGGGATAGGAGGGGTGGCTGGAGGGAGGATGGAGAAGCTACAAGCGGCACTCGGGGGTGCTGCTGAATCGAAAGATGGAGGAAGACTGAGAGATGCTTAAAAAGAATGGGCGGGGGGAAGAAAGAAATTACGAGAACGACAGTTAACAGTCTGAAGGGTCAGGGTGTTGAGGGGGGCTTCGGGATGAGGCGGATTTTCCCCCGACTACTGCAGCCCGAGGCAGGGAAAGGAAAAAGAACTGTAAAGCAAGAAAGCAAGGTAGGAGAGCCGCAGCTGTGCGCCAGGTGATGGGGCCGGAGCGCCCGGCGGCAGGACGCAGCCCTCGGCCCCGCAGCCCGGTTCCGGGGAGAGCCCGCCTGGCTTGGAGGTTTGTTGCTCGCTAATGATCAACATCTTTTTTTGCTAATTGGAAGTGCCTGGCGATGCCGGCGCCTGAGCGCTCCGCCGGGAGGGCACGGCCACCCGCTCCGCCGGGGACCACCCCGTTTGGGGCATCTCGGGAGCCACCTTCCGACGTGCACCTGCACCGGGCCGGGGGCACACGCAAACAGCCCTCCTCCTTCCTTCCTTCCTTCCTTCCTTCCAAAACCTGCAGCTGCCTCCTGGCACTGCGTGCACGAACAGGGCGATGCTCTTGAACAAGTCCCGCAGGATCCGGTTCTTTCGAGCTAATGCAGCGAGATGTTTATTTTCCCTGCTGGTGGTTTTTTTGTTGTTGGGGGCTTTTTTGTTTGTTGTTTTTTCTTTTAATTTTTAATAATGATTTGTTTTTTCTGCGGGGCCGGTGCACTTCCCTCGGCGGGGCGCAGGGGGTGCCGCGGGACCGCGCGGCGCCGCGGGACGGACGGGGCCGAGAATGAGCCGGCGGGGCTTCCTCTCGTGGCTTTTTTTGCTATTCCACACACACACACACACACACACACACACACACACACACACACACACACACACACACACCTTTTCCTTCTTCACTTGTCCCCGAGGAGCGAGCTGAGCAAAGCCACCGCCCGCTTTCCCCCGCACCCCCTCCTTCAAACGAACCGGGACCCACCCCCGAGTCGCTCCTTCCCCTCTTTCTGAGCTCCGGAATTGCCCCTCTGGAAAGGTGGGGGGGCAGATGCTGGGATAAATAACTTCAGCTCTGCAGCCAAACTCCCAACAGGCTAAACAAACATACACTGTCGTCTTCCTCCTAGGGGACTGGCGAGTGTCCCCGGCTCCGGCTGTCCCCGCTGCCTCCCCCCGCCCCGCGGCGAGGGACATCCCGCACGGAAAAGCAGATTTATTGTCCCTAATCAGCAAATCGTTTAGGTCATTACAAGCCCATTACCGAGGGACAGGCGGGGTGAGGACAAACCCTGGCCATGTCTTATCATAGCCTCTGAAAACCAGAGAATGAAACACGGGTTCCCCAGAGAGCCCCTCGTTATCCCTCTCCTACAAGGATGTTCTCTGGACGTTTCTCTCACTTACTGCTTTCCTTCAGACTCCTGTGGTCCCTTCAAAAGGGGTCCAGTACCCCTAAATCTGACACCCACCATCCTTACCTGAAGCCCTTCTTACATCATTTGCAGCCAGAGTAATGCATCTTCCCAGTAAGGCTGAGGGGATTGAGACCATTTCACTGGTTTTGGTGTTTGCTTGTTGTTTTTTTTTTAATACCACCCCTCATTTTTCTGACTATGCCCCCTCATTTCTTTCCCCAGTCCCCCTCACTGACTGATTATTTTTCATAAAAACACCAGGGATTCAGGGCTGCCTGTGCTATAGGAAACCCAGGGGCTGCCATAGTCTTGCTGGCAATGCCTCCCACCAGGGCAGAACTTGGGGCAGAGTCCCTTGGGTCTGCATCCATTTGGATCCATGCTAGGGATCCAGCCTGGGAGGAGAGAAAGGAGGTGGCAGCCCCCCTGAAAACCAGGGCTCCTGTGCCACCCCTGATGTGGCATCCTGCCGCCTCCCTGGGACCTATTCTGAGTCCAAGGGATGTCACCAGCTACACAGAGCTGGGGGACTGCGCAGATCCCCACAGTGGGGCCGGAGAGACCCTTGTCTCTCCCCTCACCCCTTTTACCTCCACCCTAGTAATTATGCAACCTTTCCTGACCCTGCTTTCTATCCCTTTTATCCTGGCCTCAGTGCCTGTTCGCCCAAGCAGGCAGGGCTGAGCCGTTGGAGACTGCTCTGAGGTCCTTCCATCTGGCACTTTCTCTCTGTTCCCCCACTCAATAAATAAAATAAGGGTCACCTTTTTTTTTTCTGATTTTTTTTTTTTTGGATCACACACTAAGGCCCATCACAAATGAGACCCCCGAGGCTTTGATGCCTGTGTTTGGACACAAGCAATTATCTCTAATTATTGTTTTGCTTTTCAGTTTGCCCAACTTTCCAACAGCCTTGAAAAGAAACTTCAAGGAGGGGGCTCAGCAGACTGAATGAGACATTTCTCCACGAAAGCCCTCCCAGAGCCCCCTCTCGCTTCCATATTGAGAGAAACAAAATCTTCACAAATGTTTAAGTACAATATGGGTTTGCCAAGGGGTTTTCTTTTCTTTTTCTCTTTTTTTTTTTTTTCTTGAAGATGATTTCTAAAGACACGGGAACATTTGTACAAATAAGGTGCAGATGGGAGTGGGGTGGGGGAGCACACTGGAGCTGAATATCTGGGAAGGGAGGTGAAATGGTTTTCATCTGGGAAGGAAGTGGAGAAGCAGAGATTAAAACCCCCTTAGACTTTCCCACCACTCATAAATAATACATTAAATTACACTTACTGTTTTCTGCTCACTGAGGAGCACTGGGCAAAGGCCTCAAGTCCTGAAGAAAATTCACAGTCTGGGGCAATGGCAGGATTGGGAGGCAGGAGCAGGGAGACAGAGTGACATTTTGGGAAGTTGTTTGAAAGGATGGGAAACTACTAAAACCATGAAGTCTGTGCTAATGCACGTGGCACACATCTGCACACACACATGCAGCTCTACACATGTGGGTAAAATGCACCTACATGCACATATCTGCATATATGCACACAAATGTGCAAATTTTAAAATGTGCAAAAATGGCCAAAATATACTCAGGGACTGGGACACAAGTGTGCACACAGGTATCACACACTCTCTTGGAGGGATGTGCATATGTGTGTTCACATCCACATGTGTGTGTGCACATCCACAGGTCCATCACACCTCTGGGCTCATGCACACAAGGAGATAAACAGGCAGTAAAACTTGTAGTAACAACCCCCACACTGTATGTGGATATGGTAAAGTCATCTGAGAGCTGGGATTTCACGTGGGCTGCGTCAGACATCCCCCCAACTTCTCAAAGTGATGATAATAACAACTCCACTGCTCAGTCTCCCACTGCACACCCGAAGCCTGTGATTTTCAGCTGCTAACCCACCATTTATTTAGCAATCCTTCACAGTAACCAGAGCAAGCTACCCAAAACATGTCCAGCCTGCTGAGACGAATCTTTTGCTGAAAGGCATTGATCATTTTCTGCAGCTAAAATTCCTCTGCAAATCAATGCCATCCAGACATTAGTTCTTCACAACCCAGCCTAATGGGCCATCACATCTCCATCCAAGAAAAGGAAAACACAGCTCCTTCCCAGACCTAAGTGCACAGGCCAAGGTTGGCTAAGGTGGGGGGAGCTTTTGTTTATCACTCCCCTCTTTTGGTGGTAGCACTGCAGAGAAGTGGTGTCATAAATATTTGTCTTTCTGCCTGGCTGTCTGTCAATACACATGTCTAAAATCCACTCTAACTATAAATATATAAACATGGCTTAGCCTGGACTTGGCAGAGCTGGTTAACAGTTGGACTCAATGATCTTAAAGGTCTTTTCCACCCTAAATGGTTCTATGATTCCATGAACCGATAACATATGTGTATTTGTACACATCACACTATATATATAACATAGCATTAAATATATATAACTTAGTGAGTTATATATCATTATATGCACACATACATCCATATAAATAAACCCAGGCACGAGTGTCCCTTGGGTATTTTATTTTACTACTTGATTAGTAGCAGCGGTAGCAGTAATAGACATATTTCTGTCAGATCTAGACTGGTAACATAAGAGCATATTATCCTTTTAGGAAAGTAATTAGCATCAGGGATCTGATTCCTTTTGCTCCCCTTCTAATTAATTATACTTGGTAATGCCATCATTAAGAAGAGCAGAGTGTTTGTTCTTTTAATCTCTCTGTAAGGGACATGAGTTGGGAACAAGCTGCTTTGCTGCGCTCTTTATTCCACCACTCGGCCCTCCTCTTTTTGTTTTTTTTCCCAGCCAGGCTTTTTGCAGCAAGAGCCTACATCCCCCTCCGCCCCCCAAACAAAACAAAATACCCCCCCTCAAAACCCCCCACCAAACTCCTCCCCCCAAAAAAACTAGGAAACACAGCGAATTAAAGAAATCTTGACTTAAAAACGACCCATATGTTTGCAAATGCTTTCCAAATGATGCCTCTCTGAACCCATGTGTTGCGCAGGGGGCTCGGGGCGGGGGAGGACACCCCAGCGCAGATTGCGGCTCTGATCGCGGGGTTTTTCCTGAGCCCGGGGGCTGTCTGACCCTTCTGCCAGGGGTCGGTGCACTCGCCCGGAGGGCGGCTGTCCCCACGGCGGGGCACAGCCACGGGCCCCGCTCCCACACGTGGGGTCCCGGGGCTGAACTGCTAATTGCACGGGTTCACAGATCCTCCAGCCCAGCGCCTCGCCCAAACCCGGCTCCTCGCCGGGCCCGCATCTCTGGGGGACCACACACAAGCACCGCGCAGGGCTTTTGTGCGACAGAGAAAAGGGGACGCATAATAGAAAGGGCGAGAAAGAGAAAAAGAGTCGGTAAACACATTGGCTGTGGTACCTAGAGACCAAGGCAGTGCGACAGGTTCCCAAGAGAAGATCAAAAGTTGGCCTTTGGGATAAGCAACTGAGCAAACTCAAGGATGTTTCTATAATGAACTGCACAAAAGCAGCAGAAGGAGGACTGTGCTGAACTCAATGAGCTGCTCAGAATGCGCTGATATGTATATTATATAGATGTCCCCCTACCTGCCCCGCTGGCACACACAGGTGTGTGTGCGGGCAAAGCACGCCACAGAACTCTGCCACTCACGCCACACCAGCTATAAACAGATCCCTGCAAATAATCCTCCCCACAGAGAATTGGATAAAAATCCCTCAGGGCTCTGCCTCGAGACCCCAATGTGGATGATTACACAGATTTACCCTCAGGTGCCTGCAGAGATTGTGTGCATTTATGGCCACAGGAACAGTGCTGTGTACACAAAATATGTCTGCGTACATCACGTATAGCCCAGCATGTCTGACAAAAATGAAATCTGAATTTAGATGTTTGTGTTATCTATTTACATACTTCTGTGCAAATTGCAAAAATACAGAATTGATCCTGGGTGTAGCAGGCACAGAGAGCTGTGTGTTTATTATTGTGGGATATGGGCTACACTTGCATCTAATAAAAAATCATGCTGCTCAAAAATACTATCTTTTTTCTCAAAAATGCACAAATGAGAATTTTCTTAAGAGGGTGGGATGTGTTTTTATACTCCAAAACTTCAGCAGCCTGGGAGACCATTAATACTCATTTATCTGTCACCTGACATGACATCTGTCATATCACTGAGCTCTCCATTAAGAAGAACAGGGAGCAGCTATATTAAGTTATGTCCAAGCTATCTTCTTACAAAGAAAAGGCCTCATTTGTTCCAGGAGCTAATATGCTGGTTTCCTTCCCTGTTACTCACTGAGGCAGCAAGCATGGATGTGACAGCCAGACGGCTGATATGAATGCACATGGACATCTCAGGTCCAAAATGAATATAATACAGTGTAATCCCAGTTTAACATTATTTTAAAATAGGGGGGAAACACTTAAACTCTTCCTACATAATGATATGAATTTTGGCCTGGATAAGATTACGTGGTTTTCAAGCATGATTAGCCATATGTCTAAACTGAAAGGAGACAAAAACAAATCCAGCAACTTTGCAGCGCTGCGTGCTGAGCTCAGCACTTTTTAGGAAGGACAATGCGGAACTCATTCAGCTGAGATGTAGCCACAGCAATTGTTTCATTGAGAGAAACATGTTGCTGGAAAAACTACAGGAACAGAGCAGCTTTAATTTGTCTACTGCTTTAGGAGGAGGAAACTTGATGTTACCCAGTTTTTCAGTTTATCAGTGTGACTCCAATGCAGTAAATCTAGATAGAGCTTAATCCACAGTTGTTTCTTAAAAGCTCACTTAGACTATTTCCTCTCTCTCCTAACTAGTTTATCTTACTAAAATAACCAATATGAATTTATAGAGAAATATGACAGTAAAGACTGAAAAGGATCCATCTGAAATACATGTGTGGGGAGCATTTGGGAAGGGAAGGGAAGGGAAGGGAAGGGAAGGGAAGGGAAGGGAAGGGAAGGGAAGGGAAGGGAAGGGAAGGGAAGGGAAGGGAAGGGAAGGGAAGGGAAGGGAAGGGAAGGGAAGGGAAGGGAAGGGAAGGGAAGGGAAGGGAAGGGAAGGGAAGGGAAGGGAAGGGAAGGGAAGGGAAGGGAAGGGAAGGGAAGGGAAGGGAAGGGAAGGGAAGGGAAGGGAAGGGAAGGGAAGGGAAAACACCAACTTAAAGCTGTCAGTAACAATTAGTTTTGCCTGTGTGCTTATAGTAGTACACACTCTCAGACCTCATTGAGAAGGCATACAGGCAACACTGGACTTTATTTTAGGATGTGTTTAGCATTTGCAGAGGAGATTGTGACACCCAAGTGGAACTTTGCCAGTGTAATGAGTGCCTAAGTTATCATCTCCAAATTCAATTTGTCTCTCTCTGTCTGGAGGAGACAGCTGTCTTCACTGACTTTAGAGGGAGTCAAAACTACTTGACATTACTCAAGCAGTTTCTGACACATTTTGAACTCACAGATTGTCAGAGCAATAATGTCAAGCTTCCTGAAGATGGACCAGCCTCTCTCAGATGGCAGTAGGAAGCACCTCAAAGTAGCCTCTGGGATCTTCATGCTGTGGGTTGAGAACCACAGGAGAAAGAGGACTCCTTGCCCAGCAGCCAGAGGTTTCACACTGCATACCCTGACAAGGACAGTCCTTGCACTCACTTCATCTTCCCATTAACCAGCTCCACAGACGAGCTGAGCTGATCTGAACACCAGCAAGGGTACAAAGTACACGTTAATAAGCAGCTTGGAAACAGCCTGTGGTGGGGGTGCTGTCCCACTTCTGAGCCAAACAGGTTGTGAAGGAGCAGCTGTGGGGAGTGGAGGATCACCTTCAAGTCTCACAAATCCTTCTGGGTTAAGGCTGCTGCCATGCCAGTCCTGGAGCCCTCACACACCGAAGGGGTTTCTGTTTATTTACAAAGAGAAAGGACTTTCTCATGCACCTATGTGGAGCTCAGAGTGCCAAGAACTTCAAGAAGAATTTTAGGAATGCCCCAATTAGCTCGGGAGAGTAATTAGTGTTGATTCATAGCAGCTTAGTGTCTCTTCCTTGTTGCTCCCTGGCTGTGTGATTCAACAGGTGAGTTTGCCCACGCTGAGCTCCTTTTGGCCTCTTGAGCCAGTTTTGCAGCTGATGACTTAAGAGGTGCAATTTCCCTGCCAGTAGCCGGGTGTGAGTTCAGCCTGGGTGTGAGCCTGGTGTGAGTTACAAGCTGAGAGGGAAGATGGAGGTTACTCCAAGTCCAAGTCCTCCAGAGTCTTTAAATATTTCAGTTCACCTTGGCTTCCCTGAATGCAGTCCCTTCACTTGGATATGGCTTTTCTGTCAGCCTCCCACACTCAGTACAAAACCAAACTCCAGCCCTCTGTGTCCTTTAAATTATTTGCCTTTATTGTACAAGCTCCAAGAACAAAGCTAAAGAAAAACAATGAAAATAAACAAATTTTAAACACAACCACATTTCATGCCCATTCCTCAAGCCAAGCTCTTATTATTCCAAAGAACGGGGCCACAAATATGAGGGACAAAAAGTGACAAATGAGTTCTTCTGACAACCAGCAGATCATGATTCTTGCTTAAGAAAAAGTAGCTCACAGTGCTCTTTTTAGGCCATAGATATCATGAGACTTCATTAACGACTCACAAAGTGCACAGGGAGCTTTAAATGAGAGCTATTTTCTTTGTGTGCAAAATGACCTGGTATTAATGGCTGGAGCAGGAACAAGTTGGCAAGGTATAGGCAGACCACAGTGTGGTCAGCACAAATTATTGTCATTTGCTGGAATAATTGCAGTGGCAACTGTTGCTGTTGTTGCTAAGTGGTTTTTTGGTTTTTTGTTTTATTTTTTTCCTGTGTGTCTTTCTGGTGCGCACTATTTATGGCCAGATTCTGCCATTCCTGTGGAGTCAAGGCTGCTCCCTCTGAGATCTGGATCATCCTGGCTTGGTCTATTTTTAAGGATGGACACAACTTCATTTCCCAGCCCCAGTTACAGTCTCTGCCTGAGGCAGGTAACTCTATTGCCAGCAGATTTTTCAGAGTGGTAGGGTGACTTTATGGTCTACTGTATTGCAACTGGAAGACTGCAGTCCCTAAGTGGGTAGGAGGTGGTGAATGACTGTGCAACGTGTCTTGCCCGGTGAGGGAAGGACATCCCTTGTCCCTTGGGGCTTGGGACTGCTGTCAGGTTTGGGCAGAGCTGGTGGCTGTCTCCAGCTTTCCTCATCTGCCACATAATACCTTGGAGTGGGGCAGACTTGTGGCATCATGCTGGATATAAGTGACTTCCACAGCAGAGCAAAAAGCAGAAGCAAAGGGTTGGGACAGAAACTCTTTCTCCTTGACTGTCCAAAAAAGGGAATGAATTGTACAGGAGCAAAAGCTGATCTCCAGAATGGAGGTAACAGTGTTGGTCTTGACAGAAAGAATGGAAGAAAAGCACAGAGCAAACAAAGGACAGGGAATAAAGAGACAAGGGTGTGATTATTTTTCGAGTCACTAGAAGCATCTTAAATATGGTGAACCAGAGAGCTGATTTATTAGCATCCTATTACCCTATAAGAGCAGAACAAAGAGCTGAAGCTGTGCCTGAAGGGAAGGTGAAGCTTTCTAACACAGTCATCCCCAGGCTCCCCCAGTACCTGATAATTAAAATTAAAGAGGGCAGGTGCAGCTTGGGTACAAAAGGGAGAACAAAGAGGTGAACTGCTCTTTGAGCAAGAAAAAGCATGTTTTCCCTGTTGCCTTTGACAGCTTTTTGTTCCCACATGATGTATAACTTCTGATGTGCCAGGACTCTCCATCACACATTATATCAACATGAAGATGCCACCTTTGAACAATCCATGCTCATACTTAATCTCACAGAGATACCACTCATCCAGGATGGATCTCCAGTTCCCTTGTTTTATGTACCTCCAAACTTTTTCAAACCAAGTTCTGTAAGGGGTACAAGGTCAGAGCAAAAGTGAAAAAAAAAAAGTCAGGTCCAAGCCAGGAGGTTTGTGCTATCTCATCTGTATTGAAAAGGCAAGATCAGAAAGACCTGAATTGCCTGAGTTTCAAAAGTCACTGCAGACTCGAGTATTCTTCTTGTGTGTGAGAATTTGAAAGTGGACAGTATGTTCCAGCTTAGCACTTTGGAAATGAAAAGGTATTTGATAACTATAATGAGGAGGTACTTTAAAATGGTACAGCTTCAAAATATGAAAGCCAAACATCATGGCTGAATCTTCCATTATCAGTCACAAAATAGTGGAAGATTCTGAATTTTTGCTTCATGCCTCAAAACATATTAATATCCAGAAAAGTATTGCAGCACATGAAAATTGTATCCAGCATGAGACAGAATGGATCAGATCTCTCCAGTTGCTCCAGCTTCTGAAATTGCCTTCTCCATACTCCCTAGAGGATCTGTCTTATTTGGCCTTCAAATTTGTCAGCATGAAAAATAGCATTTAAATAGGAAACAAAACAAAACAAGCTCTGCCTTTGGATCTCTGACCTAGTTCCAGCAATAAGGAGTGAGGAGTGAAACAGTTATTTTCATGCAAAAGATCTCAGATATTTGTCTGTGACCCGTCATGAAGAATGAATTGGTATGTTCATTTCAACAGTGATGAACACACCATTGCCCCCCCTTCTTTTGCCTCCCTCCCAACCTTGCTTCATCTGCATAAATATTAATACTACAACTCCTAATTAAATCCAGGAATATATTTACCTTCACAGATGAGCTACTTAAGCAACACAAGAGGGGTCTCTTGTTTCTATGAAACTTTGCAGCCTGTAAAATGCAGCAGTTCTGTCTGGGGTTATTGCTGCTCAGTAAATAATGGGAAAAGATGAGGAATATTTCTGAAATAGGTCAAGTACACTCCAAACATAAACATGCTAATAGGGAGAGATGTACGAACAGTGCCAAATGTCAATGATCACCAAGTAGCTCCCGAATATATATTTACTGAATGCAATGCTTCTCCACTGAACAGAGTTGACATAATGGCATGCTCTTAGAGAAAAGTTTTCTGGTTATTTTATTAGAGGAGTGATAATATTTTTTTTTTTCTGAAGTGCAACTAGAAAGTTCTTTCCCTCAGAAGACACGTCCCTTGAATAACAATATTAATAATAACAATAATAATATAATAGTAGCATTCAAAAGGCAAACAATGTCTGTTTTTCTCAGAATGGTTTGTACAAAGCAGCCAGCTTAGCTGTTCTTCTCTCCACACCCAGCACAACAGAGTGGCCTGACTGGTATTGACTGGACTGCTATGTTTATGGGAACATCACTGATTCTGAAGTCAAGATAAAATACCCCAACTGCAGCTTCCCTGCCCACAAGAACTTATTACTCTGTCAGGAGAAAAGTCTAGAGTGATGTGACACGAGATCAGATAAACCCATGCTGTCTGTTCCTTATCAACCATGTGCATGCAAGCAGTCTGGCTGAATACCTGTTACACTATTTAAGCTGCAGCCAGCTGAAAAACATTTCCAGAGTGGACACCCATGTGGAACAGGACATATTGAATGGGGTTTTATAGAGCCTGTCTGGACTCTGGCAGGTTGCTGTTGGTGAGCTGGATGATGCATGACAAAGCAAACCAGGAGGGCTGTTGTTTCAATGTGGCTGTGGGCAAAGTTCAGCACCTGTACAGTTTCTCCCTCTCCTCTATCTCAGTGCTCCTGGCCGATCAAAAGCCAGTGGGACATGCCAAAGAGAAAAACTCAGCCTGGCACTGAGATTAATAACCCAGGGCATCTTATGCAAGACACATGAGCTAAGCCTGTCCCACTGCTCACTACCAGGAAGGTCTTCCTTGTGTTTATCTTCTGCAACTGCTTTAAAACTGCCACATCCCAAGAGAATAATGGGAAAAAATGCCATGGGATTCATTTGCTTTGGATCCAGTTCAAGTGAAAACCACAGAGATGATCCGTAACCAACTTTTGATCAGAGCTGATCAAATCCAGAAGTAGTCAGACCTTGGGAAAGATTCTTAAGGAAGGCCCAGAGCAGCTTGAACTCAGAGGAGCACAACAGTCACAAAAAGTAGATCAGAAGTCTAGAAATTTTAAGGTGAGAAATGGTTGAAAATTAGTGGGTTTGTTCAGTCTAAAAAATGCAAAGAGGCCCCAGTGTGACAGTCCATAAACTCCTGAGTGGGGAGAGGGAGGTTATAGACCTCTGTGTCTCCTATGGGAAAGACAGGGAGAGTCTTGTCCTTGAGCTTTGAAAGAAGTTGAAAGAACTTTTGAAAGTTGATCAAAAGACAAGACAGCACTAGAGGAGTTTGCTGATGGAACCCTAATGATGGTACCTCCATCATTAGGGAGTTTTAAGAAGAGGTTTGATGTGTGTGTGGCAGGAATAGTTTAGGGATGGCTGTTTAGGTCCTGGATGAGGAGGAAAAGTATCAGTTCCTTCTCAAGGTCCTTTCCCACTCTGTCTTCTAGGATTTGTTAATTCAAGCATATATAAAATTCACTGGACAGACTTGCTCAGACACACTCGTGATTCAGACTCTGGTCTTGAGACAAGGCCTTACTCAAAGTCTCACAGAAAAAGCTCCAAAGTTCAGTCACTTTGGACTCCAACCCACCTTGATGCACCGGAGATGGTTTCATAAATCAAAGTGAGGATGAGGAGATTTCTTATCCTAGTAAATCAAATACAGAGCTGTGACCAGGGCTACAACATGGACCCTGCTCCACATCTAAACTGCTCCTGGCCTGAAGATATTATATCTAAACTGTTGGCAGGGGGCCTCTCTGCAGCTTTACCATGTCAGCAGCTATTGTGGAACAGCACATGAGGGGTTTTTGAGCCAGGAGGCCTTTCAGGGATCTTTATTTTATCTAAATAGGGACAAAGAGCTTGTGCAGTGCCAGCACTGCCCCACTGGAGTCAAAAGGCCTCTCTGTTTAAACACCAATGGCTCCAGGCCCGAAGATGTGCAGCTCCAGCAAGAAGAACCCGGGAGACGATGGTCTGTTCCTGCCAAGCAGCAACGTGGCTGTTTATCCAGAGGAACAGCACTCTGTGTGAATGATGGTAGGTTTATTTTGCAGTCAGCGTCACAAATTATGGCGCTTTTCCATCTATTGTCCTATATGCTAAGTAAACACCATAAACCATTCAGTGCTATGGGCTTCTGAAAATCATAACGCAAGAGTTTTACCATCAAGGAACAATGAAAGGGCAAACAAGGAAGTCAAGTCATGTAAGTCAGCTTTGTTTTCTGTATGACAGAGTGGTGTATAACTTGTTTTCTCCCCTCATGTCTTTTATGGTGTTTTTTTAAAGCTACTATGCTGTGTTACATGGCTCCATTCATAAAATTAAATTCTACAGGGCAGGAAATCACTCCCTTTTCATGATCGTATCATCTGAACCCATGCTGCAGGCAACAGGGAGAAATTACTGCTCCTGATGCATATTTAAGGAGTTTCTTCTGCTGCACGGTTCCCACATCAATCAGGCATCCTGCACATGCAGCAAGGCAAAAACCCACTGGGTAGGCTGAACTGTTTCTGTGTGTGTTTGTGTGTGGTTTGGGTTAATTTAAAGATGTGCAGATAGAGTTTTCACTCAGCGCGCGGTATTCATTAGCGCGAGGCAGCAAACTTGCCCGGAGATCTGAAGGCCCCAGAAATCAAGCTGTGGGCGGGAAGTGATTGGAAAGGTTTAAAGGGTGATGATTTGATAATTTCCCTAGTCCAGAAGCCTGCAGAGAACACACACATACAGAGTCTGGTCTAGAGGTGCCCCATGTCCCAACTGCCCTGGATACACTGAGGGACCATGCATTGGTCCATATGGATGTACTGACATGGAATGGATCAACCTAGAGGCATCCCAGGCAGGGACATCTGCAGGCAGACCCATGTCCCACAGCTGACTACTGAAAACTAGAGAAATAGCTTTTAAACGCATAACAGCAGTTTGAAAATGAGGGGTTGAAAGATAACACCCATTCCTATAGGATACCGCAACTCCTTCTGGGTTTGCCTTCCTCAATTTACAGTGCTCACATCTTGCTTGCACGAGGCTGGCAGCCCAGGTGGGACCAGCCTGAAGGTCTGCCTGAGGTTCACCAGTGCAGGATCCCCAGCACAGCACTGGCACATCCCTGGCAGTGCTGCTGGGCTGATGCAAAGATGGCCAAATAACCTCCCACCCCACTTGTGTAAAGGGGAGCTGGCAGGCACTGCTGTAGCAAACACTGTTGGGAGCAAGTGGTGGGGCCAGTTTCAGAATGGAACTGCAGAGATTATTTATCATTTGGTACCCTTTCTTAAGACAGCATCTTACACTATATTAAAAAACAGAACCAACAAATGCTTTGCATTTCAGCTCTGCTTGTTTACTATGACAGAGTCAATCTTATGTGGTTCATACTGTACAATGAATATATCTATGCACACACAGCTGAAAATATTAATTCTTAGGAGTCACTGTAGGATTAAGCATACTTTAAAGGCCTATATATTATATTTTAGATATGTTTATACGTGCACATCTCTCACCATCCTGCAAAGTATTTATACAGTTTGTTCCTAATAATTTATCTACCTGATATAGCTGAGAAAGGGACTGTAATTATGTAACTCCCTAAGCATTCTCTTGGCTTTTCCTGCTGGTGAACATCCCACCAGGGAGAGCATGCACATAGCACCTGTCTGGCAGTCCAAGCTCTGCCCCAGCACAGGGTGCTGACATATCTGACCTTCTTCTACAAAAATCCCTTGGGTACTGCACTCCTGAGCCCCACTGGCCCCAAGTGGTGAAGCAATGTCTTTAATATTTTCCTTTTCCTGTGACCAGCAAAACATCTGCTATGTCATGAGTGTTTTGCTGAACTGCTCTGTGAAGCCTTGTGAAAAAGTGCACATATTAATATAATGATGACAAAACCCCTCCAGCAGGGTTTGGGCTTGTCACCATTTAATCCAGCCTTAAAACCCCAGGTGACTTAAAGGGAGCAAGATCCAACACTAAAGGGAAGGGTGGAGGAAGGAGGAAGAAAGAGAAGGAAAGAGGGTGAATGCTCTTTGTGCTTGGATGTGAGAGTGTGGGGATGGGGAGGAATGCACAAACATTTCCCTAGATAGGAAAAATCAAAAAAGCAGAGTAGAAAGTGAGCAAAGCTTTTCTGCACCCATGCTGAGCCCATCTTTGGTGTAAATATGAAGGGCAAAGCACAAACCTGGTAGAAGCAGCTGAAATATTTGTAAGAAGGAAGACACAGCCCCCAGCCCCCTGCACCCTTTCCCTCCCTTCTCATCTATGTGTCAGTACGAGCTGAACAGAATTGTTCTCAGCACTTTTGCCCCTCTGTCTCTCCTGAAAAGTCCCCCATGGGTGCAGGGGGCTCTTGGATGGATCCCTTCAGGGTGGTGTGAGCGCCGCTGCTCCCCACAGCTCTGAGCACGGGGATTCCTGCAGCTGCTGTCCCTGCCTCCCTGAAACCCAAACACCACGCTGACAGCCGGGTTTTAATCACGCAAGGGCCGATAACCATCAAACACTGCTAATTTCCAACAAATTATCTAATCCAGATGCTTGCCGGATTTGAGTAAACACTGCACCCAACAGGATCATAAAGCAAATAAGCACAAAGCGGTTTAGAGTTTCAGCTCTCCTCTCCCCTAGCCTGGGACCCTCGAATGGGGAAAAATGCAAATCAGGTGATCCAGCGCTTGCGTTTGAAACCAGACCGGTTCCCATGGGATCACATAAAAGTTTGTGTCGTCGTCCCTGTGCAGAGCAGCCAGGCAAGCCCCAGCAGTGGGGGACACGAGTGGCTTTGGGACAGCCGCCGCTCCGGGCGCGAAGGGCGACAACGGAGATTGCTCTGGGCAGGGCAGTGATAGTTGCGAACACCGCAGCTGGGAGGCATTTAGGAACGTTGCCGCCTCCCGGTGAGTGGGGGAGCTGTGAAAAACCCAGCGGGAACCCTGATTCAGCCCCTCGCCCTCCCGCGAGGGTCCATGCTCGGCCCGTGAGCCGCGGCACGGCTGTCCCGCGGCACAGGGGCGACACCGCGGCACGGCTGTCCCGCAGCGCGGCACAGGGGTGACACCGCGGCACGGCTGTCGGGCGGCACAGGGGTGACACCGCGGCACGGCTGTCCTGCGACACAGGGGTGACACCGCGGCACGGCTGTCCCGCAGCGCGGCACAGGGGTGACACCGCGGCACGGCTGTCGGGCGGCACAGCTCAGGGGTGACACCGCGGCACGGCTGTCCCGCAGCGCGGCACAGGGGTGACACCGCGGCACGGCTGTCCCGCGGTACGGGGGTGGCACCGCGGCACGGCTGTCCTGCGGCACAGGGGTGACACCGCGGCACGGCTGTCCCGCAGCGCGGCACGGCCATCCCGGAGTGGAGACCTGACACCGCGGCATCGCCCCTGCGGGACGAGAGGCCGGCATGCAGATGGAAAAGGGACGGAAAGCATCTCTGGCCAGCGTGGTTTGGGCGTACAGGCAGCTGTCTGCCCGGGGAGGGAGGTATGGGACTGTTCTGTCGGCCACACGTGCCCAGAGTGCCCCTGAAATCGCCCCAGATCATTCTCTAAGGCAGAGCAGAATTTAAAGTTCATGTCTTCGTAGAGAAGTGCACACGCAAGTACGAGCAGAGAACCGGGCTTTCAGCAGTTTGAATTGGTTTGGAAAATAGTTAATAGGTTTAATTCTGCCTCAGGACAAGAGGGAGATCCTACTTCTTGTAGGAGACCTCTCAGACATCAATTTTGCAAGGGCTGTGACCTGGAGGGACGCACAAGGGTGCATGTACACACTCCCAAAATGTATGTATATGCACACAAACAGACACAATTGTACTTTTTATCCCCTCCTCCTTCACCAGCCTATTTTCTTGTATAATTCTCCTAAAGGATCACACATAAGACATTCCTCTAAAGAGCAGACATATTTTCTACTGCCATACAGTATTTTCTGATGTACACATATGCCTTTTGTACAGTGTGTAGGCAGAGGATATATTTAAATAAACATTGCATAGAGCCACAGACCAATCCTGTACGAACGCACATGGCACAGCCATGGTCTGCCAAGTCTGGGGACTCATGTAAATAGAGGATTTATTTTACAAATTTCCTTACACACAAACACAGACACACCAAACGCACTGGAAACATATGGGATGGAAAACATTCTTTTGCATAAGTCTGCAATATTGGATTCAAAGATACAATTACCCGGAGGTTATGTAAGCTTTGAACAAGGAGGGGAAAAATGCGACATGTCTGAGCAGGCCTTCTGGTGAAAACGGGGAAATGGCACTCCCCACTTATAGCATATTGTCTATTCTCTTTCAAATTGGGAAAAAAAATTGTTTTCCCAATTCCATAAACAACAGCCATCCTTCTTTCAGCAATTCATGGTGGTCCTCGTTCACAAACATTCATTAAAAAAATAGCCCAAACTATTCGCCTTCCCAGCCTTTTTTGCTCCATGAAGAAATAAACCAGTCGTGTTGCCTTTTCCTGAGAATTATCCATCTTCCCCCTTTGCTATTAAAGCTGATCTCTCCTTGCAATTTCGCTCCCCTCCGCTCCCCCTCCACCTCCTTGTCTGTCTAATCTCCCGTTCCCCTCCAAGTGTGTTATTTGGTTTTGGAATTATGTCTATTTACTCGGAGTGGAAGTTGCACAACGGATGTGTTTATGCGAGAAAATTATATCACTGACAAATGCTGATTGGCATGTGGATATTGGGAGAGAAAACTACAGAGGACGTTTTCATCAGCTTGGAATAACACAATGATTGTGTTTTCAGCGGAGCTAATGGATCACATACTCCTGCTCACTCTGATAGCTGTTTACACAAAGGACGGCTTCCCAGATGCAGCCAAAAAAAAAATAAAGGGGAAAAAAAAGTGGAAAAAAAAGGAGAAAAAATAAAAAAGCTTAGAATAAGAAAACCCGCCCCGGCAAACACAGTAATAATAGCAATAATGGGCGATCAGGGATAATCCTTCGGAGGAAGATCATGGGTTTAATTCATATTTGCACTTAGATCCCTTCACACAGTGCTGCTGGGAAAAGGGGCGTTGAAGTGGATGCAAATGATATGGTTGGGTGTAGAGAGGTCTTCACCCTGTCTGGTGAGACGAGGAGGACCCTTTTACTCTGGCTTTGTGCCAGCTGAGGGTGCCACAGGCTGTGGGTGCTCCCTGATCCCACCGTGTCTGTTGCAGCCTCTGGCTTGAGGAGGAAGATTCCTGATGATGGAGATTTTGGTGTTTGGGGTAGGCAAGGGAACTTGTTCTTTTGTCTTCTGCATGAGCAAAGAGACATTTGGATCTGTAGCACAGAAAAATGCTAATGCAGATCATCTGGTCACTCTCTACTCATTCCCACTTCAAAACAAAATTAAGGAAAGCTACAGAAGTGTAGGTGGTCAGGGGAATCAGAGTCCCCTCCCCAGCCCAAAGCCCCCTCATCATGCATGCATTCGACCTTCTCTAGAGCTCACCTATTTCTCATGCAAATATGTCTATCAGGGAACAATGCTCCCAGCCCAGGGAAAACACTTACAGGAGCTTTCATCACTCAGAGCCAGGCTCTGCCCAATGACATCGACAGATAGAAATACACAATTTTCTCAAACGCTTTTGGAAGACCAGATCTGCACAACCCATTTATCTGTCGCTCTCTGTATTTCCCCTTCTCTCCTCTTTTCTAAGCAAAGAAATCATTCATCTAAAAATCAAACAAATGACTTGTTGGAATCCAGACTGTTCATCTACTGCATGCTCCCAATTTCACATATATTCATGCCTTTGAGAAATCTAAATCTGCCACATGCTGTCCAGGGAAATGTGGTTGATTTTGCTCTTTATTACTTCTTGCATGCCTCGGTGTTTAAAGAAGACCCCTCTTTTGAACAGCAGCTTACAATCTGATAATATTTCTCTTTGAAAAGTCAACATACTATCATTGTTTCGAATTCAATTATACAGCCGGTTCTCTCTCTGTGGTATGCAAGCACTATATTTAGGTTATATTAAATTATGTTTTAATAACATCCACTGGATTTTTTTATCCACCTCAGCCTTTAAAACTCTTAGTCCCTCCAAAGGAGAGGGGGGAGCAGTTTATTAACGCATCACTTCAGAATTGTTTTTTAATTGGAAACATTTTGTGGAGAAAAGACCATTAATAAAATTCGATTCCAAATCAAACTTCTCTGTGTATGTTATTTTTACTCTGCAGTCAAATGCTTTTATTAGATTTAAAACTTTCACTGTTCTTTTTTATCTCTAGCTGTATAATGTTCTGCAATAAAAAATAAAGGGCCTAGTGACTCCAAAGTCTGGCAAAATAATATACTTTTTTGGATGTCTGTGTATGTTGCCAATTAGTTTTGCTGTAAATACAGACCTCCATCCATCATCAGTCTCTGGGTGGCTATAAGAGATCTAATTTGTTTCAGATGCCTTGTGCTTGCCGAGCTATTCACCAACTCTGCTGACCTGCTGCGAAGACCAAAAGCTGCAGAAGGATGACTGACAAGGGAAACTGGAGAAAGACCTATACACTTAGGGATGGATCCTGGATCCTGCCTCCCAAATGGGGAAGGAAGCTTTCCCCCCTCTCTCCTCCTTTTCTCTCTCCTCTTTTCAGAAGCCTGCAGCTTTGCAAAGGAACTCCGAGGCGTAAGACCTGTGCTATGACAGGGTAATGGAAAACTCTCCTCCTCAATCCATTCTCCCACCTCCCCACTCCTCCTTTTACAAGCCATGCTTCAAGCCTCCCGTTCCCTAGGAATTTTATGAATGCCTGAGCCCAGCCAAAATAAACTCGTAAAGAAGAAGTTTCAAAAAGAGGTCACAGACCCATGGAGCAAGTGCAAACCGGTAAATATCCAGCCCTGGGCCAAAAGGCATCGCCCAGGAGCCCTGTGGTCGTCCACAGTTTGCCAACCTAAAGTGTATTTGATTCTCTAGTTCCCACAGCCAGGTCCCACCAGCTTTTTGTCCCTCCTCAGGGGCATCCCACAGTCCCCAGGAACTCCCCAGGACACAGCAGAACTCAAAATGGAAGAATGTGGGGAGACCTTTTCCTCCTGAGACTTTCATGCTGAGGAGGGTCAGACCAGAGCCATCAGCCCGGGGGCTCATTGTGAACAACCAGAAACATCCATCTATGCTGATTTTCCACAGACAATGGGATTCCTACTAACTGCGTGGTTTGTGTCTCTGTGTGTGTGTGAAACACGTCTATTTTTTTTTTTTTCTATAGAAATTAATTTCTATAGGAAACATTCCTTTTTATTTAGAGTGAATTAAAAAAACCCCAAGAAACCAAAAAAACACAAACAGAAAAGAAGTTTGCCTGACTTAAAAAATGCAAATTCCCCTGCCAAGCAGTGAAACCCTCCTGACGCCTGATGCCAGTGGCAATTTATTTATCCTCCTATTCTCACCTCTCTCATGGGGTTCAGCAGTGCCATGCTGACACACAGCCCTGGCTGCTCACTTACTGCCACGGATGGGATTTGATTTCTTCTGTGGGAGCTGCTTCTGAACTGCTCCCACAAATTGCACAGCCCAGATGTCTCACCCCAGCCTCGGTTTAGGCACTGGAGAAGGGAGATGGTGTTTGAAGTTCACACCTCATCCTGGAGAGGCTCTGACTCGTGGCCCCCAAAGGCACATGAGCAGGGACAGGATGGGAGCATCCTGAGCCCTCTCCATGTGGTCCTGTAGGAGGCAGCCCAAAAGCTGCTGGGAATATGGAATCAAAAAAGGGGGTTTGGCTTCACTGCATCTGCTCAAGGCTGCTGCAGAGGGGTCCTGGGTGCCGATCACTGCTGCAGTTGCTAAAGCATTTTACATGGAAAAGTTACTGGATTACAAGAAGTGGTAGAAACAATTCTTGGAGCTGAGGCCAGTATAGCTGAGGAGGAGACAGAGCAAGGCTTCTGCAATGGACAACAGCTGGGAAAGTGTAATGGTTGCCTCCTCATACTCCTACTCCTCCTCTCTCAGGATCAGGCACTCCTGCAGGGTGGGCTCTGCCACATAACTTTTTCCCCTGCCTGATTTACAGTTCTGCTCCAGGGATATTTTTGTGAGCTCAGGGATCCAGAGCATTCATGCAAAAGCATGCACAGATCATCCCTGTGGGCTCCAAAACCCATCCCAGATGAGGAAGCCCTGAGCTGGGCTTTCCTGGGCAGCAGCAGTCGGTCTCAACTAGCAATGGGCAGTTCTTTCTGTGGCCACACAAGGAAGAAGACAGGGAAAAAAATGATCTGTCAGAAAATTAATGCAGCTACAAAGAGTGGAGTTTAGGGGTGCCTCCACCAGGACAAAGGTGGGGGGATGCCTATATTATATTTGGAGGGGGAAAAAAAAGCCTTTAATAGCACAGAATCAGCTTTGACTACAAGAAGGGTCTATAACCACCTTATTGTGTCCAAGGCTAAAATGCTAAAATTGCTCTGTGGAAAAGGAAGACAAAGGCTGAATAGCCAAACTACACCAAGATGGGGGAAGAGGCCTCCACCACCTCTCCCAGATGCTCTCCTGCCTTGGCAGATGTGAGGAGCCCCAGGAAGAATGGTGGGGGACACTAGAGACCCACATTCACTGGCAGCACGAGCCAAGCTGGGCATCCTGAGGGGACCACCCGAGCCCTCAGCACATGGCCAGGGGCTGTGGGGACAGCTGGGAACACTCATGTCCTAACTCCTCCACAGACATCCATCCAGGTGATGCAGATATATGTGAAAACACAGTGCTGCTTTCCAAAAGGAGCACCCTTACCCCAGTGCTCGGGGAGGGGAGGGAAGGGAGGGGAGGACCCTTTCTTTGCAATTGTAGGGCATGCTTAGTTTTCATCATCTTGCGGGGGGAATTACTTTTTGCTCGAAACCATATGTAGAGCATCAACAAATGCGCATCCTGTGAAGCTGGGCGTGTTGCAAGGGGGATTACAAGGCTGGCAATTTATAGCAGCTGCCTTAGTAGCCTCTTCTTCCACGCATTATTCTGTCAACATTGTATTTTCCTTGGAAAAACATCTACAGTAGTTTAAATCTCTTTACTGAAAACAGATCTACTACAGGTGCTTTAGAGTTCATCCACGGGATATGAGAAGGTTGAACGTCCCCAAGAAAGGGAAATTTATGTCAGTAATGACTAATTGATTTGCTTGCCTTTAAAATCCCTAATGTATTTTCACATTTTTCCCTGCCTTCTTTTTTACAGTGCTAATAAAAGAAGCTACATCATATATTTGTGTTATATGTGGGTTTATTCTGGGAAATCCTTGCTTTTGCAATGTGTTTATGTTTTCCCTCATTTCCTTTTACCTTTCCTTTACAAAAGGGCTTGTTTTTATAGCAAATCAATAGGTTAAAGGTGAACATTAATGGGAAAAAAAGTGGTTTTAGAAAATATATGGTGAAAACAAGGCAAAACTACAAACCAAATCTTTGTTCACTGGAAATTAAAGACACAATTTGCACATTGAAGTGGGATAAATGCAATATATTGTGGTAGGGTATAGTGAGAACTGCATGCTCCTCTCCAAAGGCTCCCAAACCCAGTCCCAATCCCCAAGTCACAAGAAACATTCTGATCCTCAAAAGGATGAGGAGAGGGGTTAGTGCATCTCTGTTGGGGGTCGTTTATGGAAAAGGTTCCTGCAAGATCCTTTGCGAAAATAAATATTTTTACTAAATCCCAGGAGCAGCTTACAATTCCCCCTGCTCACAATTACAATTTCCCCATTAGGAAACTTCCTTGAAAAACCCACTTTGGCTCAATTGGAATGTGTTTTTTCAACAAAGCTGAAACATTTTGATTTCAGCCTAGTTTTTTTACTTTGCTCTGCAATCATTCATCATAGTCCGACAGAGAGTATTCAGCAAGGCAAAAATGGCAAAGTCACACACAGGAGTCAAATGTGCTGCTCTGAAAGGGACAGCCCATTTAATTTGGCCTGAAATATTGCTCCATTTCTGGGGAGGGATACAAAAGAAAACAGTGGTGATAGCAAAATTATTCCCTTAAACACAGCAGTTCCCAAGACAGCAGAAAGTGGTTCCACCAAGGGTTTTGTTAACGCGGTCACAGTGTACCAGCCTGTCCAGACATCCACCTGGAGATACACACAAAGGTCCTCTCCAGGCCACTGGGAAGTTGTAACTGAATTTAACACATGGTTCAGTGGTGGAGACAAAGGCACAAAAGTGGCACAGGCATCTTTAAACCCCTGAGCACCTTTGGTAAGGACATCAGCACAGAGAGGGGCACAGGAGGGCTTGAAGAGTCCTGTTCACTGCACAGTGCCTCAGTTTCCATCAGTGCTCTGGTGCAAGCCATGGGAAAGCCCTTTAATAGCCTGTTTGGAGATTTACAAGGCATGTTGTACCACAATGCTGCTGAAAATATAGGAGCATAACATGGTTTCCAACCTCACACTGTTTGCAAACAGGTATTACCAAGAAGGCTGCTAATACATCAAAGCAGAAGATTAAGTACCTAATTAGGGCTGTACTCAACCCCACTATACCAAGCAGAGAATAAAATTATCTACAAGACCACTTGGCAGGACATCAAGTAAGAAATCATGTTGCTTTTAAAATAAATTCATAAATTCATTTCTATGAAGTTAATGTCATTCTGCTTACAAAACTGCTAAACTTGCATTCCAATTTTAAAACAGGAATACTGAAGGAGTACTCCATGAATCACTAAAGGGCCAGCTAGGAACAGAGGCATTCCTTTAAATTGGAAGAAGTATAGGAGAGCCTGGGCCTGAGAACACGAGGTCTCCATATGTCTCTATATGTGTACATACAGGCTCCCATATTCGATTTATAAACACCCTATGGAGCAGGGAACCTAACGTGCAAGCTGACAAAAGCTGGGGAGGTTACAGAATAGATGGCTGCCCATTTCCTCCTGGGATCCTACTGTCAAGATCTTCTGGGATGCAATTTGTCCTAAAATCAATTAATTTTTACAGGGACCACTCCCGCTGAACCTTGCAATATCCATCCTCTGCCACTGTCTGCTGGAGTTATTGCCCTCAGGTCATGGGAGCTTTGGCACACCAGAGTTTGTACATGGTGAATGTTGCTGGAAGCTATTATCCCAGGGAGCTCACAGGATCTGACAACTTGGGGATGTTGTTTCCACTGAGAACCAGAAATCACTTTCTGATCTGACTGATGTTCGAAGAGGGGCCATCTGTGCTGCCCAAATTGACGCTGACAACTTTGTTTGATGTCTCAGTCTCAACTGATAAAGAAAAATCACTGCTCTGCTTTCTTGGCTCTGCAATTTCTAGCTTTGTGTTGGTGGAGGATATGATGGGGAGAGATAGCGTGGCACTGCAGGGAAAGTTTGGATAAAGTACTGGGGGAGAAGAACAACTCTTAAACAGGAAGAACAGTGAAACCCTGGAAGAGGCTGTCTGGGGAGGAGGTGGTGGGACCTCTGGAAGCTAAGGCCATTAAGAACAGGTTAAACAAACTCCAGACCAAGAGACAGTCAGAGCTTGGGGCAGGAAGTGGGCAAAGGTGACCTCTGAAGGTAATTTCCAGCACTAATTCTGTTTCTAGTAATGCTCGTGTAACTTGTGGTGCTTTAGGTTGAGTGTCTTCCCTAGAAGGTGCTCACTTCACCTGCTGCCCAGGATGAATTAATTCAGACCCAAGGAGCTGGAATGGCCACACCAACCACAGATCCCCCACGTAATCTCAGCTAAAGCACAAGAAATGGAACTATATCCAGAGTTCATGGAGGTCAGAAGAAATCTTCTCTTAGAGAAATGGACCTCATGTCAAATATAAAAAAGCCTGAGTGATGAGAAAGTAGTTCAGAAGCAGAAAATCCAGAGGGTTTATTTTTAATTGTTGTTTTAGGTTTCAGCATAAATTGGAATATCAGGTGCATGGTGGGGGTACAGCTGCAGAATCACTTCTGTGATACAAGTTAATATAACTACTGGTGAACCACTGTAGAGAGTTTCTTTGGAGTACCTGGTATGAAACACAGAGATGCCTGGATTTTACCTCTTTCATCCTTGCAACTGTTTATAAAATCATTACAAAACCAATTACATATGGCTAGATTTATAAAGGTTAGTATTTTCTTTATATCACAAAAGATTCACTGTCTTAGACTAAAACAGGGAGAACCTGCCTTGGTCTAGATTATTGAAGTCAGTGTCTCAAGATATCTAAGAATTTTAACCCAGCTTTGGCATCCATCTGTGTTCAGTTCAGTCACCTTCAGCTATCTAAAAACTGAACATGTATTTGAAAAGACTGTTCTAGACCCTCCTCTAAAGTCAGTGGGAAAAGGAGAGCTCTTCATTCCTCCTACGGCAGATGTCTGGGTAAGAGAGATGAACCATCCCATGGATTCACCACTCTCCCCATACAGGTTAGAGAAGCCTCAATGATATCAAATATCTATAGCTGTCAGATGATATTCTGTCCTTAGGAATATTTCAAATGAAGGGGTTAAATTGACCTGTGTAAAAGCCCCTTCTGTCTCTGCACTCTATATCCTTGACTCAGTTCCATGAGAAATTTGCTCTTTGACTTTCCTAAAGAGAGCAAGCCAGAGCTCTGCCTGCTCAAGTCTGCCACGCTGCACAGCCCTTGCTAAGAGGAAAAATGCTTTTCCAATACACCAGAAATCATTTGTAAAGGAAACACGGGGTTTGGTTGGGTTTTTTGCATTTCTGACAAATCAAGATATCAGATATGGTTGTTATTATTTAATAATGATAATAGCAACAATTTCTCAGATGTAAAAGTAATATAATAATGATAGGCTTCATGGAGCATTCCAAAAAAGACTAACAGATATAATCAGTTGCAGAAGGAACTGAAGAAAATCTGGGACATGAAAAGCAGAGTAACAACTGTTTGTGGTGAGCTGGGCTTTCATGATGGGGGTATCACAGCAGCAGCATAAAATGGAAACAGGGTCTACTGTAAAGCCGTGTGTCCTCCAGATGGCAACATTGATTGGTATTTCTAGAGGAGTTTGGGAGGAGCAATCTTTCTCTGGGATATATGGATCAGTCTTCAACACTGATTTGCATTAGTGCTGCCCTCAAGACCCTGGGCTGTGGCAGGAAAAGCCAATTCTTTGACAATACTCATGACAGTCAAAATGAGGAGGGAAAGTCAATATCGCAACGCAGACTTTGGATTCAGCAGATCCAGGGGGAAAAAATAATTATGACACAACTATCTGGCAAAGGACAAAGAGGTACTTTAATGAATAGACCCCTAAGATGGGATGACAATCACCAAAGATGAAAAATTACTGTGATCTTAAAGGTGCTTGAATACCTTCTGCAATCAGTGTATATCCCTCAGGATTTTGAGACACCAGGACTGCTGGTGCAAAGACCTCTCCCATTTTGCAACAACACCTTGATCTCTTCAAGTCTTGGGCTGAAGAGCTGACAACTGATGGACATGAGAGCAGCACCTAGCACTGTACTAGCAATGATATTTTGTGGTCCTCTGAGGCTTTTCATTGAGGATTTTGTAACCTTTCAGAAAGGGCATCAGGAGGGTGATTTGTAGTTAAGTCTGAGATTTATATGCATTTGCCACAAGTTAATTCTGGTCCCTGAGCTGAATCCAGGAGAAAATAAAGAAATTAGTAAGACCTTTTGCTTTTATTAGCTTTACTAATTTTCTTTCCAGGGCACTGCAAACACAGAGTATGAATTCTGCCTTGATTTTGTGACGACTCTAATCTCTTAAAGTCCTGCTCTTAATCTGATCAGGGTGTAGTGAGAGATGATATTCAAATACCACAAGAGCAGCAGATTCAGGGCCAAATGGCAGGCTGGTGTGGACTGGCTCAGTGCTGGTGACTGCAAAGCAGTGTCACCCAGTGGGCTGGCAGCAGAATTCAGTCTCATTTTCTAGGCTGGGAGAGGTGATTAATATTGGCTCAAATCTTCCAAATCATTGCCATTTAGAGAGAAGACAAAAACCCCCAAAAGTTCTATCACATTCTTAGAGAATTTGTTTCTTTTTCATTATATGCTAGTTCATGCTGAAAATTTCTTGAGGTTTTCATGACTCATGTGTCCTCTCTAATAATGTTGGCTATTAATGAAGTGTTTCCTGGAAAACAGACAAGTTCAAAGTTTCAAAACCCCTGTTTTCCATTGAAGTTTAATTTCTAGAAAATTTTTCCACTTTCAACAAGAACGAGACTGAAAAGCAGAGAACATTTTCCATTAAAGTTTGCAGAGAAATTTCCTTTAGTTTCTCACAGAGGATTGCGGGCCTTGAAACAGCCTCCACTTTCACCACCACTGCCAGGACCAGAGCCAACATCATCTGCTTCCTTCTTCTGCCTTAAATCAGACCTAAAAAACTCACTGAGTTCCCAATTTCTGTGCAATTATTTCTCCTTTGATGTCTTCACATCTATCCAGGCTACTCGTGATAGTCATGTTACAGTCCTCACCTTTTTCAAATTATGTGGAGTTGCCTCCATCCCCTTGGCCCTGCTGAAAGAGATGAGGCTAATCTTTGTCTGATGGGGGGTAGTTAACCAGGATTATTTTGTCCAGAGAAGAGCTAAGATGATGGACAATGACTTTATTCATCTCTGTAGCTCGCTAAATTGTGGATACTTTTTCAGTTTCTACTGTTTCCCCTACATTTTCCATATTGAAGTCTCACTAATAGGTCTTGTTGCAGCACAAACAAGAATTCAGGCTTTAATGTTTGTTTGTTTGTTTGTTTGTTTGTTTGTTTATAAAGCCAGTCCTGTTATAATTGATGTGGGAAAAAACCCCTTAAATTAAATACAAAATTCCACAGACTTCTGCATTGATGTTTTTAGGGGCACAGAACAAGAGCAGGATTTTGGTTTCTTTGTCCACCAAAAAATCTCCAACTACACCTTTTTTTTTTTCCGTATAGATTTGGTAAAGGAAAAAAAATTGGTTTGAATTAAATGGTAGGATTTTTTTAAAAACACCCTTGGATAAACTTTGAAAACATCAAGCCACGCTTTTGCTGAACATTGAGGATGGCTGCAGAAAGCTTTCTCATTAATTACATATTCATTGACAACCCCCCAGCCCAGTGTGACGGCTCAAAGCCATTCTCCTCCACGAGCAGTTTGTCACCAGGGTGGACCTGAACCACAGCAGGGGTGACATGTGGCATCTTTGCCCACTGCCAGCACAGTCCATGCACCAGCAGTGGGAGGACAAAGTTCATTTCTTCTGCCTGTGTCGTACTCACCAAAACTGAGACACCATGACTTAACCCCACAGGATTATAGATGGGAGCTGGTGTGAAAATCCTCCCTTATTTATTCTCTGGTAAGAGCAAGGCTGACTTTGACATCTGGCTGATGTGCTGATGAACTAATATTTGGGTGTTGGAAGGGGATTGCTGCCCTTTCAGGAGATGCAGACCACAACAGACCCTTCTGATGAAGCCACAATGCTAAAATGTTAATCTGATGAATTCTACCTCTATGGCTCTGGTGTAAGAGGTTAGCAAAACACTTTCTGTGCCAAGAAGCTGTAAAATAAGCTTCGTTTTAGATGTGATAGGGGAATATCTTCTTACTAATTGTACCAAGGTGTCTGCTGAATTAGCTGTGATGTATCAGCAGTGACTGTAAAGCCTCTGTGTGAAAACATCTAATAGAGACAAAGAAGCCAGCACTGGAAGAGACCCCAGGGTAGATCAGCTGTGCCTAAGCCTAAACCAGGCTAAGCAGCGTTCACTCACGCTGTACAAACCCCCAGACTGAAAGGAGAAGAGTTTTGATCACATTTGTTCCTATTAACTTCTGCCCTGTCTGACTTCCATCAATGGCCTCATGCACAGCCCCCAGTGACCATCCCTGACTGCATCCAGGGGTGCTGGGATTGAGACAGAAGCAAAGCAGGGACCAGAGCTCAGTTTTGACTTCACCTTTGCCAGTCTCTGTTCTAAAGCCCACACAGAGAGAAGTGCCTGGAAACGCTGTTGGATCTGTTCTACAGGTGAATGGCACAATGATCCCAGCAATTGGTCCATGGAGATACCATGGCCAAAGCTTTCTGCATTTAAAAGAGTGATGAAAGATTCAGACCATGCCTGGTTTCTCTACAGCCCTGGAAACATGCAATCACAAGGTCCTAAGCAAGACCCAGCCGGGACTCTGGCTTAAATCTCAACATCATATGGAAAGGAGCAACCTGGTCTGGTGGAAGGTGTCCTTGGCCAGGGCAGAGGGTTGGAGCCAGATGATCTTTAAGGTCCCTTCCAACCAAAACCATTCTGTGGTTTTATGATCCAGTCTGTGGTGGAGATGGGAGCTCAGATATCCCAACTCCCAGGTCTGTGTTGCTGCCAGTGGTGCTGAGCTGCTCTTGACATTTTGCTCTAACTCTGTTACAGCACACACCGAGTTTTCCTGCTCATATCTTGAAAATTTGGAAGTGTGTGTGGCCTTTTTCCTTTTGCTCTCTCACTATAGGGTCGTGTCCAATATTCTGAATCTGTCTTACTAGAAGTGATTTTATAACAGTGGATTATTCTACAATATGTTCATTTTTTCCCAGGCACCAGTAATAGGAGGTAATTTATATGTCTAGTGGAAGCCAGAATTTCTTTTCAGTAATTTCCCCCAGTTATGTTTATCAATAAGTATCTCTCAGCAAAATGCCAAATCTCACAAGCATGTTTGGAAAGTCAAATATGTTTGTGTAATACAAACCTATGTCATGTCAGGAATTAGTTTGACTAATAGGCCTTTAATTAAATCCTTGTGGGGTCTTGGTGTTAATAATAGACTCAGTTTCCAAAAAGTTTAATTTATAAGATAAATTCACAAATATATCCATCTAATAAATCTTTCCTACATCCAATATTTGTCCTAGAAACAATAACAGGACAGATAATTTATTAGACTATTTCCTATTGCATTATAATGACTACGCTTGATACTTTAAATGTATCCTTCAGAGCCCTGGAATGACAGAGGCTATAACTAATGAAGATAAAGATTTCTAGGGCTCATTGATCCAGGAGAGACATACTTACTGTAACTTTCAGACCTATATGTAATCACAGAAATATTTCCCCAGAGAACACAAATTACAGATGACTCTAAAACTGCCACCGGAGATATTTTGCAGAAACCACAACAGGAAATGTTTATTTTCTCAACCCTAATAACCCTTTCACAATCCAAATTATTTTTTATTTTTGAGAAAATTACATTAATTCCCAATTAAATTTTTTGTTGCAACATACATCACATTTATATAAATATCTCTATTTCTCTTTACAGCATTTTCTTTAGTCAGCTCCTTGACTTCTCACTTAAGCAGGTGGAGTGTAGGAAACAAAAAGTGACCTAAAGTGTCTCCATTTCTCTTCCCTTCCAGCATGCTTGGAAGAGAGATGAGCACAGTATAAGGTCAATTCTAGCCTGGCATAAATGCATGGCAATCTTAATAGCAGCTGGGAGAACAAAAGTGCCAGGTCTAAGATGTGGTCCCAGCCACCAGAAACATCCTTCTGGTAAACACTTTTCAGAGAGTTAGACCTAATTTATTGAACCATCACCCCTCAAGTTCAGAGAGGTCAGAGGAAATATGCTCTTGCTGTCCTTTTCCTACAGCACATCAGGTTGTAGCATTCTCATCCTCCAGTTGCACAGGTCCCAGGTTTTGGTTCATTGAAGTCTATTTGTTTTACTTAAAACTGATCAAAATATTTATAGTTTTTCACACCAAACAAGTCAGTTCCAGGTAAATCTAGTGAGAGTCCATATGACTGGCATGGAAACTGCACAGGCCCCCTCCTCATGTGACATGGACAGCTTCACTAAATTCAGGCTGCAGTGGGAGGAAAAAGGGTGGAAGACAACAGCTGAGGAGAGAGATTTGTTATGTTTTGATCAAGTTTGCTGGAAGGCTTAGAAATGCTTGACTTATTTCTAATTGTACTGGATAGAATTCAGCTCTTAATGGCCTTCTCTCTCTCAGTACAAGGTCTATGCAGGCACAGCCTTGGGGTGTGTATCTGAGGTCAGGCAGCTGCTTTGACCCCAAAGGCTACTGAACAGAAGGCAAAATAGCCACCCCACTTCCTTGAGAGTTTGAGAAATAAAATGCACCAGAAAGAAAACGCCAGCTTGGGTTGCTGGTGATTTTTAGAAGAAAATCTGATTTGTGACCTGTGGTTTGGCTTGCAGCATTGTGAGTGCATGGATTTCCTAGCAGTGGAAATGAGGCACTTAGGAAGCTTGGCTGGTGCTGGCCTGCTCTGGGCAGCTCTCCCCCAGGAAATCTCACAATCTCATATCAACCTCATATCTCCTTGCAGGCCCAAGCAGCGCCTCTGCTCCAAAATCCTTTGCATGGCATTGCAGGCATTAATCTTTGGGCAGCAGCACAGCTATTCAGCTCTGATTGTTTAGAAAAGCAAGGGACAGAAATAAGTTGGTAAAGTTGTTTCCCAATGACTCAGAAAAATCATCATGTCTGATGAGGATTTGTACTCATGTCTCATCCAATGAGCAGAGCAGGTGGCTGGCCTTTCACACACAACAGGCACTAAAACCCAACACAGAGAAGATCAGTGTTTCTCTGTCACACACATTTCCCGCTGCAAAGTACATCTCTTCCCAGAAATGGAGGACCAAAATGAGACCAAGTCCTCTGCAACTGCCAAAGTGACAGAAATGTCAGATACAGAGCATTTCTGCTTCTGTTTCCCTGCTCATACACAGAGGAAATTGCAAAACATTTCCCCCAAACTTGTAACAAGCTTAAAACAAGCTGCAGAAAAGACCCAAAGCCACAAACTACAACATAAAACAGGAGGAGAGCAGGAAAGCTAAGAGGCAGAGAGATGCCTAGAGCTCCTGCAAGCACAAGGGAATTTGTTAGGTGCTAATTCCTGGGTGATCCTCAGCAGTGGGCTGGCCTCCGTGCTGTGGCTGGAGGCAAAGAAGAGGTGACAGGTCCCTGACTCTGTCATCTGATGAAAAACTTATGCCTGACCCTGAGCTTGATGATTTAGCGCCGGTTATGTGAGCAGGACTCCCTGAACGGGCTCCAGAGAAAATGCTAACACCAGCTGGAGCGCCAACACAACCAGCTCTGCGTCCTGCTGCTGGCTGGGGCCAATTTCCAGCGCTCCAGAAGAAGGTAAAGAAAACTCTCAGAAGCCAAGTTACGTAACATTTACACAACGTTATAAACTAACACAGCTCCGGTTTGTTATTTTGTTCCCATGAACATGATATGACTCAATGGAAACTACTCTGCGGGAAATAGGCGGCCCATTCTGAATCCTAAGCTTCCAGAAACAAGATATTCTCTAAAGAATTTGGAAACAGCATACCTGTTGGAGGGATGAGCCTAGCTCAAGACCCTGAGCTGAAGAAACCTGGAATTTGGGAACGGTTGGGGAAAAACCAACCTGCCTTTGGCGTGGCTGTTGCAATTATGGTAGCACTGGACTGGACCCAAACCACGCATCTACGTAAGCTGTGTGTCAATCTAACGGCACTCATGTTTACTTTGAAACAAAACAGAATAACCCTATAGTGGGAAATGGTTTCTTCCCTCTTTCTGAGTATTTCTGAATGTTTGTACCAGCATTCCTTAAATCCCATTTCAGCTGCTACTTATAATCCTAAAGTGGTGGTGGAAATCTGTCTCTGAATTTCAGGGTGCGAAGCCAAGTTGAATCTTTTGTCTCCCCATCAGCTCTCCTGACAAGGATAAAGAAGGACAAAATGTTATGCAGGCTTGTTGACGGAGGTGCAAGTTGGTGGCTGCCAAAGATAGTTTCTGGAAACAGCGCAAACCCTTCACTGAAACCACACTGGCATGCAAGACAATCTTTGCTTTTTACTAGTAGACCCAAAACTAACATTTTCACAATAATTTTCCAGTATCAAAGTGATAGTTTTTATCCAAGACAGCTGAATACTACAGAACTGTGTAACAACAATTCAGTGCCAAACATATGCTATGTATATATTTTAACACCTTTGATAATAATAAAAAAATGCATGTTCCTAGCAGTTTTCTCAACTTTCATTCAATAACAACATCCTCAAGCTGATGCTTTTTGTTTTCCTTTCATATTATTATGAACCTGTGTTTAATTCTCAGTGCCAGTTTGGCTTTTTAACCTCACTTTCTACATTCCACTAGTAATGTCTGATTAAGAAATTAGCCTTTCAAGTGCTATAAAAAAATCCAAGAAATACAGTAACACAATACCATGGAAAACTGATATAATCTTTTCAAAACTATAAAAATTGGTCACCCAAAGGAACATCTGCATGGTAAAAATTTTAAACAAACTGGAAGGGAATCAGATAGCTCATAAAGAACCAGGCAGCTAGAAGAGCCATTGGTCGTTTACATATTTTGCTGTCATCCTGACTTGGAGAAGACTATCATTTTGAAGCATGTTTCTTCAGTTTTAGTTACCAGCATCTGGAACGAATTCCAGGATGGAACACTGAAAGTTTTTAAAAGGAAACTCAACCTTACAATAATTATTCCTTAAATCATTAATATGGTGAAAATGCCAGATGTAAAAATATGAACAAAATAAAGTAAAATATGCTCCCAGGTATCACTCAAATCCCTAAGGTACATCTGTCTGTTTTCTCAGTTCATTAATATCTGTTGTAGTCTCAGATATTTTCTTTTATGCAAAAATTTCCACTTGCTTGTTATGTCTTCTGTCTTGCATTAGAATTATTGCTTTACCTCTCAGGACAACTGTCTGTGTACATTGGGAGACTGTGGGTCTACTGTAATACAGGCTTTCCTCCAGCAAGAGATAAATGAGTGTTCATCTTTTATCCAACAGCACAGGAAACTTCTGGTTTGATGGACATTCAAGAGGAACATGCTCTTGGAAGAGTGGTTTTGTGGTGGCACCAGGGCTTTGCCAGCACAGAGCTCCTCACAGGGCCCAGGTTTCCTTCACAGACACAAGACAGGATGCAATGAGACCCAGGTGTTAGGGGCTGTTGGGCTTGGGAGAGGACCAGGAACCCAAAGACCAGGCAATTCCATCCTACCTTCACTCTCTGTTCACACTTTCAAAGCAGCAGGATGAAGGCAGCAGAGGGAGGGCCAACATCACTGCAGATTAATACAAGACCATTAGATGGTCTGCTCTTTACAGGATGATGATGTAAATCACAAGGCCAAAATCAATTTTGTTAAGGGAATCCACTGGACCTTCAATGCAAAGAGCTGCACTTAACACACTCAGGAGAACCCAATACATTGAAATCTCCTGGAACACCTAACTAGACCCCACCAAAGCCCCAGGCACTCATTTGTTTCTAATAATGCCCTCCCCTCCATGCTTCCCCAAAGATGTCTCCTCAGAGCTCCACTGAGAACTCTCAGCAATGTTGAGCTTTCTGCAGATTAATGCTTGTCAGAATGTTACTAATTAGGGCAGGTGACTATATAATGGGATGCTTACAAAGTTTATTCATCACTAAAAATAAATGTTAAGCATCTGGCTTGCAGGCTATTCCCATGTGCCACTCAGGTCTGTGTGCTGTAGAGCCAGATGGAGCTGGAGGGACACCAGTCACAGCACAGAGGGATTACACGTCTTAAAACCATGGTTAACTTATATAAGCAAGTTGCCATCCCTCCATAAATCCCACGTCTACCACCAGATGTGTGACAAGACTGTCACACGGGGCTTCCCAACTTGGAGCTCCCCTGCTCCAGTGGGGCAGAGGGGAAAGTTGGCTGCCCATGGCCAGGGCTGTCTCTCCCTTGTACACAGCCCACTTGTCAGCAAAGCCACTCTCTGTTGGTGACCAGCTGAAAAGAAAGCCCCGATGACTCACAAAGCAGAAAACCATCAAATGGGGCTCTGCTAAGTAAACTCTCCTTCTGTCCCAGGCAGTGGTGGAAATGACTCATCTCCTTTACAAAGCTTGGGGGAAGAGTTTCTCTCTGCCGTGTTGACCAAATGTTAAGTGTGTTTCTCAAGAGGGTTTCTGCAGTGAAACCATTGGTGATGTTTGTTTACAAGCCCCAGATTAATTACTCAGAGTAGCAACAAATCTGAACAATGACTCTGTGTTTCCTGAAAGCATTTTTTAGCCTGACAGGCTGACAGAGAAGATGGGATTGACAGGTGGATACTTTCTCTTTTTGTCCCTGAGAAATGATGTGCAAGAAGCAGCACTTTTCTGGTGTCACAGGCTTCATGTGGATTGGGAAACATGACCTGGGACATCCCAGGCTCTGGGGGGAAGAGAAGTCACTCGTCATCCAAGTGGAGAGGGAGGGAAGGGAAACTACCCAAGCCAACATCAGCAGAGAGAAGGAAACAAGGGGGATTTTCCCACAGCTGGCTGAGTCAAACCCTCTAGAAAAGATGAATATTTAAACTGTATTTCTGTTTTTTAATGGCCTTAAAGGCCGCTTTCAGGTTAGCAGCCTTGCTTTGCTGAGCACTGCTGAGCACAAATAAAGGAGCTGATTTCCTGTCATGCTCCAAGAGTCTGCCATCCAAGGAAACAATGTGCAAAAGCAGAACTGATAGAGGGGATGACTTTAACCATGAAGGTAATTTTTCTGCACTTGAGATTTGTTCCTAGAAAACAGTCCAAGGTGATCAATTCATATTTGGACTTGGAGCACCCCAAAATTCTAAGCTTTTGGATTCATGGGGGTTTTTTATTTGATACCTTATATTGCTAAGGAGACTTAATCAAATATGGGACTTCCAGGGATC
This sequence comes from Fringilla coelebs, assembly GCF_963513975.1. Classification (NCBI taxonomy): domain Eukaryota; kingdom Metazoa; phylum Chordata; class Aves; order Passeriformes; family Fringillidae; genus Fringilla; species Fringilla coelebs. Next base: position 8,156,970 of record NC_140067.1, read on the forward strand.
ACAAAGTACAAGTACACTATGTAGATGAGACCATTAGCATAAGAAAAATAATCCTTTCCTCTGAAACAAGAAATCCACAGAGAAATCTGAGAGGTCTTTAAACCAGCAGTGAACCTTTTAGCTGCCTATTATCTGAACACTGTTAAGTGTTGAGTTCTAACACATCTACCAGTTCCAAACCATGAAATGACTGGACAGACAGAATGAAGACTTTCAACCTATCTGACCCACTGAAATACAAAGTTTCTCAGAGAAACTGTGGCACAGCAGCAGCCCACAGTGTTCCAACCTTGGACAACAGTGACAAAGACCACAAGACACAAAGCTGCAGGACATATGACTCCTGAGGCCCCACTGCTCACTGAGCAGGCTGATGCTGCATGTTCCAGGCTTCCTTTCCATCCTCTGCCACCCCCTGCACTCAGAACCCTTGATGTGGGGTGGTGCACATAGGAAGAGCTGCCCGAGGCCACAGGGGATGTGATCCCCACATGCCTGTGGGCTGATAAGCAGAGGCACAGCAGAGTGTCAGGAAGGATGGGTTTGTGGTTATGTGGTTCACCCACAGCCAAGAAAATCAGTCTCCACCATAACATTTTTGCTTTGTTGGAAGCAAGAGCTTTCATGTGGCTGTGAGTCTCCAAGAGCAGAGGCAGCTTGGTGCTGTGCTGGTGGAAGCTGGATAGCTGGGATCCAGACTGGCACATGGACGGAGGACAGTGACAATTTGATCACTGTGTTAGAGCCTGGTTAGACAAAAAGGATGGATTATGGAAAATTAAAACAAAGCTGGAAAACATTTCATGGGGTTTAGTAACAGTGGGCCAAAGGTGTCCATCTCAGAAGGGAATATTTTGGTTATGGACACCATCTCCAGATTCCACATGGAATCACCAGAGACTTCTTTCCATGTCATCCAGTGCAGGAAGAGAAGCCAAGGAAAACCAGACTTGGAAGGCAGAGAACAGCCCAGATCATGAGTCTTGTGGGGCAAAATATGTGCAGGTGGGAGGGCACTTGCCAAACTAAACCCAGGTTTTCCTGCTGTAGAGAGGTTGGGAGAAGGGTTCAACCAATGCCTGAAGAGACAGGTGGAATTCTCATGGCCCACCCAACCAGAAAGGACCAATCTACTTTCATACACAGACCCAGGATCACAAGAAACTATCCAATACAGCTCCTCTATTGGTTTAGTCCAGCTGGAACAAGCCTGAAGGCACAGCTGAAGGATGGGGCTGGGGGAGGTGAGCTGTAGGATGCTGCTTTGGAGTGCTTGGCAGGATTAATCCATGATTACCCAAGGTAAAATGTAGGTTGACAAAGGGGTGAGAGCAAATAAAACTGCTGATGCAAAAGAGGACTGGCCAAATGAGAGGTCTATTAAGTAACAGACATAATGTACCCATTTTGCTGTGTATTTCCTATTTTCAGAATGTGTCCTATATTTCACCCTGGCAAATGACACATACACATGCCTCCAAAGAGCAGAGTCAGGGTAGGAGTGCAGGCTCAGTGACAGCTCCTCATCAGTGTCTCAGGTGGGATGTTCCCTATCCTGGTTCAGAAACACAGAATCATAGAATGGTTTGGATTGGAAGGGACCTCAAAGACCATTTAGCTCCAATTCCTCTAGTCATGGGCAGGGACACATTCCACTAGTCCAGGTTGCTCAGAGTCCCATCCAGCCTGGCCTTGAGCACTTCCAGGGATGGGGCACCCACAAATTCTCTGGTCAACCTGTGCCAGTTCCTCACCATTCTCACAGTAAAGAATTCCTTCCTAATATGTAATCTAAACCCTCTGCCCTCTTGCAGTTTAAAGCCATTACCCTTTATTCTGTCACTTCATACTCTTGTAAAAATTCCCTCTACAACCCCTGTCCAAAGCAGGGTTAAGCTAAATCATTTGAGAGCAGGCTTAGGACAGAAATGTGTGACCACACAGGTAACTTCTGCCTAATGCCAGCACTGGGGCCACAGCTCCATGGTTTTGGGACTAATCAGAAAAACTGACATGAAGGAAAAAGTTCATGATAATAGAGACATGATGTCAGGATGGCACCACAGTGAGAAAATCAAATTGCTCCCTGCAGAGATATTTTGTGGGTGGCATGAAAATATTCCTTCTAGCTTTTCTCAATTTTTATTGAGAGAACCATCAGTTGGGATTTTTTTTTTTCCCAGACCTGGAAATTTTTGTTCAGTCTGTTTAGCTATGATTTATGGTATAAGTTTAAAAAACTCTGAATCAATAAATACACAGTATTATTGGTTTGATACAGAAAAAAAATCCTTTCTGACAGCACTAAAAGATTTTATCCACTGCAGTCACTGAAGCCCTGAAATACAGTTTTTGGGTTCTGGCTACGAGGGTGGTTTGATGCTTGACTCTTTCCTTTTAGTCAAAGGAAAGAAATCTCTCAAACAGAGCCAAGGTCTCGTGTCCAGTGCCTAACAAATGGAAGTGGAATGGGAGAGAGACAGAGCACATTCCACAGCCTGGTGTGTTTAAGGAAAGGGGTATAGCTTTCACTCTCCTGCTGTTAGACAATAATGCGCTGACTGAAAATGTCAAAGCTTCAATTTAAACAAAATAAGAGACTAGAGGGCCCAGGGCAGAGAATTTAAACACATATTAATTAAGGCTGGTAATACCCTGACATTTGCTGGATTTTTAATAAACTGATTAATATTTCTCCTTCATATTTCCGTGATATGAAATCAGCGCAGCACAATTAATTTCAACAAGTTTTGGTCAAAGGGTGCTGAAGGAAACATGCAGCGTCACAGATTTGAATCAGAAGTACTCTCATTCTGAGTGAGTAATGTGGAAACCCATTGCCCTCCACATGACAAAATTGCAGCACAGGACCTCGAGAGGAATTTATTTACTTTCAGCAAGTGATTAGCTTAAAGAGTAATAATTACACAAAAAGAAGAAGAAGGCAGAGAGAATAAATTATTACAGTGCCCTCAAGAATGGAATGGAGTGAAAGATCTTGATAGGTGGAAGCACAACACTTTATGTGTGTTAGCAGGAAGTCTCAGCTTTGTACTTTCATAATTAAACAACACGGAAAAAGAATTTTTTGGGGAAGAATTTGAAGGTTCAGTTGTTATCACAGCAATGAAAACCAGAGTAACATCTCTTTGCTAGGTTTTAACTCTTCAGTGGCACTTGTGCCAGTGGTTCACAAGTTACCAGTGCCCAACCAGAGCAGCAACACTTCCACACAACTTGTCATTCAGCATCATAGGTTGCTGTAAATGTTTCAAATCTCTCTGGGATAGCTCCTTCCTCTTTTGTTAACTACAACAATATTTCTTTATGTGATGAGAGGATTCAGTCATAGCCTGGGTCCCCGTTGTGAAAACTTTGGTTGAAACACCCAAGAAGCAGAGGTCTGGCCCAGGGCCATCTGGGAAGTTTAGCATGAGTTACAGCTTGGGATAAAACAGCACAGCAATAACACAAGCCACTATGCTGGTAAAAATTGAGATACAGAGCACGACCCCAGTGCCTGAAGAAAAGCAATTGCACCAGTGCTGACTCTTGCATCACTTAATGTGTTCTAACACACTTACTCAATCACAGCCATCCAGAAAAAGTCACATGCACATGAACATACTCTCCTCCTGCTAGTAAGTGAAATTTGTGTGCATTGGGGGTCTTAGCTTTGCTTAAAGAAACCCTGGGGTGCAGTTATTGTAGAAAGAAATGGACTGAGAATGTATATTCTGTAATAAAGAGAAATTGTTTTGAGTTTAAAATGTTAGTTCTCACACTAAACACATGGCATTCAAATCCTACACATAAGAAAGTTGAAGCAGAGAACAGCTGGACATCCTCTTTTCAGATTTTAGTGAAATTCTAGATTTTGAAAATAAAGTATTCACATTTCTCCACTTTCTTTTTTTTTAAACTATCAATCTACAAAATTTTGAAATAAAAACCTGAGAATCTTGAAATGTAAATAAACTGCAGATGAACAAAAGTGAAAGATATTTCAAATAAACATTAGAAGGGGATTTTTTCACTCGACTTCAAAGCAACAGAAAGTGGTTTTGTATTAGATTGTGGCTGTTATTATGCTCTTGTTATTGCCAGTATTAATAAAATATTTGTATCCACTAAAGCCTAAGAATGTCTACCAGAGACCCATGTGCTGGGTATTTTACTGATGTTTATTTGAAATGCTGTCCTTGCCTCAAAAAACGTCCAATTTACTGTTGTACCCCAGAGGACAGAGAAGAGAAGGAGCTGCTCAGCACAGGAGCTGGATTATCCCAGTCCCAGGAGAGCCATCAAACCCCAGTCCATCATCATCAAGGGACCTGAGGTGACCCAGGCAAGATCAAAATGTGGCTTAGTGAGCAGTAGACCTGACCTGAGGAGCCAACAGATTAAACAGATGCAGAAATGGCTAAGAGAAGAAAAGAGAGAGGAAAATATTGATTCAGTCTTACACACCAGGAGGTGAGAAACTTCAGCACTGGGCTAGCAGAGCATGGCATGGCGGAAAAGCTTCCCAAAGTCATCCAGATACAGCAGCTCCCTGTTGTCCCAGCCTGGCATTAAAACCCCAAGGACAATATGTGCAGACAGCACAGCACGTGGCAGGGAGGGTGTCTGAGAAGATAGTGCTCCAAGGGCGTTATTGTGCTGTCCAGGAGCTCACACAGGCTGGTATGGTGCTTACAAAGGCAGAGAGTGATGGGACAAGGAATGGCTTCAAGCTGAAAGGGGAGAGATTTAGATTTGATGTCGAGAAGAAATTCTCTGCTCAGAAGGTGGGGAGGCACTGGCACAGGAATTTGCTTGGGGATATTTGTGGATGCCACATTCCAGGAAGTGTTCAAAGCCAGGCTGGATGGGACTTGGAGCTACCAGATCAAGAAAGGGCATCCTTGCCCTTGGCAGAGCTTTGGAATGATAATCTTCAAGGTCTTTCCAACACAAACCATTCTGCGATGCTATGATTAATTAGCAGGGCTCAAGGAGCTACCAGCACCTCTCTAGGCCATGGTAACTGATTATATGAATGTTCTTACTGAAACTGGGAAGTTTTACACCTACAAAAACTGCCTTCCTTGGGGTCTGTGCCAAGGCTCCCTATTACTAGAGCAGACTGAGCCTTTGGTACCTGCCCAGGTACCTAGACCCAAGTTCTGGCCCCAGCACTTCCCTGGAAGCTGAGCTCAATGGACAGGAGACCTGTTTGCTTTTACACCTCCAGCACTTCCCACTTGGCACTGCAATGTTACAGTATTCATTGCAATTAATACATCAGGCTGGGAGCTGCAGCAAACTAAATCTGCTGCAGGCTGCCTCTGGGCAAGGGCTTTCTGCAGCCCAAATCAGTCCTAATTTCTGCCCACAGCTCCTCTGGAGGCTCTGGGGCTGCTGGCAGCTCCTAGTGCTGCCATAGATGTCAGAGAACATCAGCTCCCAGATGCTGGAGGTCATGCTCATACTGTGGTATTTTCTGAGGCATACAAGGAAGAAGCTGAAGAAAGTTTTGAATTTATGCAGTCGTGTTTCCCCTCTTACTCTGTAACCTCAGCTCTGCAGGTGACAGAAGAAGATGGTTCCTCTCCACAGCCAAATCAGCATTCCTAGGGGAGAGCTTTTGTACAATCACACTCATCACTTAGGTTTCATCCAGCCCACACAAGCCCACAGAGGATGTGCAGAGAGATTCCTTCCAGCCCCTATGGGGCATTACCAGTGTCAGTCATGGCACACAGACTACAGCCCTCCTGTCTCCACTTGAAATTAAGTCTTTAAATATGGGCCAAATATGATGGATTTGTAAACAGCTGCTAAGGGAAGGAAGTGCTGCAGGAGATCCATTACACTGTGGTCTGACAGCTGAGGCTGAAGCATTGCAAAACCCATGGGGTTTCCAGAAGGAGCTTGGCAGCAAGGTGGTGAAGGAACAGCACAGGCTGCAGAAGCCGTGGTACCCCAGAGAGACAGATATGAAATAGAAATTACTGAGGATGGTGATGGCCACAGAAAGAATAGGGATCTGGGAAATACCCAGCCCAGACAGAAGAGCTCTGGGATGTAGCATAGATAGGAATACTGGATCCCAAATAGGATGAGTTCAGTTCCTTTACTTCCTTTCTAGGGAAGTCATCCTTATAACTCGTGTAACTCAAGAGACAAGCTCTTTGTGATGGATGCTGGTGATTTGGGCATTAGATTTACCACTTGTTTTACAGGACTGAGAGTCTGGAGACCTGGATTCTTGTCTCTTGACCCTGTTGTGGATTTTCTGAATAACCTTAGTGAGTTGCACAGACCCACCTTGCGAGTGCGGCAGCCTGAAGTTCAGTGCACAGACTCATGGCCAGCCCCAGAGCTGGTTGTTGGAATCCCTCCTACAACCCACAGGGCCTGCTTTGGAAATAGGGAAGCTGGCCCCAATTCTGTGAGCCTCTGTTTCCTAACCTGTTTCTAATGGTGTTATCCTTCCACAAGGTCCTTCCAGAGGTTTATTCATGTGCACAAAGAGTAACAAATGCAGGGACAGAGGGATGGAAAAGGGAGCCAGATAAAAGAATTATCTGAAAACTGCATCACCACATAGCCAAGTGAAGCTGTATCAAAGGGGGCAGAGGAAATTGTCAGTTCCCCCACCTCCCTCCAGTCCTTCACTCACAGCCACCCCAACAGAGACCTGACCACAAAGAGACTGAGGTGATACTGAAAAACAGAAAAGAGACACTCCTCAGGGTTACCTGGGACTACCCCAAATAAACCCACAGAAAACAGGCTCAAAAGTACTCAGTGCTCATTCAGCACAAGTCATCTGATAATCTTGGGGCAGCTTACCATGTCTGGCTAGAGAGCAGCAGGCCCAAACATTTCTGAACAGCAGACTAATTTAGATGACTAAATATGGTATTTTTTTATGAACTTGGAGGACCCACTTTGGAGTGCTTGGCCCAGGACTGATTCCTTTTGAGACCTAGGCCTTTGATCTCACTGCTAGACAAAATAATTAAAGGAACTGAAATACAATCAAGGTTTCTTTCCAGCTTAAAAAAAAAAAAAATAGAAAAACCCTTGGATATCTTTGTTGGACTCTTCAGATAAAACATCACATAGAAAAAACTCATGGTGTCTCTTGAGCTTGTTCCATCAGCTCCCTTCTTTTAAGCTGATAAGTGAAGCTGCTCAGATCTTTTATTGTGAGGCAGAAAAATTGGAAGCATCAGGTGGGAAGATGCACAACTTAAAACCAGACACTTTTTTTCCCCAGTAAGGACCATTACCTAAAATGCTCTTTTCATACTGAATGCTTTGGCTGAGGAATTTGGCTTTGAAAGGGGGTTTCTGTTTGGAAAGAGGGTTTTCTTTGTTTTTGCACACACAGATTTGATCATTTTGGTGGTGCTTCATTTTTTCTCACTAGCCTGTTTGATGGCTTCACTTTAGTGACATATGGATGGTCTGCATCCTTCACAGAACACAGAGGAGAATCCAGATCTGGAGCAGGAAGGAGAAGAGGTCCACATCCTGAGGCTGGGGAAGGATTTGATGGGTTCCTGCTGCCTCCTGCCACCCAGTCTGAGGTGTCAGGGTCAGGTCACAACAGCCCAGGGGCACTTTGTCTCCTCCTCAGTGAGGAACTAGAGTGGCAGAGTGATATCCTATTGATCCAAAGGTGCCAGTTGCAATGTCACTACTAACTGTCCAAAATTCACCCTATTAGGAAGGAATATCTGGTAATATTACATTATCAAGGGGCAGGGTGTGAGCTTGGCTACAAGAATATGGGGCTGCTGGAATAAGATGATCTTTAAGGCCCCTTCAAATCCAGCCCATTCCATGATTCTGTGAATTTGGAGTAAAGAGCCAAAAGCAGATATGCCACAGTAACTTCAGTCGCCTCACTGGAGACCTTCTTCAAGTAGCCTGCATCACTCATGAGGACTAAAGGAGCAATCTCTAGTTGTGTCAGCAGAAAATTTCAATGCCTAGAGAGCAAGGGCTGAGTGAAGCCTCTTCTGCTACCAACAATCAAACCCTGTCTCTGGGCTTGAGCTGTTCTTCAAGAGCCAGTGTCTGGAAGTTTAGTGAAAACCTTCTGTCTTCCTAAAAGGGCACTGGCTTTAACCTTCACATTCACCCTCTGTCATGGCAGAACTTTCTCCCCCCACACCCCCACCTCCACTTTTCCCCACGCCTTTATCTCTTGCTTTCCTTTTTTTCCTTTCATGCTGAGGTCCTGGCAAAGGAGGAAGGCAGAGGACTGGATTTCCTCACCACTGAGCCAGTTAAAATGGCTCTTTTGGTGATGATCCCAGCCTTGGATATGTTGCCAGCGCTGAAGCAAACCCAGTGTGACCACACAGTCAGTGAGTCCTGGGCTGGCTTTGAAACTCTTTGGAGCAAGCACATCTCACTCCTTGCAAGCATTTTGTACAACATTCCTTAATCTTACATTTTGTTCTCCGTGAGTACATTTGTTATTAATCACTGGCTTGCACATTAATACAGTGCTTTATAACAGTTAAACCAGATATTCCATCCTAGCAACTCAAATTAATATTTGTTTGAATAATCTATTTAGGATGATGTCTGGCCAGCAGTGTGGTCTGGCTGGAAGCACTCTGCTCTCCCAAGTGGACGTTATCATTTGGTTTGTTCCATATTTTACTCCTCTGCTCTTATTTTATTTTATATTGTCCCCCCAAATCTTCCATTCAAATTGCTTTCTCCAGCAATGGTTCTTCTTGTGTTCAGCCCATGAAGGTCAAAGTACTTTTCCATTGCTTGGGGACAAATGGCTCTATTGAAACCAAATATTTTTTAGGAACTTATTTTTGTAGCTTTTTGTACTACTTAAGATTCAAGTTGAGACACATATTCTGGGTGCAAAACATATAGGCTGCATGAAACAAAATATGCTGGTTTTGTGTATATATGTGCATCTGTATTTATTCCATCACTTTGCAGCATGGCAATTAATTAGATGTGTGATCACACTGATGTTGTTCCAAGGACTGTCTTCTGTAAGATCAAAGTCCTCCTGTATTAATTAAATTCCACCATGATCAAAATTATGCAAAACTAAAGAAGAATCAGATACTGATTTGGAATGGGTATAAATGTTCTCCTTTTTTGGAAGATTTGAAGTCTGAAGCCAACTTCCACAGGTCAAACTTATCTCTAAAAAACACAAAGGAGCAGCAACCCATGTCCAGTAGTAATTTCTCCACTGAATCATTGTCAGAGTCTGATCCAAAGTCCTCCTGTGTTTTGAGAAAGTTTGAAGTTTTCTGGCTTAGGCTGGCCACAGACTGCCTTGGAAAACAACATTTTCAGAACTGTTCATTCTCAGAATGTTGCAGGGGTAAAATTTGCTTTGACAACACCCCTCTGAGGCACAGGGATCAGGGTAACGTGCCCTGACTTCACACGATGCTGTGAACACAACCTGTGCCGTGGGAGTCAACTTTGCCCGGTCAGCTCTGGACCAGATCCACAGAGAATAAATGTATGGAAAGAGGTGAAAACACAACTTTTCCAGACCTCTGGGTTTTTCAGAGCCTAAGACACTACACGTACTCTGGGACATTATGGTTCCTTTTTAGCTAAGTATGTTTTCAGAAATCTATTTCCAGCTACTCTGACTGCAAAAAGTGTGAATGACTGGTTCCCCATGTGTACTAAGATAAGGATTACATTGCATCATATGAAAGTTTACCCTCATTAAAAACTGTTTTGTAGCCCTTTTCACTGAGACTAAAAGATACCTTTTATTTTTCCAGAAGAACAAACTGGTTTTGTCCAGTTACAAAACAGCCCACTAACAATGACCAGTTTAAAAATTCCCTCCTCAACCAAGGGAATTCCCTCAACCAAGGGAATTCAAGGTGGGTTTTTTAAAGTACATTCAATTGAGATTAATGGATTCTTTCCTGAAAAAGCTGCATTTAAATTGATAACCACAAAAAAAGACTTCCAAGAGCAAGTTGTGCAAACCATTACATCACAGAGGATTCCCTTAATTTGAAGTCTTTCCAAAAAAAAGTGAGAATCATTGATGCTACGTATGTTTGATTCCTTGCTTGATTTATATTAGTCAAATAGTTGTTGCTAGAAGAAGCCAGAAGAAGCCAGAGCAGTGATCTGCCTTTGTATTGTTTTAGGATTTCCCTATCCAATTTCAGACGGGGATATTTATTCCTAGAGACACAGACTATAGCATGTATCCATCATGCATATTTTCACATTCACCTACACTTACATTAATCCAAGCACAAACTGCACAACTGTTGCAATTTATATGTCCCTTTATGATTATAAAATAGAAAGCATTAATACATTGCCAAGATCACTGATCACATCTTTTAAAAAATCCATCTCCAGGTTCTCCCTGGTATTCCAGAGAAAGACAAATCCTGTGTTAGACAAACCTTGCACTCTCCTGACTCCACATCTGCCTCTCTTAGAAGCCAAATTTAGATTATGAAAATCTTCTCCCCAAGGATGAAGAATTACCAGAGGGCCTCAGCACCCACAGAATCAAGTGAGAAATCAACTTATTTAAACTGACCATCCCACAAAAATTTCCGTGCATCCATGAAACAGTCACTCAATCAAAAATGATAATTGGAAAACAGTGGCTTGTAATTTGTATACCTGGCAATATATTTTCTCCTAAAGACCAGAAAAGGGGATTAAGAACTGGAAAGATGTAGTTACAGCTGTGTCCATTTGTAGATAGGTAGAAAAGCTATTGTGCTGTAAGACAAACTGGGAGTTTTAACCAGATGTTGATGGGTTGCTGGATGACTGAACATGGAGCATCTTTACTAAAATACAACCAGATTTTACACAAAGATGACGCCTTTAAACATTTGCATTCTCTTCTTAGCTGTTAGGAGGATGTACTAGTTTTATCGTATTCTGTTCTTACGTGTAAGACCTTGTCTTTGGTCTTGAGATTAATTCAGGACAAACCTATTCTATCAGCTCACTTCTGAAACTAAAGAGTTTTCAGCTTATCTTTGTAGAAATCTATTGCAATCAAATTTGCTTAGTACCCCCTACTTACTTTAAAAGCTCTTTTAGTCCATGACCTTGGTGGGAAAGCAGTATGCTCCATTACTATTTTTCTTCTGTATTGTTTATGTTGAAAAGCAGCTGGTCCTTTATGAATAACCCACTCTTTGACTCAAAGACTATTTTAGCTCCCCTTAAGAGTTTTGTAACTCCTCTTCTGACCGACACTTCCCTTGACCTCACTCCCACCCTCACCATCCACAGAAGACTTACAGAAAGGCTGGAATGGGGATCTGAAAAACAAAAATGGGGTATGATTTCCATCCTGCATCACTAGAAGGCAATTTCTAACTATTAGTGGGGCCAAAACGCACACAGTACCGACTGAGCTCATAAAAAACCATTTCTCACTGATTTATGGAACTGAGGGGAGAAGTGGAGATTTCTCCAGGAAAACTGACGACCTGCTTTATGATGCTTGGGTTTGCTTTTAATAAAACTTTTGGAAAGAAGAAGCGGGAGCAAATGTTTCCGGGTTTTGGTATTATCATTAAAAAGTTCCAGTGTTTGTTAAAACCTCCTCGAACACTAAGCCCTCACGGCTCCCGATGAAATCCAAGGGAACTGGCAGCCCTTCCAGAAATGGACTCTCTAAATGCTGGCTCGTGGCAACCAACTTCACATCCAGCCAATTCCTGAGTCTTTATCCAGGTTTTACTCAGTCTTTACTCAATCAAAGCTCTCGCTTAGGGGCAGTAAATAAGGACTTAAGCAACTGGCCCAAAGTATAGGTTCCACGGCATGCAAGGCGACTCTTATTAAGTGTGGGCGTTAGTCAGCAATAAGCCCTCCTCCACCTCTTAAACTTTTGGTGTTCCCACAAGGGAAGCTATTGAAAGCCTGTGCTTTGTAAGTTCAATTCCCTTTGCTGGCTTATAACACAGCTGCTATATATTATCTTATACATTTGACCACAAAGGTGCATTCTATAGGCAAGATTCATCCACTCCTGCCATCCCTTTTTATTCATTCACCGCTTTTCAGCATAATGTTTGGGGACCCTGTTCTCAGCCACTTGTACACTTCAGCACTTGAAACACACCAAGAGGGACAATCGCTTGACTGATATCTCCATCTCAGTATCTATACCCGTCTCTCTGTTTCTCTAGCTTTCTACCCAAGCCATTGTGTGCACCAATTGTGCTATCATAAAGCAGAGTGTTGGGCTGTTTTGTGACGATGAAGAACCATGCAATCACAAGCTTTATTGCATACCATCCCATCCAGTGACCCCTGTTCTTATCATGAGAGCCCATTCAAGGGGAAATTACACCAGACTTCAACGGGGAAAGTGTCCCTCTGTTTCCAGGCTATTCAGGACAAAAGGTGAGAACCACAGAACAAGCCTCTTCTGCTTTAATTGTGAAATGTTTCAAGCAATTGGGGGGGGGGGGGGGGGGTGGGAGGTGGGAAGGGGGGCTAAGGGGGATGGAGAAAGAGAGTGGGGGGTTAAAAAAAAGAAAATAAAAACTCTATTGAGATCAGGTGGTCCCATTTCCCAGAGATAAACAAGTTCAATAATATACTGGTCAACAGAGTTACCCCATCCTCAACAGGCTTTTGTTTTTTAAAAAAGAACTAAAATAACCACTTGGAAATGTTAAACCAAGGCATGGCATTTTAATATGAAAATGGAGGCCCAGTATATTTTTGGTCCCTCTGACAACGATTGCCCTCAATTAGATCACTTATACTCAGCAAATTGGTTGCTGCAAGGGGTTTGTGATCATAAAAATAATCATACATGGCAAGCTCCTTTCAAACCTGAGGGGTTTTTTGCTGTTGTTGGGGTTTTTTCTCTGCTTTTTGCTTATTGCCATAGTAACGACAAGTGCATATTTTGACTTGCTTCCAAAATAATATTCAAGAATGTTCTTTTTGTCCATTTTAAGAGGAATCATTATGAATATTTGAATTATATTTTCCAATTAGGTGAACTGAAGTGTTTTCCAGCAACTCAGGTTTTTTCCCCTCGTTTACAGAAAATGGGAAATTTTCATTACACCAAGGATTTTCAAGACAATAACTACAGAGACCATTTTCCAATGTTGTTTGTAATATCTAATTTAGTGGTAATTTTTAATGGACAGGGTTCCATGGGGATTTGTTTGCAAATTTCATCAACTTGAGTTCCTGCTTCATTTGCTGAAATACAGTACTTGGAATTGACCCAGTGAGCAAGAACACACTTGTTCTTTTTAAAATATTGCTGTATATTACAATAAACAGTGACTGGTTATCACAAATAAAATGCTTGATTATCTACAGATTTGGAGCACACAATTTTTGACTTGGATGAGCTCTTGATTTATATTCACCACTGACACAGCTTAAACAAACACACACATTTTATTTTAAGCCTTGTGTTTCTTCAGAAGCCAATAGGATGTGCTCAGCTCAGAACAAAAGCAATTTTATTTTTTCATATTTGCCCTGGTAAAACACTCTTCAGCCTGGATTCTGAGTGGATGAAAGCCAATCCAACTTGCTAAACCCACAGTTTCACCCTCCTTCAGCAGCAAAGTGTCTGTCACTTGAAAAGGAACCCAAAGCACTCAAACCTTTAAGGGATTGCTTAAGAAAGGCTTGATATGCTCCTGCCTCTGGACTCATCTCCAAAATATATGATCTTGAGGTTTTCCTAGCAACAGCAATGGCCATTTCACATGAACTTCATAAACACACAAAAGAAGAAAGCACTTTTAAACCCAGGAGCTCATTTTAGCAGAGCGTGCTTCTGGTGGTGCTGTTGTAGACACCTAGGACTTGCTGCTCAATGGAAACCAACACCTGCAAACTCTCCAAGGTGTAAATATTAGGGCTTATTGCAAAATCAAGCTGTTCTCTCCACCTCTAACAGCACAAACACAGTTACCTTGCTGAATGCTTCTGCACAGGGATGGAAACAGCCTCACTCATTGCACTCATACAAGAACCAATTCCAAAAGGGACTGTAGGTGGAAAACTTCCTGAAACTCCAAAGGGTCACTCAGGACCACTCGAGTTCCTTTCCAATCCTGGCCTCAATACAGGATTGAGTCAGTCTCAAGAGCCCCCTGGATCTCTGAAAAGCCATATCTACTCATCCTTGTTCATGCCTTGTAGAAGCACCTTGTCCCAAGAAACCTCTAAGATGAAACGTAGTAGAAATATCCAAGCATAAAGCAATATTTACATGGCACTGGGGAAAGGAGCAGGAACTGGGGGGGAGATGCAGTGGAAGGGAGTTTTTATAATGCCAAAGCATTATAAAATGGGCTCTTTGCAAACAAAGGTGAAGGTTTGGGTCTGCCAAGTTTGTCCAGCCTCAGGCTATGGTGGATTAGACCCACAGGCTCTTTTTTTTTCCTTGAGTTTCAAGCTAAGCAGGCAAACTCAAACACTGTGCTATATCCATCCTCACTTTCATTACACCATGAAACAAGCAATTAAAAAAAAAAAAGAAACCAACAAACTGTTCAAACATGTTTGATCAGAAAGCACTTAAGCAACACAGAAGGAATCCCCAGCTTTTGATATTACATTAATACACTAATATCTTAATCCTTTACCAGTGACAGACTACACATTTAAATCCCTAATGGGACCTGGTTTCCAAATTACATTATTTAATGTTTATTCAGTGAATAATCCAAATAGTATTTAACACCACTGAAGAAAAAACACACACACCCCCTGGGTGGATTGTCTGCTTTTCCTTTGCTTCGTAATTACCCAACCAAGGGCCCTATTAAATAACTCCATTTTTTATGGTCTTAAAGTGAAATGAACCCTCTATTTGAACATTGCAGAAGAAACACTTCAGGCACACATGCACACTGTAAAATCCAGCTCCATGTCAAAAAATTTCCACTGATCAAGATTGTTTTGATCCGTTTGAGGACTTTTGAGCCAGACATGTTTAATACCAAAGGGCCTGATCTGGGCTCCATTCTGGAAAGAGAACAAAAGCAAACACCAAGGGAGCATGAAAAAAAAAACAGTAATGGCTTGTCAATTAAATCTCTGTGTCTCAAAGAGGGGAAGTTAATTGCCTGTAAGTTTATAATATAATTAGGACACTTCCAATGGGATTTGTGCCACCCAGCTGTGGACACAACTTCCAGGGCTGTAATCACCCAAGCTCCCTTATTACCCAGCAGAAAGGCTCTTCCCCTTCTCTGTGGTGGGAGCTGAGGCAACCTCAAGGCTAAGGGAGGTCTCTGGGTGGTGGGGCTGGTGTTGGGCAGCATGAAAACAAGCCATGTTGTGCTGCCACAGCATGTCCTGATGCTTCCTTGCCTGATCCCCATGGTGCTTTCCCTCAAGCCTTGCCCAGTGGTTTCCCACTCCTGTGAACCCATATGGATGGACTATCCAGTCCCTTAGGAAAGCCAATCCCTTGGTTGGCAGAATTCACTCATTTCCCTGGATAAAGGGACTCGGCTCCTCTAATGAACAGAGCACAAATCCTTCACTGCCAAAGCTGAGCCATCCTGAAGAGACAAGGCTCCTCAAGCAGAAGAACTAAACCCAGACCTACACCTGCAGCAGCAGATGCTCCTGCTGTGGTACCCATATTTCCATGCCTCTCTTTCAAACCTGTTTTAAATAAAGGCTAGGCTTTTTGCTGCTTCTGTCAAACATCTCTAACTGAAACTTTCAATCTTTGCTATAGAAATCAATTCAAGTAGTTCCACTGGTTGTGAGTTAAAAAGTGTGCATGTGGAAGTGAAGACACACAAGGAAAATGGCTTTGCGCCTTTTGGAGCAAAGAATAATTTGGGGATTCATTTGTAATAGAAATAAAACCAAGGCTTTTCAAAGAGATCTCCCTGGCTAAGATCTGCATGGTATTTATCACAAAGAACCAATGGTGGCCATTCCAGCATTTCACTGTTTTCATTCACACAGTTGTAAAAAATAGCCAATGCAATTCCATAGCCCCATGATTGGACATCAGAGCTGCTAGTAAGCTGTCAACATTTCCATTAAAGAAATTTCATTTCCCTGCTTGGGGAGCTGGACATGCTGACAGCTTGGAGAGCATTTGCCTTGCAATAGGAGGCAGATGTCACTGCAGGTTTGGACGTAAGCAGAAAGGTTCAGGGATGCACAGACAGACAGACAGCTCCCAGTAAACCATCAGCTTCAGCTGAGTGGGAAGTCCTGTATTATCTCCTGTTGACACCTAACCTTTCCTAAAAGAGAAGGTGTTCAATACAGGCTGTCCTGGTGACATCCTAAATTCACTGGCGAGTGATTGGGCTGCTCCTCCTCTGTTTGACCACAGCCAGGCTGGGAATGAGGGGTCAGTGGAAGACTGCCCAACCCAACCCAAACACAGGGGCTTCTGGAGAGATGCTGATTTAAAGCCTGTAAGTGCACAGCCCTTAGAGTGTGCAAAGCCCTGGGTCTCAGCATGAGACATTCGACTTTCCTACTTCAATAATACAAGGAGATTTTGTTCCCAGCATTAGTGTTCATGTTTTTATGACGTGGTTGGCTGAAAGAATTAGAGGTCCTTTCTGCAGACCAAGGCAAGCATCCCCAATATTTATATTTTTGAGAGGGCTTAGGTGGTATTTTTTTGACTGTTGGATATAGTTCATGTTACTGGCAGCAAAGAAAAGAAGAAATAGCACCTGATTCTTTTCCTTGTGGAACAGGGAACCTCAGTTATTAATGAGATATATGAGGTGACTCTCATACAAGCCTCACTGTAACAAAGCTCCTCATAATCACTGGTGGATTTCATCCTACCTTTATATAAGGTAGGATGAATAACCCTTATTTATCCTTATTATACCAAGAGGGAACTCCAGCAATATTGAAGTAACTCCCCAAGGGTTTCCCAGTGGTGCAGGGAACCTGCCTACATCCCATTCATCCCAGTCCAACCTGCTCCTTAAGCAGCATGGTTGTTTTGGGGAGTGATGCTGAGAGCCAGCACAGGGCTGTGTGGACATTGCAAAAGGAAAAGAGAAGTCAAAATGTGCAGCACAGTCTGAGATCTGAATTCACTGGCAGGGTCAGGGAGCTATTTTACTTCCTACCACTGTGAACTCCAGGAATGGAATCAATTAGTATTAGTTTAAAACATCATCTGTTTCAGTTTAACAGAAAGCTTCTGTTCAATGAAATACAGGGTTAGTAAATGAAAAATAAAAGTTGGTCTGATTTTAGTAACTCCTAAGGTACTCTGTTAGGTGTGGCAAAGAGGTGAATCATACACATGCCACAAATGTGTGCAACAAGGCATTACTCTTGTTTTTCCTCATGTATCCATAGAAGAATATCCCTGCACATCATGCATGTGCACAGAGCACAAATCTGTGATTAGTGAGATGGTTCACCAGCAACCTTGCAGATGTGTGACAGCATTTCCCTCAATGATACCCTTGGGTGATAAACCAGCTATCTTGGAATGGATGTTTGCCCAGGTAATTAAAAGCATCTTTAAAATCACAATGGAAGAATTTGTTTCCAGGCATCACTTCTGTCTTTAGATAGAAAAACTCTCTGTGTTTGGGTGGTTTTTTATTTTACCATAGACTTTGATGGGTTATGGTAAGAAGATTCATTGGAGAGTTACAAAATAAGAGTTTTCCAAGGCAATGAACTTAAGCCAAGCAATACTGCCTTTTTTTTTTTCCTTTTTTCTTTTTTTTTACAAAAGGTTTTTAAGGTACTGGCATCCTTTCCAATCCAAAACATATCTTGGCTCCTCAAGGAGACCACTGGCTTGCTCCTGATGTAAGCATCTTACAAGGCCAACAGCATATATAGGTATTTTATAGGTAAAACAGGAGCCATGTTATTGAAAAACTGAACTTCCCTGCAGTGATCTTAGCTACAGAAAAGAAAATCCATTGGCTGCAGTTACACCTTTTGTTTCCTACCCAGAATTATGAGGCCAGAGCTAAAGGACACTACAGAGACAGAGTTTAATGTTACTGTTCCAGCAATTACTACTGAGCTGCTTGAATTTCTCATTCCAATTTTTTATTTTCTGAATGCCCCCTTCCCTCTTTTAATACTCTTTTGTCTTTTCTCTGCTTACTTTTTTGAGAAAACAAAAAAACAGAGGAGGGAAGCAGACTAAGGAATCTTTTTTGCCTTATGTCTTGCATGGATTCTAGGAATAAAGTGAGAGAATGAAGGGAAAATCAAGGGAGAGAGTGCAGTTTTTTCAATTCTCCCATCCAAAAAATAACCAAAGCAACCCTAAGCAAACACTTATCTGCAAAGCATCTTCATTTTCCAACCAGTCATTCAAGACTTCATTGGTCCCAGAGGTCCCTCAGGTCTGCCTCCTCTGGCTGGCAGAGCAACCCTCTCCTCTCCACGTGCCATTTTCATGCTATGAGAGCAATAACTGGTGATGGTTCCACTTCCTGCACTGCACAGCTTTCCTTAACTCAGTCTGTTGGTTAAGCAATTCTGCTAAGAAAGCACCATGCAGACAGTGAGAAGAAAGCAGAGATGAGCAGGATTATTCTCACTTGGGGTAACTCATCCCTCAGCCAGATGATGAATTGCTGACAGAGGTGGAGAGGAAAGTCCAGCCCAGCCTCCTGCAGACAGCACAATGTCAGCAAAAAAAGCTGTGGAAAGGTCTAGGGAGGGAGTGGGGGGCGAGATGAAACAGCTGCTGGGCTTAGAAATAGGTGGAAAAAGGCATCACAGCCCACAGTCCACTGCAGTGAGGAAATGCAAAAGTGGAAACTTGTAGATATATTTTTACATGGCGATAATGATTTTAGCATCTGCATAAGGCACACGAGCCAGGGCTTGGATCCCTCCTCAGTTAAATCACTTAAAGTCCTGCTCTGCCTGAAAGGAATAATCTCCTTGTTTTTATTGCTGTCTTATAAACTTTCCATCCCAATCTACTAACAAAATTAAGTGACACAAGGGCTGTCAAATAAATTCTACAAGGGGATTGTGGGAGAGGAAAGAAACACTTGAGCTTACAGAGTCAGGGCAGGGGGAGCACACTGAAAACATAAAGCCCAGAAAATGGGGATGGTCATTGGGAAGGTGGCTCTCTGGGGCTTCTAAGGCCACAGAACCAACCCTGGAGCAGGACTACCACTCCCTGCTAGCTGTTTGCTCCCCCCATCATACCCCAGTTGGAGAAAGACCACTGTATGCAGGGAACTGAGACCTCCAGTGAGGAAGCATTAAGAAGCCATTCCCTTTCCAGATGGTGTAACTGATGCTGATTGACCTAAATTATGTCATGCAGCGAGCACCAGCAGCCCATGCTGTGTGCACCATCTCTGCTGGCAGGGGAACAATGGGGAGCAGGGCAGGGGACAATGGGGAGCAGGGCAGGGGACAATGGGGAGCAGGGCAGGGGACAATGGGGGCTGCGGGAGGCTGTGCTGTGGCAGGGTCACAAGGTGCAGAGCACAAGAGCACAGCAGATATTTCCAGCACGCCTTTTCCTCTCCTGTGGATGTGCCTGGCTCCTGTGCTGCAGGAGACGATGGCATCCTCCTGGTTAAACGTGTTAACTGGGAAAGCAGAGATCTGGTCTTGCTGGCGGTGCTGGTTTTACCTGGTGCTGCTCTTTTTAATAGTGTTTTTAACAGATGAGGGCCAAGTCTATCCTGGATCTGACCAACACCACCCAAGGGTGACTCTGGATTTGCAGAAGTGGCAGTTTGTATTCTCCATGTTGGCTCATCAAATTTGACTTTCCCTGAAATAACCTCATAGGCCTATAACACAAAAGGTTGAAAAAAACCACAATTTTTTTTTTTTTTACAAGGAGTGTTTTTCACAATTCTCAGTAATTCCTGCAGAATAATCAATTAATTTTAAGTTCTTTTTCACCCTTTACATCTGAATGGATAGTTGGAGAGAGAAAGAGGAAACAGAGATTTGTATGAGACTAGAGACAGCCTGATCTCTCTAGAGGTAAGGACATATTTATTTATGCATGTATTTAAGGTTTTGTTTTTACCACAGGGCTATCTTCCACAGGAACACAAATCAGGAAGATGGGAGGACAGAGGATAAACAGCAAAATAAAACAAATTGTCTGCTTGGACCTGGATCTAATTGACCAGTATGCCTCTACATTAAATTATTATTATGCAATATTGTTTACGTATCTAATACATTTCATTGGAAAATCTTCTCTTATTTAACTTTGGCTCATCCACTGGTTGGTTCACTAGATACTGAATATGTAATGGACAATACTGAAGACATGGTTAATCAATGTAAACAGAAGGGAAACAGCGCTTGGTTTATTCCAGAAAATAATCAACTTGATGTTTTTGATTTCAGAGATCTTATTTTTAAATCTTTTTCCTAGAGCAGACCTGGTAAGGGAGGAACCCATGACAGAGCAGCACAAAACTGGGGCATTCACAGATCATAAACCTGACCCATGAGGAACAAATCTCCTCTTCTGATTTCTATGGCCCTGAATCCCGCAGGATGTCAGCATAAATTTTAGCTTCCAACAAGCTAAATATGAAGCCTGATTTTAGACATAATAGTCTTGTTCTTCATGTCTTGCCCCCAGTCCACACACAGGCATTGGAGATCTGCTTGTTGAGTTCCCTTGGAAGAACCTAATGTTGAGTGAAGCAAAGTGACTCCATCTGTCAGCATCTGCTGACCTGGGCACCTGCACTGCAGCTCATAATAAAACCCCAAAATAGCACCAATGAGCTTCAGGTTCTGGCAAAAACGGCTTGCAGAGGGCATGCTACACTCCTTGAGAATTCCCCTGGGGATGCAACTCCTTGGAGAGATGGATGGGTACTTACACAAGTGTATCCAGATCAGGCTAACGCTGAAATTTCAGGAGATCAGGTTCCCCGAGGGATTCCCTCGGTTGTTAAAATATGTTCTATCATTTTTTCCCATTAAAGCCTGTGTTTGATTTTTCCTGAAAAAAGTCACTGCACTGCAATTGGTTCTCAGAGAACAAAGCAGCACAGGCATTAGGAGAAAAAAAAAAAGGAAAGAAAACAAAACCAAACAACTGAACGAGACCATTTAAAATAACTCCCAAATTGTCACAAGATTGCAAAATTCATATACGAGGCTGAAGAAAGGGGGAGCTAATTTTCTCCAGAAATAAAGACGTTGACTTTTCTTTCTATTATGTCAGTTTGATTTTTCATTTACATGTGTTACTGAAGACTGCATACACATGTAAATATTCATATTAAAAATATTCCCCTGGAAAAAGCAGGGGTGAAAGAGATGTTATGGAAATGAGGCTGGATCAATACCAGAGGGAAGAGAGGATTCAGACCTATTAAGACATTGGTGTGCCTCAAGCCCAGTGTTCAGTCTTTCACTTCTTTCCTTTTCCTGGACTCTGACTGCTACAGCTGTGACCTAAATCTTTTTGAGATGGGCAGGCAGTAGCAATGAAATGACTTGAAGACTGAAGAAATTTAAGGAATTCCCTCTGTCTGGCATACAGAAAAGTTCAAAAGTTACCCCTGTCTCAGTGGCTAAGCAACAGAAATGTCAGGTGTTAAAATATTTTTTTAAAGAAAATGAGAAAGGCAAAAGAACCACCAAAGGCTGGGTATGAGGCCCAAGATAACTCAAAGAGAATTCACACACATATTTGACACACCACGCTATTTTCCATCAGACCAAAATAGCAAGAGAAATTTTATCTTCTGCCTTTTTTTTTTAAACTGTTCATCTTAAAAATCTGTATCAAAATTGTGATAAAATTTTAGACTGCATATTTTCATGCATCAGAAAATCCAGGGCAACTTATTTATCAGACTTGCTGATCTTCTGACCAAACCTATCTATACAAGATAGAACACAGAAAGAACATAAAGGAGCCAGAGTAGAAGATGGAGTTTTGTACATTTCCCTTCAAAGGATTTGTGGAAAGTAACTCATATAAACAAGCCCATATCCAGTAAGATGAAATTTAATATCTATTTTCTGCACTTCTCTTAGAGGCATGTTATGATCCAACATTAACAATGGGTTTAAAATTAAGAAATTTAATCTTTTTTTTTTTCCTAAAAGAAAATACTCTAGGAAGTTTTAATGTGTTATTCCATATATGGGAAAAACCAGTTTAGTCTTTTTTTAATTCCATCATGCTTTTTTAAATTCCATATTACTAAAGGTGTCCCTTCTTTCCTTGGGTGGCAACAAGTAAAGGAGGGCTTTCCATGAAGATGAAAAAAGCAGTAGACTAGATGCAAAATTGTCTTCTGAGCCATCATTGACATTTCTGGGCCAAAAAAAGCCCAAGAAACTTACTTCACAAAAAATACAACACTGATGCAACTACAAGATCTGGCAAAAAAAAGGAGGGAGAAGAGTTGAGGCAGAAACTTAAAAAAAAAATTAAAAATTCTACACCCCAGAAAACCTACACCCCAGAAAACTGTCAAGGCAGAAGAGGAAGGATTGGCTTGCTTTGAAAAGCCACATCCTGGAAGAATTTTGAGATCCCTGACATGCACAACAGAGAAAAAGATGCTACCAAAGGAAAAAGTTTCAATCTTTAGCAATTTCCAGAAATTTTAACCCATGGATATAGGAACTGAAAGGAGGAGAGTATCTGTCTGCTTCTAAACTGGCTGGAATTTTATTTTGGAGAAAACAAAACAGAAAAAGTTGTGAGAAAATTAAAAAGCTTGGTCAGCAATTTTTAAGAAAATGCTTTGATTTTTTCTTTTGGGAGAAACTCTATTTGTCCTTTTAAAATATATTTACTCATTAGATAACATGCCAAACACCAAATAAACTAGAAAATTTTAAATCCCCATATTTTAATTCCCTTTTTTAAAAAGAAACTTCAGCTAAAAAATGACAAGGAAGATCAAAAGGGATTTAGAAACCTCCTTTAGTGGTAAATTTGAAAGTTGAGAACTTCTTTTTTAGAAACAGAATAAAGCCAGACACTGGGTTTGAAATTTTTGCCAGGCAGAAGATCTGTCCTCTATGGAACAGCAGGAGTCACAAATAATTAATATTCTGATTAAGCTGTCCTACTAAAAATCCAATCCCTTCATTAAACCTGAATCATTAACAGGCCACCCAAAAAATAAAAAGAACCCCATGGATTTGACTTTTCAAGGATATTTCCTTTATTCCTGGTGGTCCCTGCCATTCTTGGAGTCACATTTTTGCTAAGCAAACAAACTGGCATGAAAAGAAAAGCTTTTGTCATTCATAGATCAATTAGATTAGATCATATCAGATCCCTGTTAGTCTGCTGAAATCGCTTTTGGCCAGCCAAGACTGTAGCTGATGACTTCTGGTAACAAAAATATGATAAACCAAATCAATAAAAGCTTCTTTCTCTTTCTTTTCCTTCCTAAATATATTCAGTCACATGGAAGAGTACACAAATACATATAGCATTATAATTATTTAAAACAAGCTTTTCTACTCCACAACATTCTCCTTGGAGACGCAAGACCTTTTCTATAAAAAGTGCCATTTCTATTTATTTTCCTTGAAATTATTTTCCTTCTATTTATTTTCCTTGAAAATAAAATAGTGGCAACAGGAAAATAAAGAAAAAAAAAAACCAAAAAAGAAAAAAAGCCTGCCATTAGGAATGTCTTTAATTTTATGTTACTTTTTCCATCTGTATTCTTTCCATAGAAGTAAACCTCAACTCCAAGATGGTTTTTGAGATTTACATGTTTATTTCATTTCGTTTAATATCCTAATCGGTTCACAGTAAATTTGACCACACACACATACAGTGATCCCAGCTGTTTGAGTGTGGCAAGCCAAGCCAAAGACATAGGCAAAAATACAACCCTGCTGCTGAAATCTTTGCAAAATTATAAACAAGACCCTTAATATTATAGCTTGGCATCCCACACCAGAAATGGAGATGCTAACATTGTTTACAGGAAAACAATCCAAAAGCAGCCCCCTGCTCTTTGGTTCATAAAGGCTTTTGGTAAAGGAAAAACTTGCATTTAAACACTGGTGATGTAGAGATGTGCTCCTGGTTTGGCCTAATGCTGTGGTGTCCATAAGAAGGTCTGAGGGGGCTGGGATTTCCTGGCAGGTAGGAGAATGACTCAAGTAAATATTGAATGAGCTCTTCCTGTGTCTCTTTTCTCCCTCATTTTTTGGGGGAGCAATTAATTCATTATGTTTTACCACTCCCTTCATTGTAAAGCCTGAAACAAACAAACCCAAGGGTTCATTTGTAGCTTTCAGGGCTGCTTCACTTTCCATGGGAAAACACAGGGAGAAAGCTGAGACTGTGATCTTCAAAAGCATAAAAACCCCTCAGTTTCACGTGGTCTGGTTTGTGCCACACACTGCTCATCAAAGCCCAGACCTCATGGAAATATCCATGGAGCCTGGACAAGGGGTAGATACCTGCCTGCATTCCCTGAGCACTGCCTTTATTTTTTTCTGACACTGAAAGTCCAAACAATAAAGCCAACAAAACTTCAGTACGGTGTACATCCATCAGTTCAGCAGAGGAAAGAGACAGAACCAGATGGCCAGATTTGAAAATAAAATGAAAGAAAAATAATATTCAAAAATCCCTCTTTCCCAAAGAATACCCTGGGAAACAGAGCCTGACAGTGGTGGGATGGACAAAACCACACCATCTGTGTTTCTAAGCAGCCTGGACTTCCCACAGCACATGGGTGCTCTTTATGGGAGACCTGGGTGAGCAAGGGTGAGATCACAGGGTGCAGAGATCAAATAAGCCCACGCTCAGAGCCAGATAATGATTTGAGGATATGGAGGCATTTTGAGCTGCCTGCAGCTCTCCTTGGTAAAGCCAACCACAAGCTGAGCCACGGTGCCCTATAAAGCTCCTTATCAAGATTTCACATCTGGTCTGAGCAGCTTAATTTAATGATGATATGGTAGCATCCCCTCTCCACTGCACAGCACAAATTATCACATTGCTTTCTGAGGACATAAATCTCATTTAGCTTTTCTTCCCTTTCAGTGAGTTTTACAGGCCAGGGAGCAGGATAAAGATATCCACCTGGAAGCATATAAGGAGCTTCTTATGTCAGCAGTGATTCTGAAAAACACCCATTCTTGAGAAATGCTGCAGCCTTGTGTAATTAACACATTTCCCTAAACTCCCTGTGCCAGGCTACAAGGCAGAGGACTGGGGAGGTTGTTGTGCACCACCTGGAAATGTGGTCCTTTTTACGCAGAGCCCCACTTTCACTGAGGCTTATTTCTGTGAGATTTTTTTGCAATAGGAATGTAGAAGGAAAAATTCTGGTGGGGCCAGTCCATGGGGGAGGCAGAGCTTCTCAGCCACTCCATTACAACATCTGGGAGCTGCCATCTCGATTCCATCCTCACCCCGAATCCACAGGAAAAACAGTTTTCTGGCTACATGAGTTAAATCAATAAAAAGGGACTAAATTCCCAGCTCCAGAACAGGGACAGTGGTGTCCACATTCCCATTCTTTCTCAAAACTTTGTTATTATGGGATGGAGTGTTAAGGATCTGTCAGCATTTCTATTACAAACCTCAGTCTTTAGAGGTTTATAAACGCAGCCATTTAAAATAACACTGCATTAAAAAGTAGGTATGTGAGTTGTCAGCAGCGGTGTTTCTGTTTTCTTTAAGATGGTTTAGAGACGTTTTAGCAGATTATTAGCCTTAGAGAGGTCAAAAATAATCAGAGGTGGTTTTTTGGCTACATTTTTGGCTACCTCTGGATAAATAATGGTTTCATTTGAAAAAACATTGAGCACATAATATGAACAACAACAACAAAAGAAAGGAAAAGCCTCAGTTAATGGCCGCACTATTTATGTTTTAGAAACAGCTCCTGCACATGCACTGGGTGTGCTCAGCTTTGAAAACTTTCCCTGTGATGTGGGTAATGGGATACAACAATAGTGACATGGATGGAGCAGTTGTTTCCATGACCTGAGCTCACCCACATCACCTCCAGGGGACAAGCCATCCCCAAACAAGGGCTGTCCCCAAGGAAGCCTCTCAGGATGAGGAGGCTGGGGCCTCAAGGAGGGGGCACAAGGGCACCTCAAACCCTCTGTCTCACTGAGCCTCCAGCAGACACTGCTGAACAGAGGGACCTGTGATTCCTCTGGGATGGGCTGGGGGGCACTGACAGCACCAGCACCTCCTCCCACATGAAGACACCCAAGCCATGGGGGGACTAAACTCCAGCAGCATGAAGAGAGAACATGAATGATAGACATTTTATCCTTCATTTTGGGTGAGCATTTGGACCATCCCGCACTAGGCGAGCAAGGGCCACGTTTATGCCCATGACCAGAACAAAGCTGGATTTCAGCTGGCTCCTGCCATGGATGTAAACCAAGTGAGGATAAGTCCAGGAGGCCTCGTGGTCTGTGAAATTCAGTGGGGAAGGACTGGAGAGAGAGAGAGAGAAACTGCCTCAAAAACTGTCTGTGTGCCATTAAATGCTGTTACCAGCAAAAAGTCAAAATGGTGTTTTTAGCTTTCCCTTCATGAAGAAAATGACAGGCCTGAATCTGTTACAATAATTGCCCCTGAGACTGGCTTGCAATTATTTTGGTGAGTCTAACCTTCCAAAGTGAAATGACATGAACAGCACAGCATCCATGGGCCCAGGTAACAGCTTCTAATTATTTCCCATCAACTCTTGATCTTCTTTACCTGATTGTTGCTTCAAAGAGTTTCAGCAAAAAGAAGATGGTCTCAGCACTCACCATTTATCTCAATGTCCTGGTGAAAGTTCTGGAGCACTTTCAATGGGCAGAGAGTAGACACTGCCTGTGCTGCCTGAAACACATTTTTAACTAACAAAGCAACGGTTTAGTGCTAAACATATTGTATCAACCAGACAAGACACTTGAGTTCTTTCCTTTGATACTTAATTATTAATAGCCTTGCCAGAACACCTATTTTGAAAATTGTCGATACATAAGAACTTAATGAAAGTGATGGCTAATTACACAGAGTAATTACATCAATGTAAGCTTCAGAGTCTGAGTCTCTGATCCTGCAATAAATAACCATTTTCAGAGCTGGATAAAAATAAATGTAATAAGAATTATATTAGGAAAAATATAAAGAATCTGATTTGTTCATTCTTCCCCTTGCAAAACCCATCACTCCAGAGAGATTTGAAGACAACTCCCCAGACTGTCCTGAGTAAGTGCTACAGCTTCCTGAAGTCTTCTCCTGAGATCCCACTGCTGCAGCATCCACATCCTAGAGCTGACCAGACCCACCCTGGAAAGGATCAGATGATATTTCGTTCTTCATCAGCTCTGGGCACATGCCATGTGCTGTCCTGATTCCCATTCCTGATCTTCTTTTCTCTCCCATGTCCTCTATTCCTTCTATAATTTAATCCTTCTCTCTCTAGCCTGCTATATATTAAAATACATACACATATATCTGATCCAGTCAGCCAAGATTACATTCCTATTTCTATTTATTTATGTAGCTGTGTTTCTGTGAGCCTGCAACTAAAAAGGCAACAAAAAGCGATGCCTTAAGTAGTTTGTCCATGGTGGAGCTTGGCTGGTGCTGCAGGCAGGGAGCTGCCCCCTCTCCCCAATGGAGATCTTGCCATGACTCAGCTTCAGAAGCTGTTTTCTGGCATTGCTCTTCTTTTCTATTTCCTTTTCATATGTGCTTTTCTTTGGGACTAGGTTTTGCTTTCTCCTTCCAGAAAGAAAATTGGAATCCAGCAATAACAGTAGCAGAAAGAGCCCCAATCTGTCTTCATTAAACCTTCCCTTTCCCAGAAAAGGCAGTTTTGCCATCTCTAACATTGTCTAACCATGGTCTGAAAGAGGTTTCATGACAATGGAGCAGTATAAAGGAAGATCATTCAAAAGCAAAAGCCCTAATATTTTGTATTTCAGATGCTTTCATGTCTTTTATTCTGCCTTCTGGAGTCAGAGATCTTTGTATTCAAAGCCCCAGATATTATTTATAGCACTTTATGGAGACAGAGCCATCAGCACCCAGGCTGCCCAGACCTCCTCATCCGATTTTTGTTAGCACTGTACCACAAGCCCACAACATTCAGCAAACGCGAAACCAAGATGAGGGAGCGCAACCAAACTGCCTCAAAATGAGCCTGTGCCTTCCCAACCCCCACACGAGCACCCTGGTCACTCGCAGCCTTCCTCCCTCTGAGGAAGCACAGATTCATTATTTACCAGAGGCTCGTTGTGCTGTTGCTGTGCAGTCCCCCACAGCATCTTC
The DNA here is from genome assembly GCF_963513975.1 of Fringilla coelebs. Taxonomy (NCBI): domain Eukaryota; kingdom Metazoa; phylum Chordata; class Aves; order Passeriformes; family Fringillidae; genus Fringilla; species Fringilla coelebs. Next base: position 8,185,234 of record NC_140067.1, read on the forward strand.
TTACCACCCATCGCTGCAGCTGAGCTGGGTTTTTGCACTTCACTCCACTGGAAAAGCAGAATTTGACCTGCTGGTTTCATTATGCTGGTACTCAAGGTTTCTTTGTCACCCTCAGCCCAGGGGAATGACATTAATCCTGCAGCACCCCGAGGCAGCCATTGCACAACAGAGGAAAAACTGTAGGGGTGATAAACTCTGCAAGAAGGGATGAGGCTGTCATGCCTGCACCCCACTGATCTCTGCTCAGACCTTGGAGAAGGTTTCACCTTCTCCCTGTCCCCCCACTACCAGTCACAACAAGCACTGGATCAACCCCAGACCACAAGCCATGAGCCACCTTCTGTAAGCGGATACATTTTGTATTTAATACCACGGTAAATTAAAAAATGGCAGACCACATCAAACTTTTATTTCGCATACAATAAAAGGGTTTCCTCAGTCATAAAAAAATGAGCAAGGAGAGGAGGAAGAGGCCACCGCACAACAAATTCCTTCCTTACAGTCTGGAGAATTTGCGGGGGCGGGTTCAGGGGGAAATTTGCCAGTTAATAAAATGTTGTGTATGAATTATACATCAGGACTGGCCCCAAACGTGAACCAGACACGGTATGGTGTGCTGGGATCACTGCACTGGCACAGTGCAGGATCACTTCCAGTTCTACAAAGACTCAAATACAAGCTTTATCTCCAAGGTTTAAGCTCCTTCTGCCTCCAGTTAAACAGTGAGGGACATGGGTAAGTATTCACATGCTGAAGGACTTAGTTTTACAAAGACAGCTTTGTTCTGCAAAGGTTGTCTACACCGGAAGAAATAATAAAACAATAGAAAACAGGACAATTGTTTATCCCCTTGGTTAAAAAAATTATGTGTGCATCCAAATACATTTGTCTTTAGGTCCACTTAGGCTTTGCCCCTTGCTTTTTCTCATGTACAAGGTGCAGATGTTAATAATAAATTTTTGTACCCAAAATTCACGCACATCAAAAGAGGAAAACCCATTGACTTAAAGGGGACGTTGTAGCAGCCCAGGAATCCAGCTCTGCCGATATTCCAAACTGAAACCAAAACTGATTCTAAAATCAGCGCAGAGATGATGTTGTTTTTGTAGCATCTCTGGCATTATCACTGGCAAATAAAGGATTTGTGTGCTCTGCATATTCCTCACACTGCTCAGTGCCTCCCAGTGCCACACACTCCATGGAGAGCGTGGTACACACAGCCCTCATCCTGAAGCCTTTGGATTGCGGGTACGAAATCCCAGACAGGACGCAACAGACCTACGGGATAAGCTTCTAGAGAACCAAAACAACTCATGCCAAGATGGAAAGCAGTATATTTCCACACCCCAGCTGCCTAACCATTAATCTTTTTCACGCTGTATTTATCTGCTGCTCATAACAGTTTGTTTTATAATGCTTAGCTCCAGTAGCCTTCCAGACTCACACAGGGCAGCGAGAACAGAACAGGGCTTGTGTCTGCCACGCTCATGCACCCAAATTCGCTGCTTCGCTGCCCAGCCAGGACAGTATGGGCACCACTGCATGTGGGCAGCCTTTTGCCATCCCTGCCCCCTCAGCTCTGCTTTGGCACAGCTGTGGTGACTGCAGCAGGGTTAGTGCAGCAGAGCGAGGACGCTCGCTGCCGTGCCGCACAAACACCGCGTCACGAGCCGAGCGCGCCCAGCGCTCCCACAACTTCCACTGCACATACCTCCCATGCAGCAGCCCTGATAAATGCTTCAGGGGGGGAAAGGAAAAAAAAGGGAGGGGGTTGGGGGGTGGGAACAGGATATTTTAATTGACTTGACACTAAATTCCACTCCCTGCATTGAATCAACTGAGCATTAAATTCATGTGTCTATTATGGTATGTGCAGATGTGTCAGGGTACACACGTTAAGTGTTTCCAGTCGCTCTCTGAGTTATTTTCTTGTTGAATAAAAATCATGTGAAACCCATTAAAAGAAAGACCAACAGAATTTGATAACAAGATGCAACAGCTATCTAAGGTTTTTCAACAATCCCAACAATTTCAGGCGAGAAATATAACTTTTCAGCACTTCTATCTACTATTCACTGGAGGTGAAGTATTTCCTGGAGTGCAGCTGAGGGCTTTGAGCAGTTGTTTTGTTGGTTTGTTTTGTTGGGTTTTTTTTAATGCTACTATGCTAGCTTAGTTTGTTGGGTTTTTCTTTAAAGAATAACATCAAGGGAAGATGGAATTTTTTTTATGTAAGGTCTTTGATAAAGCTGCATTGAAATATTTATTTACACAATTAATATATGTATTTTTTTCTGATAAACATGTTTAAATTTTCTTTTTTTTTTAAGTTGCAAAATTAAAAGGAAAGGCCTCAAAATGCTTTAAACAAAATAATTTAGGTGACTGAAAGGAGGAAATTTTTTTCAGATTTTTTTGTACATGTGAGAATTAGAGATTTTAATGAGAAAATGTAGAACCTCTTGGAAAACTGTGCCAGCAACAGAACAGAGAAACCACAATGTGGTCATTTCTGTTTAAAAACAAGAAGGCTAAATTCTCTGCTGCCTGAAGCCCAGCAGAGCAAAGAGCATTATATCAGGTGAGGATTCATCCTCCAGAAAGAAAATCACCTTTTTTTCTCAGAGGTAGAGCATCCTCCAGGCTGGTGTAAATCACCAGGATACAGCAGAGGATGTATCCTCACGCTTTTTAAACAATTCCCATCAAAATGCCAGCGGGAGCCAGCAGGGTTTCACGGCAGTAAGAATCCCCTTCTCTGGAGTGGGGATTTGTACAGATCAGGCTTTGTACTGGAATGAAAGCAGCAAGTCTCTCTCTCAGGCCACCAAGGTCCCTGAAGTCACTGCATTCATTTGCACAATGTCCAGCGCTTTTAAGTTGTCCACCTCTTTCTTCTTAATTTTTTTTCATTAAACTTATGGCTTTGACTGATGAGGGATGAGTGAGATGCTGAAGAAAATAGAGTCTGATATTTCCCTTGAATCCAAAACGATCTACCACAGCAATTTTCATTACTCCAAGAAAAAGAGAGCGAGAGAGAAGGGAGGGGAAAAAAAAAAAAAAAGACATTACTTCTCTGAATTACACGCCACTTTCATAATTCTCCCTGAAGTACCACACAGGGACTGTGTTGAAGGGAGGAAAATGAAAACAGCTGTGGAGGTTTTGGGTTACACTGCAGCTCCGTGCTGCCTTTGGCCCTTGCCCACCAGTGCAGTTTGTTCTAATCCTGGTCGTGAATGTCCGTATTTGTTACCGCTCACTAAGGCAAGGCTTCTGCCTCTTGGAATAATAAAAACTGTTGTGTGCTTATCTGCTAAGCTTCTCCGACAGTTGCAAAAAGTCATCGAGTCAGCAACGCGCCTGGCGCCCGGGGCTGTCACTCAAAGGGGCTGCCCCTGCTGGGACAGCAGCGCTGTCAGGGAGGCTTGGGACGGGCAGGGACTGCAGGGCTGGGAGCCTTGGTGTCCTCCCATAGGGCTGGCATTGTCCTCTCACCCCAGAGTTCCCCTTTCTCCTCTTAAATTTCTTTCCTTTTAATTTCTGCTACACGTGCCTCACAACAAAGAAGGCATCTCCATCAGTAAACCCGCCCCTGAAAATAGGTTGCATCATTTTTGGTAGAGGTTTTGGCTCCCAAGGCAGATTTTGATGAGCACAGGGTGACGTGTCTTCAGCAGGGCTGTGACTTAGAGCTGCCAGCCCTTCAGTTTCCCACTCTCATCCCCGCCGCGCTGGCCAAGTCCCTCCATCCTCCATTCTCCCTTCACTGCCACACTATTTCCTGCTGTTGCACTCCTATTTTCTCACTAATCCCTGACTTCCTCCACGCTCTCCAAATAGTTCTCCTCAGCCTCAACTTTATTAACTTAAGCTGTTTATTCTTCTACCACTAGAAAGTAATTCAGTGCATTCCCTTTTCCTCCTCCGTGCATCCCCCTGCCCCCACCCTCAACCTCTCTGCATGCTGAGAAGCCATTTGCCCCTTTGGAGAACTGCATGTATTTTTCCCCCAGTGCATTTGGGAGAGAAAAGTCAGGGAGGGGGAAAGGACCAGTTCCTGGCAGCTCCCCACTGGAGGATAGAATCTGTTTTTAATTTAGGTAGTTAAAACTCGCAGCCTCGCTGGATCCTGGAAGAGGAGCATGTGTGTGTCTCTGTGTGTGTGGTTATTTGGGCTCATTGTGTGTGGATGGGACAGGGTGATATGTTTATGGCCAGTGTGCACGTGTGGGGCTTTTGCTCATGTGGAAATGGCACTCTGTTTGTGGCCTGTGCCTGCCTTGCATCCGTGGGAAGCTGCCTGAGCCTGATGTTTCTGTCCATGCAGGAAAAGCCCAGGAGGGCAGCTGAGGGAAGGATCACCCAGCTTCACCACCATAACCTGAAAGTCTCCCCTGGGAAAGCCAGCTCACAGCACACCTTGAGGGGGAAACACAGACTGGAGAGCAGGAGCTCAGCCATGACCATGGATTTGAGAGCATGAGTGCTTTAGCACCTCCAACCCAGGCCAAGGAAAAACCAGCAGGCAACTGTTTTCCACTGGCCTATCTCCCTGTAGCAGGAACATCAGAGAGCTCAGCTGGATTTGTGCTTCTCAGTCCCCAAACCCTGAGGAGCCCTGCTTCCACATGTAGCACACACACACATCCTGACATAAAAGTCATATACAGAGCTATACCTGTATCCACACACACACACCCCTACGCAGAGCTCCACATGCACGCACACAGGACTATGGCAAGCACGGTGCTGGGATCCCAAGGCAGCGTGGAGGGGAGGCTGGGCTAATGCCTCTGCCTCTAATGCAGGTCACTTCCTCTCCAGATCCCAGCAGAAGTGACTTATTACAGGAGCTTATAAAATCCCCCTGAAGAATAATTGCAAAATGAAACAAATTGCGTTAAGTGGCAGCCAATAATTTCACCAGGGACACCAGGGCTATTAGACCAGCCAGGAAGGTCCTCGTTTCCCCTTCACTCTCCTCCAGCTGGGACGAGCCCTGTCTAAGGGGCAATGCCATCAAAGCATGTGTTTAAGGGCAGATTAATTGGGTCTCCATCAAAGGGGAGCTGAAGCCTGCCCAGAGCTGCTTGTGGCAATGGGTATATCCCGGCAGTGGGGGTCATCCCTGAGCAGCCAAACAGGCACCCACAGACCTGCTCCCAGCACTTCTCCATCCATGCAGTTAGCAAGTCTTTCCAAGGGATATGAAGCCACCTTTTTGCAGTCTAAACCCACCACTCCATATTTTAGCCAGGCAAGGAGCAGAGGTTATTCACTTGGCTGCTGCTCCTGTGGTATATCTGGATAATATTCTCATGTCTTTCCCAGTCTCTAAACTACAGCATGCACTTCATCTGCCCACTCCTCTTTGGCCACCTCAGCTCCTTGTTGTTTTTCTTTGGAACTCCTGAATTGCTGAGGGAACAAATTCCCCATAGTGTTGACCAGTATTTTTGGCATCTGCTCAACAGCTGACCCAAGAGGAGATATTCTTCTGAGACCAAGAAAAAAAGAAAAAATATAACCCAGCATACTTCCTTCTTCCTCCAAAAAAATAAAATAAAATAATCACAGAAGTGATGAAAAATGGGCCATGTGTAAAGAACTGCAGACCCCAGGGGTAGCTCTGGATTGAACTCCCTATTTATACACAGTTTTACATTATTATTTACTACAGTAATCAATGTAAAAACACTGCCTACCCTAGCAACCCCTGTGTCATATGGTGTGTATACATCACCTCTGGGAAGCAGGTCAGCTCTATAAAGAAAATCAGCCATATTTAACGTGAAACTCTGTAGTTTTTACAATGTTTTTAAAAATGTTTTACAACATGTAGAAATGCTTCCATAAAAGCAGACTTATTAATCCCAGTTTTAAGCTGTCTTTTAAAGTGGAGTTTTCTTACATAAATATTTTCCTTGTCTCCCCACTGCTCCCTGCCCCTCCTTTTAAATAAAGTTATAATAGAAGAAGAATGGGTAGTCAGATATGGAAGGCAACTTAGCACTGTCCACCTCCAATGATTTCCCCCCAGAAAATGCAGGGAAGGAGGATGGTAGCCATTCCCAGGGGAGATAACTCTCCTGGGCACTATCAGCAATAGGGAATATTTGCAGGATTTAACATGTTTTCTTACGTTTATCCCAACGACTGAGAGTCTTCGCACCAAATGTGAAGTTCTCAACCAAGAAGCTGAAATTAGGAGCCTAAATGGGCCCCTTCCCCTGTCGAGGAGGGCTTCCCACAGCTCAGGTCTGAATTGCCCTCTGGAGATGCCTGTCCCTTATTAATGCTGGAAAGACTCAAGTAATTACATGTCTAATTTAAGAACAAGATGCAAAGCAAAGCCAGACCCTCTTCCTGGAGATGTGTCCCTACTCTGTACCCACCACCATCCCTGCTGGAGGCCCAGGAGGGCTGGCTGCCCATCCCCCTGTGCCCACAGCTCTGCCACCCTCTGTCCCCACGCAGTGGGGCTGAGCTTCCCACCGTGGGGTGGGAGCTACCACAGGCCCAAGTGAGAAGGGACATCACCGTGCCACAGTCCAGCCCAGCTCTGCATGGGGCTCCTGACAGCAGTGCTTCAGCTCCTGGCTACTCATGGAACTGCAATTCATCCCTTCACTCCTGGAGAGGAGCAGAGAGACACCAGGAGCACCCAGCAAAGGCACCACTCCCACAGGAGAGAATCTGGGCACTGCAGGTGTGACTGCAGCGCTGTCAGAAATCCCAGGACAGCCCAGCAGACCCCTGTATGTGTGCCCTGGGAAGAGGCTGTGGTCCTCCCATAACCTTCCTACATGAGTAAAGAGGCAGTCACACGAGTGAAATCCATTTTTGCAAGATCATTCTCAAATCTGACTGGCAGCATCTTTTAGGAACACCACAGAGCAAGAAGACACTACACAAACAATAGTTCAGGTTGCTTTTGAGACAACCCATATATTAAAAAATAGTCAATTGCATTGGCATCTAAGGTTTTAATTGGATAAATGTAAATTAATAAATTTAAATTTATAATATAAATGTAAATTACCTCTCAGGGAGAAAAAAAATTGTCCTGTCCACCTCCATTACTAACCCTTAGAGTAATTCCCTTGGAGTAACAGCCCATTTTACAGAGAGCAAAACTAAGACATGGAGAACTTGGTAACTTGCCCGAGGTTACACATTTTTAATAAATCCTGACAGCCAGTGTTCAAATGCATCACATCATTCCAATAAGGACTGGATGCTGCAAGGTTTCATTAACAGGGGACAGAAGTGCTGGTCCCTGCCATCTGGCTGAACCTATTCACACCCACCACCAGCCTCATCCCTGTAATAAGCTTGACCTCTGTGGTGGGGGGATGCTGTTTATCTTCCCCGCTCTGCGACCCCACTCCACAGCTTCCCTGGCTGCTCCTTCATTGGACCCAGATTTCCACCCTGCCTGCTGTTTTTCCAGCAGTAGCATTTTGGCTCCTGGCAGACTGGAGAGACATTTCTGTCGGCAGCTCAGGAATTCCCTTTGTGTCTTTCCTGAGTTTAGGCTCACCTTGATGCTAGACTCTGACCCCTCTTTAATGCAGAGGAATGTGTGAAAAATTTATTCCCCTTTTCATTAAGAACTCATTTAAATTCACCAAAAGGTGACCCGGCTCCCTCCACTGTGGCTATATTGTTCTCTGAGAAGCTGCTTTATTTCTGACTTAGAGGTCAGTTGAAAAGTGGGATCTCGCTTCCACTGATCCAATAGTTTAATTTTTAGTATCAACTAAGAAGAAAATGATGCAGGGACATGTTTAAGGTATGTTTTTTATACTCATAAGCAGTTTGACCAGCTATGAGGAAATGCTGCATGTCCCTGGGTGTAAGTGCCCTCCTTCTGGCTCACTTAATTAGCAACACTGGGAAGCATGGGAATTTGATTTTCCATTAAAAACTTGGAAAAATATTTGTGTTGTTTATTTGCTTTTCACAACACACAAAGCAAAAGCCAAACCCATCATTTCTACTCTGGTTTGTTTTGTTTTCTTGACAAGTGAAAAATCAGCAATCCTAGATTGGAAGCGTTTTGGGAGCTGATCTGGAAAAGGTGCCAATGCAAATAATGTCATTCTTTGTGCAAAACAACATCCAGGAAGAAAAAAAAAAAGAGAGAGAAGCCTTTTTCACCCAAAAAGCACTTTGGAAAATCAAAGCCCATCTTTCAACTCGCTTCATTCTCAATCTGATTCTTATTAATGTCCCTTAATTTCCTGTGTGCTCAGCCACCACGGTGTTGTGTGTCACTGTGTGCCACTGTGCCAGAGCAGGCTGTGGGCACACCATGGGGATAAGATGGGCTGGGGGCAGCACGGGCACATCAGGACACACAGAGGACCCCAAAATCAGCAGCAATATAAGCAGTGGGAAAAGCAATAGCTCGTCACCACTCCTAAGTGAAGGGAAGGTGAGGCAGGGCAGGGAGGAAAAAGGTTACAGGGGTTGCTCCCCTCTCCTTTATTTAGGTCAATTTTGGCTTTCTTTATCCCATGTGCACCAAGAAATGCTCACCAACCTATCCAAAATCCCCCCTTTCCCGAGCATTGGCCACAAAATTACCATCCATTTCTCCCAGCACACAAAGACTGCCAGGTAGAGGCACTCATGCTGCTCTTCCCTCCTGTCCACAGTCAGTGTCCCCAGCATGCCAGGAGAAGCTGGCTACACCGTGGTGTGAGCCACAACCAGCTGCACTTTTCTCTGTTTGTGCCACTTGTGTATTTGGTTTGCAGAGCTGGGGGGAGGAAAAGTGTCTAATACAATTTATTTTTTAAATTAACTTATTTAAAACTATGGATGCCGACTTTTCAGTAGTCTTCTGGGGGCTGTTACAAAGGGGCCCTGGTTGAAACCTATCTGAAGGGAGTTAACCACAGCCCTTTGCTTGCACATGTGGTATAATGTAGGCTCTTTATTGCTTTTCTTTACTCCCAACCCCCCCCACACACATTTAAGATACGCAGAGTAGAGCTTTTCTAAATATCTTACAAGTGCCTGAGTGTGTGTGCACGCTGGATTTATGGCAGAGAGGGGAACCTAATTCTGCCCTCAATTAACAAAACCCACGAGCAAGAGGGACACAACACCAAGCTCCACAAAAGATCCCAGGAGGGGCTTGCTGGAGCAGAGTGTAACACAGCCTAGCGAGACTTGGAGATCACAAACACCCCGGTCTTATCAGCAAAACAGAGTTCACAGCCCAAGATTTCAGGAGAAAGGGAGCCAGTGCACCAGGGAAGGAGGCCAAACTCAAGTCTTGTACATCTCCTTCCATGAAGGGAATGGCTGGTCTGACCCTGTGTGCCTAAGGCTCAGTCCTGCACAGAATCAAGGCTTGGGTTCACCTGGAGGTTTTGGGCAGGCAGCTGAGGCCCACAAGCTGGGAGCAGGGTTACCCCTGCTGTGGGCTAAGGACAGAAATCAGCTCCCTCAGGCCCTAGAACTCCTCTCCAACATCTGCTGGAGGCTTTTATGCTTCTCTGCTGCCTGTCCAACCTCAGGGGCTCCGGTGGGGTTTTTGCAAGCCCAGCTGCATGTCCTCCTCTGCACCAGGTCCTGCTGCAAGGCAGGGCTTTGGGCTGTGAGCAGGATGAGCCACGCTTCATCTATCACAGCCAAAGACAGAGCACTGAGAAAGGAACACCTGGACCAGGCACTGTGGCACCTAGGAAAAACGTAGGGGTTGACAATGACATTGTGTTGAAGAGTGATGAACAGCTCAGGCCACCTACTACATGGTGATGCCAGATTCTGGCTCCTTAACCACAGGGAAGAGACATAGAGTTTTGTTTTAATCCTCTGACTTTAGCACCTCATTGTCACACCCACCTCTCCTCTGTGACCATCAGGAGCAGCCAGGTCCAGAACCACATGAGGGGAGATCAGCTGAACATCTGCTCCCTGTCACACCAGCTGCCCTGAGAAGCTCCTCAATCCTCTCTAGCCACCCCTCACCTAAGTGCCGTGATTTCCACCAACCTTCAACAGCAGCTTTTTCAGGATGCCTACAGATGTCACACATTGGGTGGCATCATAACAGGACAGCAGCTCAGCTGCTGTAAGTCAGCCCCAACCAGCTGAATCCGCCAGTTGAAGATTTAGCTCAAAGCTGGCATCCCCATGCTTGAGATTCCACAAACTGCAAATCCAACCTCATTTTTAACCTTGTGGTTTTTTTTGAGCTCTGATTTGCTGTGCTAATGTGCTTTTAACGTTGTTTTTTCCTTGGTATGTGTGTTATATTAGCACACATGCACCCTGTATACGCAGAAAGTCTGTAAAACAGGGCACTCATATAATTTTAAAATAGACAAATCAGTTTAAAGCATTAAAGTAAATCTGGTAAAAGAAAATCTCTCCTGGGTTGACATTTTGTTTGCCAAGTTTTAGCTTGGAATGAATTTTTATGACCAAGTTATAAACCCTTGAAAATAGTGGTTTATAATGGAAATCTTGACAAATCCTTAACACAGGCTCCATTGTAACATATTCTGTACATATCCCATTGATCTATGGTAATAACAAGTTTTATATAAAATATTTTAACCATGGGAGCGACGTGGTTATCTTCAGGCTTCCAAAAATATTTTTCAAATAAAGAGGTGGCTTTTTCAACTAGCAAAATCAAGGAATTGAACATTGAAAATGACATCTAAATATTAATCTGTTTAAAAAAAAAAAAAAAGAGAGAGAGAGGGAAAAAAAGTAAAACATCACAATAATCCAGAACCCATGATGTTTCTTTGGCTGAAAAGCAGCCAGTGACTAAGCAGCAATTCTGCTCTGATATAACTCCCAATGCAGGATGGGGTATTAGCCATGAGCAACAGAAATTACTTTCTTAGAGGATTAGCTGTAGGCCTGAAACAATAAGCAACTTAAAAAGCGAGCTATTCCCTCAGCAGGCAAGATGATAAAACTGGGATACAAAGGATTTGTCTGCCTGGTCCTCAAGCCCTCCTTCTCTCCCAAAAGACACTTGGTGCCTTTGCCCCAGCAGCTCCTTTGAGCTGGGCTTAGCCAAACCTTGGGCTACCTGCATGTCTAACCCAGAAAACACAAATCTTTAGCTCTGCTGAGGCCAGGGGTATGATATCCATGAGGAAAAGAAGCACTGGAGCTCAGCACTTTATCTGGCCCATGGTACTGCAGTGGGGACAATGGCTCTTCAAGGATGGGACCAGGTGAAGGGCAGGGCAAGTGCCTTTTCCCAACACCTCTCACCCTCAAAGCCATGTTTGACCACCACCACCATGCTTGATCCACCTCTAGACTCCAAAATGCAGGAATGTCTAGGCAGGCAGCCTCCCTGGGAATGGAGAAAGGCAAACACTAATTTTCAAGGCAATTATATCTGCAAAAATGCTTTAGCCCATTGACTAGAAAATGCTGAGACTGCAAGTACACAACTCAAGCAGCAATAAACATTGTCCTCCTTTTCTTATTCCTAATAGTATTAGAAGCTTTGTCTCTGAAATATTTTTAAACCATGACTCTTCCCAATATCTGAAAAATTCACAGCCATCATTATTTAGCATTACTCCATTCTCATTAGTTAAGGAGGCTCAAGTTGACAAACAAGAAACTGAGGCACATAATTATGAGAAACTAGGGGGGTTTGGGCTTTTTGAAGATATTTAGATATTGAACCAGACATGCAACCAAGATGCCAAGAGCTTTTTATGGACAGGAGTGCAAACCATTGGTTCCAGAGAAGAGGCATATACTGTGATTTTGCTTTAGGGTATCACATCTTTTCTAAGCCAGTTTTCCAGGCTCTCTTTTGAAACAATTGAAGAGGGCACAACATGAGATTATTGAGACCATCCTAAAAGAGTCATGATGAATCCCTTCCTGGACATTCCTATCTGCCTTTTCCCTAAAACAAAGGTACCTAAGGAAGCAACCCTGATAAGGCCCCTGAGAGGAGACTTGTGCCTCCATTGCCCTCGGCAAGCCTAAACATCATTTACATCCAAATAAAGGGGGAAAATGAGTATTTTGAGAGTATATAAATGGGCATATATGACTTGATGGACTTAAAGGTCTTTTAATGCTAAACAATTGTCCAAAATAAAGCTGCTTCTATGCAGACAGATGCACGCACAAGGAGAGAAGTACAGTTGCCACAAGCCTGATTTGCCCTGACTTACAAGAGCAACTTCCTCCTCACCAGTCATCCCAGACCATGGCTCTGAATTCCTGCACTTGCATCCAAGGGAGCGAGCCATTTTCATCTCTGATGCACTCCTTTTACTTCCATTGAAACCGATTACCACACTGCCGCTTTAGCATGAACATAAATTTTTCCGACTTAACATGTTGCTTTAGGACTCGGTTCCACTCGACAGTAGACTTCCATATGTGCTGTAATGTTTGTGTTTCTAAGCAATGCCTCGGCAACCACATCAGGGCTGCCGAAAGACGAAAACGAAAAGCCTGCTTTTTAATTTTCTTTTGCTGGCGATCTCGGTTGGAAACTCAAAGAAGGTCGTCTATCTTCCCCAGAAGAAATGTAGCCCATAGGGCCAACATGTTGTTAACACACACCAAAAACGTTTTGGTGGCATGCATCTATTTTAGGAAAAAAAAAAATACACTTCACTAGGATATAAAGTTGGGAGAAAAAAAATTTCATTTGCTGACACGTGAGAGGCATGGACAAAGATCTTTTTCTTGTGGAAAATGCCAGCAGGTGTTGTCTAGGGATGTTTCTTTCTTTTTAAATGCCAGAGAAGTTCCACACAAGCAGGCTTGGCAGCATCCTTTTGCATATTTTGTTGAATGCTTGACAAATTAGCTGCATAAACCTTGCGTAAGTTCCATTTCGCAGCCATTAATGAATAAGAAGGAGTTTATTCAGATGCCTTGACCACAGAGGATAATAACTTCACTTTCCTTTCCCCTTTTTTCCTTTTTTTTTTTTAAAGACTGAGATCTAAAATCTCATTGCAGTCTATGGAGAGACACAGATATTTTAAGATCATTATGAAAATCTGGTCTGACACATACTATAGAATTTCACTCAGCTACCCCTGTAGCACAGTGTAGAATTTATGCTTGACTGAAAATCAGCCACATTATTTTGCTGGGCTATGACAATCAAGCATCTATGTCTTAGTTCTAGAAAGCATTTAAACACATGTTTAAGTCCCTCCCTAGTCAATAAAAGCACTTAAACAAATACTTTGTTCCTGCTGAAGTCAACTGGATGTTGACACAGCAAGTACCTCGCTGAGCAGAACAGGCTGCTAACAGGGAGCCTCAGGGAGCTGTACTACTGTACTTTGGAGCTTAGAAACAGGGATGCACTTCTTCATTTTTATAGCAACCAAACAATAGACTTTCCATCCATTGTGATGCTCAAGGATGTTAAGATTTGGTCTTGCCTGGAGCTGGGGTGCAAAGTCAAAAATAGGTTTAAGTGTGTATATTTCAGTGAAGAACAAATATTCTCAAAAGCTTCATGTCACTCTTTTGACAGTGTCCCTCAGCCAGGCCGCAAGCAAGGCTCTTGAAGGCTTCTGTTGGGAGATATTTATAAGCAACTCAGCCTCTGGCAGTGCCCAGGTGACCCCTTCCCCACATCCCTCCTCACTGCAGACACTCAGATGTGTCTATGGTAAAGGATGCCCAAACTCCCGAAACACCTGATTCCACAACACCAAATGCTCCAGTGAAAAGTATTCCCCCAGTCCCTTCTAGGTCTGATGGTTGTCTCCCTGTCAAGACGACCACCCTTAAGCAAAGCTCCAGCTTTGTGCCCCACTGCCACAGAACCAGCTTCTCCACACCTCAGTGAGGCTGCAGGATGTGCTGGGAGCCTCTGCCATTCCTCTTCCCCATTTAGAAATTTATTCTAACCTCAGAGAAATGGTTAGGGGCACTTAGGAGCCAGTTATGGCTCATTAGAGGCTGTGCTGGGTTTGTGGGAGGGAGGAAGATGCTGAGAGCTTCTCTGGCCAGGTTTAGTGGCGTTTTCCTCCCCCCCTCAATGGTACCTGGACATTAAAGGGGACAGCAAGACCTCTGGGAAAGAATCTAAAAAAGATCAGATTTTTTTTTTTCTGTGGTCCACAGCAACTGTGACATCTCCCCTTTGAAGCCCAGTGGTGACAACCCAAACCCCAAAAGCTGCTCCCCTCTCCTGGTGTCAGGGAGGGGGTGAGCTCTGTGCACAGCCCCCAGCACCCACGTCTAGGGCAAGCAGGGCTTGCTCTGCCCGTGCTGCTGGGCAAAGACCCACAGAAATGGAAGTTACTGTAATTATAGCTCGAATGAACATATGGTTTCAGGGATCTTTCCGTGTGTAAAATGCATGAATATGCATCAAAACTAGATGTCACTGCTTAAGTTACATAATCCTGCACAAATATATATTTAAGAGGGACCCGACATCCTCTGTTTTTTAAGGGGCTTTAGCTGTGATTAATTCTCTGAGCTTATTAATCACAACATGTGTTAGTGTTTGATAAATTGCCCAAAAGTTGCATTAGCTAATAAGTATAAGAACAAAACGAAATAGTTTCATCTGTTTTTATAATAAGACAAAGAGCATCATGGGAGCATACACGGTGGTCATGAATAAAAGAGAAACATTCATTTATGATAATTGGTTTCAGCTCCCCGTTTGGCTGGTTCTTGTGACCTAAATGTATCCAGTTGTTTCCTTTCTTTCCCGTTGGTTTTTGGGTCACTCCTAATGGTTTAATTCAACAAAAAATGTCTACCATTTCCTGTAACCTCTGTCTTTTTTCATTCCTCCTTCCAAAATGTTTTTTTTCTGTGCAGCATCTAGAGAAATCTCCCTCTCTCTCTCCCTCTGTTTCCTTCCAAGTGAACAAAGTCAATATTGTTGACAGAGAAAAGGTTTAACTCCAGGCAAAAGGGAAAAAAAAAGTAATAGTCATTTATTTGTCTCCACTTCTGAGTTCACAAGGGTTTTTTGTTTGATCCTGGCGGTCAAGACTTTGACACGGAACATGCCCCCTCTGACCATGAACAATTTATGGAGGGAGAAAGAGACAAAAATCCTCATTCATGTTTAAGAAAGCAAAGGAAATGGCTGTAGATTAATATTTGTGCATTTGTAGCAAAATTTCTGATAGGTCTGTAACACATTCAACCACCCTAGTTGAGAAACACAAGAGGCAAAACTCAGCCCTGGAGAGTTGAGTTTTGTTACTCTTGGACACCTTTCAAAACATCAGCCCTCATTCTGCTTTTCTTAGGGCAGCTTTTTCCTCCAGCAGAGAGTGAAAAACGTTGTATGGCATTTGCAAGGAGGCGGCGCACGCTGGCAGGGGTTACCTTGAAGCACAGGCAGGGAGCACTTGCCATGGTCTTTCCATTTGCACTCATGCCTGATACTCCCTGAACACTGCAAAGTGCTTTCACATCTCCCATTTACCCCGCTCAAAGTGACAAGGAATGAATTTTCTAGCATGAGGCCCTGAATTTGAGCGGGTGGGAGATGTGGTGCAGCACAGCACTGGGATGCCAGAAGGGTGTTTAAGTCGAGAAACCCTGTGCCATCAGGAGCCCCTGTTTCACCACATTGAAACTTCTGGGGCTGAAATTCTCCTTTGCCAGGTGTCTGCCTCCCGCAGAGTTTTCTAGGAAATCAAGGAGGGTGGGAGAGGGGGAGGCCTGGCAGTTTTCCAGCACAAGATTAGAGAAAAGTGCTTAGTCGATATAAAAATTCTAACAATTATTTTTTTGGAATCACTCTCACGCCTCCATCTTCTGGAAAGGAGTCTGGAAATTTGGTGTCACCCTGGGAACAGACATGTGCCTTTTACATCCAAATTTGGCAAAGTGAAAAGCCTTTGAATACATCCCACTGAAGATTTATTAGCCTTTGGGAGAAAAACCTCTACAGATTCTGTCTGCCTTGATCTCACTCAGTTTTGGGGCTTCTAGGGCTTGCTTCTTCTGGGGGTTGCTCAGGACTTTCCTTGCTATAATTCTCTTCCTGGCTGCTGGACATGACTGTAGCTCTGGGCACCAGAAGAGAGACCTAAAAAGCCATCCCTGTCATCTTAGGCTCTGGACTCCCACCAAGTCCCTCACTGCCCAAATCAAGCAAAGAGGAAAGCAACAAAACTGCAAAGCAGGAGCAAAGAGGCAAGGACCAGGGAGAAGCCAGGAACAAACACCTGAGGGGAGAGATGGATCCCATAGGGATGCTTGATATGACATCAGGGAATTGGGATGAAGCAGAAAAATGAGCCAGGATAGTCTGGCAATGATATATAATGAAAGCATAGATACAACATAAGCACAAGGAAGGTGATGAAGGCCACAGATAAGGCCTTAATTCTCATGTGTCAAGGCTTCTGAATTTCAGCTTTAATTTCTCATGTAAAACAGCTTGTGCCTGTTATCATTCCTAGAGTACCCCAAGCTCTCTCTAGAGTACCCAAACAGACCAGGAAACCAAAAATTAGCAAAGCATCTCACTGCTACCAAACACCCACTGAAACAGCTGACAGGTTAAAAAGAATGGCAGAAAGATGTAATGAGAGGGCAGAGATAGTCAGATTAGAAAACACCATAATTTTGAGTATGCTGATGGTATGCATGAGGTGTAGTGAACTGCAGCAGTAAATCAAAGTCTGCTCTTGAAACTCCCACACAGCTGCTATCCAGAGACCCTCTGGCTGGAAATCATTTCCCCACAAAATCATGGGTATAACATAAATATTCATGTGATTTTAACTATACAATATCTAGGAAGTTTTTAACCCTTAAGAATCACTGTTCTTTGCAACCTTGAGCAGCAGAATTTCTACCTTTCTGTTGCTGAAATCTGTACTTGCCCATTGCATTACACACCTCAGAGGCTGAGGTTTTCAGAAAAGAAATCCCAATTGGAGAAACTCCTGCTGAAGTCATGGGCATCACTAACACTTTGTAAAGTGGCAGTACCCATTCCTTAATCACGCAGTGGGGCTGGGAAGATAAATACCTTCAGGTGTGACAGGACTCATTTGGAGAGGACAGCTCTATCTGCAGCTAGTAAACACTGAGGTCTCAGCACAAATTGCATCATGTGCAATTGCTGAAGGATGCTGGAGGACCATTGCTGTCAGCTGGGCCCAGGACCTCTCCATCAGGGCAGTTTTTATACTCTCCAGAGAGGCTGCCCACAGCTGAGCTCTTTGTCACAGCCTGGATCTGGGATGTCCAACCCTCAGCTCTTGGGAATCACAACTTGGTGCCAACAACAAGGGTCGTGCAAAGACCCTCCTGCCTGCCAGGGAGGAGCAGCCACTGCCTTCCCTGAAGTAGCCCCACCTTGGCTGCTGTGGTTTGGGGATGTGTTTGACACAGCCCCCCTGCTCCCTGCAGCGTCACCCAGCACAGATAGAGCCTCAGAGAATCTGGCTGCAAATCAATGCACGTCCCCTACCACTACAACAAAGTTTGTGACTGCAGGAAAAACAGCATGAGGAAGGGCCAGAAAACTCCTTACACATCAGAAAATTAAAACCCACTGTCTAGACAAGAGATCAGGAATTATCTTAAATTTCAAGCAGTGATAATTGACCAAGCGGAAGGGGAAACAAAAAGGAGAAAGCTTTTATTGAAAAAAGGGAGGATTCTTTTTGGGTACATCATACCAATAAAGGGAAACTACGTGATTTCCCTGCCAGTGCTGCTAAAGGATGACTGCATCAACTTTTGTTCCTAGTTCTTGCCTATCACGAAAGGCCCATGTGTTTTATTGTGTATGGTCCTAGTGCCAAAATTTCTCAAAGGAGACAGGTTTGTAACTGCACAGGACACCTGCTTTGTGTCAGCAGACAGGAGTCACAAATGAGCACATGATTGAAGGGAACTGCAAATCTTAAAATATGACAGGCATCAAAATGTTATTGCATCCTCTCAACAGCTTCAGAAAACTGTTTTTCTCTAAATTTATCAAATCAGAGATGACAGTGGAGGCAACTTCTACTGGATAGTCACAGAAAAACAACTGCACCACAGACTTTCAACGGAACAGACTGAGTAGTTTTGTGGGGGAAAACTAGCACAGTGCAGAATACTCAAACACGTTATGGATAAGGTTTAACATCTAAATCTGCAGCTACTCCAGAAATACAAAGATATACCTTTAGCAATACACTCTACTTCAGTCTATCCCACTTATCTCAAGAACACTTTAAGATGATCTGCATTCCACACAAAAGCAGGCGTGACAGCAAACTTGGCATTGCAAAGCACTTCTGTTCCCTGTTTTAGATGATCACATCTCATTCTTGAACGGCACCTTTACTCATCTCTCAGCTGTACAGAGGTTCTAAATAGCTGTTGGTGTGTGGGTTTAGCTGTGAGAAGTGACTGGCTTTAAATCTTATCAAATTATTTCAATTGCATTAATTAAGCAGCTTCCTTATATCCCCGAACACCCCCAATTAACCATGCAGCTGTAGGAGTACTGGATTTCCATCTTTAGAGCTGCTGGGATGAACCTCTCCACTCACGCTGAATTCACCATGAAATAAAAAATCTCTCTCTCTCTGAAGTACAAATCAGGCTACTGTAAATAAGGCTTGGGCTAGATTTCTCCCTGCACAGGGCTCTGCACAGTCGCTCACATCTTCAGCTGACACACACTAACAGTGAGTGCATGAAAACAGCTGTGCCATTTTCCCATGTCATTCCACTCAGCCACGTGCTTTTGAAATGGTTCCATTTCATTAGATGCCTGAATATGCTTTCTCCTGTTCCTCTGTTGCACCAAATAAAATATTCCTCTAATCTAAAAAAAACCCAAATCCCAAAACAAGTGACTCTTGCATGAACAGAAGAGCACGTTCTACCATATTCCTTTTATTTTCCCCATTTATTGAGCTCTCTTCTGTGCTACCCAGTTGACTGAAGGGTGTGTTAACATGCACAGCATGTCAGTGCCATTCCACAGGTTGGGATTTAGGCATAGTTTACATATGAGAGTAGGAATTGCTCACCTGACAAGCTATGGGGATGACATACCTCTCATTATGACAGGTGAGAAACAACCTGCTCTGTGCCCAGCTGCAGGGTACTCCAGGCACATTCCCTTCCTTCTGCCAGGGGCTGGGGCTTCTTTCACAGGTGCCAAATGGCAATTTGGGGTGGTTCACCCCCGATGTTTCCAAGTCTAGCATCAGGATGTGGTTGCCATGACCCTGTGAAGAGCAGCTCTTCCAAAAGGCAGAGGGACAGGATTTATAAAATATCTAAGAGGAAAGAACTCCCAGAAGTGGCACATGAACCACAGCCAGGTCTGCTTCAGCAGGGCAAGGCAGAAAGGTGTGTCACTGCAAAATGCCCTTAACAGAGGTGTCACTTTGGCAAGATGAGGCCCTGCAGTGTGGTTGCTCTCCTGGCACTGCAGCCCCTCAGAGACTATTCAAACTGAAAAGTCATTCATAGAAGGGAACACCAAAAAATATGCAAGTCCTAGAGACAACGTCTCCCTCCTTTCAAGGGACTCCTGTGTGGGATTTGGGATACCCCCACTTCACACCCAGCCCTGCGTTTCAGGCACAGGGAGGGGCTGCAGGAGGGACTATCCCACAGCATCCTGAGCCAGCTGCAGGTGCAGAACTGGCTCAACTCGGAAAGGGGGTCAGAGTGCAGAGTGAAGTGCTAGCCTGGTGTCTTCACAAGATTTGTTTTAAAGGTCTGCAGTTTTTCACACCTCAATCCAGCCAGGCAGGCGGCAATGCCAAAAGATGGCTGTGCAAACTCCTCTTTCCTGCTGTATGGAGGAACTGGGATTAACACAGCACAGGATAGCAAAGTGCCCCAGAATCCTACAGGTACAGGGTGAGACATGGAGGTGACAACCCAGAAATGGTGGGTTTTGCCACCTTACTAACCTCAAGTCTAACTTAAAACCATATTCAAAAGACTAATGATAAAGCAAAAGCCTCTGCCAAAAAATTTAGGCAGGACATTCCTGCCAGAATATATGTGAAAGAAAGACACACAATTATTTTTTAGAGTTGCTGGCACAGTGCTTTCAGGAAACCTTTCCCTTTAAACACTAAAATTAAACAAACACATGAAACGCAGGGAGAAATGTAATTACTTTATAGCTTGACTTTGGTCTATTGCCTCGGGTATCCAGTTCCTTTTCTTAGTGATGTGGAAACTCAAATTCCCCCTAACAGTGTAATTAATTCCTTGGCCTGGAGAGCCCAGCTTTCCTGCTGCATTTTGCATCAGGAAATCCCAGCTCCCCGCACCTTGCTCTGAGAACGGCTCTGCAGGTGACAAAGGAGCTCCTGCCCTGCTCCCAGCGCAGGAAGGGGGCAGGAGGGCTCCCCTATCCCCCGTGAAAAGGAGGGGATTAAAACAATTGGGTTGCCAAAAAAACAATTAGAGACCCAGGCGAAGATGTAGCTCCTCTGACCTCCAGCCCTCCCAAAACTCCCCTCGCCTGCCAAAAAAAATGACGAGGGGTGTCTATTTCTGCTTGCCTTTTTCCTAAGAAAAACACCTCCCCCTCTCCCTCCTCATGTCCCCCCATGGCTCTTCCTCCCGCACACAGTTGGGGCTGGCTAAGGTTCATGTTAAATGAAGACCCAGTCCTAAAACACACCCGGGATGGCATCCAAAGGCTACCAGAGGCTGTCGAGAGACTCCCACTGGTGTGGGCGAGCTCATGTGCCCCCCACTGACCCCCCGCCCTCAGGCCAAGAGCAGCTGGAATGCTCTGGAGAGAAAACAAACGGCTTTGGGGGAGCACAGGGAGCCCCGTGGGAGCAGAAGCCTCTCCCCCGTGCTTACCTTCCCCCTGCCTTGCCTTGTGGGATGCTGAGGAAATCCTCCCCGCTCTGTGCCAGCCTGACCGGGCAGCCATCCCAGCTCCTTCCCCGTGCCCAGACAGCTGCTCCTGAAAAAGGTTTTCTTGGGCACTCACAGAACATCCCAGCTCTCTTCAGACTGAAATCCATCGAGGTCGGTCCTGGAAGCAGCCCTGTAGCTGCCTGCCCTTTGCAAGCTGTCACACAATTCAGCAGGAGCCCAGGCAGACCGAGGGAGTTTATATCCACCCTGTGACACACACACACACACAGAATGTGCCTGGCATCTGAAGCAGCCTATGCTGGATTTATCCCTTCCCTTGTTGCCAGTGACTGACATAAGTGCCGGGAACTCTTGGTGGAAAACTGCTTATGAGCTTTGGGCCTGATCCAAACCCCACTGAAGACAAAGGAAAGACTTGTGATTGCTTTGGAGCTGGCTTTGGATCAGTCCCATTATCTCTGCCCCAAGAGCAGTGTACAAACAAAGCAGCAAGGACTGGGGCACTGTGAGCCTGTGCCCGGGAGCCCATCTCATCTGAGGAAGAGAGAAGCAGGGAGATGCATCTGAGCCTTCCTTAGAGCCTCCATCCAGGGCCCTCCTGGGAGGGGACTAGCCTTGGGACCTGCACATGATCACAACCCTCACTCCTGGGTGGAGATGCCCTGCCTGGGAGCAGACACACAGATTTGTGTGCTCAGGATTGGTGTCAGCCGCACAAAAGATCCAGAGCCAGACCTACATCCAGACTTCAATTGTGCAAATCATTCACCTCACAGGCTGAGCCTGCTTTTATCTGTCAAACACCATCAGTTTGCACACTCCAACACTAAACACATTCATGTGTCTCACAGGACACAAGCGTCCTCAGGAGCTCTTCCATTCCAGGAGAGACTGAAAGAGTAACATTCTCGGACTCCCTCCCACCTAAAAATCCACAAAAACATTTGTTTTGTGAACAATTAAGCAGCAATTAGCATTCTTCCTGAGTAAGAGGCTGCCTGCAGAACTGAAAAATGATTTGACACCATTTCATTCCACTTCTCCTGGCAGCACTACCTTTCTCTTAATTTTTTTTCTTTAAGTAAAAAGAAAAAAAAAACTGAAAAAATAAATTGTTAAGTCATGTTTTCTATTTTAAGGTATTTGTTGTATCTATACAAAGTTTCTTTTCCCACCGGGAAAATAAAGGAGAACCATGAATCACACCAAACTTACCTAAGAAAAGTGCAAAAACAATTCTCTGTCCTGGAATTAGAGAGCTGTTGGCTCGTGACCATTTCTTGTAGTGTTTAAGCTACACAACTTCTGTAGCATAAACTGATTTCCATTGGAGGTAAAGGGGTTTTTAACCAACACCTTTCCACTTGTGCCAATCTTCAGTGTGGATACAGTTACACTACCCTAGGACAGCTCTTCTTGGGAAACTGGCAAACAGCTTCCTTGCGCCTTGTTTAAAAACACACTTGAATTCCTGCATTTTAACAGACTACCATGTGTCAATGGAATGACAATAAACAGCAGTGTGGGTGTCCTTCAAAGGAGAGGAGCAAGAGCCAAAACGAGTTGCCCTTGGCTCTTTGTGCCGAGGCTGGGGCTGTGATCTGGCTTGTGTCTGAGGTGGGCTCGGACCCTGCAGCAATCACCTGGCTCAGCAGCGGGTGGGAAGGTGCGACAATGCACTGCCCTGCCACAGAGCCCACCCCAAACAGTGCTAGCCTAAGGCTGGCACAGCTCATGCTGTGCTCAGATACCCTAATGAGGGTAACTCTGGGGAGCAGAGCAGCCCCCACAAGTTCCAAAGCCTGTTGACATTTTTGTAATGCCAAACTCTGAAAATCACAGCTGGTATTGAGGGTCAGGTAACCCTGGGCTCAAAACACGCAACACTAAGTTATTTTTCAATCCTGGCTTGAACCATAGTTTTGCAAAAGCCTGAGTCTCTAGGATTTCCCACCCCTCATCCAAAGAAGTGGAGAAGAGAAAGTGAGGATTTAAAGGGAAATAAGTTAAACCTCATAGCATGCAAAATGAATTCCCTAACCAGAAGGGTCTTGCCACATCCTCGGAATGGTGTCACGGCTTGAAAACATGCCTTGTTTCTAAGCTCAGTTATTTGCTAGGAAAACTCAGCCACTAGTATGCCTTAAAGAAATCCCTAGAAAGGCATCTGCAAACAGTTGCACTGAGATTTCGATTGCTGAGTGCAATTCACGGCAGAGCGAAACCCTGGAATCTCTGAGAGTGCAGGGCACAAATAGCTCAAGGAGGTGTTTGGTACGAAGGAAATGGTGATGCTTCTTCCATTTCCCATGAATATCATATGCACTGCTTCAGCCATATGTTGTGTTGAATCTGCCACATTCTTCAGTGGTGGGCACAGATGTGGACAGATCTGACAGATCAGGGTCTTAGGGTCACACAGGAGTAAATTGGGGGCAGATGATTTGAGCGTCACAGCTTATTTTTAGAAAAAAAAAAGGGGCGAAAGGATTGCTAAGAATCATTTCGACCATGTGTCTGAACAAGAAAGGCATTTATCTCACCTAGTAAAAACAAAGAAGAGTTTCTCTCCAATAAGGAGTTTGTTTAAAGAGGCTAACAAAGATTGTTCTATGCACTCTATAGATCACAGGTGCTGCAGAGAAACATAGACTTTGCCATGTATTTCCGTGCTTCATTAACATGTATTATTTTCAGACGGTCTCCAACAGTGTTCCAGCTCTACAGGCACAGAAGTGACTCCTTTGACAAATAAGCAAAGTTTCTTCTCAGTTGCCAGGCTTACACTCTTCTCTGGTTATTCCTCCGATTAGTGCTATTTTACTTACATGTGCACTGTGGGTGATAAAAGACATCAAGGAAATGGAAAACACTTTCCCAAGAATATAACCACTGCTAGGAGATGGAACAGAAAACAAGGAAAAAGGAAATCAATGCTTATTCAAGCCCTACAGGCCACCAAAATACAGCAAAAATGTAACAGATTCCTTCATGTCTATTATTCATGCTCATAAGAGCATATTACACACAGACACGTTTTCTGCCTCCTGCTGTACAAAGTTTAAAAGCAGAGAGTGAGGATGAGGTCACATCTCTTCACGAGTCCCACAAGCTGCACTTGCCCAACATTCACTTGTACAAGGTGAGGCTCTGTAAAGCTAAGGCAAAACTCAAACCCAAACTGCATTTGCCAAAGGACAAGAAGAGTGTTTCACAGCCCTGCCTGTCACAGGATAGGCCCTTCAAAGGCTGCTTTGAGAAGGAAACCAGAAGAAAATGATGGATTGCACTAGAATGGGGAGGACAAGGTGCTGATGGCAGGAGTGTCCCAGCCAACCCAGTCACGTAAGTCTTTGTGTTATGGCCATGCCCAGTCGCTTGCAGTGGATTTTTCCAGGCCATCAGCTCAAATTACTAATAGCCAGCATGGGACATTTTAGTTGTATCAAGCAGACATTTACCCTGCTATGAACAAACCAACCCAGGCCCCAGACACTCTGGAAATTGCTCAGAGAACAATGTCACCCCTTTGCTGCCCAAGGCCAGCGCTCTCCCGAGCCCGAGCAGGAATGGGGTGAAGCCAATCTGAAAGCAAAGTTGGAGCATTTCCATTTCCTCTTACAAGTCACTGAGGAGTTGTAGGTGCAATCAGTCATATTTTTTTTCCTATGTTTTCCCTGTCTGTTTGACTAAGAATAAATGGCCTGGATTGATAAAGCCTAAACTCTACTGATTTTCCTGCACCTTGAGGTTTCACACGGGCTGCTTCTGGTTCTTCAGAGGAGTCACACCAGCTGGCAGAAGGATTCAAGTGGGATTTAAGCTGTGTGAGGCTGAGCCAAAACTGTGTTAAGTGTAGCTCAGTGATTTAATTGTTGGAATAGGGATCAGAAAGCCTGGTGTGTTAGGTAAATATGGACATTTCAGCCCAGCCATCCAAGCTCTAAGCAGGGATCATGCCACTTAAATCTTTTTGCCAGCCAGGATTCACAGTGCTGAGAAAGCGTCAGGCAGGTGGAAAAGGTAGTATTTTGCTGGCCTAATGCTTTGGGGTCTCCACGAGCACCCCAGAGCTGTGTTTTGCTCAAACACCTGGCACTGAGCATTGGAGCCCAGACAGGACAGCTAGAAGAAAACAGAAGCCAGACAGAAGATGGGATGCTACAAGAATTGAAGACACTTCAAGCTAACTTTTCTTTTTCTGTGAGATTTGTATTCAGTTGGGTCAGCTTCCTGACCTGGATAACAGAAGATTCCATATAAAAGGCAGACAACTAGAACATATACCGAGGGTGAGAAGAAAGAACCACCATTTTCAGAGGCAATATGAGTTTATTTCAGATTAGCCCAGCCATTTTAATTGAATTTGTCACTATAACCTGGGGATTCAGAGCAATTCCCATCAGGCAAACAAATAACCAGGCATTTCCCTCCTGGAGAGATGTTTACCCCACGCAGGGAGGGGAGGGATAGGAGCTCATGAATCCCCACCATGCCTTTCAGGGCAGAGCTGCTTCCTGAGAACTTCAAACCAAACTAAGATTTAGGAGGAAGTTTGTTATTTGCTGCTGGTTTTTCTCCCTGACTACTGGTTTCCATCACTTCTGTGTTCAGTTGCTTTGTGGCTTATCAAATAAGCAAAGGTCCCCTAGAAACTCCTGCATGAATTTTTTTCCCTCCACTCAGAAAAGCAGGCTACCAGCCTCTAAATGCATCCCCTGCTGGCAGAGGAGAGAGGTAACATTTTATACAGCCTCACCTCCCCCATATGGTCGTACCTGGTCACTTCTGGATATGTGCAAACAGGACCACAAAAAATACAGGATTTTGCAAGATTTTCTGGTCTGTCCCTCAGAGTGCAGGCAAACAGTGTGTGACAGATATCTGACAGATCTGCTTTCAGAATCCTGTGGTAACAGAAGCCATAGTTCCACTCACCTTCCCAACAGAAACGTTTTCTCCCCTGCCTCTCCAGCTATGATCCAAGCTCCCCATCCACTCTGCTGTGCTGCCAAACTGCAGAGAGCAAGACTTCCTTTCCCAGTGGGATAACCTGCTACTTATGTGCTGTTTTCTTTCTTTTTCTTTCATGACAGCAAGACAGAAATAAAGAAGTAGGTGGGAAAGGGGAGAAGAGAAATATAAACCATGACAGGACAAACTCAAGAATTGTTTATGGGGGACAACCAAGTGCCTTTCTCCTACAAACTACATCATCCAAAGGCTGTACTGGCACTCTTAACAGCTGAGGGTGGAAGAAGGGGTAGTTCAACTCCCAGTTCTGCCATAAGCTTGCTTATAGATCTTGAAAATAAGTGTCCATACTTCAGAATGCCTCAGTTTGGGTCAATCTGCTGCTTAAAGAAAAAAAAAATCTGCTTCATAGGATTGTTCAAAGCTTAAATGAGCATTTGAAGAGCTCTAGTAGAAATGAGATGAAGGGCACTCTCAGAGAGACAAAGCATTATCATCATCAAGTGTAATCTTGATGTTTTTTATGGGCAAGCATAAAGATTCCAGCAATAATCTTTAAAGCAACATCCATTATCTGGAAAATTAGCTTTCAGCTAATGGTCTGTTACAGGTCACACTTGGTAAAACTCCACGCACATTTTCTTCCCTCTTTCCCTTAAAAGCACTTGGAAATCCTGTGACAGCTGCCTGAGGAGAAGAGCAGAGCCAGGCTGGCTGATGGCACAACCCTCCCCTCACTGAACCTTCAGCCTGCACACCATAACCCCTCCAGATGCCTCCATGGGGCAGAGATCTCACCCAGCCACATCTCACCTGGCCTGCAGGGCTTGTTGGGGCCAGGCACTCTGTGTTAGCACTCTGGTTGGAGATAGGGGTCAGTCTTAGACACCTCCTTACCAGGACACTTGGGTGGCAAAAAGCAGGAGGGGGTGTTCTCCACCAGAGATTTCTTTCACTTGAGACTCCCTGAAGAACTGCATGAGCCCAAGTGCCTGGAGTGGGGGATGAAACCTCACCTAGCTAGGCTGAGTCCTTCAGCACCCTTGATGCATTTACTGCTTGTCTTTTCAGAGACTGTGCTCTCCTAGGTGAGGAGAGCCACCTCACAAGAAGTTCAAATGGGAGTCAAAAGCACGAATCTCCCTCCAGCCTGAGCAGTTCAGCACCCACGCCCCTCCCAGCTGCTGAACCTTTGTGGGGAGCAGCCCTTTCCCAAAATCACCTGGAAATGCCCCACTTCACAGCACCTTTGCTCCAGGGAAGCCCACTCCTTGCTGGGGCCACCTTCTCTTTCCTGGCACACAGGGGGACCGGGAGGACCTTCCCCACATCACACACTGACAGCTGTGCTTGGTGCCCTCCAGGCACTGACAGAGGACCACAAGCAGCGGCCACCCCTGAGGAAAGAGCAGCAAAGCACAAGTCAGATGGTGGTCTCCCTGTGAGTCCTGGAGATCCATCTCTTCTCCTGGAAGAACAAAGAGCTAATTCACTGACACCAGCGTGCAAAGCCAAGAAATCGAACTGGGGCTACTCAGAGAGAGGGGAGCCAAATTCAGCAGCAAATAAAAGGAGAAAAGAAGACCAAAGATGGCTATTACTGTTTAACAGCTTTGAGGCTGAGCCTTTACTGAGCAGAGGCAGCACTGGGCTGAGGAGCCCAAGAGCCCAGAGGGCTGAGCTGGCAGTGCTGGGGGATATGGCCATGCTCCTGCCAGGCTCTGCCATCATCAGGGCTGCTTGCTGCCCTGGGAAACAGCCTGGCTGAAACAACTGGTTCATTTGTTGGGGTGCAGAGCCAGCCCTGATGTTTTGGTTTCAATGGCTTTGAAATATCATTTCACAGCCAGCAGTGCACGGCTCAAAGAGCACAGTCCATGATGGGAAAGTGGGAACCTCCACGCCACAGCAATGTGGGTCTGGGCCTCAGCTGAAGAATCTTCCATGGTGAAAATATGGATTAAAGGGAAAATGGGTGGGGTTTGGTTTGGGTTTGGGGTTTTTTGCCTGAATTAAAAGAAATTTGTTCTTTGTTTTAATGGTTTTTGTAATTTTATGCCATACTGGCCAAAATGTTATGTCATCATTTTAGAAACCAGCCATTTTAAGTTCTTGCTTGCCAAAAGCAAAGGAAGTAAAGGATGTTTTTACAGCTTTTTAAAAGCAAAGCCTCATGGGGAAAAAATGAAAATTTTAAATATAATTTTTCCCCTGCTATTTACTTTGCTAAAAAATTACTTTCTACTGGGAAAGTGATTAAATTAAAACCAATTGTTGAGTCACTCAGCCAGACATCTCATGAGCCTGCTGTAAACTCAGCAGATACAAGAAATCCGCCTCATACTATGAGGGTCTTTCCAATTTTCTGAAAGTTTATGGCCCTGCAGCAGGGCTGACACTGTTTTTAAACAAGCTGCAACTAAATCCTGGGTTTGAATCCAGCTGATAGACAATTCCAGAGGAAACAACACCACTTTTGTAAAGTGCTATTCTGCTTCCTCCCTCCAAGCTTGGATTTAATGATTTATTTACAATATGAAGAAGTGAAGTACTTTCCTTTATTATAAGGGCAAGCAAAGCCCTGGCTGCAGTGTGAAGGCAACCTGGTTTCTCCCCAGCTCTTCCAAGGATTATTTGGGTGCACTGGTAGCAGCTTTGCCCCATAGTCCCAGGCTCTCTGCAGCAATGTCAGCATGAAGACACCCATCCTTGGGGAAACCCACACTCACTGTCCAGGTAGAACTGAAGGTCAAAAATTAAAATTTTCCAAATTGTATCCCTTCTCCAGTTGCAGCATCTCCAAACCCACTGCCTCATAAAACTTTCAAACAGACTATGAACAAATGGGGAACGGCAACAAGACCTCCTGTAAGAAGTGGAGTAATTCCAACTCTGGTTGCAATGTAATCAAGTTTATACCATGGCTGCTGGCTGACACTGGGAAAAGAAAACGGAGGAGAGACACCCAGGACATTTCCATTTGGGTGAGCCAGTCTGCTGCTTCATGCAAAGCTTCTGAGCCCCAGGGACTCAGTCTCATGTTCTCATGCCTATTTTGCCCAAGGAGAAGAGAGCTAAATAGCCAATGGTCTTAATACAAAGAATGACTAAGCAGGCCTCTGGCTGGGAAAAAAGATACCTAAGATGGAATATTAATTTTTGGTACAAAATCCTGGTTTGGGCAAGATGAAGTTGTTCTCAACACCCGAATTTGAGTTTTTAGAACAGGAATATCAAATTAAACTTTCAAAGGTTCAAAGGTGGTAGGTTAAAAGCAAACACAAATAAATCAGTTGGATGGTTCAAATGCAGCTTGGAGTTAAGCTGTGTCTTAACTCTATCCCAGGATGTACAATTAACAGAAAATGGAGACCAGCACAAGTTCAAGGGAAAAAAATTGAAGGAAAAAAACCCCTGACATTTGTTAAAAAACCTTAAACCACCTCTAATCCAGGAAGTCATTGGGAGATGTGGAAATGTGTATTTGGAAGTGTGCTGCATGCTTGCCCTGCACCTTTCCTCTTCTGTTTGTACCCCCTTACAGCCTCAGCCAGACACAAGATTATTAGGTGAACATTCAGGGTGTCCAGCTCTGGGTATGAGATCAAAGTGCTGAGATGCTCCGTGGAGGCAAGCCCAGGCCTCAGCTGCCCTCACACCTGGAGATCCTCCCAGCAGCTCCAGAGGAGCTGCCCACCTCCAAACAAAGGGCAGTGGGAGTTGATGTGTTGAAGAGGTAGAGCTGCCCCATGGTGTACTCTGAAAGACATGGACCTGCACAGAGCCAGCTACCAGATTCCTGTCTGACAGCTTCACAAACAACAAGCCATTTAAAATCAACCTCACCAACTACCTGAACTTTTCCTGTAGTTGAAGTACCTTTTTTGGGGGAAAAGGGCAGCAAGCAAATAGCCCCGAGAATAAAGACATTCATCCCATAGGAACACTCTGTGCCAGAAAACTCTCTCCACAGACATGTACATGTCTGCCTCTCCAGGGTCCTTTCAGGTCCTAGACCTCACTGCAAAACCATGCAGGACTACACTGGGGAACATGAGGATTAAGGTTTTCATGGCCTTTGTGTTCATGGGTTGGAGGGAAAACCAGATGACATTAAAGCTTTGACTTGTTTCCAGTTTAGCTTCCTACTGCAGTCACAAACCAGGATTAGCAGCCTGAATATACAGGCACAATCCTCCAGAAACATCTCAGCTGCAGTTTTTAGCCACAAATTATTATCCCACTGCTACTCAGGTCCAGGTCACGGCGCTTTCCTCAAGACCCCATTCTCCCAGCCACACAAAAGACTTGCTAGAACTCAAAGCTGCTCTGGGTATCTCACACTTTGCCAGCACAAGGGGAAAGGAGCAGCAGGTTATGCATATAACACAGCTTCCAACAGGGCTTGGCCATGGAAGGTGTGTAAAATGGTATTAGCAACAACTGGGTGAAAAGGAGCCATGTCGGTGTCACCGAGCACAATGAAAGCGTAATTGGTTACAGCTGACAAACACAGAATTGCATTAAACAGAACATTCGAGGCTGGGCTATGGTTTACATCAAATTGTCAATCTCAATATGGCAATCCCCTACAAGGGCCACTTTTTTTTGTGAACCCTCAGGAAACAGAGCAAATCATGGCAACATGTTTATAGTCTTCAAATGCCACACAAGGAGCCTGATACGCATCCTTTACGGTGGGATATACTGGAGGGTGTTTCAGCGTGTCCATACCCATTTTCCAAATACATTTCACAGCTTTGTTAAGTCTTCGTGAATCTCACAAAGATCAGCTTCCAGGTGAAGCTGTGGGGCGGACAATCCTCAAGGCCAAACTCACTCAATAAAAATGAGATCACTTGCCTTATCTCTGCGTTGCTTTCTATCTTCGAGTCTGGCAATGAGGGCTGGAAACAGCAGCAGCAACACACAGATCTTTACAGCCTGCCCTGAACTTCGCTGTCTGCTGCTGCCATATCAACTGCCCTTGGACTTTGGCACTAAACTTGACACCAGCAACCACAGTAGAAGGTCAATGATATTTATGTCCAAACAAAAGGGTTTTTTTCTGTGCTTATTCTGGCTGGAATTCAAGTTATTCCAAGATGGTTTGCGGTTCCTGCACCTATTTACACACCAGATCCCCTGGGGAAGGGGCAGGTTTGCATGGTGCCTGCCACAGCCAAGTCCTGATGCTGCATGGACACTCTGTGGCCTAACCTACAACAGAGAGGCAGCAGGAGAGAGGGTGGGTTAGAAAGAGAAGGCACCTTAGACAGAGTCAGAACCATTCTGTGTTTGGGAAAATACACCAGGTCTTGCTGCACTTACAGCAAACCCTGCCATGCTAGGATGTTTTGTGAGAGGCAGAGCCTATGAAATACATTGTCCTGAGATGTTTCTGCTTTAGATTCTCCAGTGTCTGCTACTCAGGCTGAGATCAAGGTCTTGCAGGGGAAGTAAAGTCTCTTTCCTTCACTCAGCTTCAGGTTTTCATTAATGTGGTAAGCAGTTTTTTTAAGGTATTTTTAAGACCTTCAGCTAGGTGTCAGTTTTTCCAAATCCATCAGGTCAGTGGAAATGAGGACAAACAGACAGACTACATACTAGAATAAGGTAAAAAAACTAAAAATTCACACAGTTTAATTATCAACTTCAGAAGAGTAGAATAACTTACAGCAGGAAAAAACATTTTAAAATCTCAAAAAAAGCTGCCTATAATGATGATCCCATTTACCTACTCAGTAGATGACCTGCTATGATATCAGCATATCTTCAAGGTTTCAAGATAAGGAAATACAACACAAGGCAGATCTTTACAGCAGGATGGCAGTACCCTGAGTTCATTCAAAGTCCTGGTTTACTACCATGAGTACTCAGATAGCCTTCAGAAAATAGCTTTGAGCTAACTTTACTGAAGAACAAACAAGAAGAAGAGTCAACAAAACTGTTCTCTAAGTTTTAAATACCAGGAGGGGAGGAAGCTTTATTGCTTTATGCTACTACATTACACAGATACAACAACAGCTGTCAACAATAATATTATCTGTATTACAGCAGAGATCCCAACTGAGACTAAGGTCTCATTTTGCAGGACACTTATAAAAAACAACTAGAAAGGCACTGCAAGAAACCACCCTAAAGAAACTCAAGACTAAACAGGCAAGAGGGAAATGATGGGGGGAATTGACATGACCCTGCTTTTACAGATGGGAAACTGAGGAATGACACAGATAAGTGATTTGCCAGAGGCTAAAATTAAAAGCCTGTGACAGAGCCATAACTGGGTCCAGATTTTCCAAATCCCACTTCAATACTACCCAAATCCAGTAGAAGACTTTCCTTTAAATTAGTCTTAATAATGTTACAGTTGGATCTCACCTGTAATTGAAATGTAGAAATCAGAAGCAGGTACGTTTTTGGTTTTTGGGTTTTTTAGGAGCGCTCTAATTTAGTCCACAGCACATTTTGCTCAGGACTATGAATTCTTCATTAAATGGGTCCATTGTGCCTAATTTTCTCTGCTTAACATAGAAGCTGTACTTTTGGTTGCTGTGCCAGACACAAACTTGTTCCAGCAGAACTCGGTAGAACTTTTTCCTAACGCTCCTTTACATGCTCAAGGCTAACAAACCTGCTCCCTCTGAAGCATCCCACAGGAGACATGGGAACATTTAATACAACTTAACACATTCCCAGCACGTTGCTGTGAGTGGGAAGCTCTGAAGAAATGCCACAGCCCTGTAACACAACGTGTTGGATGAACACTTGAAGTTTTGTGGTTAACGAGAGTCAACACGGTAATTCAGTGTTAGTCGGGGTTGCCACAGTTGGATTACCCATTTTCCAACTTCTCCTGTTCCTAAGCCATCTTAGTGGCCTTTATTCATAAAAGACACAGATCTACCCATTTCAAATTGCCCCTTAATGTAAATACTGTCAGGATAAATAAAGTAATTACTGCCAAGCCATCTGAAAATTATCAACACTCTTCACTGTGAAGTAAGCAAAGTGAAGTCCATAACAAGACAGTAATTTGCACCTTTTTTTTAAATTTGAGGAATAATTTACTTTTTTTGGTGCATAAGTTAAGCATGGAACATATTATTTAATCCTAATGCAAATCACACCAGCAGGAAATGTCGTAAAGAAAAAAGTAATCTTCTGAAGGAAAAATAAATTATCGACCACGTTAAGAAGGAAAGAAACATTCTCGAATAATTTCTTTCTTTGTTGGTATTGGCTGGCAGCATAATCCTTCCAAGTAAATTGTAATTTCCAAATTAGATTATACATTATGTCATATTAGTTTTATATTAGAAAAACAAACTGACTGAAAGGAAAAATGCCAAAGTCGACTTGCCTGGTAATGTAAAATTTTTGTGTTTCTGCTGTGAAATGCTAATGTTTCTTTTCTCTTTTTTTTAAAACAAGTTTTACAGCAAACATAAAAATTAAATTAAGGCAAGATATTTACTTTACTTGACCAAGCCCTGTTTGAAAAATAAATAGAAAAAAAAAAAAGACCAAGCATTTTCAGGATACTACATAGCCATAGCAACAGTTATCTCTGTATATAAATACTGATACTGGCATGGAAACTTTTATGAGTTACACATCAATCAAGAATATAACTACCTATTGCACTCAAAAATAACTTATATAGAGAGAACATTAAACCTGCACAGGTCAAGTGATCTGAAGTCAGGAAATGGTGGAATTGAGAATGGCTGTGTAACTTTTGCATTGCTCCTGTCTATGTTATAAAAGCATTTAAATACACCACACTCTATCAGGTTTTTTTCACACAATTCCTGCTTCAGTCACTGTCCAGAATGGATGGTGTTTGCTGGACACATAGTCTGGGATATTAGTCCTAGGAAGAACTGCTGAGGATCCTGGGATTCTTTAATCTGATTTTAGGTGGGGGGAAAGTTCCCAGCCTCCTCCCGTGTTTCCCAAACTCCCAGAGGGACTGCAAGCCTGCTTTTCCCCCACTCATCTTTCAGAAGATCTTAAAATGCTGCTATGCAGAGATAACACTTGAGCTTGGCCACGTGTCAGCTGGGGGCAGAGGGATGGGATGACCTAGGAACAAAGCCATATGGCGTCAGGGAAGAAAGCAGGGTAGATACAGAACCATGGGATGATGAGGCTGAAGATGCCCCAGCACATAGGACTTGCTGAAAGCAATCATTTGCAGAAGGTTTTGAAGACAACTAGCCAAGGGTAAACATGGAAACACTGCAATCTCTTCATGACCTGTTAAACTGTCCCAGAGCACTCTACTGTCACTACAGTTTTGCAGTAAGTTGAGACAGTTAAAAACAAGAAAAACACTCAGTCCTGGCTGCTTCAGGAAGTAAAAGACCATCAATCTGTTTTTCCAAGGAGCTGGCTGCAGATGATCAGGAAAATCCCACCTAAACAGACCAGCTGACTAGTACAAAATGCTTTGGTATTAATTAAAGACATTGGAAGGTTGAGCACATCAAGTGCATCTTCATACATCCAAAGGGAGAATAACACCTAATGGCAAGGAGATGTGAGAAAGGAAGAGAGACCTGTGCATCCTAGTCCAGCAGACTGGCAGTGCTCACAGACCCTAACAGCAATAACTTTGAAATAGTGGATGCTTGTCATCCTGAAATTACCTTTGCCACTAGATTTTTCCCAAATGACAAGACTACAAATAACTAACCTAACCCTCCCTGTGCCCAAAGGAATGTCTGGACATGGGATCATCTTAGATGTTTAAAGAAACATATATAGATATATTAGACAAAAAATATGGCCTCCAAAGACCATTTTGAACTCAAGTTTTTAATGAATCAAAACAGAGGTTTAAATGTAAGTTCCCATTTAATCTCAGCAACAATCTCACACCTCCCATAATATAATACCATAAACTACAAAAGGGTGGTTTTAACTCTAATATATTTTTATATCATCACAGCTACAGCAACATTCCCATTATAAAGCAGACAGATACACAGACATGTCTATCTCACTTCCTGCAAAGGTTATACTTAAAAGCTTTTTATAAGGAGCCAAGAGATTATTAGTATGTGTGGTAATGTGGTGATGAACACAAGTACCACGAAGCACAGACCATTAAAAAGCCCTTAGAAAAGTCAGCTCTAAACTGTGATTCTACACAGCTTGGCTTTGTAGAATCACAAATTTCTTGGCTTCCCTAACAGTTTGTGATTTTTTAAAAAGCATCTATAAATTACCTGGTAAACCTTAGCAAACACTTCTAAGTGGAATTTTCATAAAAAGCAACATACACTCATAATCTTGGGGTATTGTGCAAGACAAAATCATCCATGGTAGTGTAAAGCAAACGAGGAGCCAAACTCCATGTTTTATAGCCCCATTTTTGTATTTGATCACATTTGATCATGGATATCACAGTACACCTATTTGGATAAATAGGTGTACCTTACCATTTTGGTCTTACTGCACTAAATCTCTAATGATTTATACAGCCCCATTGGTCTCATTTGATCTGCTCTATATATTGTTTGCATTTAGATGGCTAGAAATGGCATAACACTGTGATTATTTCATGCTTCATGAATGGCCAGAGAGATTTATTTCACCTAAATCTCACCAGAAATTACATACAGATTTTATAGAAGAGTTTACAAGTTTTTTGGAGGAGGTCCATTTTTTCCCTCACTTTCCCCACCTCAAATTTGCACGGGCAGCCACTTCACAGAACACGGAAAAGACATGGTGGCTTTGTGTCTCCTTTCTACATTACATCTTAAAAGAAGGGCAGTTGATTAGTGTGTACATTTACAAAGTGCTTTATTTTTTGACTCTTTACTCCACTGACCCATGGGACTTCCTCTGCCATGACATCACCTCACCCAAGAGTCACACTAGATGTGAGAAAGGATGACATCTGATGGAAATTTTAAGTAACTCCTCCATGACAGATGCAATCCCTTCAGTCTTCTATAAAGCAATATTTATTGTATGTGAGCACAAAATTTCTTTTTCTCATGTCTTGATACAAAACTGTCTGCTACGGATTTTTGAACTTTACCTCTATTATTGGTCTCAGTCAAAGAAAGGACTAAATAGGTCATGACCTTATATGATGGGTCTCACCAACCTGGCCTCTCTCATGCAAGAAATCAATATTTGGCTTTGGTGTGAAGGATCTCTTCATGCTTTCCCTCCCAGGCCTGACCTCAGATATCGCTTTCACCCATGACTTTCCCAGAGAGGCAATTGAAATAGGGTACACATTCATCAAAACATCTTTTTCATCTATTTTTTTCCCACCTTTTCAGATGGAGCTAACAGGGACTTGCTGGAGGAACAAAATGCAAGTTGCAGTTCTAAACTCGACAGTCAGAGCACAGCCCTTCAGAAAGCCTTTTGTGACACAAAATGCAACAAGCAGTTGGAGGGGGAGGGAGGGAAAGAATAAAAGCAACAATTCTGAAAACCAGCGGCTCTCACAATTAACTGGTGCACATAAAACAGCAGTTTCAAGAGAGCTGGAATCCCAGCCAAGAGAGACAAGACACAGATACAGGTACATATACATAGACAAAGAGTGCTGGAGACCATGTCCAGAATGATATAATTGGTTTGCAGGCACACTTCAATCTTCCTTCATTTTATAGGCTGCCATTATTTAGCTTAATAGGACCTCAAAGAAAGGGAGGCGGAAGTTAAATGAAGTAATCTCCCACCCAGCCCTGATGTATTATCCTGGCTTCCTTTATACTGACTCATTTGTACCTATAGAAACTGTTCTCAATGACACAGGGACCAGGGATTATTATCAATAAAGGACCTGACTTGACCATAGTCATCCATTACCATGAATGCCACTCAACAGCTTCTTCTATTAAGAAAATTATTTTAAAAAAGAAAAATAAAAAAATTCCTTTTTTAACATAATATTTGTTGCCATTGAACTCCACTGGAAATATATATACTGCAAACATCTGCTGTTACATACAGCCTTTGCACACTGATTTCAGAGGAAGCCTGAAAGGCTCCCTTCAAGGTTTTTACCTAGGGACGCATTATTTAAATGAAGGTCTTTAATGCACCATGTCAGAAGGCCATCTTCATCTCTGTGATTCCAGGGAAGTGGAGGTGCTCCACTGCAAAGAATTTGCCTTCTTACATACATAAAATAAACAGTTGCAATGCCTGTGGGCCTCAAAAATACTAGCAAGGGCTCTTTTTTAATAATCCAGTTTCAATAGCTAGACTACACATCGCATCTCCCAGCACATATAATACAGCTGCTTTATGTTGGCCTTCTAGCTGTTCATTATTTTTGCTTTTATAATAAGAAATGTACGGAAACAAATGACCCTTTCAAAGTGCCGATCTGTTTAAAGAAATAGCAAACAATCCCAAAGCCACACAGATTCTTCTACTGGCACAAGAATGGTGGCCCGTCGTCATTTCATGCCCCAAATGAGATAACACTTTGAAACAACATTCATTAAGGTTTGAAATCCCAATACAGAGCAATTTAATTCAAATGGCTTTGTTCTTCAGAAGAAACCCAAAGGGGAAGGCGGGAGGGCTGAAAAGATAGCTTAAGTCATATAAACTTTCACCAAAGAACAAATCAAAACATCTGAGGTTCATTCAATAGGGCTGACTGGCCTCAGTGAGAAGACGACAAACAAAGAAGCATTGTATTGTTCCACAGAGCGAGGCTTTTCCAGGAACATCCCGTCAGATGCTTTCCAAGAGAACACCATGCAGCTGAGAGTAGGTGGATGTGAAACAGCACAAGATCAATAAAAATCCAGCTTTCCCTTTCCCAGGAAGTCGACTGTTAAAACAGTAATGTACTCGTCCATAGCATGTAAAACAGAAAGGCCACACAGAGGCTGGGCGTTGGGTTACTGCTCAGGGTGTCTCAAGAACACAGCAGACATTCTGAACATCTTCCCTACCCCAACCTGAAACCTTCTTGTGCCAAATAGTCCAAGCCTTTTAAGCAAATTAACCTCTGATAAAAGGCAGAAACCAACCACATTTTCTCAAAGAACAAACAATTCCATTTCCTCCATTAACTTTGTAGAGAACTTCTTAATACCACATTTTGTCACCCTATCCTTCATTCCAAAGGCTCAGATACATGCAGAAGGGAAGATATCAGTAACAAGGAGCATTGCTGATGATGCTCTGACTCATGAGAAGAGAAAGAGGTGGGGTGGGCATCAGCATGAAACCAACCAGATTTTGATGGGCTTAGGTGTTTTTATTTATTATAATATTATGGACTTATTACAGACTGCTTTATTTTTTCGCATGATTTGTTCTTCAAAGCTATGGGTGGAAAAAGAGCTGAATAAAACCCCCTGATTAACATGACTTACATGCATGCACACTTAGACTAAAAACATCACAAGCATGATCCAAGGTCTTGAATGGCTGCTGCATGAGGCATGATTCAATAGAAGCACTTCTCAAATTAGAAGATATGACTAAAATGGGATGTGACAGAGATCAGTGGGATCCTGGCCACAATGAGCAGGGATGAGCTGTTTACTCTCCTTTCCAGCACATCCTGGGAAACAGTGGAGAAAACAACAAAGAGCAGACCAAGAAGAAATGAAAGCAAACAGCTCTTCCCAGAGCACTTGGTGAAGCTAAAGAATTCCTTGCATGGGATGCTGTAAAATGCATGTGGGTTCAAAAAGTGATCAAACTCCTCAGAGAAAAAATCCCACTTCCTTAAATACAAAACACAACCTTTGTCTGATGCGTGTTTGAACCTTAAAATGATGAAGGTCAAAAGAGTAATACTGGAAAAATGCCACCAGATTGCCCTGTTGCTGTAGGGTTTTTTTGACCATCCTGTTGACCACCACCAGTGTCTGAGTTACCATGTTAGAAATGTCTTTGGCACTACCTAGCACAACCAACCTGACATTATGTGAACCACCACAGCAACAGTGTGTTCCCAGCCTACAGCAAACATGAGGTAATTTGGATTAATTTAACCCACCCAGAGGGAGGATTAAACTAAGCTGAATTGTCTCTCATGTTTGCCAGTGGCCAGAACACATACGCACAAAGTTATCTCACGGGTAGTCACCAGGAGCTGAGGTTCTTCTGAACCCTGTGGCAGAGACCACTGACTGTGTCTTACAGGCTTCACCTCAGCCCCTCAGGACAAGACTTTTCTGTCTGTTTGAGCTTCCCACAGATCCCACCCAAGTGACAATGTTTCAGTCATAATCTGATCTTCGGGGTGCACCTTCCAGCCAAGAGATCACATGGATACCCCAGCCAATGCTGGGGTCTTGTCTATACCAGTTTGTGTCTTGTCTACACCACTGGTTTGGGAAGCAAAGACTTCTCCAGGGAGGTAAAAGCAGAAATCAAGTCAGCTTTCCAGGTTAATTTCCAGTTTAATGTTTGCACATCCCAGCTCAGGCACCAAGTTTAGTGAGCCCACTTTGCTTTGCTTCTCAAAGGCAAATTGCTAGCCTAGCCTTCCAGGTGTGTCACGTGAGTAAATGTTCTTGCTTTTGAGGGGTTAATCAGAACTTCAGGGCAGCTTTTTTCCTTACTCTGGTAACACTGAGGCAAGGAATCCACACTGACATTGGTAGTCTCCCACAGGAATGCTGCTGTGGGAGCATCTGCAAGTGATTAGTAACTAGGAAAGGGCAAGACAAAAAGGTTCCAGTTGGTGATGAGGCTCCAATGGATGCTTCTGGGTTGTCAAGAAGATATCCAGTCTTCTTCTCATTTTTTGCTTGCCTTTCCAGTACACAGACATGAAGAACTGCCTGGAAACATGAGTGGGAAAGATCAGAAACCCCAAGGAACGGAAATTAAGTGACTGATCCTTCAGTATCAACAGCCAGGTCTGCAAGATCTTGTCTGTGAGTCGCATGGATGCTCTTAATGGTAAGGGGAACCAGATGCTCATTAGTCAAAGATTTGGCTAATATTTAACCAGCAGCACACTGGTCTAGCTTTTAACCTGTGGGTCTGACTGCCTGCAGAATGGCAGTGGGACTCTCTAGCAGAGCTGTGTAGGAGTCAGGGGCTTCAGCACAGATGGATTTGTGCAAATTTCTGGTTACATTGCTTGACTCCTGGGTTCTGCAATTCGTGTTGGAGCTGCACCTGGGGGCAACAGAGCAGTTCATCTGGCAAACATGGAATCAGGCTGACGTCCACCAGAGGAGGTGGTGAGGGGTTGAAATAAAGCCAGCATTTTAAGCAATCAAAAACTTGAGTTTCTCATGGAGATGGATCCTCCAAGGCCTCTGTGGAGGGAATTCCCAGTGACTTCAACACACAAGGAGAGCTTAGAGGAGCAGACCCCTGAACCTGGGTCAAAGTAATGAATGAAACCAAGTTCTGCTGCAAATGACATAAATCAGCCACATTCATTCCAAACCAGGCCCTGCAGCATGACCCTTAACCAACCTTTCAGTGAACCTGAGATATGGTTTTCAAATTTGTAATGAAACCTGAAACTAAGTGATTTTCACCTGGTTCTGGCTTTTACAGAAAACATTTCACAGCAAGCTTTATTCCCTAGGTGTGATCCCCTAATTTCTTTGCTAAATCCAACCAGTTCTTTGAACTGACAGAACCAAAAAGCAACCTTGTGACAATTATCTGAAATGCATTAAAATATGTGTAAGTATACGAGCTCCAAGTGGATGCCTTCCATAGAGTTCCCCAAGGAATTTTCAAGACATGTCTTTTCAAAACCATATGCCTTAAAAAAAAATTAAAAGGTTAACACTTGTGCTAGACTTTCATGTAAAAGTTTCTGCAACAACAGCACCTCCAAGTTGTATGCTTGAGCAGGGTGTAGTAAGGGAAGAAAAGAGTAGTATTAGTCATCTTGAAAGCTAATCCCACTAGGACAGTGATGGTCTGCAGAAGAGCTTTTGTAGAAAACCCCAGATCCGGGACAGGCTTTGTGTCATTACTGTGGGAAGGCTGTCTGTTAACAAAGACACCCTAAATGTCCTTCCTGAAGAAGGACTGACAGCTCCTGTCCAGTTGAAGCCCATTAACTTGGTATATCTCTGAAGAGAAGACAAAATGGATCTGCATGACTTAACTTGTCATCTCCCCACAAGTGTGTCATTAAACACCTGAAAGAGTCAGGGGACAGAGCACTGAACAACTCAACTGCAGGGGCAACATCCTGACTGAAAAGTGAGGCAATAAAACCCAGCAAAATTTATCCATCCTGAGAATGGTGCCACAGACCACTGAGGCCCCACATTCAACGCCCCCACAAGATTTCTGGTTCAGATGTGGCACAGAGAGTCCCAGACCATCACTGAGTATTTAAGCCAGCTGCTCAGAGACTAATTCCTAACTATGCAACATGTGCAGGCGCCCCATCATCCCTGCAGACATGGAGAAAGTGGGACTGTAGGGGAGTGGGGAACTGGTTGGACAAAGTCATTGCATTGCTGCTCTTTCCCTCCACTAACAGATCGAGCCGTGATGGTAGAGCACAAGTGTGAAGGATGTGTGCAACTAAACAGCCCTTTATAGCTCTGCTCACCTCAAAAACATCACTGGGCAGAATCCCCTCTTTTGACTAGAAATGTAACATGTGATGCTGGAGCCATGTGGGGACAGAGTTACCAGCAAGGGAGCTCATCCTTTGGGGTCCAGCTGCATTGACAGTCACCTAAAAGGAAAGATGCTGCAGCATTCCCAGGGCTGTGCATCCCACTCGCTCTGCAAAGATTTGCTCAATAGACACGATCTGATCAACCACCCTTTGATCAGTGCATGTTTTCCTTCACTCTGCATTTCTAGACAGGTAGCATTGCCTCATGTTTGATAAAATCCTTGTTCTAAAGGACACAAACCCGTGATTTACTCTGCAAAAAGCATAACGCTCACTGAAAATAGCCTAGGAAGGATATAG
This sequence comes from Fringilla coelebs, assembly GCF_963513975.1. Classification (NCBI taxonomy): domain Eukaryota; kingdom Metazoa; phylum Chordata; class Aves; order Passeriformes; family Fringillidae; genus Fringilla; species Fringilla coelebs. The sequence continues at coordinate 8,226,974 of NC_140067.1, forward strand.
CGTCATACCTAACACTACATTAAGTGCAAACTGAGAACCTGATATATTTTAGGAAAATTCAGCACACTCTAGACTAATAAACATTTTACAATATTATTGCACATGTTCATTTCACTTTGTACAAATAATCATTCCCTTCACATCTAATAAGTCTGCTTGACACATTTGTGGCCTTATAAAAACACCTTCAAGGGTCTTGTTTTGAGGCATCAATCATTTATTTATACAAAGCTCAAAGACAATGACTAACAATTCTGATGGTATAAAAGCCTTCAGCTGTGATCTTTGTCTTGCTGTTTGTTATCTCGGAACTCTAAAATTATTTGAAGGAGATTTTGTTTTAATAAATAAAAAAAAAAGTTTCCTTTTTTCCTCTGGCAGCAACATCAAATCAATCAAGGTGAAGGAAAAGACCAGAGCTATTTGCCTTTTAGTGTGTTTCCAGAGCTGGAAATAGAGTGCAGTTTGAAGCACTTATTTGCAGTTTCTACTGTCTACACAATCACTGGAGGTGCAAGACGGTGGGAAAGCATGGACTGAAAATCATGCTTCCAACCATCACCTGTGGGATATTTGGAGTTGACTTTAACCATTGTCCCAATACAGAGCTTAGCTTGACCTCACTAGAAATAAAAAATAGCAGATTCTGACAGAACTAGAAAAGGGTCAAAATCCTAAGTGTAAAAGGGCTCATGAATCCGGGTACCCCAAAGCTGGTGCACGGTTCTGATCTCACTCCCTATTGCAATTTCTCCTGCTTTTTCTTTCATCTACAAGCAAACTCCACCTGCCCATCCCTGCTGGGCCAAACCCTCAAAGAGCAAAAACAAGACCACCATGGCACAGACCCATGAAATCCCACTGATTTAGGGTAACAGAGAAGCTTATCTGCAGTGGCAGTTGTTCCACGGTATGTTATGACACAGCAGTCCTGCACCAGCAGAAGGGAACTGTCACTGACTTTTTTGTTGCAAGCCACTAAAATGACAACGTTTCCATTAAACTCATGATAGCTGATCTATGCTCCAAAGTTAACCAAAAGCAGAACCTCCATTCCAGTTACGACCTCAGATAAATGTAAATTCAAATGAGGTGCCAAGGAAATGCGATAGAAGTAGGAGAATTATAAGCACTTACGTAACAATACAAGCATTCTGAAACTTGGTTTATATTAAAATAGATGTATAATTGACTGCATTTTACTAGGCCCAGATTATGTTCAAAGCCCACTGAAGTAGATTTGCAGATTTATGGAAACACATGTAAACTAGTTGTACAAGAACAGGTTTTCCCCCAAAGCCAACTCTCCCTCATGCTTTGTTACCGTTGCCTTTAACATCACATGATGCCTGACAGCACAATATAAAAATTAAATGCTAGAAAATAAAACAGCTGCTGATTTTAGGAGAACTCTGAAAAAAACTCACGGCCCCTGTTTAAGACACAGCAGTGGGGTCATGCTGCTGTTAACTCAGCTTTCACTTTCTCCCAGGCCCAGACAATCTACTCAACTGCTCCACGTACTTCTCCAGGGGTAAGGCAGTAAAACCCCCAAAATAGTCATTTGTTAGGAGGAAATTTCCCCTTATAAAGATATCCCTGAGGATACCCCTACTCAGCCTTAGTCCTGTTCCCATCTTCTTGGAGGATGTTGCTCTCAGGGAGGTTGGTCCATAGTGGGACCAGCTGCCCTGGAAGTGCAACAGACCCTCCCCAAGTGGTGCTGGACTGAAGATCTGAACCTTCAAAACCTTTGGTCTCATGGTGCACTTGAAAAGATTTAAAAGGCCATTCTAGCAGATTAATATGGGTCTGCCATTCTTAAGGATCTGCTCTCACCATGTTTACTCAGCCCTCTTTTTTGTGCTTGTAACCACTTTCATTTCTATTGGAAACTTACCAGAAAATGTACAAAACCTGTATATCATACTAAAACCCATTAAAACTGAGATTAATTTAGTCTTAAAGGTAAGCTCCATTTTCTAACCACTATTTCTGTCTGCAATCTGTCTTCATCAGACACTAATTAATAAGCAGACACAGCTTTGGAAAACTGCCTTTAATCTTAGGAAAGTGTAAATGCTCATGGTTACTAATGCAAAATCTCAGTACACAATTCATCAGGAGATTGGAACATATAATTTTCCTTTATAACAGCTTACTGATTAAGAGGACTAAAAGCACAGGTGAAGCTGAAAAGAAATATTACTTTAGAAGTTTAAATTATTTTGCCTTGTTTTCTCTCTCTGCAGTGCCAATGCAGTTGTACTTTCCCAAGACATTTTCATTTTCTTTCTCAGGCAACACGATTCCTGTTTTTTACACCAAGAACCTTTGCTTGAAGTCAGGGTTTGTTACTCCTGATTTAGAAAGGTTGAAGTCATTTGGGGATTAACCCCGACCAGAACTGTGCGCAGAAAAGGGGGGGAAGAGGGGAAGGGGTCTTGTGACAACCAGGAGGTAAAATATTGCTCTCCAAATTATATTTTTAATGATCACTTCCTTTCATAATGATGCAAGATTATATATTGACTGTGAAGAGCTATTTATGTGCCATGACTAAGATATGCTTTCATCAAACATTTATTTCTCATGCCCAGAACTAATTTGTATTTGATTAAAGGTTTTCTACACGTTTACAGGAAAAGATTATTCACATTGGATTGCTTTTCTCAACAAAACAAAACAAAAAAGTTTGCAAGTCCTGCCAAAAGAGCGGTTTTAAATACATCTCTTTTTACTCTGTGCATCACAGTAGGGATTTCTTAATCAATACCATGCTGGCTAGCACAGATACATTGGCAGCTGGGCTGGACCACAGCAGCAAATGACTGATGGTGATCCCTCTTTGGAATTGCCCCCTTTAGCTGGACCTGAAATTGCCATCTGTAGGGTACATCAAGGTCTACAGATCCACAGAGCACAAATGAGAAGATATTTTAGGACAGGTTTTCCTATCAAAAAGTGTGGGAGCAGGGGGAGAACACTTCTTTAATTCTTGAAGACTTCCAGTGGTGAGCACTCCATCTCCTCCCCAGCTGTTCTGACAGGTACTAGCTGTACTCTGCTTTCAGCCTTTTTCCATGGTTTCTTGGGCAAACAGGCTGTGCTGGTTTTCCAAACCATATCTGATAGGCTGTGTAGGCTGTAACATTTTCTTTCTCGCTTCAAAATGACAAAACTTGGAGCTAAAAAGTGGTTTGTTCAAATCACATCTGCCTGTGTAGGCTGAGCAGAAAGCATCAGGGCTCCTTTCTGCACAGAGCAGATTGCCAAATATTATCTCTGCAGTCAGTCTTGGGGGAGGTTGGGGCAAACCCAAAACACTCAGACACATTGCCCTCAGCACCTGACCAAGCACTTGGACTGAGAACCACCTACTTTTCTTCACTTTCCCTAAGAAACTGGGAAAAGCAGGATCCATCTCCAGTGACTGCAGAGGTGTCTAATCCAAACCCAGTCATTTGGGAGTCCACAACAGCCAGAGCGGAAAAATGCATTCCTCAGAGCAGCTCCAGGACTTAGCATAAGAAGGATCACCCTGTGGAGCTACAGACTTTCTCCACTGACTGTAGGGGAAATCTAAACTAACCAGGGCCAGATGCCTCCAACTAAGGTCTCTAAACCTATGCAAGACCATTCCCACTGCAAACCCTTCTGTGCCTCACTTCCTCAATCTCCACAAAAACCAGAAAGGTTTAGAAAATCAACACATCCAAGGCCAAGATGTACCTGCAACCCAAAGGACGTCACCTAACATAGGTCCATGCCAAAAGCCCAAGGAACGGGCAAGTCCCATCATTTTTCCACCTCTTGCTTTCCCATTGGTTGTTTTTTTTTTTTCCTCTTCTCATCTCTATCATCACTCCTGCTCTCTGCTGAAGGAAAGCTGCAATATGTCAAGCACATGGGGAAGGATTCTCTGAAGCAGCATTTAAAAAAAAAAAAAAAAGAAGGAAAAGCTCCTCTGAAAAACGTTTTAGTTATTAAGACACTTGGATTTTTCAGTATAAATAAATTTATTCGTGAGAGCACTTAAGACAAGTTCTAAGGTTAACAAACACTGCACTATGCAACTCACAGCTGTGACAAATATTTAAGAAATCCGATACAGCATGCCTAAAAATTATTCATTTGCAGGCCTCGTTGCTTTTGAAGATCAACTGTTTTATTTGTAATTTTTGACATTTTCCTTCTTTTCCTGTTTGGCCTGTGAATTTGAAAGGGTTGTAAACACGTACTCCAGCTCTCTGCCTGAGGCACTGGGCTGTTGTCAGCATGCCAAAAAGAAAAGGAAGCTGATAGGTCCTTTGGTACATACCGATATGAAGGGCTTGTAAAGATAGTATTTGTTTGGTTTTTTTGATCTGACTTCGAATCTGGCTGTAGTACCTACCCTTCAGGGAAAAGCAACTTTTAAATAAATGCTTCAAGATTGTGCAAACATTTCAGTAGTTTCAGAGTCCTGGTGTTCTGGGTCAGGGAAGGAAGAAAATACATGTCAGTCAATAGAGATGGAAATGATAAAAAATGGTTAGAGCCACAGCCATAATTTTTTCTGGGCTGGGTGACGGGTTCTTTCGACGGCCACATCACGTGCTGCCTCACTCATGTGCCTTTTGGCCAGCCTATAAAACACACTGTGGATTTTATCCATGTGCATACACTTGGAAACAGATTAAAAATACACAGTCCTTTCAAACTCATCACCCATCAATCCCACAATTTGCTAGTGCTGCAGGATCAGGAAAAAAAATATACGTTTGCTAGTTTTTCTGTTAGTCCTCTGAGAGTTCTGAAATGGTTATTTCCTTCTATTCCTTTGTTTTAGCTACATTTCTGCATTTTTAAAAAATCCTTTATTTATTACCTAGCTTCTGAGGGTCCCAGGTCTCTGCACATGAGTTGCTGCACCAACATGTAGGTCCCCACAACTCCCAAACAGGCGTTTAGGGCTGTGGGAGCTGATCCTGCTGAACAGGCACAAGGCAGAGCCTGCTCTCCTTGGAGACCTCATAAGCTTGAGGGCCAAAGAGCAGGAGGAGAAGCAGAGACAGAAGGAAGTGAAATGGTTTGTTCAAGGCCACAGAGCAAACCAGTGATAAATCTGGGAACAAGACCCACATCTTCTGGACTTTTGTTACAGCAGAATAAATCAGCCATTTCTCATTTGCCTCCTGTACTTTCCTGTTACTTCCCAACCATAACCCTTCTATCCTTCTGCAAATTGCAAGGTATTCTTATAGGGGGGTGTATTTTCCACCACAAAAGAATCTGCTTCTTTCTCCATGGGTGGTTAGGGATGCTGAGAGAACAGAGCCCATACTTGGACAAAAAGCAAGGAATCAGAGCTACTACAGGCACCTGGGGAAATACAGCTCCCAAAATACTCTATAGCAGGCATCAATTCCTTGATTGCACAATTTGATGTTTTTTTTCCTTTGTGGATCTAAATTTTTGCTGCTGATTTTTAATACTGATAGATTGGAAGGGCTTTATCTGTCAGTTGGGTTTGATCTGTACTAGAAAACAACCCTGGAGCTTACACATCCGGGTTAAAAGCATAGGAAATTGAGTTTTGGTCAAAGTGGCAGTACAAGCTGAAGATCTGGAGCCATAAGGACTCACGATCAGCTTGTACCAAAACACACCTAGTCTCACAGATTTCACCTGGTGCTAAGTCCATCATATTAACAACATGTACTTTTGCCTAGGGAAAACCAGCTCTGTGAGTCCTGAGAAATATTCCATGACAGAAGCACATCACAGAGGCTTCTTCCCCCAGTAAACTTGCAGCTGAGGAGAACCAGAAACTGATTCCCTGAGAATCTGAGAAACCAGCAATAAGGCGGAGATTTGAGGTGGAATAGAGGTTAACCAAGAAGAAAAAGGAGGAGAAACAGAGGTGCTACAGTTAATGATTTTTCAAAGGCCAGAGGAGTGGCAGGTCAGGGTTTCCCAGCCCTAACAGCAGATCTCCACTCTCTCCCTTGGCAGAGGAAGACTGCCCTTTTTCCCTCCTCGTTGGCAGCTTCTGAACATGAAAACACTGGAGACCAGGGCAAGGAGAGAGAGCAAGGGGAGGAAGGAGAACAGCTGATACATCCAGTACATCTTTCCCTGGCTGGGAAGCACTAGCTGCTGCCAAGGGGCCAGCACAGCCTCCAGGGACCCACCAACCCTACAGCAAACTCAGGGCACTGCCACCTACCAGCTGTAAAACCCACAGCAGCCCAGCCCAGCCCAGCCCTGCTGCTGGACCACCAGGCCAGCTCCAGGGCGTGTTTGAAGGGAATCTTTGCACGCAATAAAATCCTCAAGCCGTTATTCCTGGGATGCTTGGCAGAGCGCTGCTGTCACATTTTCATGGCAATAGGAGCCCGCAGGAGGTGGGATCCAAGCAGAGATAGTTATGGGGCTGTTGTATATTTGTGGCACGAGTTGGGTGGGGTTTTGTTATCCAGCATCTAACGGGGCACGGTGTCCTCTCCTCAGCCTGTAACCGCCCCATAAAAAGCACCGCTCTGCTCTCTCCCCCCCTTGCCTCTGCTGCCACACATCCATCCCACCAGTGGCTGGGGTTTGGGGGAATTTGTCTCCAAATGGGAACCAGATTGGAAAACGGATTAGCAGGAATAAGATAAAGAATTAAACCCAATCAGCAGGCGACCACGCTTTTAAAAGACACAGATGCACGCGATTAGCTTGCCGCATGTGTTCCAGTCAGATCCCAACATCAGAGATGGGCTTGGAGAAAACCTCAAATCCCTGAAGAGCTCGCCGGGGCCCCGGGACATGCCTTTGCACGTCAAGGGCTGGGCATATCCCCAGAGCCATGCCTGGGAAGCACAGGCTCTGGCAGCCCTCTGGCTCCTCATCCCCCCAAACGCATCCCCTTGGTGCCCTCCACAGGGAGGGCAACCCCCTCTGCTCACTCCAGCAGCAGGAAGGCATTTCCATGCCCCCAGCACTGCCTGTGGGAGAGGCTGAAGAGGAGATGGAGAAAAGCTAATCCCAGTCTCACAGTGCCTGTATAAATCCCAGACTCTGTTTGGGGAGGGGGGGCTGGAGAGGAGAAGCAGATTTTTTTCTCCTCCCCGCCCAGGTCATTGAGTGACTCAGGGGTCAAGGAAGAGGGGTGCTGGTCCAGCTCCACCCGCTCCCCAAGCAAGGCCAAGGAGGGTGAGAAAATTTAGGGAAGGGCTTCCCACCTCCAGCTGGACGAGGTGATGACCATTTCATCATGTTGAGAAACACTCCAGCGTCTCCTGGCCTCACGCTTACTTAAGATCCATCTGAAAAGTAAATATTGCCGAGAGACAGAACAGCATCTGCACACTATCAAGTTTTCCAGGATCCCAGGCAGTTCTTGGGCTCACCAGCTTCAGGGGGTGGTTTCCTATTGGGTTGATGAGGATGGGATGGGGGACATAGCAAGGAAAGAGAGGGAGAAAGGGATTGGGTTCAGTGGGAGGAAAGTTCCGATTTTTGGGAAGTCCTTTCTTGCTGGCAGAGAATCACCATCAAGTTCTTGTTGCTTTGACATTTGATACAGGTTCATGAGTTCAGTAGGAAAACATGAAACCAGAAAGGGCCAAATCTTGACCCCAAACAGGCAGGGAAAGCACTGGCCCAGCCCAGGGAGTACTGTAATTTAGCAGACAGACCACCCTATCGTTTGTAGAACAATAAAATAATCTTAATTCTATAGGACTAAATCCCAAGCCCAGCATGGCTCTTTCCAATTGGTGACAGCAGAGTTGAGCTGTGTGGTTTTGCAGCCCCATCAGCCTGGGAGCTCTGAGTATTTTGCAAACATTAATTCAAAGGCAAAAGTCAGCTGACATTTGTTTCACTGCTTCACAGCTGGAGAAAAAGTCAGCAAACATCAGCCTGAGTTCCTGTGTGTTAAAGTAGGCTTTCTACTGCTTCTGGACCTCACCTGGGCAAAGCCAGATTACAGCCTCCAGAGCTTTGCCCAAGTGATCGGGGCAGATTCACAAGCAGCTGTGTGTGCCCACCCTTTGTCCAGCCCCCAGCCCTGATTGGGGTCAAAAGGCACCTGTCTGAAAGGACAATGTCAAAAGAAATGCCCTGGAAGTGGTGGGAGGCCTTTTCTTGCAGGATGGTTTTCTCCAGCTCTGGAGTAGAACTCCAGCAAAGGAGGGTTTAATCCATTGCACTGGGTCACTAGGCAGGTGTGGAAAAGGGCAACATTGTGGTAAATTGCAGCACTTCTCCTGGCAAAATTACCACAGCTCTGTCATGTTTGGTCAGGGGTTTATACTTCAGTCCACCCCCTCAAAAGTTACAGGTTTTTGGATCTTCCTTCCACGATGTCTGTGTAGCCTTATGTGCACACGTGGGACTGTCTCCAGTGGATTTCAGCCCAGGGGTTAATCTCAAACACATCTTTACCCATGGAGGAAGACCATACAGGTTCATCATAGCTATTGTGATGCCTTCTCCTGTTTTTAATGCCTTAATGTAAACAGATGGTATTTGGGTATGTTTCAAAGAAACTGAGTGAGATTAGTGCATCCTGAATGTGCTCATCCCTCTCTACCAAAAAAAAAGTGGCACTGACTTGTTTTTCTTTTCTTTTCTTTTTCCCTCTGTCACAGAGATGAATCACACTTCAAGTTCCTGTAAGTGTCCTAAGCATTTTCACCAAGGAGCATCTGTGAGGTTAAGGCTCAGCCACTGGCAGGCATCTGAGATGTCTTTTGTGTGCTGACCCTGGAGCACCAGCCTCCAGGAATTTAGGTCTCTGGTTTTGCTGCTCATGAAACAATTTTCTGGCACTGACAACTGGTATGCTGTGCAACAGCAAGATCACACATGGGGTGGTCTAAGGAGATAAGCAAGGACAGTTTTGAAGGGAGAGAGAACATCAGCTGTAAAATAGGTTTGATTAGGGCGAAAAAAACCCCACAGCAACTCCATTGTAACTCTGGATATCCCCAGAGAACTTCACAAACATCTACTTTCCCTCCTGCAATGAGTTCCCCAGGTAATCAATCCTCTGAGAGCAGCAGGACTGGATCAGGCATTCATGACTTTGCTGCCTCTTCCTTTCACCCAGCCAACCCTCCTTCCTGACATGACAACCATAGAACCCCCTAACACAAACTCTAACAGAGAGTTTGGTCTTGCCCAAACTCTCTGATTTGAGCCACAAGCCTGGGGCCAACTGCCCCTTTCCTCCTTGCCACCCCACAGCCACCCTGAGCTCCCAAGACACTCTCACCCCCAGTGAAAATTCTCCACCACTTGGAGCCCACGCAGCCACTCCAGCCCCAGTTGGTCAAATCCAAGAAAAAGATTTGTTTAAGCTTTTTCCAGCATACATTCCACAGCAGACATTGCTTTTAATAAAGGCTGCACCACAATCCTTTTCATAATGGCACGGAGCAATCTAGCAATATCCTCCTGTACTTAGAGAGTGAGTTAATGAAGGAATAGGTTAATTGAAACCGACTTCAGTACGGAGCACGAGCGGTTGAGCTGAAACGTGGCATAAAACAGAAATGAAAAGAAAACCCAGCTTCTCAACCCAGCCTGTAGCTTTCTGGCCATACACGGAAAAGAATTATTATTTCTTCTTCGTCTTCTAATATGTTCAACAGTAAAACCACCAATAATATGAAAATAAATTACACCTGGGGCAACCTTATATTGCACTAACAGTCTGGCTCTGATTAGCCTTGCCTTTATCATGCATGCATCGTATTAGTCCGTTTCAAAGAATTCGTGGAGAAATTCATACTTCGACCTTAAAACAGAGAATAAAAACACAGCTGAATTTAATTACCCACTGACCGCATGCACTGGGTTAGGTAATAAAATATAGAAGCAGTAAGATATGTAATGCTTTATTAAGCTATCTCAGATACAAGAGCATGCCTGGCAATTATGCCTGAAGGCTACTGAAGGCTACTCAGAATCTCTCGCGGACCACCCAAAGAGAGGAGCTAAACAGAACCTGGTCCTCGCTGCACAGCAAAGACATCCATAAATAATACAGCTATATGCAGGCAAAGTGCCTCCTTGCTCCTATCTGCCTTCAAGTCCATATGTTTATCAAACACACATTGCCCTGGCATCCATGAATTCTTCTCAGCCTTGCTCAAGATGTGTTTTTTTAACACTTTCCTGGTGCACTCTTAAGCCCAGCTTAGGCCCCAAGTTTATGAACGTTTAAATAAAACAGCTAAAAATTAAATAAAGCCCAGAAATGGCATCATGGGAAAGGAAAAGCCAAGCCTGCCTCCCTTCCTTGTTCCTAAAAGGAAACCTTGGATGCAGTTAAAGTGGATGGGTGAGAAGAGAACCAGTTTGCAAAACCACTCTGCAGATAAGTAAAATATTTAGGAGAGGTGAGAAGGCAGGGAAGGAGGGGAGAGAGCAAATACTATCCTAATTGTCAAATTAATGGCTTTAAAAAATCCAGAAAAAGGCACAAGCCGCATATACTGATCTTCCCATGTCCATGGTTTCAGGCACTAATTTTTTAATCAAAAAAATCAACCCTTTCCTTCTGTTTTATCCAACCTTATGCTGCCCAAAACACGTAAACTTACCCTATTAGAACAGAACTGTACAATGAATAATGAAAAGCTGTGATAAACAGAGGGGAAAAAAAGCCCATTGAAAGACACATTGCCAGGGAATTGTACTATAAACTGGATAACCCAAGTTTATAAAGAGATTCACATTTTCAGGCCCACATCCAGACAAGGGGCCCAGGTTCTGGGTTTCCAAGAGAAAAGACAGTTGTCTGTCCTCCTGTTACTGCATCATTCCCATAACGCGGAGTCACAGGGTGCCACCAAGAGCTTGTTACCCCAAATCTCAGCAAATCCTTGAAGGCTGGAGACCAGGCAACAGGATCAGCACAGAGGCAGCAGAGCCAAGGGCAAGGTGAAAAAGGGATGAGATTTGCAGAGATCGAGGCAGATTCTCTGGCAGGAGGGGAGCCTGAATCAAAACCTCATGTCCAAATCTTCCTGGTGACCACCCCTTTTTCTCTTCTTCCATTTCCCTTCTCAGTTGTTGTTGGCTTAGACTACAGACAATTTAGGGTAGGAACACTTTTGCGTGTGGCTGTGCCATCCCTGGAGACACCACACTTGGTTGGAGTCTACAGGCTGTATATAAATATAATCACTGCCATAAGAATCAAATTAGAGAGGGATCCAATATTCACATCTAGCCCCTCTTACTCGTAACCAGCTGAACCCAACTTGCAGATCCCAGAAAATTTCCACTTCTGGCAATCTTCTCCCCTGTGCTTGCCATGTAGGTCTGCTCTCCTCTTTTCCTGTGACGGGAAATCTGTTTCTTTGTGTACTTAGGTTTAGGGGTTTTTAATTTTTAATAGGAAAATAGGTCCAAAGCAAAATTTGAATCAAATCTTTCCAGAAAAAAAAAAAAATAACCAGAGAAAGAAAAAGCAATCCCAAGTCTGGGTCACTTTTTCCTTTCCCATATGCCCTGGCGTTTGTTCATCTGTTGCTCCTCTGCTTTTCAAGCTATGTGGCCAGGATCAGAGGCAGACTTTCTTAAACATATTGTGGTGTGAAAGGCTGCTCTGTATGGATTTCTGGCCACCACTGTCAATGCAGGATGAGTTGGAAACCTCCAAATAGAGCTAACTCTCGGAGACTTCAACAGCAATGTTGGAGGGGAAACACAGAGCTCTGGAAAGTGGGCATACTCTTATCTCCAGGAGCTCATCCATGGTAAATGGGAACCGAGCAGCAGCTTTTTCAAAGTGACACCTCTCTGGCTGGATCAGTATTTACAAGGATCATGGTTTGCTCTGCAGTGCCTGTTAGCAAAGTTAACTGATAAGTCTCCCAGTCCACATTTCCCACCACTGAGCCAAACAGACAGAGAGGGACCACTCAAATACCTTGCCTGCAGATGATGGTGACGAGGATCCAGGGGTCTACATCATGAAACTTCCCTGTTCACACCAGAGCTTGGGAGTCTCCTGGGGTGCCATATTTAACATAGGTTTCCTGAAATGTGTCCCTAGTGCTTCAGAGCAGGGGGTTCGGAGATAAAAACCAGAACTTTGTACGCCAGATCAGGAATTTTGCAGACAACGTCTGCACTGAGCGCCCTCGCAACAGGCAGCAGGGGAGCCCTGCTCATTCACATTCTCTTTATAAACAGTTGTTTATTTTATTATCTTTATTTGAAACAGATTATGCAGCAGAAGACTTCTGGAAAAATCTTTTCCATCTGACTACTATTTTTGGCAACATACGGTACAGGATAGAAATGCGCTTGCTCGCCTTTGTTTATTTGTCTTTATCCTTACGGCTGCAGACAGGGAGAAAGATATATTGGAAGTAACGTCAGGGAAAGCCTGTGACTGTCAATGGAAGGACAATTAAGGTGCAAATCAAAAATCTTTACATAGGGCCATCTGTGGACCATGCACACAAGACAGAATTAATCTTTGATAATTCATTTTTGCCTCCATCCCATGGCCTTTCTGAGCTTTCCGTAGGAAAAGAGCTCAGAAAACCCAACACCAAACCCGACAATCTCCATGACCAGAGCTGAAGGAGTGGCTGTTGCAGCAAGGAGCAGAAAACTGTGATCCTCTGATGGGAACTAAAATGAAGGGTGACAAAGACTTCTCAAGAACTTCTTTACTGTGATATTCCAGCACTACAAGGAACCACCCTATTGAATTAAAAGCATTAACAACTTTTTCTAAAGAAATTATCTAAAACAGCTGTAGAGAACAATTAAGATAATATTTAGCTGTAAGTGCAGCTAAAAGCCCTGATTCATCTCTGATATAAGAAGTCAGTAAGCCACAAGGACACAGGAAATATACATTTCAAAAGAAGCTGGAAAAGCTTAAGAATGACATAATAAAAGTAGTTGTAATACCAAAACACAACTCTGCATTACTATACATTTCTCTGCATGTGCAAAAAAATAAAAAAACAAAACAAAACAACATAATAAAATTAAGGGTGGGGATTGCTTCACTTGAATTGATAAATTATTTTTCTTAATGCCTAAAACACTAATAGTGGATTAGCTGCAGTTCACAGGTAATTTTCCCAGGCATATTCAATCTTTCCCATTCAGCACAAAAATGAAGAAAACACACAAGAAGAAAAAATATATCTTTAAGAAAATTGGGGAAATATTGCTCACACTAGAAACTTTGCTTTGAGAGAGGGAAACGGATCGAGTTTCTGTCAAAAGCATTTATAGAAAGAAAACTCCAAAAGCCTCAGGGCTCCCCTTCCCACGTACAACTTCTGAACCTGTCTCCATGATGTAGAATTTCTTTATGGAACATGAACACATGCATCCAAAAGCCGTCAGCAAAGCTTCCACAAAACCTGCAGCGCCCGTAACGTCTCTATAAAATTTTCACTTAAACATTATTCATTGATCTGCTTGTAAACTTCCCAAACAGCACGTCGCCTAATTAATCATTTTTATACTAGATGCAATTGTGAGTTTAAGCTGCAGAATGGTTTGCTGTGGCTAATCACATCCATGCACTGAGCAAAGACGGAGCTGTTTGACAATTGAATATGAAGGTTTAATTATTCTATTCAGAAACAAAGTTTTCATTAGAGAATCCCAGAGCAGCTGGTTACGGTAATGATGTCCCTAGTGGAATTACAAACAGGATGAAAAGGGTTGGACAATGTTATTTGACTCACAGCATCACGATGTTCATTTTGAAAGCCATGAAGGGTTGGATAAGATTCTTTAAGTTTTGTGCTGCTGGTGCCAAAACTCAGCTGGAGCGCGTTTTCACGACACTATCCACTTCCTATTGTTTTGCAAAATGCTTTTTCCACCTTCTGAAAAGGGCTCAGAAAACAATACACCTCAGAGTGAGGATTTTCTGCTAGGAGGAGCTACTGAGCTGAGCACAAGCTAGATGTCCTCTGGATCCCCGATTTCCATGACCACATGGAAATACAGCACGCACAGCTTCACTTTCCCACCTCCAAACTCTTTTAGGGAGCAGAGGAAATAGGAGAAGGTACCAGCACCATTAACACTACCTAATATGGCACGTGTTCCCCTTGGTGCAACCTTACCCATGTCATGCAAATATGGATATTAACTGTTCAAAGATGTGTGTGCCGGGGCATGAGGAAGTCCTCGGTGTAAGTTGGACTGGCTCCAACCCCACATCACATACTGCCCTAATGACTTTATGTCTCATTGGGAGCGAGAGAAAGAGGAGGGGAACCAGTCCCAGTGTGAGGGAAGAGCCCATTACACTTTGCTCCGTTCCTTTGCTCTGCCAGGAAGGAAAAGGAACCAAACAACACTTCCTGGTCAGCTGCATTCAGATTCAGGACTCCCAAAGAGAACCATGGCATCCAGAGGAACCTTCCCAATGCCATCACAAGCACTCTTCACAATAGTAAATTCATCCCAGCTTGTTTAGAAAAGGTGATAAAAAATGAAGTTCTATACTTCTGTAATAAATGTGCATCTTTCCAGAGGATGGAGGGAAGGAAGGAAATAAGGCGTTAGTGCAAAAACATAAAATATCATGAGAGATTATTTTTTCTGTAGAATAAGCTCTTTTCTCTGCACAGCTCCCTCAAGCCATACGTACTAATGTCCAGAATTAAGTCCTAAAATATAACATCTCTATTGAATTCTCTCCTTTGTTGCCCTCCTTCCAGGACTTCCCTAAATAATTAATGTCCCAAATGTAAGCCCACCATGAGAAAAAGAAAAAAAAAATTAAATAAAGAAGGAAAAAAAAAAGAAGGGGTTAAAAAACCCTCATGAAGACATATATCCTGCTGAGCCACCAGAGAAGCTCCAGGAACATCAAAAACAGAACCAACTCCAGTGAGTTCTGATGTGGTTTCAATTTTGGATTCTGTCATTGGGAAAGTAATCAGGTCAATCAGAAATGTGGTGGAAACCCAGCTGAGAACATGAATTACTGCACATTCTAGACCACCCAAGACCAGAAAGGGAAAAAAACCCCAGAACTATATCTTAGTAATACTACAGCTTTTATCATTAGGATTAAAATTGGAGTTGCAGTGAAACTAAGGAAACAATACAGATTTGTAAGTGCTTCCCACTGAAATCTTCATTAATTTTTTAGCTTGTGTGTCCTACTGCTGTATAAAACTACTGAGAAAGTTCAGTTAGGGCTGAGGGCTGGGGGTCACATCCTCAACGGATGCAAATGTGGAACAGCTCCAGTGCTGGGAGGGTTCAGCCCTTTGTTGAATTAAATTCCAGCTAGAGACTGGATATTTTTTTCTCCCTCAGTTTACAGAAAAGTCTATTTGGGGCATTTGTGTAAGTGGATGTGATTTCTTTTACAAGGATGTTTGGAAATGAGAAACTGAAGCACTGAAGAGGTCTCTCACAAGATTTGTTAGTGTCCCTTTTTTCCTCCGTAAGCAGCTGTGAAAATAGTCTAGCTGGAACAAACATGTGGATTAAAATGGAGATATTTCACAAGTGCAACCCTCTGTGGCCAGGCTCTGCTCACCATTTCCTTGTCACAAGTCCCACTGAATTCCCAAGAGCATGACAGAGGAAAAAGGAATGAGTAAAGGAGAAAATTCTTTCTAGGCAATATGAAAGGCTGGGGTAGGGCCCACAAACACCCTCCACCACATGCAGATTTGTTGTAACCTCATAAAACAACTGAGCCACACTTCAGGTGAGAAGAAACAGGAACGATTCTTCTCTGCTGTGAAGGAGCCGTCAGTGAAACTGGCCCAGTGGAGGCTAAAAATATTGGAGAAAAAGGAATGTGAGATGCCTGAAATGCCAGAGGTAAGTCAAAACCTGTGTCCCAGGGAGCCAGATTTCAGGCATTAACATCAGCCACAGAAGTGTGAGACTGTCACTTTCAATTTGGCCTCCACTAAGAGAAGCCAAGGTATGCAGTGCAGACAGCACAGAGCTACAAGAGCCAAAACCTGAGTCCACATTTCACTCCCTTCAATTTATCCCAAAGAGAAACCAAAGACTTTTTTGGTTTTTGGTGAAGGTGGTCGAGCACTGAAACAGGTTGACCAGCAAGGTCCAACCCTGGAGATACTCAGTGCCCAGATGGGCAATGTCCTGAGCTTTGACTCCATCTCCAGAGGGTTTCTTCAACACGGACTGTTACGTGTGAAGGCTTTGCTTTGGTGCTGCCTCTAAAATAGGCTAAAGAGCTCCCTCCTCTTGAAGAAATGGGCAAGAATATTCTCTGAGGTCATAAAATGACCAGCAAACTGCCTCCAGACTGCATGGACAAGTGAGGAAATGCAAATCCTCTTCTCCATAAAATTAGTAACACAGAACCTCAAATACTGCACTGCAGCCTCCAGCTAGATGCAGCTTGCTGAGCTCCAAGGACTAGAATATGTGGAAAATTTCTTTTTTCTTTTTTTGTCTATCTGTTTTTAGACAGGAGCGTGGGGAACTGAGTAGCAGGGTCATGCTCTTTTCATCCTGTGGTCTGCCTCAATCTAAACACTGGCCACAGTGGAGTCCAAAGCACGTTTTGCTGTGGTAATAAAAAGATTGTGGTCATTTCAAAAGCAATTAAGGTCTCATAATCGATTATGCTTTTACCACAGCCATCTTCACCCTTGAAGCACACACCCAAGTACAGAGGAACTGATGGACATTTTCATATGCCCTGCATGCCACTCTAGAAACTTTTCTTTCTATTTCTGCCCAGTCGGATTCCAAAAATCCTCCAAAGCCAAAACGTTACGAAGTCAAAACCCTAAGAGGGGACTGCTTTTACTGTCTCCTCACTGTTACAGAAAATGAGAGGGAGAAGGCTGCAGTGGTTCCAGTCATTCATAGCAGGGATGTTCTCATTAGGAGAGGATTATGGCCCAGTGGCCAAGATCAACCAATAAAGTTGGGGTTTGAATCCATGGACAGGGCAAATTCCATTAAGGCACATCATCCTTCTTTCACATGGGTGGTATGTGCAAGCAACTGCCATCTCAGAGGGCAGTGTGGGGTCTTTCACAGTCACTTCCAGGCAAATGGAACCTGGTTCTGTCCACACTTAGTGCTGAGACAGCAATGCAGGGCACAGGACCTCCTTGTTCAGTCAGCTCTCTGTCTATAAAGAAACAAGTGGAAAAAAAAATCCTACCAACTGCATCCCAGTCCCTTGGCAGAGAGAAGATCCTTTTTTTTCCACCCATGGTGTAGCAGGTAGCAGCACAGACCTATACAGACACCTTGAACTCTCCTACCCCAGAAGCTAAGAGGCTTCTTGCTGAACAGGTAACACGAGCAATGAGAACCTGATGAAGAGATCCACTGATTTCCCTGATCATATTTGAATCCATGATTCTCTGTCTGAATACTAATGAAAGTTGACAACAGATTATTTCTTGCTGCTACAGCAACCTCAACATATTGAAATGTTTGTATCATATCTCACCATTCTTATTTTTTTCCCTAAACTGAACAATCAATTTTCTCCCACCCTTCCAGGGTTGCTGTCTAAGGTCTCTTCATGCAGCTGATTTTTCCTATCATACCTTGCCCTTGTCTTCACAAAAACATTCTCCTTTCAGGCTGTGCTTTGCCAAACTCTCTTATACCTTTAAGCTGGCCTCAGCAGCTCTTCAGGGACAACTCCAAAATTAACAGGTATGTAGTCCTTCCACCATGCCAGGTGGTAAGGAAAGAATTAGAGAGCAACAAGTCCAGAATAGAGCCCTCAAGATCTCCCAGCCTGTAGTGCAAAAGCTTGACAATGAAATTATGGTAATCAGTCCCTGAGTATTCTCGAGGCAGCCTTAGAGCCATGTTAGAGAAGATCCACCTCAGCTCAGCTTCCCTAGCTCAGTTGCAAGGCAACTAAGCTCCTGTTTTCTTTCAAAACCTTTTGAAAATGATAGTCAATACAATAGTCTTAGCCTTAAATTACTGTATATACATACATGCATATATGTACCTAAATAAAATAATCAGAGAGGGAGCAAAAGTTTGCCAGCAGCCTGAGGCTTCCCTCACTGACCAGACGTACCCAGTTCATTTCCAGTAAAATTCCATAGAAGCCACTGGCATCCCACTGGGATGTGCTAGGCACATATTAACTTGCTAAAATAACACGAGAGATTTGCATGAGTTCTGCTGTAATCTATCACTTCTCACTTGTTTTTTTTAATAGTCACTATGGTATCAAAGCAAAATACAACAGCATGGAAACTCAGGGTCACAGGCCAGCTTGCTCCTGCTCAGCATCTTCAACCTGCTGTGCTGGGTCCCCTTACACTCAGCTCATGTGGTTTGAAATTTCTTGGCCTTAAAAGACTGTAACACTGACCTTCAGGACTTCTCCTCTCTTGCCCTCTCCCAGATTTGGGAGGAGGCCATGAGAATCCTACAGCCAGCATGATGCATTGCTTGGCTCCCATAAGATAGAATACATCCATTCCCAGAGGCTCCAGACCAGCGTCCAGGTGGATGCTTTGAGAAGCAATGCTGCTAAAGTTCTTAATTTGAATAAAGAATCATTAAAGCTTAAGAAAGCAAGTCATTATCATAATGCCTTCGACAGCCTTCAGCCTTCCTTTGGTTTCATTTTGTCAGGAAGCAGCTCCAGCAAAGAAGATTCACACCATCCACAGTGAAAACAGACTGCTGTTATTAACAGAAGAGCTTGGAAACAAGCCTGACTCAAAAACCCAGTTCTAGACACCCCCAAAAATTTTGTGAACCCCCCTGAGAGACTCACATCCAAGCTGTATGGCTCATAGTCCTTGCCTTTGACCTCTGCTCCCCCGTGACGAGCAGCAGGCACCAGCAGGACGTCGGCCAAGTGCAAAGCAGAGCTGGCTGCCCTCAAGAAGAGCCTCTGCCTAGGACTCTGCCATCTCCTCCCACTCATTCATGCCCTCCATACTGCAGTCTCATCATCCCAGACCTCTAATCACTTCATCTACACGCTGTCCATAAATTAGGACACATCACAGTGTTATTTGGGGCACTGAACAAGATTACTGTGCAATTACACCAACGAGCCACCTTTATCTCCAGGCTTGAAATCATGCCTTTACTTAAAACACTTTAAATCAATAAAATTATACTGTAGCCATAGACAGTACATACAGTTTTGCTTGCTGGAATGACCCCCATTATGTTCAATGGGAGATCTGTTTCTGCCTGATTCAAGCACAGCAAACAGACTTCAAGTAATGGCAAATGTCAAGTGGTTTTAGGAGGAAATAATTATAAATCATTCATGACACCCTGCTATGTCCTAGCTGTTGGTTGGCTTATTCCTCTTGATTAGTGCTAATTTGCATACAACTCAGACCGGTGCAGCAGTGACAGAGGCTCATCCAGAGAAAAGCAGGTACCCTGAAACACAAAGGCAGATGGATGGACTATGATGGGAGAGACACATAAATTGTGAATAACAATAGGGACATTGGGGAGTGATCTAACCATCTCTTCCTACTTAATAATCATCAAAGAGACCCAGCAGGAAGCAGAATAAAGGGAAAACAGACAAACATCCTTCTCTACGTGGTGCATAGGGAAGCTCTGCAGCTCCCTATTGCCAGTGGCTGCACATCCAGAAGGCTCCTGAGAGCTCTGAGTCCATTTCCAGGGCCAAGGGGTGACAGCCCACCCTTGAGGGCAGCCAGAGCAGAAGGCAGGGAGGGAGGGCTGGGCTTCTCTTTGTCCACAGCAGCAGAAAAAAATGGACACATACAGGTATTGATCACAGTCTGGCCTGAAGGCACCTGTGATTCAGCACTACTCAGTAGCACCAGAAAGCAAGAAAATGGGCTCCTGTGTCTGAACGTGATGGAAAAAGGGAGGACCAGCCTCAGGGAGGTTGTGACTGGCTGCAGGGCTGCCACAGTGGTGACAGGCAGAGGACCTGCTCCTCAGGAGGTGGCCTGGAGCCCCAAAGCTACAGTATTACATAGGGCCAGAGCTGGAGTGGAGCAGAAAGGACATTTCCAAAGCAGAGCATGGGGAATCCAACCCCATCTTGAGTAACTTAAACTCCCTCTGTAGCTTTATTATGCTATCCCAGGAGACAGGAAATTTTCAAGCAGCTCTGAGTCAATGGGGATTGTCTGACACAGTGACAGAGCCCTGATTTAACAGGGTGCTAATTAACTTCATGCATTTCAAGTCTGGCAAATGCAGAGCATCCCTGTTGAACCGGGGCCTACACGCAGCACTGAGATAGCTTAAGCCTGGAGAAGTAGGCTGGAAACATCTAACAAGAAGAGGATTTCCCATGATAAATCTGGTACTTCCTGCTTCTGGCTGTGCTGGGTTTACCACACAAATCGTCTTTCTCGCAGTCCTTCGGCGCTGCTCATTTCATTCTCAGCTGGGCTCCAGACGCACAGAGGTGCAAGGGAAGGAAAATAATGAGACAAAGTTGGGATAGGCAAACATTGTGATGCTGGAGGCTGTTCAAGGCTCTCAGACACTTTGGTGGGTTTACAAACTGGGATAAGATTGTGAACCACTTCTTTTTTTCCCAGTAATTTGAAATGCATGCTCTCCCTCGTGTGCCACCAAGGGTGGCTCAATTATTAAAGGCACAAACAATTTTTCAATTTTTTTTTTTCTGGGAGATTCAACTGTGCCCGAGAGAGTGAAGAAACCTGGACCACCTACCATAAGCTGAGTAGGCAGAATACTGCACGTAGTCCATACCCCGTGCTGCCTTCCCATGTTAGAACTTCCACTCTGGTGCCCATCTGCCATTACAGCATCCCCATAACCACTCCATGCCAACATCTCTTATTTTTCAAAACAGAGTTGATCCTGGAGTTGTAGCACTCCAGGAAGTTACAATCTGGAAGTGATCTGGATTTTCCCTAAAGCCTGGCATTTCACTTCAAGTTCTTTGTTCAGAATGACCACAGATTAAATTAGACCTTTGATCTAAGACTGAGCTTCAGAGTGCCACAAACTGAAATTCATCCACTCTTTATGCTACTGCCTGCTCCAAAAGATTTCTCTTTATCCTTTTATACATTTGCATCCATAGGAATTTCATTCCTTAAACCTGCATCAAGTTCACCTTTAATGACTCCTTTCCTTCCTTTGTTCGTAATTCATACAGTGTTTTTCAACAGCAATGATTGTCCCTTTGACATTATTTTTTTTCATAAGCACTGTGTCTCTGCTTTCCCCATGGGTCAGTCCTCTGAACTCTTTAAACATTACCTGCTCTCTAAAACCTGACTCGTTGGTATCTTTGTCCAGCACCAAGATGTCAGTGCTCATTGCAGTCATGTGTACAGAAGCTTAGCAGTGGGAGGTCTTAAACAGCTATTTTGTTCCCTGCCTTTGGCATTGTATTAAGAACTTCATCTGCTGTTCACCATCACCTTCAGGTCGCTTTCAGAGATATTGGGTTTCCAGGTCCCCCATCTCTAAGAGTACAAGTTAAGATTGCTTTCAATTTTCATTTCCTTCCTTTTGATGGCTCCACCCCACTCTTAACGTGATTTGAACATGAGTTGTTTTTCTGGTTTTTAGGCTTCCTCATCGCATCTCTGCTGACCAGCTATGGAATAATTTAATCCACATTCACAATATACAACTCTGAAAGTGAGACTCAAGTACATGGACATTCATTAGGAACAGAGAAGAGAATATATGAGCGTCCCCCTGACTGATGCTTATACCCTCACATCTGGCCACTAAGTGCCTCTATAAATCAAATGTGGCATAAAAGGATGAGGAAAACTGTAGGGTTGCAGCAGGCAAACACTGTCTCTGCTCCACTGAGAGTTTATCTCAAAGGAGTCCTGACAGCCAAGCCAGCATCAGCTTTCTGCTGGTCCAAACATTTCCTAGCCTCTTCCACATCACTTTCTCCATCTGCATTCCTTCAGATGACCCTTCTTCTCTGCTCCTTCCCAAACCTGCAGTCTCAAACACTTCAGTTCTTCTGATATGTTCATTGCCTGCAGCATTGCTCTGAAGGACATGAGGAAGCCAAACATGGGGCTGGTCATCCCATCACAACCACCCTGTGGAGCATTTCTGGCCTAATCTGTCACCACATGGCCTGAATGGGGCTCTGGCAGCTGCTCTGTCCAACACCATCAGATTATGGAGCAGGCTGAAGTAAGAGATTGATTCCTGACCTCTAGCTCCACATTTTGCAACCTCAGGTTATGGCTATAAATTTTTTACCCATACAGCTAGCTATAAAGTTAAACTGGGTGCCTACCTCCCCTTCACTGTAAAATTTTCTGCTTAATAGACTTTATCAAAAAGAGTAAATCTCTTCACTAACATTCTTTTGATGGGTATTAACACATTTTATGACTCCATTCTGGATTTTCTACTAGTGTAACCCACATCAGATCTGAACAATTGTACTTCCAGAGGATTTTTTTCATCTGTACTCTGATTATTTCTTAAAGAAGTGGGGATTGAAATACAAAATTATTTTTCATTTTCAGCCTTAATTTATACAGGTTCAGGCCAAATCATATAATGTAAAATAACCATAAAACTCTCTGCCTCCCCTTTTCTGCACAAGTCTATTGAAAAATCCCTGGGTCAAATGTGAAAAATCTTTCTAATTTAATGAGCTTTCTTCTTTAAATTTGTGGAAAGCCCTGTTCCTCCTTGATTATTCTGCTATTTTCTCCTGTTCATCTCCACCAAATTTAAGCATTTTGATTTTTTCTCCAAGCAGCTGAACACTTCAATTGGCTGTGTTGTTGAATATTTCCCTTTCTGGGTCCCAGTTAGCACCCAAGAGCCATCAATGGCCGTACTTTCCTCACGGAGTCCTTCAACACTGCTGGAGAAGTTCAGAAGAGCACAATGAGCTTGGGGGAGAGGTGGCTGCCTGACCAGGGCTACAGACCCTTGCAAATCCAGCCCCTGAGTCTCACACTAAGTCAGCAAGTACAAACCCATGAGCAACCGAGAGCTCTCTGATGACAGCTGAGAATCTCCCCGCCACCCCAGGAAGTCAGACAGCTAAATCAAGGCCATAAAATAAAGCCAAGAGCTGGCCTTACGATAATAAAAACATGAAATAAAAATGAATTATATCAACTAATACAATAATATGAAGGTTTTATGGAAATAGCGACCTAAACTCGTCAGAAACAGCAAGTCTGTTTTATTGCAGTACCACCAACCACAAAAGCACTTTTCCTTGCCACGTCCCCTATCCTGGATCTGTGTTTGCCCAACAGCTGCCTCTACATTGGGCCTGAACAGCCGGGACACAAGTTATGGAAAAAAGCTCCTTACACCTGTGGCTGACCTGGGAGCTGGGACCAGCAGCATTCGGCGCAGCCTAACAAAGGCAAATCCAGAGCAGGAGAGAAAATTTGCCACAGGCAGGATGTAACCCAAGTGGCCTGGACAAAGAAGAGCAGCTGATTGCTCAGACCCCTCTCCAGTCCAAAATCCAAGGGTTTCAATAAGCTCCACACAGGCAGGTTGGCAACTCCTGCGGAGCCTGAGCACAGCAGGGCACAGGGATAGGGAGTCCTGGAAGAAGTCACAGGCTGATTTACTGGGCATCATTTCAGGATCAAACTTGTGAGATCAGCATGGTCCAGGCAAATTTATGGAGAGTTTGTTCCATCCCCCCACGAGAGCAAAGAGAAGGAAACTTGCCCACTCCTACTAATTAACCACAGTGCAAACTTCATAAACGTGCTCCTGACCTCCGCCACAGCGCACACACTTGAGTCATCCCAATAAAACAGGAAATGACACTTTGCCACAACATTACTAAGTCCATATCCCATAAAACCATTCAGGGAAGAGAGGAGGGGTAAAAAAAAGAGAGAAAAGCAAGAATAAAGCCAGCAATTATCTGTTATTAACCCAGTCCTCAGTGGTATCACATTGCTCCTAAAAATAATGACAGGGCAACAAAGCTTGTTTTCGTCTCCCACGTTCTTTGTGGGTTCCTCATTATTCTAATGAGCTGCTGGAAAATGCACTTCAGTTACATCCCCATCCAATATCTCACTGATCACCCTGCTTTCATTTCCACCTGGCACCACAAGATGTTTTACAATTAACACTTTGATCCTTTCTTTTTCTTTCCTTTTTCTTCTCTGGGTTTTTTGTTTTTTTTGTTTTTTTTTTTTTTTTTTTTTTGGTGGTTTTTTTTGTGGGTTGTTTTTTCCCCCCCCACCCAGGGACAAATGCACACACACACACACACACACACTGACTTTGGGAGGAGCTGAGAAATCTGGTGGATGAGGCTGCCTCCACGTTTTGTGCCAGGCTGGGCAGGGCTGGCAGAGGCAGCAAACATCCTCCTTTGCTCGCGTGACTCCGCTCCCCTGCAGCTGGTGCCACAGAGAAACCAGAAACAGTTTAAGAATAGATCTGCATATAATGTCTGCCATGTGGGCTCGGGAGCAAAACAGGGAAGGGATGGAGGAGGGCAGCAGCACAGCCATTGCACGAGCAAACAGGCTGTGGCTTGGTGGGTTTTTTCTGTCTCAGTGACTCACACCACTCATTGTAAGACACAGTCTGCCTTCTCTCATGTGGAGAGAGGGAAAAAAAAAAAAAAGAAAAATCTTATTTGTTTCAACAAGCTCTCCTTGCCACCTTTTATTCCGCACTCCAGAGTCATTATTCAAATTGTTTAAAGCTTCAAACAGCTGAGATGGAGCTGGAAGGCAGCGCAGCTTCCAGTCTCTGCTTCTCCCCTTCCTTTTCTCCTCCTGCTGCACCTCTCAGGTCCCCTGGATGAGGAGGATCCATACCCAAGTCATCCTTGTTTTGGCTGGAAATCTGGGCCGTGGGGAATAGGAATAACTACAACTGCTGGGGTATGGAGCTGCATGTCACCCAGCACAAAGGGGATCAGACATCACAGAGCAACAGAGGTACAGGGAGATGCACCTCACCCTCCACCAGCTAAAGCCAAAGCAGGAAGCTTGCACTTTTGGTGTTATCAGGTTTGATATTAGGCTCTGCTGAAATTTAGACAATCAAATGCATTTTTTTCCTTTCAGCAACAAGAAGTATTTTCTCATGATTGAATTGCCTTCTCTTCCACAGAAGTGCGATTCTACATTTTTTAAAATTCCAAAATAATTTGAAAAAACATACAAAAATCGTTTTGAAAAGATTTTGTACGCCCCTAACCTCCAAGTTTTAGGATAACTGTTGGGGGGGATACATAAAGCAGATTTTTTTTTAAAAAGTCACTTAATCCAGTCTAGAAAGGGCTTGAAAACAATTTCACCATTACAACTTTTTGTTAGGAAAGCAGATTTTCAGTTGTCTTGAATATTAGAACTCATCATAAAAATATTGAGAAAGGATATTTGTGCCAAAGTTAAGTCTTGCCCTGTAAACTTGGTGATTTATAAAGACATTTTTCTGAACGGGAGAAAAATTAAAAGAAAACACTTCTGGAATGTCACTACATGGGGTTTTTTAGTTGGTTTTTTTTTTTTTAATAGTTAAAATATTTGTTATTTCAAACTAATAATGAATGTTATCAAAAAAATGAACATCAAGATGAAATGCTTTAGGTTGGCTAAGAGAGCTTTGAAAATCTTGTGCAACTGAGAAATCCACGTTTTGGCTCTGTGAGGCCAATTTGGGATTTCAGAACCTTGATTCCTTAACATTTGACTAGGAAAATGCTAATTCTTACAACACTCATGTTTGAGCATAACTTTGCTGCAGTTGTATTTGAATGAGGGTATTTACAAGGGCAAACTCACGCACACATTTGAGTGTTGACAGGATCAGGGCTACTGGTAACTTGCTGACACTCAGTACGACCTATAATGCTGTACAATGCTCACTTTATGTACACCAGACTTTGACCTTATTCATCAAAATACCCCTCTGACTTTGTTCCAAGGGCTTTTATGTTCTCTGAAAACAATAAAACTTCCCTTTTATGACACTGCAGCTTTAATTTCAAAGTGTGATGAGTGAATGTGGTGTTGTTTTCTTTATTAAGGCACAATGAGCTCGTACGCCGCCGCTCAAATTATTTTTACTCGGGCTTAACATAACCCTGATACAACAAGCAGCAGATTGGGGTCCAAAGTACAAACCCAGGGCACACACAGGCTCAAACCCCACCTCCCAAAGTGGGAGATGACTTTGACCTCTCCAGCCACAGCCCACGGGGAGGGATCTTGCCTAGGACAACTCCTCCGCACAGGGAAGCGACGGCTCCACTGCACATGGAGCTGTTCCACCAGCCCTCAGATCCCACAGCCACGTGAATGCAGGCATCTCCCACTCAGCCTCCTTTCCAACATGATTTTCTACAACTCCTGGATGCAATGAAGCCTTTAAAACACAATAGTATTTAGTCTAGGCAGCACTGATACCAAAGAGTCTTTTGGAGAGAGTGATACTGAGCCCTAAATTCCCAGTGAAAGAAAGAGTGAAAAAGAGCCTGGGTCACCATTAAACCCAATCTTGGCTTCTTTCCTTTTAGCATTGATTCACTCACAGAGACTATTTATGTTTTTCACTGAAAAAGATGCTAATAAAAAATTTGTCATTATGAAAAAACACACATGTAAGAAGCTGCACAGATGCTCTGGCTCAGATTGTAAACACACCAACCTCCTCAGCACAAGTCTGAACAATGCTAAATCAGTTCCAAGGCCAAAGCTGTGTTAGTAATGCCTTACTGGCACTGCTCTTGGACCCACCTTCCTCAGAACCAGCAAAAAGGATGCTTCCGCTGGGATAATTTATTCCAGTTTCCCTAAGGAAATCCCCTGTAACAGCAAAAGTGCTGTTTTGCCAGGATAAGCTATAACATTTATGCAGCATTTGCCAACACACATATATATACGTACATTTAAAAATTTTTATGAAAAGCCATTCCTCTCTGCAATGCTGTTCCACCAGAAATGATTCTTTGCACAGATTTGCCTGGGTGTGCCAAGTGCAGATACAAAAGGCATTATTATATGAGGCTGGGGACTGGTTCCAAGCTCAGTCAAAGTAATTGAAAATAGGAAATGCTGAAAATCTAACTCGTGTACACAATCCAGGAAAATGTTGCAAATACTGCAAGCCATTTCTTTGAACACGGGAAGTAACCCAGTCCTGAACTGGTCCTTGACTGGTGTGACTGGCACAGCTCCACCAGCCCAGACATGCTTTATTGGTGTGCACACAGCCCTAAATTTTCCCATTTTGAGGGTTTGTTTAGGAGTTTGGATGGAGGCTACCTGCTATCTCTGGGAACTCCTGGAGTCCACATTCAGCTGTTATCAAAACAAAAAAAAAACCAAAAAATTAAAGCAAAAAAAGGAAATTCGAGGCTCCTAGAACCTCATATATGATGAAATGGAGCGAAGGACAGAGGTATGACCCCAGAAAGGACATCTTTTTCCATGTGAGGATGACCTTTAGTCCACTGTGAGCAAAGAAAAAAAAGAACAAGAGAAAGCATGAGGGTGAAAGATGGAAGAGAGCAGTCAAGTGGAGGGGACAGATGGTGGGGAATTCAGAGGGAGGGAGGAAGTGGGGAAAAAACCCAAAGGGTGAAAAACCAAGGCAGATTAAGAAACAGAAATCAGAGGTAGAGGAGAGAGAAGGGGAGGGATGGGCAGTGATAAAGGGAACAGGGTTAAAATGAGCAAACAGAGAAGGCATAAAGAGAAGGGTTGGGGTTAAAGGAGCAATTGCCCTCCAGCAAACATACTGCACTGTAAATGGAAACACATATGTCAACAAGGAGTGTCCTGAGATGGGCTGGAGAGGAAATAGCTTATGTGATGTGAGCTTCTGCTGGGAACCACCTCAGCCTTCAGCCCCCAGTCAGTCCTTTCAGCAGATGCTGACCCTCCCTGGGACGCAGGGCACTGCCTTCCCCCAGCCCAGCCAGGACTGTGACTCTGTCCAGCACTGTTGCTGGTGGGGAGAAGCTCTTCACAGCTACAGCTGCTACCTGACCTCACCCAAGTCAATGAGAGCTTCATCACAGCTCCTCAAGGTGTAAAAACACGTGACATTTTCATAGGTGGCTTTACACACTCTTGAACCCAATGAAGAGCTTCAGAAACAGCTGATAAGTGCACGTAAAAGTCTCCTGAGCAATTAAGGCTGAGCCCAGCATCTAAAGCAAGCTCTTAAGACCAAATTCCTTCATTTCACTACTTGAATTGCAGGACCTGATGCCTCAGAAGCATTTTCTCCTGGAAGCTAAATGCATACAAACCATTTTTTCTAATTCCACTCAGCTTTTTATGTGATCCAACCATCCAGTTACACCTTCAGACATTTCCCAGAACATTTCTGATGATACTGCTCTTCATTCTTTAGGAGAGAGCTTAGGGCAGATGGCAGCAAGACATCAGTAAGAGCCATGAACATTTTCCATAGACATGGGGGAAATCCTACAATAAAGGACAAAAGTCCAACAGAAGAGCTATCTGCAGAGTTACCATCACTGCTGCTCAAGCCTTTGCTGTTCCTTAGGGGTTTCTACACTTCCTGGCATCCCTACTTTTCATGCCATACATTAAGGAAGGTCTAAACCACAAGTGTTGCCTATTACACCAAAATCTCCAGACACACTGAGCATGCACAACAGGGCTCTGCTTCCTCATGCTATTGGACCTAAACTGCCCAGGGCTTCCAAGGGACTCAAGATTTGAGAAGAGAAGCATCCTGTGTGAACAAACTTTTTCTCTGCTATGGATTCAGCTTCATTGCCCAATGGGCATTGTGTGTAATGGTTTCGTTGGCCAGTGGCATAGAGGGAAATGAAATTACCTGTTGTTTATGCTCAGATTCCCTTTTTTATGCCCAGTAGCATATAACAAGTCTAGAGTACAGTTCAACAACACAAAGTGTGTCTAGGTCACTGCTTGCTTTGGTGATACCTGATTGCAGTGCAGCTACTTCTGCTGCTGGCTCACAGCAGCCCATGTGAACAGGAATTTCTACCCTGGTGTTAGTACAGCCATGAACAGGGCATTGCACCACCTCAAAGACCCAGCAGAACTGCACAAATAAAGTGTTGGTACGGTCAAGTCCTTTGGCTACTACAAAGATACTCTGAGCACCACCAAGGAAATGACAGGAGATCTTTTAGCTGTGAACATTTACTGTGGAGAAGCTGACATGTGGGACACAGCACTAAACTCCTTCCAAGACATGTTTAATACACAGCACATCATGTGTTGTAGGAGGCTGTTCAGCAGGCATTCATCTTTCTCCACTTGTGCTGCTGTGACTTCCCTGTGAAGTGTTAAGAAACACTTTTCAAATATCCTCCATCACCTTGTCAATAGAGATCAGGACACGTGCCACCAGGATCATTAATGACTCCATACAAAGACCTTTTGTCTATTAAAAAAGAATCCTTTAAGTATACAAAATCCAAATCTTTGCATGAAGTCATGCTTGAAGACAATACAGAGATGAAGGGCTTCCTATAGCTATAAACCCAGAAGATAGATGAAAGTTCAATCACAGACACTGAATCTTTTTGACATTTAAACATTTCCACTCCGAAACACATGACAATCCTTCAAACAACCATGTTGTTCTGTTTTTATACGGACACCAATTAGCCTGTGTTGTTTAGATTGGTAATACTTGCAATGTATAAACTTTCTTAGCACATGGCAAGTGAAAACAAATAACCTCCATCAGATATGCATTTTCCATGTCAAAAAGATGAAGGAAAATTAAGTGGCATTTCTGTAACAGACTGACTACAGACTTTTTTTTCCCCCAGAATCTAGAGAGACATTCAAAGACAGAAGCAGAAATTTACATACTGACCCAAAAATAATTCTGCAGAGAATACTTTCTCCCAGTGACTTGTGTTGCTGTAGCTATGATGGTCTGAAAATAGCGGGACGAGGTTTCTAAACAATAATCTTTTCCTGGATCAGCTGATACAGCTAAAGAAAACAAGCTTTGGGCACACAGAGTTTTCTAAATTCTGTCCACAGGAAGGGCACTTTTCCTTGCACAGCTTTGATGCCAGTACCTGCACCTCTCCAACCACTTAAGTTTTCCAACAGTTTTCTCCTGCTTTTTTCTGTGCTACCAACTACCCAAGCACTCCTGGGAGGGTGGCCTCGAAGTTCAGGAGACCAGGATCCAATTCCCTTTTGTCACAAGCTGCTTGTAGGACTTTAGGAAAGCTAAATGACATCTCTCCATCTCATCACCCATTGTCCCATCACATACAATGCAGAATAAGTGTCCTCTTACCCCAGTGGGTAAGCGGGAACAGAGAGGCAGAAGTGCAAAATAAGCAGGTAAGCCACACCAGTGCAGGTTGGTTTTACTTCAGGGAAGGACCAGCATCATTGGATTTTTAAGGCAACAGATACATCAGAAACTTCTGTGAAAGAGGAGTTAAACAGCCACTGTATAACCAAGGAGTCTGATAGCCATGAGCAATATACACAGGTGCTCTTTAAAGAGCCCATTTTCTGAGCACAAGATGTTGGTCCCTTCTCAGAAACTGCAAGTGTGTTGTGCTACAGAAATGTTTCAAAGACAGATGCAGGGAGTTGTTTGTTCAGCATTCTTAATCCAAACAAACAGTTGCATACTCTTACCTTCAACACAAGTCTCTCATCTTAAGGTTCTGGCCAAGAAAAATATTTTCCTAGCTAGTCTGTTATGAAAATGTTTGAATAAAAGAAACAACATCAATAACTTATGTAAAAACTTCAACCTCTAATCAGCTGAGCTTTAATAAGGTTTGAGATAACAGCACATGTGTTTTGCCAAGAGTATAAAATAATCATAAAATATTATAATTGATGCGCTGTTCTGGTTTATTACATCTCACAAACTAGATAGCTGAATACACGGAAGAAAACATTCTGGACCTCATGTTAGCATATTGTAATAATTAATAGCCATTCTTTGGATTTGGAGAATTTCAATGTGAGGTTTTGTTTGTTGGGGTTTTGGCAGGGGAGGGAATTTATTATTTTTACAGCCTGTACAAATTTGGCCAAAGAGTCAAATCTCTCTGAAATTAAATGAACTATTTATGACACAAAAGATTTGGCCCATAGAGTTTTGAAAACAGAGATAATAAAGCTTCAGTGCTGCTCAAATTAAACTCTCAAAATAGAGAGTAAGAAAAAGGGGAAAAAAAAAAGGCACCAAATTGCAAATAAACCCTTGACAATAAGTTACACCGAATTGTTTCCTTTTTGGAAGGTAGTGAGCTGCAAATAATTGCTAATAAAAGGTTCACTGTGTTTGGTGAATACAAATCTTTATTTAGTGGCTGCAGAGCAAGTCTTTTTCTTGCTCTCTTGACAGCTTAACTACACGCCAACAATATTTGCTTAAAGTCTTTGGCTCCATTAATCTCAAACCCTGCTACACAGATTGCCAAAGCTGATGACAAACCCCAGTTAGCATGGATCATCTACTTGCCCATGACAGTATTTTTCCCATGACATTAAAAGGATGTTTTTTTCCCCAAAGAGGGCACAAGTCTACTGAATATCAAGAAGGTTTGAAAGGATAAATCTATGGCTTAAGGTGACCAATAAAGATAGCTGGGGACTACAGGGAAACAAGGAGGAGGAAGAATACCCTTGCACTCTAATTGGCTTTTTTGTTTGCTCACAGTTGCTTCTAATATGGACAAATCTCCATAAGAAAACACAAAATTAGCACCTGTTAGGACAACTTAACCTTCAGGGAGAAAAACAAACATCCTTGGGTTGTCAAGATTTTGAAACAAAGGTTACAAAGGAGGTGATTTTTTCTGGATGGTTTTAACCCCTTCTTGCAATACAATGCAGCTCATTAACAGAGGTCCAGAACAGATTGTTAGCCACCCTTTCCTGAAACATGGTACCTGAACCAGTGCCATAAAACGTGGGACTAATTAACAATGTCATTATACCCTGAGCATCAGATGGGGAAAGCATGTGCATATTAAACATGATTAAGGGAAACTGAGGCGGGGTAAGAAAAATAATTGCTTATCCTCTGCCCCTCATGTCTAACAGAACTAAGATGAACCATTCACCAGTTGTCTCTGAGTCCTACAACTTAGAGACAGCAGCTAGAAAGAACCACTCCTTTAACTTTTTTATTTTTTTTTTAAGTTGCCCTCACTAAAATGGCTGGTGGGAAGCAAACGGGCTGGTCCATCAATCCTTGGGCAGCAGAGCTAGGAACAGAGACTTAGAAATGATGCCTTGTCCCTCAAAGTAACCCTGCCATTCAAATCCTTGTGTGACCCAGGGGGGTTCCACTTTCCTGGTCGCACCCCTTCAGCTGTCAGACTGGTCTAGAAGGTCCCACTTATCATGGATAGACATCCTGGCATCCAGTGTGGATTGACATGCGGCTGCAAGAGCTTCTGCTGCTCCTGAGCCAACAGCAGCCTTCCTCTGAGCTCTCTCAAACACCCAGACTCCCACAGAATTCATTCCGTGGCTATGCTCTCCTTGCAAGCGTGTCGGGAGAGGGATGCAGGCACATTAGCAACGCCTTTCCTCCAGCCCAGCCCTGCAAATATCTGGGAGCCGACTGCTCTCCCCTCCCCCGTGCAGACAGGCTCCTTAAAAAGGTGCCAGGATGCTTTGTGCCCACTCACTCTGCGAGTAACACAGAGCTCAGCTGCCTCCCCAGACAGGAATAGCATCCAGCAATGACTTCTCACTCTCTTCTTACTCAAGAAAATTTCTCAGAGCCAAAAAATTTAAAGCAAACCCAGCAACTAAAAATCAGCTCTGTGTCATTTTCCCTGACTCATCAACAGGTATTTTGGCCAAAACCACTGATGTATTAACCAGTAACCAAGGCACCTGTTGCAGAAGCTTGCTCCCACAGGCAGGTGCCAAAGTGCTGAATATGGAGGGAAATATAAAAGGTCTAATGTAAAAGCTGGGAAGGAAAAAAAAAACCAAAACAACCCACAAGTACTTCCAAGTGAAATCCATGGTATTCAGCCACGGCTCTGGACAATACAAGCTGGGTATGTATTATGTATACCTGGCTAACAATAGCAGCACCTCCCTCACCCTGCCCTGGCTCATCCTCATGGATAATGATTTGGTTAAGCTAAGGACTCCAGCAGAACTATTCATACAGAAGAGCATAAAGCCTGCACAGAACTCTGCAGGATGGTGACCTCAGGGAGTAAACTGAACTAAAGTGATTGTAAATGAGCTAACATCTTTCACTTAACACTGTCTCCTGTTACTCTCCAACAGAGGTACCAGCCTTTCTCTCGCTGGAATCTTCCACTTCTCTGGCAAAACCACAAGCATCTCCCAATTTTTCTACACTTTAACCCCAGAGAGGTTCACACTGTAGCTAACAGCCTCCAAGAGGACTGTAATAAAAACTGAGTGAGTCTTTGTTCTGACTGCAGATAAAAGGGAACAATCTGCAGTACAAATGTAAAGTAGCTTTCCCATGTTTTCTTTCTTCCCCCCCTTTTTGAATAATCAGTATCTGCATGTGAAGGTTCAATGTCACCAAACATGAGGCTTGTGTACAAAAGCACAAGATCCTTGACTAAAGCACAGCATACTTAACAGCTCAAAAGCAATTGTTGTAAAACTTGATGGAATTGTGCCTGGCAATCATATTTTATTGTCATTTGTACAGGGAAGCTTCAGCATTTTTCTGGGCTTCTTTTTTTTCCCCCCCTTGGGAAAGAGGTGAATGTTTGATGAAGAAACTTGATCTTAGAAGTTCATGGCCATATTTACTGTTTTCTCCAGAATGTACATATTTTATATAAAATACAACCCAGGTGTTCAGAAGAGAAACACTTTCCATTTATTCAGGTAAGAATATAGCCCAAGGTCACATAAAAGCCTGTCACTGAAGTTTGCACTGACTGAGGTGCAATAAATAAAGGTCCAGCGTTGACACAGCATTGAATATTTTTGTGCTGTGTACAAGCTTTCCCTGCAGAGAGGGCTTTCCCACCCCACTGCTACAGAGAAGGGTCAGTACCTGCTGCAGCACCACACACAAAACGTTCCTGTTTGGGTGACATTCTCCAGCACAGCAACCATCAAGGAAACACCTCCCCAGCCTGGGACACGTGCATTGCCCTGCCTGAGGCATAAACAAGGGTGTAGGAGAAGTTGGCTGAAGCTCTGCAGGCAAATGGAAAAAGGAGACCTTGGAAAGCAGAATTTTGCTTTCCAGATGGAGCCAAGCACATCTGGGGGTGCAGCACCTCTCAGCAGAGGGCTTTTTCCACGTGACAGAAGTGACACCTTGAAAAGCAGGCTGCACTCATCCTCTTGCCTCTGCTGAATATGCTTACAAGCATATGGCAATTTTAAATAAGGCTGTTGGGTTTTTTTCAATGCTGAGATCCTTCTCTGGACACCAGCTGTTTATGTACATCAGAGTTTAAAAAGCACTATTTCTGGCATTGGGAGAAAAACCACACTCATTTGTTTCTTTGCCTTAGGTGGGAGAACATGTACACACAGGTGAGCAGCTAAAGTAAACAAATGAAAATATCTCAAGTCATGTTTTTAGAAAGCATGCCCATCTGCCACATCTCCAGGGTGTCCTTTATATGCTCCTTTTTTCTCCCTAGAAATGACAATGTGGACCCAACACCACCTCAGAAATTTCAGAACATCCTGCAGCCTGACAAGATAAGTGAATTTTTCCTCTCCCGTGCATACACCCTAATCAATATGATCTGTGTGCATATGTTCCATAAATCCTGGGGGGCTCTCAAAACATCCAGTTCCTTTCTACATCAACATCCCTCTCTAATATCCCTCCTCACCCCCAAGCCATCCCATGGTTAAATTTAAAAAAAAAAAAAAAAAGAGAAATACCTAATTTCTGTGGCTGTCCATGGGAATAGTGATCCCTCATGTCTAGTACTACATTCAGGTTGCTCCCATCCCCTGTACCTCTGTGGCCTCTCCCAGAGTGGCAAATAAATCCTCAGCCTGGGAGGGCTCACAGAGTGAGCATGTGCATATGGACACATATACACACATTTTTATATATATGTGCACACAAATACATAAAAATCCCTGAGACTTTGGGGAGAGGGAGGAAGAGGGAAATCCCTCTTTTCATCTGCATCTAAATGGGAAGACCTGGTTTGCACTGGAAGTGAGATTTCAGAAACGTAAGGAATGAATGGCCTGCTTTGTCTGCACAGCTTTGATATATCAGTTCCTTCAGTGACAGACTTGTTAATCTTTCCAATGTTGCTTTTTCAAAAAAGACAAACACAGTGGATAAATGCGAAGGGCCAACCACATCCCCTCCCATAGGAAGTCTCGCCACATGGGCAATTCTTCCAAGTAAAGAAAACAGCCCACTTTATTTACAGGGTAAATCATTTTGACTTATCTTGCAGGGGTTTGCTCATAGCAAGCTGACAGTTTCCCCCTGTTGCACAGTAAATGGCTGACGGGGAAAATGTTTTCCTTCCCACCATGTAGAAACAACCAGCCAGAAGGGGAGGAGGGGTCGAGGACTTCATTTTTCTAATACTCCATTAATGTTCTCCTTGCTGACAATCACTGCAAAGGCCTGAACTCACCACTCCAGGCAGCTCCAGCAAGAAACCTGAATCTCTGCAGGGATTTTGAGCTAAGTACATTGACTCAAGTTAGAACTTTTGGTCTTAAAGGGTAAGTTAACCATTAAAATGATTTTCAAGTCAGTACATTACTGTAGGAAGAGAAGAAAAAAAAAAAATCCACCAACCTAAAGTTACTTATTTTTTCTTCTGTTTAAATCCTTGCTCTAAAAAACCTCTTTGTCATCTAAAATAACATGACAACAGGGGTAGAAACTTTTTAAAGGTATAATAATCCCAAGCAGATTGTTAATCTCCTTTTCTTCCTTACACAAAAATATATACTTTTTTTAATTGTGATCCACTGCTCCATTAGTTGGGGATATTTTTGATGCGTACAACCTAAATACAAAACCAAATTTGGATATAATGCAAATTGCTATTTTCTTACAGATTAAAGTCTTCAGCTCAGGGATGTGAGAAGGTCCAATCTTTCTTCTCTGGAAGTCAGTGTGATGTCAAGACATCACCCTGAAGAAGTCATCCCACTTCTCCAGCTCTGATCCAAGTTACAGCAGTTGCTACCCTGATTTTTTCAGTCCAGCCAGTCCTACAAGAACATTTTCCTTGGACCACCTCGTTTTTTTCTTACAGTGTCAGGTGAGCACCAGGACCAACCCCAAGGGATGATAAAAGTGGAGCAGGGAGGGCATTTGCAGAAGGTGTGCTCATCACAAGAGGGAAGGACAGGATGAGCCAGGCAGCTCAGAGCAATGCTTAGGTAGGTCTGCTTTGGGTTGGAAAGAGGAGAGCATTTCTCCCACCACACTTTCTCAGGGTTTGCAAACTATCCCATTCAGCTGAATTGGGATGAACTGCAAGTGCAAAAATCAGCCTTGCCAATTTCAACAGGGATTGCAACAGGATGCAACTGTCTTCTGAAGTGTTTTCCACAACAGCAGATAAACCATCCAGGATGGCAGTCATCACTCAACCGGGAGAATTCCACCAAGACTGTTAAATGCACTACACTACACACAAAAAGAGAGCAAGGGCGGCATTTTGCAACCCTAATACAGCAGGTTAAGAGGTGTGCATGTTTCACATCCCCAGTAATATCTTATTTAGGAGAGACATCAATCAAGGCTAGACCTTAGGCAAAATCCATGTAATTGCAATGATTTATACCTTTTGACACTCTGGCCTGCTGACACTGGGAAGACAACGTGCATCAGAGTGTGCTGCAAATGTCTGCTAACACATTTCTCCGTGGTTTGGGGGTTAGAAATATGAAAACATATGTTCTGATTTATAAACTGCAGGTCAAACATGCAGGTGTTAATGGCTTTTTCCCTGAGATTTTCAGCTCCAGCCAGACCTGTGTGTGAGCAACCAATTAAGAAATAGAAAATAGCACAGCCATAATGGTGTTCCCATCATCTCATAGTAACCAAATAGCACAGCAAAATTAGAAACACAGACCTTTCCACCAGGACTCAACCTCCAGGTAAGAAAACAACTCTGGATCCTGCACAAATCCAACAAATGCTTCTGCTTTGACCTTAAATGGCATGATTTAAAGTAATAATAAATATTTTTAAGACCTTCCCAATTTAAATGGGAATGTTTGCACTAGTAGAGTTAGTTGAATGATTAAAAGTAACTATAACCCTGCTGGTACTAATGATGGCTGCACAAAGGTTCACATTGCCTAACAGGTACATTTTTTCCTTTATTTTTTCCCCCTGCTTTGTTCTAATATTCCCTTTGGGTCCCATCTGCACAGGTAAATTTATGATGTTGAGGATTATCCTGAAATATGGGCCCTATCTACAGTGGGCTAAAAGCCCAGACAGGAAAATAAAAGCTGACCACAGGACCTGGTACAGCTCAGCTGTCCCCATGCCTGGTCATGGGCACTGTGACAGCCTAGAACAGCATGGCTTAGGACTTTCTCACTCCTTACTCTGCCCACAACAGCAGGGGCATTGCATGAGAAGATCAGTCCAAGGCCAGGATTCATACTCTAATTTTCATCTGTGCTCCCATAAAACACAGCAACGACCACTGTGGGTGCTTTCCTATCCGTGGACAGAAAGCAACAGCGCCCAAGGGCAGCTCAATGTCCCTAGGAACAGCTAATTTTGGAAGACTGAGTTGTTCTCTAGAGGGTTCTTCTTTTCTGCCTGGAGAGTAAACCCAGGCTATTCCAACAGAGATGCCATAGCAAAATGCCCACCCTGGCAAAATTCAGGCTTCTGTGCCTGTGTCATGGTTTGTGACACAAACTCCTTTTCCTGAAAGAGCACGACTTCAGTCTTATGCATTTAACACATCCACACTCCAGATGGGATCTCCAAAGTCCCTGAGGTTACAGTCAGCAGCTGCTTCAGGACAGCACTGCCCCACAACACAACAGAAGACAGCCCTGGAAAAGGTGCAGAAGCACCATAGAAGATGGATGTCTTTTCTGGAAAGGGTAAAAGGAGATTGCCTGGTCCCATTTCCCCCTTGCAGAAGGAATATTACCAAGAGCAGGTATTGAAAGCCCTGAGGTGTGGGGATCCTACAGCCCTCCTGGTACCTGCTCCACCACTGCACCACTCCCTGAATGAAGCATCTTGTCTTAACATGCAGCAGAAGAAAAGACCAATGCATCCAGATGTGCGAAATACAGATGAGAATTTGAAAATTAGCCTAGTTTTTCTTTGCAACAGGTGGCTCGCATCATATGAACATACACACAATTCTGATACTTATTGGTGTTCTGGTGGTTTTTTTTAAGGCCTGTTGGTTCTTTGGTTTATACAGAAATACTACCCAAAACTGTCTGAAAAAAGTCCATACACCATTTTTCCTGTTTTAAAGACTATTTTCCCATCAGGCAACATAATTTAAAATTAAGCCAAAGATTTGTGAAGATGACAAGTCAATATTTCCTTGAGACCACAGAATTGTTGAAAATTATTGTTTTAATGGGGATTCAAAATGGGTCTGCACCATTATATCAATATATAAATCAGCTGCAAATTAAAAAAAAAATATTAACTGGCTACATAATTCCCAGCAAGTCTAGCTTTTAGCAACAGCAAAAGACTGTCATTTCCAATCCCAGGAAAACATAATATATGTGGTAGAAGCTGCAACCAAAGAAAGCTAAAGAACATCCTTTAAAAACATTCCAAACATCTTTCTTTTTCATACCATGAGAGATTATTTTTTTCTATTTCTTGTTAGGCACTCTGCTATTTTGCTTATGATTCCTCAGGGACTGGTGACCTCATGAAGAAAAACAACCAGGACAGAATTAGCTTTTATTTATATATTAATAGTTTTACCTCCAGCAGTGGAAGATACAATTTTGAGTTAAAAATCGTAATTTGTGAGTGTTTGGATAGCAGCACTCCTGCAAAGTTGTGGTAGCAGGAATTGCTGGGGAAGGCTGGGTTGTGGTTGCCAATTGCTGCATTTATTAATGACTGGATCTGAAAATTGTCTACTCCAAAACTGACGAAAGCCAGGAGGATCCTTTGCATTCCCTGGATTTTATATCAAACCTTAAACCTAGAGTAGAGTCACAGCACAGTGGGGGGCACTTGACAGGGAGTGCAAGACCATAAATCTCTTCCAAGGTAAGCTCCCTCAATAGCATTAGTAATGGGGTGGGGCTGGAGGTTTGGGGGAAAAGAGGGTGACAAAAGCTCCCCTCCCCACCACTGCCAGCCCCCCAGCCAAGGTCAGCTTAGAAGGTGACTGCTCCTTGTCCCCACCCTGCCCAGGGAGAGGTCTGGTCCCTCTGCATCCCTCCCTTCCCAAAACACCCTTGGTGGGGCTGCGAGCAGGAGCTCCCACCCCGAGGGCTGGCGAGGCAGTGAAAAACGATACGAACTGAATGGCAAAATCAATATTTGGTCAGGCTGAGGGGGGACTATCGATTCTTTTCTCATGATATCCATGTCTCCTGCACTTCCTGCTTCTCTGGGGCACTGGAAACCCAAGTCCCTCCTAGACCAAGGGTGGCCAGGCTTTGACTCTGTAACATCTGTACCTCACAAGAAGTTCACGTGTGGTCTCCCAGCCCGATGCTCGTCCACATGAGTGGCAGCAGGGACATGCTGGCATGAGGGTTACTGGGTAAGCCAGGAGGAAGCAGGACAGCAGGAGATGCTGAGGGCAGTGACACTGGGTCAGTGCAGGGGAGCACCACATGAATGTGCTGCCAGCTCCTACCTCAGCCTTCTTCCTCACAGCCATGTGGCTACATCAAGGTTTTAACCTCTAACTTTTCATTCAACCCCTCACATCTGTTTTCTGTAGGCTTTCTTGCTCTCCCCCTTTCTGCCCCAA
Source organism: Fringilla coelebs (assembly GCF_963513975.1). Lineage (NCBI taxonomy): Eukaryota > Metazoa > Chordata > Aves > Passeriformes > Fringillidae > Fringilla > Fringilla coelebs. Next base: position 8,266,830 of record NC_140067.1, read on the forward strand.
AAGTGTTTTGTCCTGTGCAGAGACAGCCATGAGATCCAGGAATGGTTGTCAAACCTCATATCAAGGAACAAGGTCACAATGAAATAAATCCCATGCCTGAAGACCCTCATCCTATGTCCATATTTCCACATGCTATAGGAACTGGGGGATGAATAGCAGCATTCATCATGGGTAAATGCAAGCACAGCCAAGACCTAAGCTTGTTCTCCTGAGAAACTTTCTCCCAGTTTCCCCACCACTTCTCACAGGTAGCCATGGACAATGGCCAACACAGGCAACAGTGGACTGAGAGGGAAATAGTGATACTGCTGTGTCACTAACCACACTCAGGTTAGCATCTCAAAAAATGGCAGTTCTTTTCCAGAAACATTACTATTTAAAGGTCTTTTTTCCTTGGAGAAAGCTGGGGTCTCCCTAAAGTTTCTTCAGATTGAGGAATTTGCCAAACCACACACTGCCCTACTTGGTGTTTCCATTTGTTGAGTTGCAATGGTTTTGAATGACTCTGGAAAGCACCCAGGGATACAAGAATGAGAAGAGCACAGGAAAGATTTCCTTCTCTTCTGTAAAAACATTTTCCTCTCAGGTTTAAAAGCAATACTGCTCACAGCAGAGAGGCTATTGTTAGCCAAGGCTTAGGGAAACCTGCCAGGTGCCTTGAACTCCAGGATGGACAGTGACCAGTGAAGCTTTTAACTTCTTGCCTGGGCCAGAGGCCATTTTCCCTGGAGCAAGAATGAGGTGGTGAAACAACCCTGCATGAGCACCTGTCCAACATCCATAAACTCAACCCATGCTGCTCAACAGCCAAACACCCCAGCACAAGCTGTCTGCTCCAGGGAGAACAGAAGAGGGATTCTCTCATCACCAAGTCCACCCAGAGTCTGGTCCCACAAGAAAGCCAAACCTCCTCATTCATCTGCCTGTGATAGATGAAGAGTCCTGGTCTGGCTTGAATGGGGAATAGGGAATCCTGCTCTTCCACACAGTCTAGGTACGAGCAGAAGCAGCCTGGCTGGAGCTGGCCTTTGCCTCACACATTCTCCAACAGCATTCCCAGGTTTTGTGGAGTCCTGGCCTCTCTCACTACTCTGCCCTCAGCCAGGACGGTCTGATGGAGGTGGAAAAAACATGAACTCATTCCTGCTGAAGCACAGGAGAAAAAAAAAAGGTTTGGACAGCCAAGGCCATCATATCAGTCAAACCTGTGCATTAAGGCAAACACAAGCCCAGCAACAAGAGACTCACCCAGGGAAAGCTCAGTCACATTTGGACCAGGCTTAGGCACGTTGCTGGGAGCACCAGGTGGTGGCACTCAGTTGCTGCGGTGCCAGGGACAACAGGCAGACACAGCTCTGCCTCCCAAAGTTTTACCACAGATGAAATCAGATCAGCAGGCACCTGAAGGAGGGCAGCTCCCTACACTGCTGGCAGGAACACAAACAAACCATGGCTGCGAGTGTCCTTTGCGGGTTGGGTCTGGCAAAAATTGCCTTGCAAGGGCTTGGGAGAGTCCATAGAGAAAGCGCTCAGCCCTCAAAAAGACAAATATACAACAGAGCTGGCTAGGTGGTGGCTGCCCTTGCTAAACTTCATGGAAAAACACAACTTGTGCAAACTGAATTCCCTCGCTAACCTCTTCCCCTTGTTGAAATATTAAACAAAAATAACTTCTCTTTTTATCTTTGAGCCAGCGGGACAAATTCATCATTAAAGGAACTTCACTGAAGTCAACAGGGATATATCTGAGATGAAGAAATGAATTTGACCTATTGCTTTTTGTGTCCTTATGTTCTAACTAATAACTAAATTGCACAGGCTCCTAATCAACGGGATCAGAGAACCTGGCCAAAGCAGTTTGCTTTCTTCCCCCCAGCATCGCTATCTGTACTTTTATATTGCTTTCTCTGTTAGTAACTTTTGAAAACAGGTATTTTCAGCCAGTTGAATCACATAATTTTTTTTCATGAGTATACTGTCAAAATTTAAACACAGAGTTTTAATAGAATATTTTCTCCTAACACAGAAAATAAGTAAACAAGAATTTTTCTATTTAAAATTTTACCAATTGCCACTAAAAAAACATATTTTTGGGTGTTTCAAGCGCACACATTTGTTAAAATTACTCCAGCCACAGGATGCCTAGTCTGATCCAAGGATCTCCCTGGAAGATGCATGGAATGAAGCAAAACAAAGCTGTGGCTACACAAGGAGATCCAAAACTCCGTGTCTCGGCACACTGACAACTCTTTCCGTGGAGCCGGGGCACGCAATCTTGCCAGGCAGAATAGGAGGGATTCAGAGAAAGGAAGGAAGAGTTGCCGGCCGAGGAGAAGGAGGATGATGAAATATAGAAGCTACCAAAGCCTGCGTTAGGCAGAAGATGCATTTTGTGTCTCGTGTTATATTGGCTGCCAGTCGATTACAGCGCAGCCTGTATAAACACGTCATGCGTGCTCTGACAGGGAGTCGGGGTGAAGCAGGGTGTCAGGGTAAAACAGAGGATAATAAAATCACTTTAGATTTATTTCTCTAAATTGGAAACTTCATGCTTACACCTGACTAAATCATCAGCCTGAAACTCTAGCTCGACTCCCACAGAAAAAGTATGAAACCTTATCCCATCTTTGTTTAACAAAGGCCAATCAAGCTCGCCTAATGAATTCTGCAGATGTAGGCGACAGGACGTGTTTGGCCACTTCAATTCTGCAGGGCTTCCTCAGTCAGACCTGTCTACAACATACCCATCTTACCCTTGAAACAACTGAAGAGATCTCAGCATCTCAAAGCCAGGCTGCCCCCCAGCAGCCCACGGGCAGAGTGGACCCAAGAGTGTGTTACAGGACCTCGGCCACAGCATTTATAAATTCTGACCAGTATTAAGGAGAGCATCACCCCTGGCTGGTGGCAGGGGCTGGAGGATGGCAGAGCTCCCCCTGCTCCTGCCCAGCTTGGCAAGAGCAGGGCACCAGCACCTCCACCTCCATCCCACCACCAGTGAATCTCCTCACTCACAAAGTGCAAAAGGACCTTTAAAAAAAAAAAAAAAAAGAAGTCTAGCATAAGGAGCTGGTTAAAAAACAATAAATCAGTGGTGAAATGTGGATAACAACCTTCTCTGTAAAATCAACATGGATTGTGTTCCTGCAGAGAGCTGTCTGACAGGCCGGTTGAAGCCTGACTGCTTGCAGCCAGATTTTTTTTCCCCTTTTTAAAATTTTTTTAATTTTTTTTTAACAAGCTGGAGGAGTATCTTGGATCAGGGGGAGGCAAGGAGGTCTCTTCCTTTTGTACGTGGTTCTGCTGTGTTAGAAAATCAATAAGCAAGGTCCTGACCTCAGCATAACTTCAGACATCACTCATGACTCCTTTGAATCTCTTCCCCCACAAGAACCCAATTTTCTTTTTAATCGTGCACACCAGAGGGAGTGCTGGCAGGGAGGGGATATCTTGCCTCAAGATGTGGGCAAAACCCGTTTGCACCCATCTTTCCTGACAGGTAGAAATCAAATTAGAAGAGGAACGCACCCGGGGAGGGCAAGGGGAGCGGGGTTAGCTGAGGTAGAGCACAGCCCAGCAGGAAATGCCAAAAAAGAAACCATATGGAGCGTGGAGGTGCTATGGATTAATATGAGAATTCCCACTTTTTTCTTTTTTTCCAGAGGGAAAGGAATAAAAACTAAAATGCACATTATTTTTCTCCCTTCTTGTTTTAGCACTGGGCTATTTTCTGTTAAATCTCCTTTTTAAAAGATAAAACAAAACAAAACAAAACAAGATTTGCCACACATTTTCCCTCTAGCCGAGTCCTCAGGCTGGCTAAATTGGGTGATTAAAACATAGGAAGGCCTCCAGATTCCCCTCAGGACTGTTTTTAATATCTGTAAAACTGCCACTTTGTCTTGCCAAGGTAAACACCATCGCATGCAGTTCAAAGGTGAGCAATCCTAAATGTTTCCCTTCGCCTGAAAGGAATCTGCCTTGGGACCCCGCGGGCCGTGCCGGAGGGGACGCGGCCGGGCTGGACCACGGTGTGGTGGCCAGAGAGGCATCTGTGTACACAACACTGACTTCTCCCACACAAATACTAAAAATTTCTCATTAAAAATTATTGCTGTGTCAACATGTGAGGCCGCTCAGCCCCCAAATCTGGAAAAGGCGTTCTGTTTTTTCCTTGCCTTTGCTGGGAAAGCGGCGGCAACGGTGGCAAAGAGGGGGGGAGAGAGATGGGATGTGAGACTGGAGTCATCTGGTGCTGACTTTGGATCTCTTCTTTCTCCCTTGTCACTCAAGTTGGGACTTCCAACTGTTCCACTTCATCTATTTTAGTTACTTAGTACCCAGGTTTTTTCCCCCCCTCTCCTCATTCGCTCCCTATCGCAGAGCTTTATATTTCCCTCACATGGCTGGGCTGGCTGCTTGGTGTTACTTTAAATGGAAATGCAATTTTAAGCCATCTCTTTTGTCGTGGCGGCTGCAGTGCCTTCAGAGCAAAAGGTTTGCTCTTATCTCGACCCATCTACACAGATGCAGCCATAAATCTGAACGTGCTCTACCCATGCACGATCCTTTTCATGGGTGGCCAGGAATTCACAGCAAAACAGCACAAGGACCAAATATTTGATCCAGTGAGACAAAACTCGAGAAGCCCCATCAATTCAAACTCCTAATTCTGCCCTATGACATCAGGCATTTTGCCCCAACGCACCAAAATAAAAATTTTAAAATATGCTCTGTTATCGAGCGAGGTGAAGGGAAGTCACCCCAGGGAACGAAACTATGGGATGGGGTGGGGTGGAGAAGGGAGGGCAGGGAGCCAGTTGTGTACTGTAAAACCAAGCAGCCGCCTCTGCAAAGCATCCATCTCCAGGGAGGGCTGGTGGTGGGCGGGTGGCCAGCACACCCCAGCCCTCCACGGGCTCCCGGATCCCTGCTCCCCACGAGACGATGCGCGCGGGTTTGTGCCCAGACGACATGAAATACAGCGAGGCGCAATTAACCTGATGTAATGCTATATATCAATAAGTTAAAAAACCAACAACTTGCTTTGAGGTCAGGCACCCACACACACAACTCAAACAGTGGAGACCTAATCCAAATTTATTGGAGTTTGTAACAGCTGGACTTATGCCTCTAATACCTTTTAAGTGCCTCTTTTAACAGTGAGCCGAGTGTGTCTTTCATTAAGGTGAAGTTGAAAGTATGTTAAGTTCATAAGCATGAAAATAGCCATTTAGGTCTCTCAGAGATTAATTCTGCCTTCAGTTTGCTCTCACTGAACCCCATTTATGTCTGGGATTTGGTGTTTAGTGTCCCATTTGCATAATCTCTGTTTATTACAGGGCCTCGATAATGTGAAAGTATTAAAGTATTTCTTTCCCAAAATACGGAGGTATTAATCCTTGAATCCTCCTAGTGTCCTTAATTTGCCATCAAATCCCACAACAGAAACAAATGTGCTTTCTAATCAGCAATCTTTTCTCGCTTATAGGCCCTGATCCAACAAGCTTTTAAGCAAACAATTTACTTTAAGCAATGAGTAGTTGTATTGGAACCAATGGAACAGCTCGTGTGCTGTGATGGATTGGGGCCATAGAAAATTGCCTTGATGAAAATGTCAATGCTCCCAAGAGCTGGTGAAAATATATTTTTATTATAAACACACGGAGGAACTGTTTTGATCTGAACATTATGGGGAACAAGCTTTGAAGCGATGCTTTTCCACGGTCAGACCTAAACAGAAACTGAATACCACCAGGTTGGATGACAGTTTAAAAAGGCAGCCCAGAGCCAGATTGATGTTTGTATATAATGAAATTCAGTATTGATGTGATATGGACACTGTCCAGCCTCTATGACTTGTTAGGGTGACGTACAGAGAATGCAGAGAAGATAAAAATCAAAGGAGCACAAGGAAAATAAGTCTCAGCACTAAGAGCACTAAAATTGTTTTGAGGAGCTAGTTTGCTGCAAATGTTTTGAAGATAATCCACAGCCAATTGTAAAACACAGAAGTGACAATGGTGTCTAAGCACCATGCAGAAGATAGCCATCATGCTTCATTTTAAGTCAGAAAACCAAAGCTGGGCCATTCCCCACACACGCATTGAAAACTAGAGATGGATTCAGAGAGCCATCAAACCATCATTCTGTCTCCACACCAATTAATGCCTGTGGGCACTGTGTGTGCAGGTGGTTTCAGGCAGCCTTCTCCATCTCCCTCACCTGCAGGGGATTTTGGATCACACCACTCCACAGCCAGGTACCAGCAGGACACAAGAACAGATGTACGTGGCAGCACACAGGACTGCCAGGTAAGAAGTGATAACAGACAGCAGCTAAACCCCAGAGAACAGCACAGAGTTAAACCTCACCTCCTGCTGCTGCAGCAGACAGGGAATCACCCCTGCTCTTTTATGAATATCATATGTTCATCTGTTTGCTGGTTTGCCATTGTGCTGCCTGCTCTAAGAGCACCACCAGGAGCCAACTGCACAAGGGTCAGAGGGCTGATGGTAGCCCCAGCTGTCCTCGTTCACCAGCACCTAATGGACAACACAGGTGTCCACCCTGGAGGTTCACCTTGCACCATACTCAGCTTGGCAGGAATGAAGCCAGAAGTAGAAACTGCAAATGAAAATGCAGGTCCTAAAAGCATAAGGGAGTCAGGGAGGAGCACTTCTGGGAAAGAGAGCCCTGGCTTAGCCACAGCTGAAATCTGCATAAACCAGCCATAAATGGCTTAAACTAGCCCGGCTTTCCTGCCTTTTCTTTGGTCCTGTTACCTGCAAACTCAGGAAAAAACAGGTGCACTGACACAGCTTCTGATGTTTTCCATGCAAAGAGAAGACAAACCATGCATTACACAGGGGACAAAATAAACCATTTTCACACAGTACTGCAAGAAAAGGGTCATTGCTGAAGAAATTAGGGAAATGGACACCAGTAGCAGAAGCCTTTACTAGGGCATTTTGTAGACCAAGAACCCTTTCAGAGTTGACTTAAAATAATAAAAAATATAAAGAGGACAAGACAAATTCAATGCCATGCCCATCACTGACTCCACCCCACCATATTGCTAAACTTCCAGCACAGAGGAGATGTCAGAAGAAGACTCACTTATCTCATTTTTCCCAACTTCAGCAAGCAGACCCACACACAGCACTGGGCTGGACACCCTGTGGGCTGACCCAGCCCAGTGTGAGGTGTATTTACACCTGGGAGCACAGCAGCCCCTGGTAGAGATCACAGGGATGGGAGGCATAGCACCAGCACTGCAGCAGGGAAAGAGAAAAGGGGAATTAAGCTGATAAAAGAAAGGGTGAGGTAGAAGAGGGAGCTATGTCCCATTAGCACCTCCAGACTGGATGCCTTTGAATGTGGAACATTGCTGGACCAAGGAGAATCGGGCAAAGAGCCAGCAAGGAGCAGGTTATTCACCAGCTGCATCTGCAGCAAAGCCACATCCTGACTGCAAATCTTGCAAATCAATTATGCCCACAGGTTGTTGGGTTGCAAAGGCGGGGAAGAGCGATTTTGTTTTGCTTTTCTTAGTAAACCACGAGACCATTTCCTAGCACATTACCCCAAGAATGACAGGCAGGGCCAGGGCTGCCAGGTGCCTGGGAAGAGGCTGCCAAGTCCCAAGGATCACCATTGCTAATTGGCTCCTCTGAAATGAGCGTGACAGAGAGCCACATTTTCTCACCCACAGGTTTCAGGGTTATATTTAACTGGCTGAGGCAGAATTAAATGTCAGCTTGGCTGGAAGGAGAAAAAACAAAACAAAACAAACAGCAACAAACAAAGTGAGAACTTGTCATTAAGCCGGAGGGGAGTCAGTGCTAAGTGCACTGCGGACAGTGCCCACACACAGCCTGGCAGGCACCAGCACAGGCAAGAAGGAACCAAGGGATTCATCCCTTTAAAAGCACAGTTTAAATTCAGGTTGCTTATTTTGATTTGTAAGCAACACAGGGGTGAGGGAGTCCTAGGTACTGGACTGTCCTGGGTACTTCCACCTCTCAGTTTGATTGCAGACACAGATTTCCACATCCAGCAACACTGACGGCAGAAACTTCCAGCAAAAAGAGGACAGGGTGGTGAAAAGAGGCAGACTCCTCAAACACATCTGGAGCCACTGGAGGAAGTTCAATTCAGCTGGAGCACAGGTCCCTTTGTGAGTGATGAAAGAGGGTGGAGGAGGAGAGGGGGGGAGCATTGCCTTCCCCCACACAGCACCTGCTCCAAAACAGCCAGCAGGACTTCTCACAGCAACACACACACCCCTGGTATGGGAAGGGCAGCTCCAGACCTCATCTTCTTGCTACCTAAACCATGAGTTTGGGCTTCCTTGGGTCATGGTACCAATCAGAACAAAACCAAGACCCCATCCCCAAAACCTGCTGTTTTCACCCCCTGCCTCTAGGCACACAGGTGAGGGAACAGCCCTTGCCACAATTCTCAACAGCACCCAGCCCTTCCCCTTTGGGCCAGGGCACTGCTGGCACAGCTCAGGCTTCAAAGTCAGCATTGGGCTGTTTGAGACCTCAGAGGACCCACTCAGATACAGCAAAGGGGATATTTGTCCTCTGCCAAATAGGATGATGCAGGATGTGCAAGACAAGGCACCGCCAAGGCTGGCTTTGGTTGTACCTCACTTGCTTTGGCTCAGGGAAGAGAAGAGGACTGAGCACTGCTCCACCCTGCAAGCCCTTCAGTCAGGTTTATGAAGGCAACCCCAACCAACAAAAATGTGTCACAGATCTTCCCAGTCATACTGGACAGCACAAACTGATCCCACTCCAAAGGCAGCCCAACTGTGTGCCCTATCCAGTGGCACGGACTGGGAAAGGAAGATCAGGAGCAAGGGGAATAACAAGGGGAGATCTCAGCACATGGGAGATGGGTTGCTTCATGTGCATTAACCACTAAGAAAATTCAGTGGGGGTACAGATATAGCCCTAATTTTGCATTACCAGAAGATCTCTTTTCTTTCCTCTCCTCCACCATAAACTATTGTTAACCAGGTGACCTCTTCCTCCTCCCATCCCCCAAACAAGAGAATATGGCGAATTCTAGGAAAGTAGAGCGATAAAATCAAAAGTATCCTTTTGAAATGTGGTGTTTCACTTTCCAGTCAGAAGTGAGGTATCCTGGACCAAGCTGAGTTTAAAATCATGTTTTTCCAAGTCAAAATGTTAATTGCAAATAAGATAATTGTTTTGAAGCAGTTTAACTTTGTGAAGAATATGACAGAGTTAAATATTTTGACACTATTACATCAAAACTTCTTATTCACTGGAAACAGGTTATTTTGACTTTTTAATCTTAACCAAGAACCAAAAATTTCAAAAACCCAACAAAATGTTGACACATCCCAATTTCCTTCAGGCTGGCAGGTCTATTTTCTAACCACCTCTTCTTAAATGAAGACAGAAATATTAAGCTTCAGCTCATATTTCTCCAGGCTTATTTTCTTTAGCTCTCATCTTTAAAAAACTGGAGACCATAAATAGCCTGGTTTTTTTCCTCCAGACTGCAACACAGACTTTTAAACCAAACATTTGCAATCATCACAGCTGTAATAAGTACAACGTTTCTTCAAAGGGATTACATTGGACTGTGGTTTTCAGTATTGCCTTGTTGTCTGTTGTGAAATCTCCTCATCATAAATTAATTTGATTCTATTATCTTTCTGATACAATCTGCTTTCTGACAGATCAGTTTTAATCTTGGTTGATTCCTGTTTCTTATTGACAGCTCAGAGCACTACTGAAGAGATGCAAGTTATTAATGCTGACAGGGTTTGTAATGGAATATCTTTTATCCAGCAACATATCCTTTGTAATGTTTTTATTCCCCCTTCTCTGGCTACTTTAAGCAGCTAAACAGAAAAATCAAACAAGCCATACAGCTTGACTTTCCTGGAACCCTTTCCAGCTCTTTCTGGAACTTCCTTCTACATCCACCGAGGATGTTATGGTATAAGGTGTTATTCATATTGGACAAAACTACTAAAACAATAACATACTGAAGGTTAAGCACAGTGCAATCCAGTTGGAAATCCAAACTGGATCACACAACTTAAAAGAATTTCATATTTTTACAAAATTAGGTAAGTATACAATGCCAACCAACAAGAGAAACAAGAAAGGAAAGTAGAAGACAGCTGATGCACTGCCCAAGCTTGAGATAATACCTCCCCATGCACTACCAGATAGGACAGAAGAGAAACAAAGAGATTTGACCCATTGAGTCAGAGGTACTGGGCTGGCTCACTGGAAATTAGGCTCTTATCTGCCTTCTGTAGTCTTGATCTCTAGAACAAAATAGGGAAACTTGAACCTCCTCTACCCTGCTGTACCAACTATCCTCAAAACACCCTTCCATTTCACACATGATTCATTTAGCCTTAAATGCCTATTAAATATTTTCTTGAAAACATTATAACTGCGTAAGGAACACAAGAGAAGAATTAAACTGTCACACCTCTCCCTTTGCACCTTTTCTGCTGGAGCAAATAAATTCCAGGCACCAAACCTTCAGCAGCAGCTATACCAGGGACAGCAGACAAAACACCTCTAAATCAGTGTAATTCTCTATTCAGGCTCCCCTGCAAAAGTGTTTTACAGCCTCCCTGGGTTCACACTGCACAAGATACCAGGATTTACGATTGGGATTTAAGCAAATCTGTAACTCCTAATGAATTGGGAAAGGCTTTTGCAGGGAGCATGACCCCCAGCAGCCTCCTCTTGGTTTCCTATCTCTCTTTTCCAAGCACATTGTGCTCCTGCTGCCACAGGCAGCAGAGGGACCAGGTGTCCAGGCACTGCCCAAATAGTCCCAGGATAGAGCAGGAGCTATTCTTGCATACTGGAGGCGGGGAGGGGGGGAGCCTTGAGAGTTCCAATTTCCACTCTGAGCTTGTTATTTTCCCACCGGTCTGTTAGGAGCTGCTCCATTGGAAATGTATCTCCTAAAAGCATGGCAGGAGAGGATCCCACCCCCTGCCTCACCCACAGGAATTCACTCGACCAAGGGCTGCCTCAGTCTGACATGTCCCTACACTGACATTCACTAACAGAATGTTTTCTCTAGATCTGGAGGTTTACTTTGACCAGTTTCCACGTTCTTATCTTTCCTCCAAAGTGATCAGGCCCTATTTCTTGGTATCTTTAGCAGTAGGCTCTCAGCGCTCAGCCGGCTTGCCTTCCAGTAAAATTCATAGTAACTTTCCCCAATTATCTGGAGCCCTTGAGAGCCCCATGTTATTACTGGAGTGTTTTTCATTAGCTGTGCTGGTTCAAGGCTGCAGGAGGATGGAGCTCAGCACAGGAGTCAAACTGTTCTGGACAGAATGAACTAGAAGCCTCGTAACACAATTAGAAGTACCCACAGGGTAACATATAACTTTACTGTCAAGTCCTGAAATAACATGGCTAGCTCATGAAATAAAATAAACTTTGTTTTAATTAAAATTAAAAACATTTTATCTCTCTCATTTCAGTCTTAAAACAGGGGCAGTTCAAAAGTCACCATGGAACAAATGAGAAAAACATTTGCAAAGTGAGGGGCAGGGACGAGGGTAACATCACTGGGTTTGGAGTGACCTGCATCACCAGCCCCTGGTAGGAGCTTTGTTTGAAAACAGCCTGCAAGAGATGTTTATGGAACAGATTCCTAATGAAGACTTCAACCTAAAAAACACAGGGATGTTCTCATGGACCCACCCTACCTCTAGATTCCAGCTGAGCAGAGGAAATTCCCCCAAACCAGGAAGGAAGGGGATGGGAGCTGCTCAGGAGCCACCAAGTGTGACCCAAGCACAAGGGATCACAGCCTCTGCCTGGTGACACTCCGGGCCCTCGTGCTGGGAACAGCAGCTCTGCTCCCTGAAGGGAGCTTCCTTCCACTTTGCCTTCACCCACTGGCAGCAACTTCCCAGCAGATCTGACAGTACATGGCTTTGCTGCCACAGTCACAATCAAAGGCAAGCTCTACCCCCACTGTTCTCATTTCTCCTGGCCTTTTCCTCTGAACTGTTCTCCAATTCCTTGGAGGGGCACTCTGCAAGAGGGACACAGCTGCTTTCCTCTCACTTTCCATGGTTGTTCAGCACAGGAGTGAGCCCACCTAGAGATATCCTAGCTGAACATGGTGTGTTATAGAGGCTTTATGCACACAAAGGGAGAGCTGGTAAAAATAATAATCAGCTTTCCTTTTTTTACACAGAAATTTTGGCAAAAGGTGTCAGGGCAAAAAATACTCCACGCTTGCCCAGTTTGATGAACAATGGAGGTATGTGGAGTGCTAGACTGTATGATCAGGGTCTGATGAAAACCAGAAATTACCCAGGGGAACCAAACCCTCTTGGTTGAAATCCCAGTTTTCTGTCAGAAATTCTTCAACAGCTTTTCAACAGCTTCAATTTACCCTTCTTTAAAACCAGTTTGGTACCTAGTTCTGCTGAGGAATTTTCTGATCTCTTAATGCTCCATCTACACGTATACCACCGGCATATCTGCTATAGGTATGGATAAGTACTTCCACATAGGACAAGCAGTAGTGGAATTTCAGAATGAAAAAGCTAATAAATATAAAAACACACACACACACACATATATATTAATTTCTCCCTTATCTCTGTCTTACTCTAAAATGCAGTGTAACCTCTGCCCAAGCCCAACAGCTGACTCCCTGCTTTGAGATACATCTACCATTTCCTAAAGAAACTGGCAGGATCAGTATCTTGTTCTAGTCACCAAATGCAAAGGATGGAAAAAATAAAATCCCATACCAAAGAGGAAGTAACATCCAAAGCCAAGGAGTATTAAATCAGTTGAAATAGCCTCCCTTGCTTACTGTGAGAGAGCTCACTTGCTCTGGAAGGGATCCAGTAGATGGGCAGCTTTCTTCTATCCAAAGTTTAATTAAATTCTTGACCTCAACCATTAGATTCTGGTGCCAAAACCTTGAAGTTACAGGGAAATCTGTCAGCAACCAGGCAGGACTGTGGCATGCAGCTGTGGTGGGGACTCTGCCAGACCCAGCATTGTAGATGAATTTGCTCTTTCTACCAGATCTAATTGCCAGATGACCTGAGCTCCACAGCAAGCACCAAGGCAATGAGGGACACTGCTACAGTGGTTAATGTATCTGCTGCAAGCCACAGCACCAGCAAAGCTCTTTAGGACTCTTTGATGCCACGGGTACGTTGCTTTCTGATTAAAACCAGCTCAAGTTTGCTTACATGTGCTGCAATCACGTCCTAGAGACCTGCTTAGTGCAAAGGGTGCACTCACTATGACAAATATTAGATGCCCATTAAAAGGAAACAGACTTCCAAAGCCAGAGCAGGAAAGATTAAGGGAAGAGGTGTGAAAAGAAAAGAGCAGAGGAATAGGAATGAAAGTCTCAGAAGCAAACTCAGGATGTAGAGAAATAAGAAGTGATGTAAAAATAACACAGGAGGTCAATCACAAGTGATACAGTTCACTGTTCAAAACATGTATATCTTAAAAACAATCTGAACTTATTCAATCCAATAAAAGCACCAGTTCTCATTACACACTTACTACAGGGAAGTATTATTTCTGTGTTGGCTTACAAATTGTCTCCCTCTCTCTTTCTCAAACTCATCGCAATCTTAACTAATACAAGTAAATCTCTGCACATGAAATATGAGCCACTGGCAGCTCTCAGGCTCGCTTTTCATCCCAAGCCTAATGGGCAAAGCACTGTGATTTCATTTCACAAGCTTTTCCAACTGAGCTCAGAGTCGATCATCTGCCAGAGTTTGACTCTTGCAAACAGCCTGCTGGAGCCACTGAACTCACAGGGTCAAATCCATCAATGGTGCAGCCCCAGCTAACCTGAGACACTTCAGGCCAGAGACTGGTTTGTTCCAAAGCATTAAACATCCCTTGAGACCTGTGATCACAGAACATTGTCATAACACTTAGGCAGCTATGGTATGTTAATTTAAAGTTGTCAAAATACGCATGCAGCCCTGCTTGTGCTTCACTTGGATGCACACGAGAGGCCACAAAGCCCATTCATAATATGGAGAATGTCCCCAGAGTGCTGCAGCTCCACAAGATAGTGAAGGGCATTTTCAGCACAGTGGGACAGGCTTCCAGTGGAAGCTCTTTGCCTCTCCAGCACAAGGTTCTTGCTCCTTCAGCAGTGCTACCAGGCTCAGCCACTTATTTAGATGCCTAGAGCAAACCCATGTATTTCCCACGTTAAGTAGAATCAACACTTGGTGCTCCTCTCCAGAAAGAGGGCTCTGGTATCTTGAAGGAATTTTAAATCCCCTAACTCTCTGGCTAAAAGCCTATAAAGCTCACTAGGTAGTGGGGCTTCCCTACACACCCAAGGGAAATAGAAAGATGGCACATGTATTCTGATACATTTGCTGCTGACTGGTGTCAAATGTGGCCAAGATGAGATTCAAACACCACCTATTAGAATTAAAGGCTGCTATAAAGAGTGGAGCAAGTCAAATCTCAAAGCAGTGGGGTCCCACAACTGAAAATTAAGCCTGTGATTACACACAAGAGCTGACCTCCAGTCAATTCTCCCTCTCAATTGTTTTTTTTTCATCTATTGGAAATTTCTTCCTGCAACAAACATGGAGGAAAGCCAAGCCTACAGGATGAGAGATGTGCCAGCCCTTGCCTACTCTACAAGGGGGCCAAAAAATGGATCCTGGCTCCATGGCATTCTCAAACACCAATGTAGAAGCACTGGGGAACATCCCATGGTAGATATCCCCAGGACCACTGCTGAGGGAACCAGAGCTCTGTGCTGGAACCCCATGCATACCAAACCAGGAGAGCATTGCCTTTTACACTCCATCCAGGGGCAGAAGGACTTGGTGCTACAGCCCTGCTCCACCCTCTGCTCTTCAGAAAACCCTGAGCAGCCCAAACCACGGCTTGCAAGAGAAGCAGATCCCCAACTCCTACCTACTGGAGACTGCTCCACTCCCAGGGGTGCCTTGGCCAAAACCCCACATCTTCCCCAGCAGTGCAAAGCCTGGAGACACCCCCCTTATCCCATTTCCATGTCTTTACCAAAGTGCTGCTGGGAGGAAACACTTCCCACAGAAAACACAGCGAAAGCAGGAACTTTCTGTTCAAATTTTCATTTTTGACAAAGGCTTCAGTTTCCAAATAGGGGTTAGGGGACAGCAAGGGGGAAATGGGTTGTCAGAGAATTCTCATAGTGCTTTCTTTAAGTGCTTTGTTGGATCTGGATACAAAGAAATAGGAGAAAGGATAAAAAGCATGGTCAACATGCTACAAAATATATTAGAATCATTTCAATCCTTGGGAAAAGTATTTTAGTTCCCATTGCTAATAATTATATATCATAAAATGTCAGAAAAAGCATTGTGGCTACAGCCTGTAAAAACAACATAGTCTTACAACAAAATACTTCATTATTGCTTTCTGCTGCCCTAGAACAGTAAGCTACAAGAAAGTGGAAATTTCCAGGAAATGCATTAATTGGAAAACAAGGATGTGTTGGATTCCTCATCAGAGAAAAAGGCACTTTTATTGAGCAAAGATCATTATTAAAATTCAAGTCATGCAGCTCATACTCTGAATCCAACAGGCAAGAACTTTCCATAGTTACTTACAGTACATTTTCATAGGGTTAAGATGATACACAGTTAGTTCTTTTTAAGCCAATTATGCAGAACAAACAACATTATTTGGGTGGATCTAGGAAAGCAAATAATATTTGTCTCCAAAAGAACTACATGGAGCATTGGTTGAATATTCTACTAGGTAGCTCTCCAGTTATTCACTTTTCAGGGGAGTTGGCAGGAGCCAGCACTGCAGCCTGACTTGTGGCTAGGTCCCTGTTAGGCTGAATAATGGGAGAAGGGAAAGCTAAGCCCAGAATCAAACCAATACAAGTTTTAAAAAGTCAGAAGCCTTGAATTATGTTGGTGTTTCCACTTCAGATGGTCTCAGTCAAAAGAGCAGTGTTCCCTCCACCACACACCCTGTTTGTTCTACAGTAACTGCAGTGGGTGTAAGCCCAGGAGAAGAGAGGAGGGACAGAGAGCACCTCATATCCTTTGGACTCAGTGATACCAAAAGCAGCTCTGGATGCAAGTTCAAGCTGTCCTAGAGGGGCAGTTTGATTTTCAAGTGTTCAGGGGCCTGGCAGCTCTCTGCCAGCAGCCACTCAGGGATGCTTACTGGCAGAAAGGGGATAAAATCCTAAGCACAGCAGGTCCTTCTTAGCTGCAGGTTTTGTGCCATGAGCGCCAGCAGGACAACAAGCAGGAGAAAAAAAATATTCAACTTATCCTCAACTTTGGCACACCTGAGCTACCAATTATTCTTCATTCTCCTGGGTTATTTCACCCAAATTCCTAATCCTGTTCTTGAAACACCAGAAGAGAAAAAGAAAAAGTAACTGAAATGCACATTTTACAAAGCTCTGCTGAACTTGGCAGTAGGCTCTGGATGTCCTCAGAGAGCTCAAAATTTAGGGCCTGAATCAATTCCTATTGGAGCTTTTCCATTCATTCAACAGCAGAGAAATTGGGATTGTCAGTAAGACGACAGGCAGGGGAGGCAACTGCATAGGAAAGAGGCCAGCCAGGATGCCTGGGTTGATTTCTCATCTCCCTTCCCCAAACTCTGAGCCCAACAAGCCCCTGCACACCCCCCCCCCCCCACAACTGCTCCCCCTTCACCCCACCTTTGCAGACAGCATTTAGGCCATTTTAGCTGCTGCAGCTCTGCCCAAAATAATTTCACCCTTTTCAAAAGAGTTTCCTTCCCCATGATTCATGAGCTCACAGACCAGAGGTGAAGCCTGGGAAAGTCCAGCCCAGAAGGGAACATTTTGGATAGGCATGAATATGTAAAAGCAGGGTGTGGAGACTGCACTTTGGTTTGCCAAACCCAGGCTGCCCAAGTGCTAGAAAAACCTCTTCCCTTCCCTGGGATAGTGAGCAGAGCAGGGAGGTGGGAGGCAGCTAAGCATTAACAGCTTGTGCTGCAGGGTCGGGGCCTCCATCGAGGTCAAAGACGCTCTTCATTCCTGGAACATCCCCAGCCCCTGGCCTCCCTGGAAACCTGGGAACACAGCCACCTTTGCCCCACCTTCCCTGGCTGTGCCAGGCCCTCGCTGGCCATCACCCAGACTTGGGGCCACTAATTCTCATTTTTGAAGTTAAAAAAGGGGGAAAGGGAAGAAGAGAGGAACCCAGACGTGGAAAGGTCAAGGGCCTTCGCCAAGGTGAAATGGCCCATGGGTGGTGGAGCTGGCATTTGAGCACAGGAGCGCCTGTTTTCTGCACCACTGCTAAAACATCCAGACCACCCTGCTGCCTCCGAGACCACACCGCCTCTGTGAAATGTGTGGAAATTTGCAGGCATTTTCCCTGATTTTTACAGGGATTTTTTTTGTTGTTGTTCCACACTTGGCTCACAGCTGTTTGCCAAAATCAAATTGCTGAGGTGTTTCTGTCTCTTTAAAACTTCACGAACAGACACTTGGACAAAACCCATCAGTGAATCGCAGCTGCAGTGGGGGGAATTTGATTTAGCCATGACAGGCTGAAAGCAAGAAACCCAAACTGAGATCCAGCCCAGACCCTCTGCCACTCCAGGCTGCTCACAACACACAATCCCCCTGGCATCACCCACTTGCTGTGAAAGGTGCTGGTACCTGGAGAACCAGACTGCTCTTTGATTCCTCCCAGCAAATTAAGCAGCGTTTTCTGCAATAACAGTTTTACTCCATACTTCCAAAGGAAAATAAATAAGAAAATATTCAGGTGGCCTCCTGCTCCAGTGCTGCCAGGTTCTGCTGCAGCTTGCCATCCTTAGTTCTTGAGGATGATGATCATTTGCTCAGTTAAGCATCTGCACCTCACCTTATTTCCTCAGCTTGTCACCACTCTGCTCTGCTTGTGGGACACGCACAGCCCCAGCATCTTGAAAGCCAGACAGAATCCTCTCCTGTTCCTTCTCAGAACTCATTCCTAATGGATGTGCCACAGATAAGACTTCATTCCTGCCCTCAAGGTCCCTGCCAATCCCAGAGCCTTCCTCTGGACCACGCACCTCCCTACAGATCAACACCCAGGCGCATCAGGTGTATCAGAGGAACAGAGAAAGATATTCAAGGCTCACCCCAGGCAGAGGCAATGCTGCAAGCAAAGCACAGGGAGATGATCTGACTAGTCTTTCCTCCTCAAAAAAACCCAATGTAAGACACCAACACATCAGCAACCAAATCACATTCTGCAACTTTCCACCAAGGTTCTGAACAGCAAACAAAAGGTTAAACAAACAAACCCTGAGCAATATCTCAGGCTTGACAGATGCAAAAAAAAAAAAAAAAAAAAAAGCTTTCAGCCAGTAACATTTCTTCTTCCCCAGCTGTAGGTTCATATTTTTAATGTCAGATTTCAAAAATAATAAAGGGGGGGGGGGGCAGGGAAAAAGACAAAGAAAAGCAAACATTTAGCTCACAACTGGATGGGAAATGAACTGGAAGCTCACATTTGTGTATATTTTTCCCTGGCGAAGAGAAGCCAGCTGGTATGTTGGAAGGTCCTGAAAACCTGTCCTGACATCAGCAGAAGTGTGAGCAGCAATACCTCTCCCGTGCTGGCTCATGCGTTTTCTCCTATCTCACTTCATCTCTCACCGAGCTCGAGCGAGCCCACACTATTGCAGATTTATCGCCATCTGAAAAACATTAAATATCTCAGGGTTTCAAATATTTGCAGACAGCTGAAGAAGTGGCTGTGATGGAACTGTCTCTTTCTGGCATAAAGCTATCAATTTTCCATGAAAGTCGAGGCCTGGATTTTTTTTTTTTTTTAATTTTATTTTTTTACCCCTGGTAAAACACTGTAACAAATGACTTGCTCCCCTTTTAGCAAGAGCGAGGAAAGCGGACAGTCATTATTACCAAATGTGTGCACGCACAAGTAACTAAGGGAAAATAAATCCCATTTGAAGGTTAATTAACTAAGGCAGGGTCACAGCTTGACAATCTGCCCTCAGCAAAGGGGAAGCACAACATTGGAGGGTCTATGAAGCAGAGCCATAATGAATTGTGACTTGAGGCTTGTCTATACAGGGAAATTACCGTGCAGCCAGCTCGAAGCTGGATTTATAGTGCTCACTCTACATTTATAGCATTAGACCCTTTGTGCAGACTAATTAGGAACTAGTTTACCTCCTTTACCTTCTGACAAATGCTACTTTGCACAGAAGCCCAGGAAAGCAAATTGAGCCCCATCAACTCCTTGGTTTTCAGCCTCACTGCTGGCTTTGCTCAGTGAGTAGCAAGTCCAGGCTGGAGAGTGAGAAGGGGGTGAGGACAGACATGTTCAGCCCCCAGAATGTGAGTGAGAGCTTGGGCTTGAGCCCAACACCCTTCAGTGCCCCCAG
This sequence comes from Fringilla coelebs, assembly GCF_963513975.1. Lineage (NCBI taxonomy): Eukaryota > Metazoa > Chordata > Aves > Passeriformes > Fringillidae > Fringilla > Fringilla coelebs. The sequence continues at coordinate 8,286,272 of NC_140067.1, forward strand.
ATGTGCACAGAAACAAGCCTGCAACAACAGTCACATCCACCCTTGGGCAGAAAGCTGAGGGTGAAGAACTGGAGGAGCCAGGGTACATTTGACATCTCAGCATCTCGTTCAATCCACTCCTCTCTCCATGCCTGCCTGAGCTGTGGTGCCTCTCATAGCCTCACAGACCCAGTGGATCAGAAAAAGCCCCAGAGGTTTAGCCCTGGAGGCAGCAGGAGTCAGAGCAATGCCTGCAAGGAGAGCAACACTTCCAGCGCAAAGCAGGAAGGAGTTCTGGTGGAGCAGACCAGGGCTGAAACCAACCTAGATTTCTTTGAAGGAAATTTCTAACAACAACCAACTGGCTTACTTTCCCTCTCCATGGCCTCTTGGCCAGGCTGAAGGCCACCAAGCCAACACCAGGCCACCACAGTGCTGAGCAAACACGCCCATCACCCATCACAGAGGTTTTGCACAGGTCGTTCTGCTGTCACCCCTCCGCCATGCACCGAGCACAGAGGCTGCATGGAGCCAGTGTGCTGGAGGGGGGCTGTGTCAGGCACCAGCTGGCACAGGGACAAAGGGCAGAGCTGGCATGGGCAGCATCAGGCCCAGAAAGGTGACAGGATCAGGCTCCCACACACTGATTGACAGCTAAAGTCAAGTCCTTTAAGGCTGCTTCACAGATGCAGGGTCACACATGTGAAGGTAGTCAAGACACCAGGTGCCAAAAAGTGCTGGGGAAGGTCAAATATGCCATCAGCAGTTAAAAATAAACACATTTCTTTTGGCATTTTGGCCTTTTGAGGCACCATACAGACAGGGATGTTAACAGATGTCAGGAGGAGGAGGCGTGGGAAGAGCTGTCATGTGGGACCCTACAGAGACCTCAAAGTCAGTTCACCTCCCTGTGCTGCTGTTTCCCTGCAGTCACAGAAGAAAAGTAACCTCCTCTGGGGGAAAATTTTCCAAGTCTTAAGGGGTGGCAGAGATAAGAAGGAACCCAAGCCATGGCTTTCAAGTTGAAACATGGCTGCTTTCGCTCCTCATTTCCCCCATACCAGAGAGGATGGGCAAGTTTCAGGGGTAACCTCAAGGTGAGGAACACACTTTTTGTCCAGCAGGGTCTCCAACACGGTGAAACAGGCCAGCCAGTGGGGGACACACCATATGGTGGGCTAAAAGCTCCCCCTTTTGGGGAGATCCCTTTGGAGACAGCTCCAGCACAGGGAGGAGGTGTCTGGCAGACACATTTCCGTGCTAAAACCAGAGATAAGAGCAGAAATGACTGCCTATCTCTCATCTGCTGTGGCAAGAATGAAAGGGGTTCACTATGAACATTCACTCCCTCTCTTCCCCTTGGGGCTTGGAAGTCCACCATCTCCTGTCTGCAGCAAGTTTTTCATTTGTTACTTTATCTCAGTTTTCTTTTCCTGCTCACAAACTGTAGGTTTCACAAAACTTCTGAGAGAGCTGCTTTACTGAAAAGGAAATGCTTAAAGCCAGCTTGACTACAAGGTGAGCCCTGCTGAAGGCTCAAGTCAGCTGGTAAAAAAAGACTGTCTTTTCCCCAGTAGTCCAAAGCCCAAAGGACATGGAGATAAAACCATCAGAGAAACTGCTGAAATGAGAAACAGGCACACAGGCCACCGAAAGACAGAGCAAACCCCAAGAGGCACCATCTAAGCAGAACCATATGGCAATCTCAGCCGAGCCATCAAGAGATGGATTCTTTTCCTACCCGGCGCCTGCCTGTGCACTCTCCAAGTGCTCCTTGAGTCCCTTCCAGCATGGAAGCATCCCAAGTGACCTGCCCAAAGCGATAACACCGAGCTAAAACCTCCTGCATGACCC